>NC_069803.1:20625000-21250000 GCF_027406575.1 Nycticebus coucang | reverse complement strand
AGGCTAGAGAAGCTTCATCTATTTAATCCTGCAAGTTTCACACTAGAAAGCCATGGAGAGAAAAGCAGTAGGTGGTAGCTACTACTTCTAGTCCAGAGGTCTAGAGCTGCCTCAAGCTCTGCCCTGATTAAATCTGTAATCACCTTTGCATGGGGGGAGACCCCAACCTACATGCTTAAAAAATACAGGTAGTGCAAGATGATGATCAAATAAATATTAAAATCTCAGAACTTTAGAGAAAGAAGGAATGGTAGCAGGAGTGGTAGTAGCAATCATCTGAGTTCATAGAATGCAGATGAAAAATCCCCTGAAGAAGTAATTTCCCAAGTTCAATCAGTGCGTCACTGGTACAGCTGGGACAAGAGCTAATGTCACCTGACTTGTGTCCACTGCTCAGAGATAGCTGACAACAGGGAAAATGGGATCAGGTGTGGCAGAAGAGCATGACAGAGTGTGAGAACCATTTTATCAAGTGATTTGATGCTCCCTGAGTTTCATTTCCACAAATGTAAATTGTTTAGGGTAAGATCTTGCACACGAGGCTGCTGAATATTCTAAAGAATATAACAAATATAAAGCAGTTAGCATAATGCCCTTTACATGGTAAATGTGGAGCATATATATTAGCTTTTATTATTATCTATTCATAAAACTAACAAGCCTGCTTGCCTCTTTAGCAACGAAGTAACAGGCCAATGCCTCAAGGCCTTCATTATTTAGAGAACAGGAAGGGCCCCCATCATTCTATGAGTCATTAGGAGCTACAGGCATGCACATGTAGCAGTTACCTGAAAAGACCACAGCTTCTGCCAGGCAACACCAATGGCCCAACCTGGGCAGCCTGTTAGCTCTAGGCCTATAAACTCAAAGGGGAAAACATATTCAGTAATCATCACTGTATGATTAGATTCTGGGAAACCAGGGAAAGTATCTATTTAGCAAAGAATTCCATAGCACTTACTACATGGTATATTCCAGGCACTAAATGTTTTACAACTGGCCAACCTAATTTAATTCAATGAGGAGATGAAAGCAATAAACAGAGAACGTTCACCAGCCATACACACATTCATTTGCAGGTCCCCACTCCCCCTTCTCCCCTGACACTGTTTATGAGCCATCCAGAGTCTTGAAAAAGCCAGTCCTCCCCTGTCACTTACTTCCTATCCCCTCTCACCTACTCAAACCCATCGCTGTAGAAACTCCTCTTTCTCTCTCTCCTTTATCATACTGGGTCATACCACATGATCCAAAGCAGCCAAAATATATGCTGTGTTTTTTCTCTCATTAAAAAACAAGCAAAACACACACATGCTCACACACATCCTCTCTTGACTCCACTTACCTCCAACTCTCACTTCCCTCCTTTGAGTAAAATCCCTGAAAGAGTTCTCTGTGCTGTCTTCAGTTTCTCTTCTCAACATGCTCTAATCATGCTTTTACCTCCAACGCCACCAAAATGCAATGCTCATCATTGTCACCAGTGTTTAAAAGTCCATCTCAGCCTTCATCTAACTTGGTCTGCAATCTACTTAAAGCATTTTCTTCTCCTGGCTTCTAGAGTACCACACTTACCTGGTTTCCTCCCATGCCTCTCTGACTGCTCCTTTTCAAACTGGTTTGCTGATTACTCATCAACATCAAAATATGGATGATCTGCATAAATTGTATGACTTAACTATCATTCATAAACTAGTGATTCCAAATGCATATGTTCATCAATGACCTCTGACTTACAGATTCATTTAACAACCTTACATATTTACCTTTAACATGTCAAAAAATTAAACTTCTAAAATTTGTTCTCTCATAGCCCACATATGACACATTAGCAGACTCTTTTGGCCCTAACTTTATCTAATCACTTCTCATCTCACCCTAAAAGCCAAAATAGTTACTATGATGTATGAAGCCTCATTGAAACAAAGCTATTTGAATTAATAAGTGAAGTAATCAAGAGTATACTATATAAGATCAATATTCAAAATTCAACTATTTTTCTACATACCACCAATGAACAATTAAAAAATAAATTTTAATACCATTTATAATAGGTTTAAAACTATGATATAGATACAGATAAATTTAACAAAACATATATAAGATTTATACACTAAAATATACAAATCATTGCTAAGAGAAATTTAAAAAGATTCAAATAAATAGGTATACCATGTTCATGGTGTGAGAAACTCAAAATTATCAAGATATTAATTTTCTTCCAAACAAATTTATATTTTTGATGCTGACTCAGTTAAAAGCTATTAAGTCTTATTGGTAGAAATAATTGTTATTATAGAAAGAATTTGGACTACTAAAACAATTTCAAAAAAGAGACAAAAGTTGGAAGGCTTAAAATATGTGATTTCAAGATTTATAGTAAAGTAACAGGAATCAATACAATGTGGCATAGGTGAAAAATTGACTTGTAGAGACTCCACACATAGAAGTACATCTTTATGACAAATTGCTTTTCAACAGAGTCTCCAAGATAATTCAATGAGGAAAGGATAGACTTTTTGACAGATTATTCTCGAACAACTAGATATCTGCATTATAAAAAATAAACTTTAACCTATACGATATGCCAAAATTAACTTGAAATGAATTATGAACCTAAGAGTAAAATCTAAAACTAAAAAATAATAAATGAATAAAATTCTAGAAGAAAACAGAAGTACATCCTTAAAATTTGAAAATCTTCAAAATCTAAGCAAAGATTTTTTTTAGGGCACAAAAAGCATTAACCATGTTAAAATTTGGGTACACTTCATTGAAATTAGAAATCTGGACACTTTGAAAGATGCTCTTAGGAAAAAGAAAAGGCAAACCACGGAAGTGGGGAAAATAAATGTATTCATTTTAACATCTGACAAAGGACTTATATCTAGAAACACTTCAAAAAATATTCAACTTAATAAGACAAAAAACGTTAGTGAGCAAAAGATTTGGACAATTAACAAAAGAAGACATATAAGTGGCCAAAAACAAATGAAAAGGTATTCAACCTTCTTGCCAGTTAGATTAATGCAAACTAAGGCTATGATAATATACTACTACATACCCACTAGTATGGCTTAAGTTTAAAAGGCTGCCAACAGCAAGGGATGGTGAGAGTGTGGAGCAAATGAAACTCTCATACAGTGTTGGTAGAGGTATACAATTCTATGATTTCCCTGGGAAAGAGAGTGGCTAAGTCTTTAAAGTTAAACATATACCTACCCTATAGTTCCAGAAATTTTACTCCCAGAAGAGAAATGAACATATCTGCTAAAAACGAGTTTCACACTATGTTCACAACAGATTTAGTTCTAATAGCCTCAAATTATCAGCAACTCAAATGCCTCTCAGTAGGTGAAAGATTAAATAAAGATTATACATGGGGCACCCATATAATGGCAGGGGAAAAAAAATGGAATAAACTACTGATGCTCTAGCAAGGATATGGATGAATCTCCCAAACATTACCCTTAATGAAAAAATCTGGACACAGAAAAGTACCTATAATTTGATTCTGTTTATATTAAATCCTAGAAAAAGCAGACTAAACTATGAGAACAGAAGGCATATCAGTGGTTGCTCAGGACCAGGGATGAAGTAGAAATTGACTTTAAATTGGGATACTTTGGAGGGGATGACAAAAATGTTCTATATTTTCATTGTGGTGGTGAGTACATGGATTCCTATATGTATACATTTTTAAAACACATTGAATGTGTACATTTTATGAAAATCACATCTCAATAAAGTTATTTTTTTAAACCAAGATTCTTTCTATGACTGTGACTTAAATGGCGCAACATAATAGGGCCTCATTTTCTCTCTAATCTCATCTCTTATTATCCTCTCCAGCCTTGGGAACTTTTTATCTGCTATTACTCCCTCTGCCTAGAACATTTTTTCTATAGATATTCACCTGGTCAGACCCCTTATGTTCTCCAGTTCTTTACTCAAAATACCACTTTTTTGGAGAGATTTTCTATGACCATGCTATCTAATTTCAAACCCTACTCCATGCTTCCAACCCCTTTTCCTGGTTTAGTTTTTCCCTTTAGCTCTCATCACTTTGTAGTGTATTCATTTAATCTTGTTCCTTGTCTGTCTTATCCCATGGGGAATTTAAGAACTTTAAATTCAAGGATTTATGCTTCATAAGGCCAATTTTTTTTTTTTATTGTTGGGGATTCATTGAGGGTACAAGAAACCAGGTTACACTGATTGCATTTGTTAGGTAAAGTCCCTCTTGCAATCATGTCTTGCCCTCAGAAGGTGTGGCACACACCAAGGCCCCACCCCTCTCCCTCCTTCCCTCTTTCTGCTTTTCCTTCCCCCCCCCCCGACCTTAATTGTCATTAATTGTCCTCATATCAAAATTGAGTACTTAGGATTCATGCTTCTCCATTCTTGTGATGCTTTACTAAGAATAATGTCTTCCACGTCCATCCAGGTTAATACGAAGGATGTAAAGTCTCCTTTTTCTTTAATGGCTGAATAGTATTCCATGGTATACATATACCACAGCTTGTTAATCCATTCCTGGATTGGTGGGCATTTAGGCTGTTTCCACATTTTGGCGATTGTAAATTGAGCTGCAATAAACAGTCTAGTACAAGTGTCCCATAAGACCAACTATTATTGTGAAATTTTTTTCACTATTATATCCCTAGTGCCTGAAACAATGTTTAGCTCACGGCCAGCTATCCCCTCCAAGATTCCCATAAAACAGATTTGATACTGTAAGTGCCTAGCCCAAGACTGCTCTTCCCAGCCCCCTTCCACCAGGTGGGTTGCAAGACAATTGTTGCCAGTAACATGTCCGCAGAAGTGATATGCATCATGGTCACTTCTAAGTAGAAGTATTTAAGATATAAATGGGGTGAGCCTTCATCATCCTCTCTTTCAACAATCACCAGTTAGAAATAAAAGAGTCTGAGAACCCAGTGAGTATGGAGACATACGATGGAAGGAGCCTGGGCCCCTGAATCACCATGTGGAAGGCTACCTGCTCAACAACATTTCAGACTTTTACACAGAGAAAAAAAATTAACTTCAATATTTTTGCTTGTTTTTGTTCTTGACACAAGATCTCACTTTTCAATTTTTTAAACTATAAAACTTATTTGCTAACATACCTATTATTCTCTAATACCTGGCACAGAGTCCATGTTCAATAAATGTTTTTTAAATAAATGAAGAGACGTCATTAAAGGGCAATACATGAGTTTATACGAAATGTATGAGATGGTATCACACCATGTAATAGCACATGCCATTTTGCACACTAATGGCACCCTAGTACCTGATAACTACACCTGGAAGTACGACGAGCAACTTTATCATTTAGACTCTATTTGGTGAGAAATAATCACATGTGAGCTTAATTAAAACTTTGTTCTTCAATGACAATTGGTAATACATCGAAATATAGCTGATACTGAGCTACCGAGGGAACATAAAATACAGTGATGATGATGTATTTCTAACTTTCACGGTCATGAACACTGTCAGCATGAAACAAAGCAGAAGATCCTATTTAAAGCCAGAAAAGTAGCTATCCGATGGAAATGTAAACAGAATCCTGGATGCACACGTGTACTAACCATTCAGCAGGATGGTGGGGAGTTAAGTGGGCTCAATTATCCGTTATTCAAACACATACTCTATAGATCAGTGGTTCTCAACCTTCCTAATGCCGCGACCCTTAAATACAGTTCCTCATGTTGTGGTGACCCCCAACCATAGAATTATTTTCACTGCTACTTCATAACTGTAATTTTGCTACTGTTATGAATCATAATGTAAATATCTGATATGCAGGATGTACTTAGGCGACCCTTGTGAAAGGGTCTTTTGACCCCCAAAGGGGTCGCGACCCACAGGTTGAGCACTGCTGCTATAGCTGCATTGGACTGCGACCTAGAAAATTGAAAGATTTTGTAGATCTATTCACCTACCTCTACCAAACATACCCTATCAGAGAATATACTTTGATTCCTTTATGACCATCAGGTAAAGTTTCAAGACTCTGGGACACCAAGATTCATCAAAGGAATTTTGCTGTTTATTCATTCTCATTTGAGAAAAAGTAAACCAACATTAAAATAATATTTGCACTACTTCCAGTCTTTGCTAAAATTAAGATTGCTCTAAATCATGCTCAACTTCATAAGTACACTCCCTGAGTGTGAGAGACCAACCACCCCCGCTTCAAAGGGGCTGGCCTTCTGGTGCCCCATTCACATCTTTCCTGAAGAAAAACCATGGGCTCAGAGGTAATGACCAATCACCTAGTCTCTCACCTCATTTGAGGCACAAAATTGTCTCCATTTTCCAACACTAAATAGGAAGTCAAAATAATTTGAACAGAAAAGGATTTCTCCCAGGAATTTTACAAGCTTTACATGTTCCGTCTCCTCGTTTCCTTACATAATAGTGTATTCTGGAATGGGCTCCATGCATAGATCGTAATGAGACCAACATTAGAGAAAGAGACAATTGTTAGAAGCTAGAGTTTGTTAATACCCTACCATTCTCCTAAGAGAAAAAGAAATATTATTAAGGGCGGCGCCTGTGGCTCAGTGAGCAGGGCGCCGGCCCCATATGCCGAGGGTGGCGGGTTCAAACCCAGCCCCGGCCAAACTGCAACAAAGAAAATAGCCGGGCGTTGTGGCGGCACCTGTAGTCCCAGCTGCTTGGGAGGCTGAGGCAAGAGAATTGCGTAAGCCCAAGAGTTAGAGGTTGCTGTGAGCTGTGTGACGCCACGGCACTCTACCAAGGGCGGTACAGTGAGACTCTGTCTCTACAAAAAAAAAAAAAAAATGAAATATTATTAATAGTTACATAGTAGATGTCAATCAGGGGTCTACAGGTCCATAAACAGGGCTTTTAGATTTTTTTCTTAACAAAATGTTATATTAGCAAATTTTGAGGTCATTGGCAACATTTAATATCTTGTATGCTCTTCTGTAGAGCCTAGAACAGTCCTGGATGCAATAAATATTTATTAGGGTGGTGCCTATGGCTCAAAGGAGTAGGGCGCCGGCCCCATATACCAGAGGCGGTGGGTTCAAACCTAGCCCTGGCCAAAAACTATAAGAAAATAAATAAATAAATAAATATTTATGAAGTTTACATAGGTGTCTACATTCACATCTATGACTAAGTACTCAGGTTAAAAAGCTTCCAACAGTAGCTGCCTAATGTCCAGAGCTTAGGAAAGTTCATCAATTCCTTGGCAATGCTTTTTTTTCTTCTAATTTTTTTTTTGGCTTAATAAAGATCTTTGGCCTTGATTAGAGTTGCCAGGGCATGAAAATGCATGTCAGGGCTGTCTCCAGGGATGATGTAGGAGATGGGAACACATCAACACCAACACAGAACAAGAGCAGTGTTCATTGACCAAAGACCTATAACAGATAAATAAACTCTTCCTCAGTCAAAAGGCTACCCTTGGAAAGAAAAGTACAATCAAAAGTCACAACTCATGAATTTCTAATAGTTTTGCTGGAGAATGTCACAAAGATCTCATGAACTTGTGAATAGAAATAAAGTTGCCAAAACCCAATAATTCCACCTCTACAGGGACTTCAAAGCCCTCTCACGTCATTTACACTCATCCCCTAGAATTTCTGGGAGCCCTACTGGCAGATTTGTCTTTACAGCCACCAAAGAACCCCCTTCCCTATTGTTCCTCCACTTAGAAAGAGGCCACACTCAGGAAAACCACCTAATAGCCTCATCGCCCTCACAGCAGAGGACCCCCAGTCCAGGGAGGAAATACTCAAAGTCCTTCTCCCTCTAACTCATACTATGCTGTATCCCTGTTGTCTCCCAAAGCTCTCAAAATCTCTTCTAAAAATATCATTTGTTTTCTTGTTTGCTTTTTGCCCTCACCCTTCTAGTTTTAGGGGCCTTTGGCTATCTCCAACCAGTAGCACAGAAAACAGACAAGATGTCACCTGTTCCTTTCCTTCCCTTCTCTCACAGAAGGTTAAAAATTCCACCCACTTCTGGGCGGTACCAGTGACTCAAAGGAATAGGGCACTGGTCCCATATACCAGAGGTGGTGGGTCCAAACCCAGCCCTGGCCAAAAACTGAAAAAAAAAAAAAAAAATTCCATCCACTTCTTTCAGATCAAACAAAATTCCCACCAGAGCCCCAGAAGTATAGTGAGTCATTTCATGCCCAATTCTCAGCCTTTCCACAATATGCTGTTACAGGTGCAAAGGAAATGGGCATTCAGGAAACCAGATGCCGCCAGGAGAGCAATCCTAACCTCAGGAACCTGCCTTCCCCGGGCATAACTGCCTAGAGAAAACTAAGGGGAAGATTGGCAGGTTTTTATACCTGCAACAATCAAGTCTTATCTTGGTGGCATTGTGGATAAGATGAAGGAAACACTTGTCCTCCTAGACCACTGAGCTCTTTTTCTTGTGATCATTTCAGCCCCTTGTGACTCAGATAATCAAGACTTCTGCCTTCTTTCATTCCTGGGTCATCCATCTCTGTGCCAGCTCTATTCCACAGGTGTGTATAGTTTCGTATTTCCCTTCAACCATGGCCTGTCCAATACCTGCCCCACTCCCTACCCTGGCCTGCTCCTTCCCCTCCCTCCCTGGCTCCCAGGAGCCCCCTTCAGGTCCCATTTCCTGGGAAGCTGCTTCCCCAGGGCTTACTCACCTTCCTCTGCCATCTCCAGGGCTCATTTCCACTCGCTGTGCCCTGAAAGGCTTCATTCATTTCTCTCCGTTTCACTAGTATAGCCAGGCATTTTCTGCTTATTTCCTGAAACATTCAATAAATCCACAATGCTTCAGATAAATAACAGGTACTCAACAGAATCCCTTACAGCCAGAATCCCTTTATAAGCTTGGACCTCTAGGTAGAATGAAGCATCTGTTCCTCCCCGTCACTCTCCCCGCTCCCTTCACCTCTGTTTCATTACTACGGGTTCTGTTAGATTTCAGCACCTTAAGGGCCTCCTCGCTGCTGCTTCTGCAAATTAAGTGGATGACTTTAAAGGAGAACCTTTGAACCAGAATTCTAATATTCTGCTAAGGGAGCTCCAGTATAATTAAGTGCTGCCATCACAAGGAGGAAGAGTTCCGAGGCGTGCATGTGCACACGTGCTCACACACACACACGCACACCGGGCAAAGCCAAGTGCCAGCAGGAAGCTAATGCCGCCTTGAGCTGTGCTGAGCTCCCAAGTGAGAGGGGACCATCCCTCATCCTGACATCTGCAGTTCATTAATATCTGCTCACGCTGTGGGCCAGAAGGAGAGAATACAAAGAGCTTCCCTCCAAGATCTGATGTGCAAGCTTCTCCCTTGTCCCGGGGACTATGTTCCCCAACCTGTATAAGGAAGGGAACACCTAACATTTAGAATTTTTTAAGTGGTATCCAAAATATTTTCCATTTGATGCACACCCTAACCCTTTTTATTCAGAAAACAGAGGACTAGCTAGTGACCTTTTCCAGAGCCACTCTCTAATTCATGTCAGTTCCAAGAAGAAACTCAAAACCTAGAAGCAGAGATGCCCAAAATCTCTGTCCAGGGGTCTTGCTAAGGTGGCACACACCCAGAATCAGGTCAGCCAGTTGACTAATTTGTCACCTCTGTGCATTAGCCACGTCGAAGCTGGCCATCATCATTTACAGGAGTGGCTTGATGCAAGCTCGTGCGATTGATGGACAACCGCATGGAAGAATGAAAAGATAAATTGGGAAGGACTACGGGTGTTACAAAAGGACTCTCTCCTTTATAAAATGACTCACGTGGAATTCCCTTAAGCCACAAACACTTCTACTAGGTTAAAATTTGGTCCTACTGGGTTCTTCGGTGGTTTTTGCAAGGGGATCGGAAGTCAATTTGCCCCGGACCAGCACCCGGAATTGCTGCAGCTCCACTTCCAATTTCACAATGTTTTTCTTGGCCAAGAACACACTAAGTCATCTCCAAGTTCGATACGTTCAGCAAACAATGACAAGGGCGAGCCAGCAGAAATGAACACCTGATTTTCATGATAAATATGGTAATGCAGTATCAGCTGGTGGGGCCACTTTCTGTATTGCTGCATGGACATGTGCAGTGACACAAATTGGAATAGAATGGAAGCTGTCCCCTGTTGGCAGAGTCACTCCAAAGGAACGGAGAGATCAGTAATCATCCCAGCGGTTGTAATACTGAATTGTTTCAGAACCAACTCATAAGTGATGCCAAGTAAAAGCACTGTGTACCCGTTAAAATATGACGTTATTGAAATAAAGTACATTTGAAGCCTTTAAAAAATATATTGGTCCTATTAGCCAAAATTCAAATGTCATTCGACTTTTTGAGAATGTATTATGACATGGGGCAGCACAGAGCTGCCTAAGAAATGCCCAAACAGCATCCCTGGGGTACAATTGTAGGACCAAAGTGAATTTTCACCCGTATTGGTGAAAAGTGCCTCGGAACATATTCAAAGGACATTAATCCTATCTACATGAAAGGTTCTTGTGAAAAATAGAAATCTCAAGCATAAGCCAGATACACCTGGGTAGTATTGCCTCCATGTAGGGGCAGAAAGTGTGAACTCTGAGACACAGGCGCAAAGGTCAACTTGAGACCCAGGAATGGAGGCAGGAAAGGGCCTCACCACTCAAAACGGAATGTTCATTCCTAACTGAATACAGATGCATGCCCATCCACTCTCCCTCCCATGTAGGACACAATTTGTCAAATCAAGGGTTGGTGGCCAAAGGTCCATGATGAACTGGATGGATTTGCCTCCCTGGAGCAAGAGAAGGTGAATAGTCCCCAAAGTTACCGTGAGCTCCCAGAGCTGAGCATGGAAGGTTGAGGGAACAGCACAGGGCTCCCCTATGCCCTCCTCCAGGGCAGGCATCCATGGGCTTCCCTTCTCCTGAGGTCCCAGGCTGTGGGGAAAGCCTTGGGCAGAAATCTGAATGTACAACTCACCTCTTCTCTTTCTACAGCCACTCCTTGTCCCCTCGTGTCCACGTATCTCTGTAGTCCCAGCATCCATAAAACAGGACTGACAAGAGGCTGTGTCTCCTGGACCACCTGCAGGATCTCTTCCTGGGGAGCAATCACATGCAGCCAAGTGGGCCTGACCAGCTGGCTCGAGACTCTGTCTCACCCACCCTGGATCAGGCATTGGGTTTAGTTGTGGTTTTTCCCAGCTTTCCTCAGCAGGTGCAGCAGTTTCTCCTTAATCTCAGTCCAGAAGAAATCTTTTCATTATCGCTCACAGCTGTGATCCTCGGGTTAAAAGAAATTACTCATGAAAGGACAGCCTGGGGTAGACAGCAGCAGCATCAGAAGAAACCCCGGCTTCCAAGGGAGAAGGAACTTCAAGGATTTATTGACAAGAGGGAGATCACAGCTCTGGCTTCAGGCCCAGCTGCTGACATTTGCGGTGGATTTAGGCACCGCAATTTGGCTTGGAATTATTTTTGAACTCAAGCTAAGAGGTCAGAGTAAGGTGTTCTGATCTGCCAGTGACTGTCTTGCTAACACCTGGGCAAAATGAGAATATGAAAACCATCTTCTCCATCTGCTCCCCCATTCTTTTTTCCTCTCCTTCCTACTTCTGTTCCTTCTACCTGTTTTAATCCCATCTTGTAACTTCTTGTCCATCTTCTCTTTGCCTCTTCTGTTCCTCCTAAGCTCTTTGGAGTAGCCCCAAGAGGAGAGCAAAGTGGTGCCCTGGCAGGTGGTACACCCAGGACACCAGTATCTGTCCAACCCTTACCCCAGGTTTGCTCGTTGGTCTCTAATACTCCCTGCCCCCGGCTTCACGTCCAAAAGAGAAAAGAGGCCATCCTGTATCACTCACATGGTGCTGCTTTTGTTAGAATCTTCCCTAAAGTTGCTGTACATTTAGAGCTTCACCACAACCCTGAGTGAAGCAGTGAGGATGTTGATGTTTCTTTTTCACCAAGAAGCCCACTGGTCACCTTAGGAAATATTCCTAGATCCTACCGAGCCTCCCGGGAGGAGAGCCAGTCATGGTGTGGGGCCTGGTCTATCTGACACTGAAACGCTAAAGCAGCAGGTCTCAACCTGTCGGTCAGCAACCCCTTTGTAACAAGGAAAATACATCCTGCATGTCAGGTATTTACGTTACGATTCATAACAGCAGCAAAATGACAGTTATGAAGGAGCAAGGAAAATAATTTTATGGTTGGGGGTCACCACAACATGAGGAACTGTATTAAAGGGTCGTGGCATTAGGAAGGTTGAGAACCACTGCTCTAGAGTCAGAAGCTTGAATGGACGAGACTTTTAAGATTAGCTCCTGCAGTGCATTTACTTTCTAGGAGAAGAAGCTGAGGCTCAGAAATGGAAAGCGGCTTCACCAAAGTCACACAGAGACTCTAAGACAAGGCTACTGCCTCCTGAACCTTGGAGGAGAGCACACATGGCTTTTCTATGTCCTACTATGTTTTTAAGCAACGTGAGGGGCTCTGCTCTTAACCAAAAATATAAAAATAATATTGAGTAACTGCCAGTGCCAAGCATTGGACATGTACAGGGACTTCCAATGGCTTGTCATTATGCTGTGAGCTGTATCTTACGATTGTTTTTAATAGCAGAAGCTTGGAGCTGATAAATGATTTGTTCAATATCCCAAAACTAAGGAGTCGAAGGTTAGAGTCAACTCTAGGTGTGTCTGGCTTTCCAATAATTCTTTCCACTGTCAGAGGGCTAGGGACAGCACAGACTATAGTCAGTTAAAGGAATGTTCCAGTAGAATGTTTACCTCTCAGATCAAACCATTGCCCCTTAGGAAAGCCCGTGTAGCTGCCCTTGAACCCAGGGCAGTGTGCACAATGAAGAGTGGAAGCTTCTCCCTCTGTTCCCAGGGCTTTGCTTTTGTTTCTCAGGAGAGAAGTGAGGCCAGGACGTATGTCTTCTAGCCGGGCTGCTAGGGAAAATGTACTTTCAGGCTATATTTTTTTATGGCTTTCAGTGGAGTGATTTATGGGATGATGGAAAAGGACTATTCTATTTTCCTAGTTAGTCCTGAGAATTTGGCAAGAGCTTCTGGGATGTTTTTCCAACAGATTTTTCTTGCACTGTCCAAAGATCCCACACTGTGTTCACAGCTAAGATTGTTCAAGCACACTGCTGAAGCCCTTCTGTCTGGGGAAAGGGAGCCTGGGACAGGGCCTCCACTCTGTCCTGGACCTGGGAGTCACCTCCTGTTTGGCGCAGAGCCTGTCTGGAGAGCTGGCATCTTCAGAGGCCAAACTGTGGAGCAAATTGGGCTACTGAATGAATATTAGAGCAGCCCTAGAAAAATCTGTGAGCACGTAGAGCATGCTCACAGAAAATCTTCTAATGCTTTCTGCTTGGTTCTCATTTCAATTTTCCCCCAATATTATCATGTTTCGGGATCTTCTAGAAAACTTGCCTCTGGATCCCATATCTTAAATAATGTAATTCAGTAGGTCAGCAGTAAGGTCAGAAGCCAGAACTTTCACCAATGTCCCAGTTAATTATGATCAGGTATCCCAGGAGCCAGGGTTGAAGGCCTACATCCAAGGATTCAGAACAACCCTATACAACAGAGATTGTTGTCAATGTTTTGCTTATGAGAAAACAAAAAGAAACTTGGCCACAAAGTCACCGAGTTTGTGTCAAAACTGGAATACAAAAGTCGGTCTAATTTCCAGTTCAACTACATTTTTACATAGCTATTCACTTATTCATGCATTAGAAAATATTAATTATATAAAATATAATAAAATTTTATATAGTAAATAAAATATAGTACTGCGTATGATAAAGCCCTTGATCTAATAGGACGTGCCTCCTCATGTGGAGAGACAGATGAAGATGTAAACAAAATAATTAAGACAATTGCAAATGGTGATAAAAATCTGTAAAGAAAACAAAAGAAAGTAATATGTTCAAAACCACGTGGATGATATCTAACCTGAAATCTGAATGGCAAGAATAAGCCAGCCATTTGTGGGAAGGATACACCCAGGAGAAGGAACTGATAGGACAGGAGCCCTAAATCAGAACTGAACCTTGTATATTCATGGGAACAGAAAGGGCCAGAATTACTAAAGTGAGGAGTGATAACTAAGAAATAAGGCAAGGGCTATGTTAACCAGTGTGATGAAAGTATGTCAAACGGTCTGTGAAGCTAATGTATGATGCCCCATGATCATATCAATGTACACAGCTATGATTTAATAAAAAAAAAAAGAAAGAATAGAAATAAGGCAAGGACCAGGGCACACAGGACTGCAAGTGACAGCCTGAGTCTAAGTGGGATGAGAGCCTGGCAGGATGGGCCCACGGGAGTGACACAGTTATATCTAAAAGCTCAATCTGATATTTATGTAGCACACTTCTCTTTGCTATATAAAGAAAGAAAACTCAGATAGCAACCTTCTCTTTGCTAAAGAAAGAAAAATAAAATTCAGAAGACAACCCAGGAGGCTAGAGCACTAGCCCAGGTAAAAGAAGCACATGTGATCTGAGAAGTGGCCCCTATGGAGACCAGCTGCATCCAACACCATCCACATGTGATCTGAGAAGTGGACACAGTGGAGACCACCTGCGTCCAACACAATCCACATGTGATCTGAGAAGTGGACACTATGGAGACCACCTGCGTCCAACACCATCCACGTGATCAGAAAAGTGACCACTATGGAGACCCCTGCGTCCAACACCATCCACATGTGATCTGAGAAGTGACCACTATGGAGACCACCTGCGTCCAACGCCATTCACATGTGATCTAAGAAGTGGCCACAATGGAGACCCCCTGCGTCCAACACCATCCACATGTGATCTGAGAAGTGACCACAATGGAGACCCCCTGCGTCCAACACCATCCACATGTGATCTGAGAAGTGGCCACTATGGAGACCCCCTGCATCCAACACCATCCACATGTGATCAGAGAAGTGACCACAATGGAGACCCCCTGCGTCCAACACCATCCACATGTGATCTGAGAAGTGGCCACTATGGAGACCACCTGCGTCCAACACCATCCACATGTGATCTGAGCAGTGGCCACTATGGAGACCACCTGCATCTAACACCATCCACATGTGATCTGAGAAGTGGCCGCTATGGAGACCACCTGCGTCCAACACCATCCACATGTGATCAGAGAAGTGACCACTATGGAGACCCCCTGCGTCCAACACCATCCACATGTGATCTGAGAAGTGGCCGCTATGGAGATCACCTACATCCAACACCATCCAATGTAATCTGTGAAATGGTCACTATGGAGACCCCCTGCCTCCAACACCATCCCACCACATCATCTCAGGGTATACCCCAGGTCAGTGGTTCTCAAAGTACAACCCAGGGACCACTGGACATAGGTCCCCAAGATCTTTTCAGGGAGGCCTGAAAAGTCTCTTTTTTCTCAGATATTTACCTATGTGAAGTTGGATTTTCATCATGTATTTCAGCCAAAACAGCATGTCACCATGGATTACCTATGGAAGCATATAACAGGATCTATCTTCTATTAAGCCAAATACTACAAAGATTCACAAAAGTGTAGAACAAAGCTACTCTTCTTGCTACATTTATCATTTGTCTTGGAAAATGGAGTTCTTTTTATAGAAGAAGAAAAGGGTTCTGTTTATGTTAAATCACAAGGGATTTATTTTTGTTACTTTAGGAGGAATTAATCATTTTTTTGACTTCTCAGCCTTAATTTCCACTATAATAACCACTGGCAGATATAATTAGCATATAGCAAAGGCTTTTGGGTTCTCAATCATTGCTAAGAATGCAGTGGGGTCCACAGACATTACAACTGCTATGTTAATGACCTACAGGATCCTGGGCAGAGAATGGGGCAGTGAGGACATTAGCCAGCCAACCTCAGGGAGGTGCTCCCCTCCTCTGGGCACGCATCATCTGGGGCTTCTGGGAGCTTTTGCCTATTCAATCACGGGCTGTTCCATGAAGTCTTCTCTTTGCTAGATGAGGAGTAATCAAGGCTCCCTGGTGCGATGAGGTGTCCACCTTGCTGCTGAGGTGTACAGAGGGGGTCCAGTAGCCAGCTTGGTGCATTAGCTTCAACAGCAACGGCAGGCCAGAAAGAGTGGCCTGTGCCACCTCCTCTCTCCCTATGATTTCGGCGTGTGTGTAACCACACGGTTCAGCAAACACAGAGAGGAATCACTGCCTTCTGCAAGGTTTCCCAAGCCCTGTGCCAGGGCTGCCTGTACTGCTGGAAGATAATGAACCCTCAGGGCATTTGTTACCACTTAAACATTTCTGAGGTGGAGGCTGAGCATGTAATTGCTATTTGGGAGAAGGCAAGGGACCGAATGCTAAGTAGGCTGGTTGCAGCGGGGCCGGAGCAGGCTCCAGAGATCCTACCTTTCCTAACATCATCTGGCAGATTTCCAAAGGTCAGGGCTTCTGAAGGTGTCAGGCAATGTCTGCTCACCTACTCTAGTCTGGCCAGAGGTGGGGAGCAGAGGCTGGGGCATCTAATGGAGAGAGACTTATGTTGCCTAGTCATCCCTCAGAAGCTCGGTTCAGATTCTAAAGTAAGAAACAAACTCCTCAAATGTTAGAACCTGATTACCCTGGAAATAATCCTGCCTAGAAAACACCCCCAAATGTTTTCCTCTTAGCATTAATCCAAAATATCCTGTGGTCAAGGAAGCTTTAGAAAAAATATATCCATTTCCCAACTGGAAAGTCTCTTTGTGCGTTAACTTAGTAATTTCTCTAATAAATGCTGCAGTGAAGAAATCTGCTTACTTCATTCTGATACAAATGCTTTAAGGAAGAAAATGACTTGCCCAAAGTCCTATAACAAAATTCAGAATTAAAACCCAGGCAATCCCTCTTTGACTCCCAGCCAATACCTCTTTTCCTGTCCCAGGAAAAGATCTATTGACGTCCTCAAACTTTTAAACAGGGGACCAATTCACTGTCCCTCAGACCGTTGGAGGGCCAGACTATACTTTAAAAAAAAAAAAAAACTATGAACAAATTCCTATGCGCACTGCACATATCTTATTTTGAAGTAAAAAAACAAAACGGGAATAAATACAATCACACCACTTCATGTGGCCCGCGGGCCACAGTTTCAGGACCCCTGAGTCAAGGCCTTCTACCACTGAGAGGTTAAAGACAGAGGTCAAGGATAAACTGTCAGCTAAGATCATCCAAAATCATCCCAGCTATAGATACCCTTAGGTGCCTATGGTACATGAAAGATTTAGAAGAGGCAGATGGGAAAAGCGTGTCTAACCCAAGTTACAAGTACTTATGCATACGTGTACAAACAATTCTGTCTCTAAGGACATCAACTAGGTTTGTTTCACCAACATAAACCTATCACAAATTAGCTGGGAAGAGATGATTTGATGATGTTGTGAATCAGAGTTTTGCAAATATGCATTTAATTTAGAATTAATGTGACGCATTTTTTGTAAGTTAATTGAAAAAAATGATTATTAAATACAAATTCACTAATGTTTGACAAGTAGGTAGTAAATACCCATTTTGCACATGGCAGTTAATTCTCAGTAAATGTGTTTTTCCCCCCAATAACCAGCTGGTTTTAATTTAACAAATAGATTGTTCTCCGGTGAGATCAGAATGGAGATTCAGAAAAACTTCCTGGATAGCAGGGCACAGCACCCCTCCCCATCTGCCTTGGAGATTATGTGCATGGAAGGATTTCCAGGATGCCCCCTGGAAGCCTGTTCCCTCTCTCAGCGGCACAATTTCTAACATGCCCAATTCTAAGCAGCCAAAGGCCAAGCTGACAAAACAACTAAGATGTATGTGTGTTTTACCTTCTGCCTAGGAATTTCCTTCCCTGAATGTCATCCTGGCAAACCACTTGAACCTCCCACTGCACCTCCAGAATCACTTCTTCTGTGAAGCCCTCTAGGATACCAAGTTAATCTCTCCCTCCTAAATTCCTATGTCACTTATATACATCCTTCCCAATCTTTATAATATTGTGTTAAAAACAGAAAACTCCTATAGTGCAGGTTTCTGGCTTGCAGTAATAACATCTATAAAAACACCACTAATAGTCTGGCAGAGATGGTAATCTTCTCTCCCAATATCCATTTCTCTATATTTGTAACAGAGCCTGGATTTGACAAGAACAGCTGTGGGACCCTATTTCCAGACTCCTTTGCAGCTAGGTGGGACCATGTGATGAAGTCCCAGCCAATGAGACAGAAGCGAAGCATGGCCTTGTGGGATGGTCCCTTCATTGGAGCTGACTCATGTCAATTCCATCTCGATAAAACTGAAATAAGGAAAAACAGGCTGATTCAACTGAGAGTTGCTCTGTTTCATCTGCTTCCTATGTCCTCCCTCCCCACATGCACTTCATCCTTTGTGCTTTTCAGATTCTGGACATGACTAGAACTCCAGCAGTCACACTGGATTATGACGTAGCTTGGGGGACAGAAGCCATGTGCTGAGGATATCAGAAGAGAAATCCAGGGAGAGCTGAGATCTCTGGTTACTTTGTGAAATGGCCTTGTTATCCTTAGACATATTTGTCTTTATACTCCTTTCGTGGAAGAAATGAACAATAGCCACGAACGTTTATGGATGTTCCCAACGTGCTATTAAGTATTTACATTCATTCTACTCTCACCCCCATGGCAGCCTGATGAGGTTTGACATCTCTATTGTATACGTGAAAAATCTGAGGCCAGCAGAGGTTAAGTAACAAGCTCAAGGTCACGTAGTTAGTAATTAATAAGGTTTGAGATTGCATTTGGGGGCTGTCTGATTCCAGGGCTGGAACTAGAGACAAGGACAGCCTCTTGATAAATACTTTTCAAATGAACAAACCAACACTGTTCAGAGAACCCATCTGTCTGAGGCTGCTATCAGGACCAGGCCAGCCTTTAACACTTCTCTGGGAATTGCTTTCCTTACTGGTGAAATGATGGTAACAACTCAAGCACCTTCTATTTGCCAGGAATTCATGTAGGCAGCCTGCACATGTTGCAGACAATGAGCACAGCCTCTCAAGGGCATTCATGCTACTATAATTCCCATTATAAAGCTGAAGAAATCAAGGGTCAGGAAGTCAAGCTATTTTCCTAAGATCATACTGTTTGCAAGTGGTAGATAGAAGGAGAGAAGTTAGGCCTCAGGTCCATCTGTCTGTACTTGGGATCTGCCTCTCAAATTTCACACAACATCCCAGTGTTTCCCCTAGTGCGCACGAGGAAATGTGCGTCTCACCTGCTAAGTGATGAAGCAAGGGTTCAAAACCAGGCCTATGGAACACCAAACTCGAGTCCTTCCCCCACATTCCTTGAGTGAAGAGAAAAATTAGAGAAGTTAGGGTCTGGAGGGGATGGGGATACTTCCAACCAGCTCTCAACCCAGCACTGGGTGTGTGAGTGATGCTCAGTTTGTTCTGTAGTTCCACGAAAGGGAAGCTGGTGAAGGCAGGAGAGGCTCTCCCCACTCACAGCCCCCACTCCAAAGAGGGGGGCTCAGGTCAGGGCCAAGTCTGCCTCCCCCACTGTCAGGCCTCCCCCATCAGGATTTCCACCTGTGCAGTAGAGATCACAACCGCATGGGGTTGTCATGGGAGTGAGATTGGAATGAACGTAAATACTTCACCACACCTCGTGCGCATTCACGGATATTTGTGGCGATCGTTCACATTTGTTAAGATTGATGGCGGCGAGCGCTGAAAGGCTGCATTAGTTTCCCTTGGCCACTGTAACAGATGACCACAAACCTGCTGGCTTAAAACCACTCAGATCTATCCTCTCACAGTCTTGGAGGCCAGAGTCTGAAATCAAGATGCCAGCAGGGACTTTCAGCCTCTAAAAGCTGGGAGGGAGAATCCTTCCTCACCCTTTTCTGCTTCAGCAGTGCCAGCATCCCCGAGCATCTCACGTATCACGCCGATGTCAACCTTCACCATCCTGAGACGTTCTTCCCTGTGTATCTGTGTGCCCTCTCCTCCTCCTCCTCTTCTTCCTTTTTCTTTTCTTTTCTTTTCTTTCTACAGTGCGGTGCTATCATAACTCACAGCAACCTCAATCTCTTGGGCTCAGGTGATCCTCTTGCCTCAGCCTCCTGTGCAGCTGAGACTACAGATGCATACTACCCCTCCCAGATAGTTTTTCTATTTTTAGTAGAGACAGGGTCTCACTCCTGCTCAGGCTGGTCTTGAACTCCTGAACTCAAGCAATCTATCTGACTCGGCCTCCCCGAGTGTTAGGATTACAGGTGTGAGCCACCCTGCCCAGCCTCTCTCCTCTTTTTGTAAGGACACCAGTCATTGAATTAGAGTTCACCCTCATCCAGGATGACCTCATCTTCATTATATCTGCAAAGACCTTATTTCCAAAAAGATCACATTTGCAGGTACTGAGGTTACGACTCGAATGTGGCTTTTAGGAAGACATAATCAACCCACTACCAGGACTATTTGCCAAATAGAACTGACCATGTTGACTCTCCACAAAGTAGAGACTGTTTCCTTGTAAGAAATCATGAGCAGGACCAGCCTTCTTAGTACTGCATTGCAAAAGCCTCCGACAAAATATCCGCGTCTACACATGTGTGTATCTCTGAGTGTCTGTGTATGAGTCTGCATGTGTCCGTGTGCACATCTGTGTTGGTGTCTATGTGTCTATGTGGCTCTGCGTGCATCTGTATGTGTGTGTTTTTTTCAGCCTAGCATAATGATAATGTGGAATTCCACATTAGAGATTAATTTCTTGGGTAGTCTCCTAGGAGGCCAACCATTCAGTCAATTTTCACTCACACTGAACTTGAACTCACTGGAGTGCATTCACGTATCACGCCGAACGTGAACTCACTGGAGTGAAGGACACAGGGCTGGTCATGGTGAAGGACAGCACAGGCAGAGGGGACATGTGACATGCTGTCCTGGGGATGAAGTTTGAGTATATCTTTAGTGGGTACTAGGAGGTGGTACCCGGAAGGAGGAATGAGGTCTAAGAAGGAAAGAGGGAGGAAAACCATTTCCTTGGCTGTGAAGTTAGGTTCAGTGACTTTAAAGATTTTAAAATTTATTTGAAGGCCGGGTGCCATGGCTCACGCCTGTAATCTACCACTCTAGGAAGCTGAGGTGGGTGGATTGCCTGAGCGCACGAGTTCAATATCAGCCTGAGCCAGAGCGAGACCCCGGTCTTTAAAAGTAGCCGGACATTGTGGGCACCTGTAGTCCCAGCTAGTCGGGAGGCTGAGGCAAGAGGATCACTTGAGCCCAAGAGTTTGAGGTTGCTGTGAGCTTTGACGCCACATCACTCTACTGAGGGCAACAAAGTGAGACTCTGTCTCAAAAAAAATTTAATGAATTAAATTAAATTAAATTCATTTGAAACATGAGACCCTCTAACCCCAGGGCCATCCTGAGAGATGGCACAAGACTCCTAAGTCAGAGGTGGGAAGACCTCCAACAAGAGGGCAGAGGGGACCAAAGCAAGGTCATGGTACCAGCCCTTCTGCTGTGCAGCAGAGAGACCTTATAGCAGTCACTGCCTCCTGGACCTGCTGAACGGGAGACTCGGGAGTGGTTGGCGAGATGCCCCCTGGTGCCACCCTCTGTCTCAGCCCCTCTCTGCTTGGCGGGGGCAGGTCCTGAAGCACTGACAGATTTGCTCCCCATCTCTCACTGAGGAAAGTGGTTCCCAAGTGGCAGCTTAGCTGAGACGAAAGGGGTGGGGAAAATGAGAGAGAGCCTCCCAGATTTGTGGCAAGTTGTGGGAGAACAGAGCAATACAGGGGCCCCAGCAGGATAATGGCTCTCAGCAGGTGGAGGAGTGCTCCAAATTAACCCTGATAGAAAACTTCACTCTCTGAGCTGCACAGCCCCACAGCCAGAGCAAACACCATTTGAAAATTCTCTGCCACCTTGGGTGGTGCCTGTGGCTCAAGTGGGTAGGGCACTGGCCCCATATACCAAGGGTGGTGGGTTCAAACCCGGCCTCAGCCAAACAGAGAAGAGCCTCACCTCAGAGCCACAATAAAGTATGCTTTGCCAAGAAAAAAAAAAAAAAAGAAAGAAAGAAGAAAATTCTTTTCCACCAAATCAAAGCTCTCGTTTCCAGTTAATAGTCCATCACGTGCAGTAGGTACTCTCGGCCCATGCCATTTGGCCTCTGGGTTATTGCTTTAAATTTAAGTCATTACAACAAATTACCATACTTAGCCTTTCTCAAGGAGCTCTGAAGCCTTATTGTCACTTATTGCCTGCCTCTCCCGAAACTTCACCTGCCACGCGTGAAGGAGAGAGATCCTTGACCCCATGTCCAGACGTTCCGGGCACACCAGCCCTCTGCATGGGCTCTGGGGCTGCCCCTGGACATGCTCACCACCCTGCTTGGTTCTCAGAGTGTCTAAGGCAGCCCTGTGGGAGAGAAGACACTGAATCCAGAGTTGTCAAAAAGTTGCCACCTGCTGGTCCCTCTCCATGTGCCAAGCACTGAGTTAAACTCAGAACACACTGCAAAGAATCTCACCCGGGAATTTGAAAAGAAGCAGAGCAGGTGGCAATTGTGTGGGGGATGCTCCAACTCTTTGGGCTTGGATTGGGAAGGAGGAAAGAGCAAAGAGAGCTGTCACCAGGCAAAGTGTCAGACCTTGACAATGTGGCAGAAGGGGTGCAGCTAAGAGAGTACTCATTGGGTCCACATGGACATTAGTCACATTCTGGGGAAACTCGGTATCACAGACAGAAGGCAGGCAGGGGAGGCCCTTCAGTACATGCTGACAGCAGGGCCCACACACGTCCCCATTTTCCCCAGAGACAAAAAAGTCAGAACAGTTTCGTGGCCTTGAAATACTATGTAGGTACTTGCTGGTCATCCTGTTGAACCACCTGCAGTTAAATATGCTGGACTTTGCACAAAGACACATTTATGTCACTGAGTCCGAAGTGCCTCCTCTCAAGTGGATTAAACAACAAATCTATTATCTCCAAAATATTGTCTTAAAAACACATAGTACCTACCACAGAGAAATTTCCTTTCTATTGTAATAAAAACGTTCCCACTTTTGTCCAGGCATTTCTGGCTGTGACTATCAAGCAATTGTAAGCAGAAGAAAAATACATCATTATCAAACCCACAGAAGTTGGTATTATGATTATTCCCATTTTACATCCAAGGAAACAGAAAGGTTAAGTAATGTGCCCAAGGTCACACAGCTATGAGGTGGCAGGGCTGGGACTTGAACCCAGGTGGTTTCCTCCAGAGTCTGTGTGTAGCTGCTGTGCTGTGAGCACTGCCTGGCTGTTTATTTTCAGCACTGATGAAATCCAAGCGATCGTTCTTCCCTCCCTCCCTCCTAGGGAGCTGCATCCCAGCTCTTCCCCCAGCTCTCATTATGTCAGAACCCAGCTGAACCACCAAGGGGACATGAGGCCACAGTGCTTTGTAAACTGTAAAGTGCTGCATACATAAAAGGATCCATCATGACCATCAACGTAAGCATTTCAGCCTCACTTCTCTCCTGGAAAGACTGTCTCAGAGGAAAAAAACAATTCCTCTTCTGCTATTTTGTGATCTAAATTCCTGTAAGTCTTTTCTTCATAACTGGGGCATGTCCACTTTTTTTGGTCCCCTATTCTCTGCCAAATGGCTCCAAATGTCCTTCTCTGCGGAGTGTTGGGAGCTCTCTGCCAGCGCCCCTCCCTTTCTCACCACACCCTCTTCCTGGGCAGACATAATTCCTTCCACCCTGATACTTTTTTTAACTCTCGCCAGAAGCCTGCTAAATATGCCGTGTGCTCCTCAGCTTTGCCGCTCCCCTGCCGTCCCTGGTAATCCAGCCTCAGCATCAGTATCTGAAATCCTTCCTTTGTCTATTTCGCCTCTTTCCTGCTGTATTTCTAATCTCTCTCCTTTTCTCTGCTCCCCATCACTGGGCCCTCCCGGCGAGCACAGCAGCTTGCAGCACCACGGACAGGGTATCAAGACACGGGTCTCAAATCATTGCCACCCTGCTACTCCTCACGCTGTGACCTTGAGCAAAGCTTCTTTCTCTCACGGAGCAAAGCGAGCCTCTTGGGCTGAGTCTCGGGTCCTTCCAAGCTTGGTGTTCTATTCTCTGAGGCCCCATGATCTCTAAGATCTGGGGTGACATGGGCCACCAGTCTGCTCCAAAATGGATAAACTGAGTTCCCATGATCCTTCCCGGGGGATTCATTGATTCTTTATCAGCGCTTCACAACCGACATCCTGCACACCAGAATTTCATGGCATGTTACCACGTGTGCTGCAAGAAATGCACCGAAATAACTTTGAGAAATGCTGGGAAAAGGAAGGCTATCCCTGTGATTCTTTTTCTTTTTTTTTGAGACAGAGTCTCAAGCTGTTGCCCTGGGTAGAGCACTGTGGCATCACAGCTCACAGCAACCTGAAACTCTTGGGCTTAAGCGATTCTCTTGCCTCAGCCTCCCAAGTAGCTGGGACTACAGGCGCCTGCCACAATGCCTGGCTATTTTGTTGTTGTTGTTGTTGCAGTTGTCATTGTTGTTTTACCTGGCCCAGGCCAGATTCAAACCCACCAGCCTTGGTGTATGTGGACGGCTCACTGTCCACTGAGCTGTGGGCAACGCCCATCCCTGTGCTTCTAATTGCAGGACTCAGAGAGCCTTGAATCCTCACTCAGGCATCCCAACACCCTGAGGAAGTTCAAGAGTGATTTTTCCAAATACTTTGTGACCATAACTTTGGAGCAATCCCTATTAATATCTCCCAGAAGGAGAGTGCCTTAGAGGCAATAATATGGAAAACTGTCAGGATCACACTCCCACACCAATAGTCACCTCTCTTTCCTGTCCCCTTTCCAGGGAACACTTTGGGTTCAGAAGCCTTGCCCTGTCCTATAAGCTGGGAGGCCAAAGCACAATGTTCAAGTTGTGGGGCGTAAGAAGGTTCCCCCAAAATGGGCTGATCCTGAAACTCACCAAGCCCCAAAGAAGGGGCATGTGGACTGTTCCCTAGTCAGACCTCCTCTTAAAGACATTTTCATAGAGCTTACAGCGATTTCTTTCCAACCTACACCTTCTGGGGGCAAGACATGATTGCAAGAGGGACTTTACCTAACAAATGCAATCAGTGTAACCTGGCTTATTGTACCCTCAATGAATCCCCAACAAAAAAAAAAAAAGAAAGAAAAAAAAAAAGAGTGGGGGAGGGGAGAGGTGTAAATAAAAAAAAAAAAAGAAAGAAAAGAAAAGTGGGAAAAACAACTTACCAAAAAAAAGGTGTGAACAAACATTTCTGAGTGTAGGCTACACACACGCACTCAATCAGAACACGTACACAGACGGGGCTTTCAGACTGCAGGAAGGCCCTCAAATAAAGGCAAAAGAATCATTAAACAACACAAGTGACCACCTCAGAGCTGCCTGAAAGCCACAGCAATTTGACTCTGGAAGAAAAAATTGGTTTTTAGAAATATGCGTATGGACATAGAGTCACTCACTTAAAAATACCTGCTTTAAAAACCTCTCAGGGGGAGAACTTCCATCTAGATTAGAAGTCATAAAACAAAAGCACTCCGGATGTGTCATTAAAATGTTCACATCAGAAACAAGTACAAGAAACCAGAGAGACTCTGCTTATCCAAAGAGACTTCAAGAAGGGAAATCCCCAAGCAGTTCTAATTCTCAATAAGCTTTTATTTTTATGCGTAAGAATAAAGAAATGATTGGAAGATCACAGATCAACAGTTTCGGATCGTTGGGAAGAATTATCAGATCAAGGAGCAGGAAGAGAAAGAAAGGGAAAAAGCAGAAAGGAAATGAACGGAAGCAGAGGTCTCTCGCACGTGGTGCAGGAAAGTTCGAAGGGGGCTGTACCATGACACCTTGACCATGACCTGCAAGGCAGGTGGACTGGGCTCCAGTTCCCAGATGCAGGAACAAGCCTTGGAGAGGCTAAATTGCCCCTTTCCATGATGTACATCTGACTGCACAGCAAACACGCTCTCTGCATCTCCCATGCTGGTTGACTGGAGGTATAGAAGTTTGGGACGACAGCCACCATCCTGAGCAAGAGTCCGTGCTTGGGGGTGAACAGGGAGTCCCAGATATCTTTAATATGTTTTCATGGTGATGCTATAGAAGCCAAAATGGAGGAGAAAGATAATTCTTCTGGAATCTCATCTGTGAATCCCTTCGAAGTAGCAAAAAAAAAAGAATATGGGCTTTGACATTACATAAACTTGGGTTTGAATCTCAACTCTGCCACTAACTGGCTGGGACAGCTCAGTCAGGCTACTTAACTTCTCTGAGCCTCAGTTTCCATATCTGTAAAATGTGTGTGTGTAAGAGTGAATAGTAGTAATAATAGCTAATCTTTTTAGCACTTATAAGTCAATTTCTTTTCTACAACCTTTGTATTTACAAACATTTAATTCCTGACAATAACTTTATGGTGAGGTGTTATTACCCCATTTTATAGATTAATCAGGAGGCTGGGGTGCAGAGTTACTACATAACTTTCCCAAAGTCATATGGGTATTTAATATTGGGGACAGGACTCGAACCCAGGCAATCCTAAACCACATTATTTGATTTGTGAAATCAAATGAAATAATGTTGGTGGGCCAGGTTCCTGATATCTGATATATATTAGGGACCCTTCACCCTTTTTCTTAGTTGTCCCATTTCAAATTCACCTGCTTTTTATCTTGAGGGGCTGAGGCAAGAGCTAACTTCAAGCCATGAAAACCTGAATCAAATGGTTGCAGGAAGACAAATGATCTAAGAACCGCACAGCAATTCTTCTAGAGCCCAGCTACAGCTGTTTACATCTATCTAAGCAACGTGACAGGCCGTGCCCAGAAGAAAGCTTGGGGCTTGTCTACTCCACGCCTCACAACCATCAGTGAGGAAAACAAAGGCCTAAGAGCACAAGTAGCTCGCCCAGCCCCACCCAGCCCATTAGCAGTGAAGAACAAACTGTAGTAACGTGGGTGTGTTCTTAGCCTGGTCTGGTGGGGAGGATACGGGTGACAAGGGTTGGAGGATGAGCCCTCTCTGAGATTGTAGTAGACAACTCTTGGACATGTAGCCAAACTGCTGTAAGTGCCCGGAGAGCAGTGAGCGAACGTAGTCTTGGTGAGATGCAAAGAGGCTGCAAGTCCCTAACCCACCCCTGAGTGGTGGCAGACAACTTATCCCAGCAGGTTAACCACAATGGCAGGTGTTTGCATTCCAGACACTCTGCCACTCATGACTTTCCTGTCCTATGCCGCAGCTCCAAAGCAGAGCCTCATCTGAGGGATCTAGGGTATGAAGGCCAGCATCTGTGGAAACCCAAATGAAAAAGCGAGGCATAAGTAATAGTCCCATTTAATATCACTTTGCTCCAATACATCTAAGCGTAGTCAAAACCTCACATGGCTACTGAGGTCCTGGAAACCATAATACACACAGCATACACGTCCCTTTCATTCAAAATAAATGTGATGAAAGATTCAAAGAGAGTGATAGCAAGGTAGAAACTCCAAACAGAGTCCAGCCACAAAACATCCTTTGACTTTTATAAAAAGGAAAGCAGTATAATTAATAACCTAGCCAAGGTTGTATACAAGTTCAGTAAAAACATGATCACTTGGAGAAAAAAAAAATGGTTAATGAGTTACTAACGTCCACACAAATTGAAAAATAAAAGACCAACCAGAGTAACTACATCCATGCTCAGTGTTTCCTGTTTTTATTTTCATCAGTTTTGTCTGTCCCTAATGAATCTGTGATTTGTTTTACTCTTAGGACTTGAAATTATTCATAGTGGGCCTGTCCTTTCGATCTTATACCAATAGAATAACAGCCAATAACGTTAGAACCAAGGATCTTATAAAAAATATTCTGCTCTCTGCTCGTACTACCAAAGAGGATGCTAAGAATCTGAAAGATAAGTGACTCATCCAAGATCACACGGCTGAAGGCAGATTTCAACTGGGATACAGGGCAGTGAGGGTGGAAGGGACTCTTTCTCCTCCAAAGTTCTTGTTGCACTGTCCTGAATATGTCTATTCGCTCCTCTACTTTCCCACTCTCTCCCCCCCCCACTCCTCTCTCTCTGACATTCAGATAGACATAATTCCACTGGACAGGTTCCCAGTAGACAGCTTGAGCTGGTCAGCCCCAGTAATTCATGTATCTACAACATTGCAAATGCACAGAACAGATACATGGTGAAGGGCTTCAGATTTTAATTGTATCTTATTTCACAGCTGCAGCCAATTCCTGCTACAGCTTAATAAGCAGGTTGCACGAGCCATGAACACTTTCTGTTGTTAATTTTGCTCAGGAAAATTGAGTTTTTACTACCATTTTGGCAGAAATGCTTATCATAACAATTACGATAAAGTGATGAGGATTAGAAACATCTGCAGGAATGAACTTGGAGACAGAAGGATGTCAGTGAGTCTTGTCGTGTGAAGAAAATGTGCTGTAGGAAATCTGAGTGATGGCCCTGTCACCTGCTAAGAATAGTGGGGTGATCAGAGGGCCCAGGCCTCTTCTCACCCTGTTGTAGGGACACCCACGGAAGACTGGGATTTCTCAGTGGCATGGACTGACTCCATCATGGCACCTACACTCTGCTCTGACTTTGAAGGAGATTTGAATTGAGAAGGATGGGCTTAGGAAGTAGGAGAAAGAACCTTACAGAACATCTCATTGCTCAGATGGGAAAACTGAGATGGGGGAGGCGATGACATCCCCAAGGTCACACAACTGATGAATGATATCTGAGCCTTCTGGGTCCTCTACCAGAGCTCTCTCTCCCCTGCCTAAAATAAACCCAATCAAGGCCTAAGTGAAGAAATGACTGGAATTAGTCTGAAATCTCTGGGAGTAGATCCCTGACGGTCTTTCTGATAGAGCCAGAATAAATGGGAAAATCGCAAGAAATGTGTTACCATCTGTGGCCTTGTTTGGGAATCAGGGAGTAATCTATACCAGGGATCAGATCATTGGTGCTAAAGAGAAAGTGGAGTCACAAAGGAATCGTAGGTGCCAGCAATGTGGAACAACAAGGAGGACGGAAATAATGTGACTGTGCCACGTGCTGAGGTTGTCCACATCAGCTGCTTCCCAGAGCAAGCCCTGGACAGGTGCACCTCGCTGGGCATGCCGATGAAGAGGTTCTTGAGCAGAGAACTCTCTTTCTCCCCTATGAAGACATCCAAAGACTTTCTAGGTATTTTATTTAGTACTGCGATCGTCCTATTTTAGACTGAGCATCCAGATTTTCTCAATTCTGAGACACCCATCAATTGGTAAGATGCATCGCCAATAGCATAAGGGCTTTGGGGAAGAAAATAAACCCAACCTTAAATGTGCACATCTACCATAAGACACAGCCCTGTTTCAGAAACGTGGAAAGGAGGGGAAAAATTCATCAACAGAATCAACAATGTATCATACACAGAAGTTACCGTGTCTCAGTATGAAATAGATTACCAGGAGATGAAGCAAAAGAAGACCAAAAGACTGACTCCAGGAAGACCATGGCAATAGTCTAGAGAAAAGAAGATACTTGTTGGAATTAGCATTTTCCAATTCCAATTCCAATGGTAGTAGTAAAAATGAAAAAAAAATAAAAGAATAAATAAGCTTCACCATTTTCTATTACAGCATAATAAATGACTGTAAGCTACAAACTTACACAACGCCTACTTATTAGCTCACGGTTCTGCAAGTCAGAAATCTGAGCAGAACTTAGCTGGGTTCTCTGCCCAGTTGATCACGAAGCTAAAATCAAGGTGTAATCCAGGGGGTGGAGTCTCATTTGATGCTCAAATGCTTCTCTGTTCAGCTGGTTATTCACAGAATTCATTTCCTTGCAACTGCAGAACTCACAGAGGCTGTGTCTTCAAAGCCAAAAGGGAGATACCATTCCAGGTTGTTACAATGGGCTGGAATATAAGCTAACATAATCACAGGAATGACTATCTCATCGTAATCATAGTTCCCACCCAGAATCAAGGGGAGATAATCACAAAGAGCTTGTATACCCAGGGCCAAGAATCTTGAGGACCATTTCATAACTCTGCCTGCTACCATGGATAAGTTATAAGGAACAGAGAACCAACAAGACTTTGCCAGTTGAACGAGGTATGCAATACGGGCCTAGTTATTATAGTTATATCTAGTTATTATAGAATACCTTGTAGACATTCAGGGTCATTAATATTTTAAAGCAGGTTTATACTGTGAGCTCTTTTGATCCCTGATCAACCCTATGAATCAGGTAGACCATATACCATATTTCTATTTCACAGATGGGACAACGGAGGTCCATGCAATTTAAATAATTAGCCTAAAGTCACCTGCGTAATTACTAGCTCAGCCACAGCCAGGATTGTAAAGTAGTTTCCCATTTGTGAACGGAGAGCCATTTCTTCTCTGCCACCCTAAATTGCTGCTGCTGATTTTACTAAGAAGTACTCCAATTCATGAGGCCTGTCATTGCCTTTAGGCAGCTCCAGTCCAAGCTGGACCACAGAGACCTTACCCCCGGAGCACATGAGAGTGACTTGGCTTCTCTCGTACTGGATGTGCTGGAGAGCACACCCTCCTTCCTGCTTTCTGAGTCCCTGGCTTGATGACACATGGCAAATGCTTATCTCCAAAAGCCAGCTCCAGACAGCAAGTGTAAAGAGCGTGACTTGACTCAGAAGATATTATGACAATAATGACAAGGCCGCAGCACTAGTTTACTCTTGATGGAGTTACTGCAACCACTTGCACCAGAGTCTCACGAAGGGGCTTAGCAGATGCTTTCTGGACCACGAACTTCCTTAAGCTTCCTAAAATGTGCAAGTGTTCTGCCAGTAAGGAGTCAACAGAGAGACCAAAAAGCAAAAGAAATCCCTCCTGCTTGAATTCTGAACGTACACATATGCGTATACACACACACTCAGGCAGGAACACGTGAGTCCCAGCCAAGCCCCCTGCGTACACGGCTGGCGCGCTGCGTAATGAGTTATCAGAGGAAGGTCCCCATCCCTGCCTTATGCGAGCATCTGAGCTTCACACTGCGACAACTCTATCAACTCATTAAAGGCACATCACTTAAATGAACCTGCCATGAGGGGGATTCAAACTACATTAACAACAAAATCTCTGCAGTGATCAAAACACATCATTAAAGACACGGAAGATGAGAGGATGAAGATGAAAGGATTCCCCTCTCTCCTCCGTTGCTTCCTGCTGCTCTGGACTGAGAAATGAGTTACGATGTTTTATTTTCCTGGGTCTGAGATCACTCACCTTTAAAACAGGAAGATGGAGGGTGAGCAGGGTAGGGACCCAGACCATCTTACTCTACTCTGAATTAATACAGAGGCTCAGGAAAATTGTTCATCTCTCAAAACCTCAGTTTTTTCAACTGTGAAAATGGTTCTCTAATACCTAAATCATAAGATTGTGGGAATTATTTGTTTGTATATACAGAGGATGCCAAAATATGTATGCACATGTAAGAAAGAGGAAAAACTGCATTAAAAACTCAAGTTACATTTGACTTCTGCAATTATAAGAGGTACTCGATGTGACTTAGATTCATCTTTTGTGATCAGTATATATTGACTATTTCAATTTTAATATAATTTTTTCCTTTCTTAAAACATGTATAAGCAATGTCCGTAGCTCAGTTGGTAGGGCGCCAGCCACATACACTGAGGCTGGCGGGTTCGAACCCCACCCAGGCCAGTTAAAACAACAATGACAACTGCAACAAAAATAATAGCCAGGCATTGTGGCAGACACCTGTAGTCCCAGCTACTTGGGAGGCTGCCCAAGAGTTTGAGGTTGCTGTGAGCTGTGACGCCACAGCACTCTACCAAGGACGCTAGCTTGAGACTCTGTCTCAAAAATATAAAATGCATACATTTTTGGCACCCTCTATATGGGAGGTTGGCCCTGAGAAACACACAGGTTTGAACTATGTGGGTCCACTTATATGCAGAGTTTTTCAACTAAATTCACAGAAAAAAAAAAAACACAGTATTCTCAGGATGTGAAACTGACCTATATGGAGGCCTGACTTTTTATATCCACAGGATCCTCAGTGTACACTTCAGGACTTGGATATGTCCTAATTTGGCTATAAATGGAGATTCTAGAGCTAATCTCCCTCATATGTCGAGGGATGACTGTATAGGCAACTAGCTCAGTGTGTGGCCTGTGACAGGCATTCAATACACATTAGTTTCTCTCTCCTACCTCCAAGGTCTTTTCCGGCTCCCCCTTCCTCCCACTTTTCCTTAAGATTCTATAATCATCGGTCTTTCTTTCAGTGGTTCAGTCATTTGAAGTCTTGGGGCTCCATGAGAAATTTCGCCTTAGAGTCTCTGACAGCCTGTGTGTGGCACCCTGCCATTCTCCTGCCTCCCGCCCCCTCTCAGAATTACCTAAGAATGCAGACGTATGCATTTCTTGGCATCTGGATCATCAGCTCCTTCTGGGAAGTCTCTTCCCTTCATGGTGAAGACCTCAGACATCCACTGGTATCACACACTGAGCAGGAACAAACAGCACACTGTCATGTGAAATCAAGGCAACAGCTTCCATGAAGATGTACATTTAGCAACTTAACTACACAAGTGTAACCTGGCTATCTGCGACAAGGAATGTCAGCAAGGCAGAGTCAAACCCTACCTCCCCGCCTGAGGGAAAGGAATAGAGAAGTATAAGTATGTACGTGATCAAGGGGCTGAAAGGGTATTAGATTAAATAAAACATAAAATTAGTGAGCCTCATGACCTAGTTACTACTTGCCCTGCAGAAGAATTGGGCTAAATGAATTATGTGGATGCTAACGGGGCATCAGATCCTTCCAGAGGCTGGATAAGCCTAGACTCCTGGTATAGTCCCTAATCCCAAACTCCTCGTGACACTAACATTACAAAGGGACATCATTATAATGGCACTCCTTCCACTTTCTTTTCAATGTAAAGATTCATGCACAATTTATTTAACGAGAACAACTACAACAAATAAAAACTCTGCTTTCTAGACCCACATACCAAGGAAGCTTGTGAACCAAATTCCCTGGGCAGTAAAGACATCCATTGTCAGCCTTTTCATCCTATAAAACCTTCCGATAAGAGATTTATTCTCTGGACTTAAGTTAGAAGCGGTCATTACCATCTTAGCATGATTTGTTTATCTGGCAATACCCCTCAGTGTCCAGTAGCCAAGAGCAGGGCCCATTTTTTCAAGTCAGGACAGAGCATGCACCATATAAAATGATACCTCCTACAATTTGGTCTCGAGCAAGAGGACAGCTCTCCCGACAAAAAATGGCCAGGATTAACAATTGCTGGGGGAGTTGGGGTGCTGCTAGGATGGGGGGTGGAAAATCCAGTACCCAGTTCTACAGACAAGAAATGGCTCTGTATCCCTCAACAAGGAACAAGTGAGAAATGCTGAAAGGGGGAGTCCCAGAGTCCCCCAGATAATTCCTTCTTTCACCATGTGACCTACCCTGGTGCTGTCCAAGGTTCTGAATTCTCTCTGTTTTTGTGCTTTGAACCTCCGTAATTAACCACCTTCTTAATTTGACTCTAATTTTCATAGACCAGACATGCCCCACATGTACATAGCAGCACATTAGGGCTAGTTCCTTACGTTGACCACCTCTGCATGTTGACCAGTTTGCTACAGTCCCTTGGGTGCTCTACTTACAGAGGTTCTCCTGTATATCTTTGCATTTCCCTTCCTTTATTACACCTGTTGCAAAGTAACTGTTAACATTTAATGGCCACTCACAAAGTGTATGATGTTATACACAGCACTGTTAACTCCCTGACCAATGAATAAACATGCTGAATCAAATACAACTAATCTGTGTGCTTTCTGGACTCACATATATCATCCTTGTCAGGGCCTGTATTCAGCAACTCACCATTTCCTTCATCCTTTTATCCACTCTTCCATTCATACATTTAATATTTATTAACTTCCAAGTATTAAGCAAAATGTATGAAAAGGAGTGGCTGGGTCTTACCTCTGGCTCTGTAACAGAGTCATGGAACAGAAAAAAAAATCATTTTGGTACTTGTATTCTTTCATATCCAATTGAAAGGGGTATGTGGGAGTGAACCAAGGACCCAAATCACACTGAAATAAAAATTCTATATAAATGTAAAGAATTAAAAAAAAAAAACATGTTAGTCAGATTTACAATTTAACTTTATACAAAACATTTGCATGGGGAGAAAATATGATATACAGAGTTAAAAGGCAAATGACACACTAGAAAATTAAAGTGCTTTACATATTAAAGAAATATATATAAACAACACACCAGAAAAGAGGATAAGAGACATTTTCCAGCAAAGAAAACATAGTGGTTTGTAAACATATGACTGTGGCCCAATTTCCTTCATCACATGAAAACTACGTGTTTAAATTACACTGGAATATCACTTTCACCTGTAAGATGGGTAAAAATTCAAGTTTCATAAAAAGTTAGGATAGAAGGGCGGCGCCTGTGGCTCAAAGGAGTGGGGCACCAGCCCCATATGCTGGAGGTGGTGGGTTCAAACCCAGCTCCAGCCAAAAACTGCAAAAAAAAAAAAAAAAAAAAAAGTTAGGATAGAAAAGCTGTTGGGAAACAAATACTCTCATAAGAGGCCAGGAGGAGGTCACAACCTTGAATTCGGTGACATCTATCAAATTTACAAATGCACAAAATCTTTAACTCAGAAAATCAGTTCTAGTCTCACACACTCAGGAAGAGATGTGTGCTTAAAAGGTGTTCACTGCAGTGTTTTTACTGGTGGAAAAAAGATTGGAAATTAAATAAATAACCATCAATGGGGATGTAATCAATTATAACACACACGTACAAAGAAATATATGCTGGTATAAAATTTTTTAAGCCTCTTAAACGAAGAGCAATAATCTCTAAAATATATTTTAAGTGAAATAACAATGTAAATAATAGTCCAGGAAGAATATATAAAGGGGCAAGAAAAAATGATTTATATATGTTTGTTCCTAAACACGCAATGTGTTTCTGCAAGAAAACGGAGCTTCTAACACTGGTTGCTCTAGGGAGGAGAAATGAGGACTTGAAGTCAGGAATTTGGGGGGGAAATATCCCCTGTGAACTTCTACGATATTTTATATTGGAATCATGTGAATGCATTGCCTATTTAAAAGGTTTTTTTTTTAATCAAAGTCATCACTTAGGGAGAAAAAAATTTTTATTCCTTATGACTTCAATATTGATCCTTTTTCCACCTACCTCCCTGAATTCAGCCTTTGTAGTATCCACGTATTGCCTTAATGATAAGCACTTCCACCAAGTGCTAGGCCATCCTACTTAAACTTGTGTAATATCAATAAATGGCGCTGCGAAATTTAGTGCTTTTATGTTCCCATTTTTTTCACAAGAGTATATCTTGTCTTCCCTTTTGAGGTTTTTAAGCTTTCTTCCTGAGTAGCATATGTAAGAAGGAAAAAAACTGTTATAACAGTCTTGAATATCTTCCTTGTGCCCAAGGCTGTTATGATGTCTAATTTAATCTCATAACAATCCTAAGGCTGAACAGTTTTCCTCTCCTTATTATACAGATGATAAATCTGGGGCACAGAGAGGATAAATGACTTTCCAATGGTAACTCAGCTAACAAGTGGTGGACCAGCTCGGAATCTGAGTGCATTTCTCTGGGTCTGCTCAATACTGCCTCCATGTGTAGCAAAAACGTAATGGAGAAAAGGGAACACTTTTGCATTGCTGGTGGGAATGCAAATTAATACATTCCTTTTAGAAAGATATATGGAGAACACTTAGAGATCTAAAAATAGATCTGCCATTCAATCCTGTAATTCCTCTGCTGGGCATATACCCAGAAGACCAAAAATCACATCATAACAAAGATATTTGTACCAGAATGTTTACTGCAGCCCTATTCATAATTGCTAAGTCATGGAAAAAACCCAAGCACCCATCGATCCACAAATGGATTAATAAATTGTGGTATATGTACACCATGGAATACTATGCAGCCTTGAAGAAAGATGGAGACTTTACCTCTTTCATGTTTACATGGATGGAGCTGGAACATATTCTTCTCAGTAAAGTGTCTCGAGAATGGAAGAAAAAGTATCCAATGTACTCACCCCTACTATGAAACTAATTTAGGACCTTCACATGAAAGCTATAACCCAGTTACAACCTAAGAATAGGGGAAAGGGGGAAAGGGTGTGGAGGGAGGGGGGAGGTGGGTAGAGGGAGGGGTATTGAAAGGATCACACCTATGGTGCATCTTACAAGGGTATATGTGAAGCTTACTAAATGTGGAATGTAAATGTCTTAGCAAAGTAACTAAGAAAATTCCAGGAGGGCTATGTCAACTAACGTGATGAAAATGTGTCAAATGGTCTATGAACCAAGTGTATGGTGCCCCATGATCATATTAATGTACACAGCTATGATTTAATAAAATAAAAAAAATAAAAAACGTAATGGTCTTCGTAGTTTTAATCAGTCCTAGCTTATGTTCTTTTATTGTTTTCACATTTGTAAATCCAGGCTTAATATTTATTTTGCAGGACTGTGTTGAAAATTAACATAAATTCACACACCACTGTGCCTGTGGTCAGAGATGTACCATAATGTTCGTGGCCCCTACTTCTGTATTCCAGTTTCCAGAAGACTAGTATACGTTTATTTAGTTGTGCTAAAAGTGCACGTGAACTTTTTTTTTGAACCGAAGAAATTGGCATAATGGTTCTACCTTAAGAGAAGCCTCTTTGGAGAGGCTTGCCAAAAGTAACTCAAGAAGTGCTACGGCAGAGTCTCTTGGAACAGAAAGGGCAAGTTCATTATGCTCTGTAATATCCTGTTTCCCTCCTGGTTTGTGAGCTGAAAGGATCCCTTAAAGGGACCTGTCAAGACTAACTTTATAGTTTCACCCAGGTTGAGCACAAGCCAGGTTGTTAAGCCAAAGGCAGAAGCTGGTTGTGCCAGCTAAAATTGTACCGTTTCCATCTGGAAATGGGCAGAAGTCAAGTAATGTTTGAAATACAAATCTACTCCAGCCCACTTCTTCAATCAAGAAGGTAAACGGGTGACCGAGGGCATCTACCGAGCACCTGTCATTTCACATAATTGGCCAAAGGACTTCATTGTTCCACGATGTAAGTGAAAGATCATTAATGGACAGTAAAAGGGGACAGAGGGTGGGGAGAACGTAACAGAGACAGCTTAATGCTTTCAGGGGAGATTGGCACATCAGAGTATGCAGTGGGCTAATTTCACTGAGGTATTGAACACATGATGGATGGCGATAGCCAATGGGCACCATGACACCAATAATGAAGATACCCCCTGCCAGCAGAGGACCTCGGCTCCTGCCTCCCATTTAAATGACTTCTCATACCACTGAATACCTGCTTGTCAAGAAGACCTGTTACTTATTCCCTGGTGGCTCAGGGTGCAACGCTTCCACTCCTAAGGACCATCTGGCTATCTACCACTGATCCCCCTGTGGCCCCCCCCTTCTCCTCCATTAATGCGATTTACCTAGGCAAGTGCAAAGCTGGGAAATTGAGCTACAAGGAAAATTGAACTTAAGAGCAGCACTGCAATTTCCACCCAGTTTGATGTTTTTCATTGCTTCTAAGTGGCTGGCAGTCGATGTTTCGGAGCACCGCAATGTCAGGACAGACACAGCCTTTTTATTTAATTGCCTGTCATTACGGTACCATGTTTGTGCCTCTGGAAGGTCAGGTGAGGTGTATGAGGGCTATGTAATGTTTCTGGAGACAAAGACCAAGGGAAATAAGAGAATGGGGCCATGCCATGGTCCTGGGATGGAAGGGATGGCAGGCAGTTATGCTGGGATTTTTTTTAGTGGGGAAGTGAATGACTTTCCTAATGACTTAGAAATGCAAGCCAAAAAGACTTCATGAAATTTACACACGCCATGACCTTGGAATCAGTCAAAGCATCATTCGATTTGAGATCACCTCTATTAGGCTGAAAGAATAGTAGCTAACTTCACTACCATTTTAATTTTGTCATCTCTCTCGAATATGCACGAATAGTCCCCACAATTTGACCTAGTTACAATGCACAAACATAATAGTGATGCTTGCATATTGCCATAGCACAAAATTATTCTGAATAAAGCATCCATATATTATGAAAAGAAAGCCACAAGTGGCAGTTTGCTATATGACAAGGAGATTAAAGGTGCACGTTAGACCTTCTCAAGCATAATAACTAAAAAGGGCTTGAGAACGAAAGGAAAGAAATGACCAAATGGATTAATAATGACATAGCCTTCCATTTAGAGAACGCAAAGTTAATGTTGAATTAAATCTCCATGAAAATAGGTTGGACAATCAACAGTCTGATTTCAGAGGACTTAATAATATAGAAGAAGAACTAAAAACAAGGGGGGATAAGAAGAAAAGGAATTCTAACTTCTGTACTCTGCTCCCCACCTGACCGAAGGATAAGCTCATCAGCAAAGCCCCCACTGTTCATGGAAATGTCTGTAATGAGCTGGATTTTAGTCTTTATTTGGAAACCCCAGGAGAACCTTGAGAGGTGGGTATTAGCTGCCCTACTTGGCCCTTGAGAATCACTGTTTAGAGCGGCAACAGGACGTTGCTCACCAAGAGGATGTTTAAGCTTGGACTTGAGTGCAGCCTGTCTGTCTCCAAAATATTCCTATATTACATCACACTGTTACAAGCAATGTCAACACGCCTCAGAGGCCCAAAGGCCTCTTTTCAAGGTGACTGATAGTTCCAGCTACATAACCTTCAAGGGCTCTTGACCAAACAGCTCACACGCTGCACAAAACCTCCCAGTGAGCTCGTCCTCTCCCAGGGGTGAGTCTCGGCTGCTGTCACTCATGTGATCTGGGGTTTCCTCCTTAAGATCAGCCACCCTCCTACCTCTCTGTCCTCTCCACTGGGACCCTTCCAGATAGATGCATTTAAAAGTTCACAGTCTCACAAAATGAGAACCCAAGTGTGGATTAGGTTTGAAAAGGAAAATTACTGGAATAGAGATGGGGAAGGAATGGTGGTTCTCACGGTCACTTCATCAGTAGGTAGGATCAGCTGCCCCACACTCACACTCTCCACCATTTTCCCTTTACGTTCCTGCTTTATAAGCATTCAGAGAGGGCCTCATAGGCAAGCCATCACATAGAAGAGCTAGGGACAGACCCAAAGCCAGAGGCCTTTCTTGGGAAAAGCTTGTGATCTAGAATCAGACCTCTTCACTCTCTCAGGCCTCAGGCCCCTGTCAAAATGACTCTCCTCGGAGTTGCTCCAGACTCAACAGCCTCCTTGGATCCTCCCCTAGAATGTTCTCTCTCCAGGTTCACTTTTCCTCTTCATGTTTTGCTTTGGACAAATGACAAGTGGTGCAAAGAAGTAGTTAAGGGAACTTGTCCTTACTTGACATCCGTATGTGGTCGTGCAAACCGAGGCAAGTTATTCCACCCTCTCTCAACCTTGACTTCCTCCTCTGTAAAATAAGGAGGACAACTCAGTTCATGAGCTTGAAGATAAAATGACATCATGAATTTAAAAAACATAATGTCTGGCACATAGAAAGCAATTAATAAAGGGCATTTGGCAGTGTGAATATGACTCTCATCAGTATCCAAAGAAGTCTTTCTAGCCCTTCCTGCCCCTGCGGCTGCTCTTGAATTTCTAAAGCCCCCCCCCCCCAGGACTTCTCATCTCTCCTGCTGGGACTGCAGTTCTCCCACACCACCTCTTCTAAGTACTTATCTATGGACTATTGTCTCTGCTCAATACACACATTAGCATAAATGTTATTATCTCTAAAATCCAATTAATTTCAATTACTGTGGCCCCAGCAGATTGCTCTCAATCCCTGGAAGATTCTGGGGAAGTAGGGCTGCCTGTGACTTCTTCAGTTTGACGTGGCTGTGAGGACCAGGGAAACACATGGCAGGACACAGGCCACCTCAGACCTCAGGCGCCCGGTCACCCTGACTCTCTCAAGGTGCAGCCTCCTCCCGGATCGAAGACTTGCACAACCTTCCCCAGCTGTCACTGTTCTCTGCTTAGACGTGGGGATAGGGCTCAAACTAATAGCAGAGTGGGCAAAAAATGGGCAGCAAGTGAGACGCAAAGTGACCAGCTAGAAGCATGTACAAGCTAAAGAAGAAATCTCCAGAATTGACCACACAGGCATATGTCGTTAAGATCCTGAAATGGCAATCTTATCCATACTCTATCAAATAATCGAGTCTCGATTGGACTTACCTGGTCTATCCTATGATAGATCATTCAACAGCCGTCCACAGCAGGAAGTAGGACAGACCAAGTCCCTATCAGACTTACATTGAATGAGGAAGAGGGCAAGCAGGGGAGATATTTTGGTTAATGCTATTTTGAATAAGCAATCCCTCTGCTTCCTTTCACCAATATGAATTATCGAGATGGTATGGTAGAATAACAACTTTGGGCCCACACTGATGATTTGATGTCTCAAGGCTGTGCAGAGTTTGCAGAGCCGATGAGAGCTTGAGCCGTGTGTGGGCAGCTCTAACACACAGGTCTTGGTTAAGTTTGGTCCTTTTTTATTTATATACAGAGGGTGCCAAAAATATATACATATTTGAAGAAAAGAAAAGCGTCTGGGCCTCTGCTCTCCATGTATGACAAATGTACTGGGAAGCTAAGCCTTCTGAAAAAGCCTAAGTATGACTCTGAAATCATAATACTCAATATATACTGATAACAAAAGACAAATACAAGTCACCTTGAGCACCTTGTATAATTGCAGACATCAAGCACATTTTATTTTTTTTTTTTTTTGAGACAGAGCTTCACTATGTCGCCCTCGGTAGCATGCCATGGCGTCACAGCTCACAGCAACCTCCAACTCTTGGGTTTAAGCGATTCTCTTGCCTCAGGCTCCCAAGTAGCTGGGACTACAGGCACCTGGTTATTTTTTTGTTGTACTTGTCATGGCTTGGAGGCCCGGCTGGGTTCAAACTTGCCAGCCCCGGTGTATGGGGCTGGTGCCCTAGCACCTGAGCTACAGGCACCGAGCCGCAAACACAATTTAAATATTACAAATTTAGTATAGTTTGTTCCTTTCCTTTTTTTATTGTTTCAGGTTCATTGATGTTACAAAGAATTAAGTGACACTGTTTGCATTTGTTAGGTAAAGTCCCTATTACAGTGGTGTCCTGCCCCCAAGAGGTGTGCGATACTGTAACTCCTTACCCCCCTTCTCCCTACTCCCTCATTCCCTACCCCCCACCTTGAATTGATTTGAGTTTTTCACTTACAAGAGTATGTATTAGATGGTCTACTGGCTTCATATTAGAATTGAATACATTGGATTCTTGCTTCTCCATTCTTGTGATACTTTACTAATAAGAATGAGTTTCAGCTCCATCCAAGTTAATACAAAAGATGTAAATTCTCTGTCTTTTTTTGTTGTTGTTCCTTTCTTAAAATGTGCATACTTTTTTTTTTTTTTTTTTTGGTGCCGTCATATAATGCATGCTTTAACCCAATCACTGGTCTTCTCCACCTGGATATCATTGTCATGAGCCATTGCTTGGAACCTCCAAGAGACCTGGAGGAGACAGATAAGCCCCAGAGATGGTGCCTCTTAGTCCCTCAGCAGCTAAGTCCAGCATCATTCCCAGGCCATATTTTCTTTCCTGACCTCTTCATGTTCCCAGCTTAAGGCTGCTGTAACAAATTAGCACAGACTGGGAGCTTTCAAATAAACATTTATTTCTCATGGTTCTGGAGGCTGGGAAGTCCATCCTCAAGATGCCATCTGGTCTGAGGGGCCACTTCTGGTTTTCAAATGGCTGTTTTCTTGTTGTAGACTCACGAGGCACAGAAAAGGGACAAGAAGCCAGTTCTGTTCTGTCCCTTCTTCTAAGATCATTAATCCCATTGTGAAGTCTCCACATCTGTTGTACAGTCACCTCCCAAAGGCCCTACCTCCTAATACCATCCCATAGGGGTTAGGGCTTCAGTATCAGGTGGGGAGAAGACAAACACACAGACCATATGCCCCCAGCTGTACTTCAGGGTCCATGTGTAACAGTTCCATTGAGTACTTTAAGTGCCAGACCTCAAGCTAGAAATAATAAGGCTCAACCTGGATGGTACCCCGTTTCCCCGAAAATAAGACAGTGTCTTATTTTAAGGTGTGCTCCCAAAGATGTGCTAGGTCTTATTTTCAGGGGACGTCTTATCTTTCCTGTAAGTAGGTCTTATTTTAGGAGGATGTCTTATTTTGGGGAAAACAGGGTATTATCCTCAGCTTACAGAAGAGAGGACCTAAGAGATCACAGTGTGTCCCTCAGTCACTCAGTTTGAGTGTGACAAAGCTTCCAGGGCCTCTCCACAGTCTTCCCTTTGTACTCAGTGGAGGCCACTGACCAGGTGGAACATGGAAGGCACACAGGTCAAGTCGGGGGGCACTGAGCACCTTGGCACCAGAGATGGCTCCCAGACCATCTTTGAGTCTGAGTCTCCAGATGTGTAAATTCAGCATCTGGGCCTCTGCTCTCCATGTATGACAAATATACTGGGAAGCTAAAGCCTTCTGAAAAAGCCAAATGTGACTCTAAAGCCCTAAGACCTTAAGCAACTTGGATGGAGGTGGGGCCTCCACTGCTATCAAGAGGGGTGACATGGAGCTGGTGACATAGGATTGGATATGGGACTCCGGTTTACTTGCTAGCATGAGGAAGATTCTGGACTGCAGGGGGCACATTTGGGGGAGCTCACTGCAAGGGGAAAGTGGTCTAATGTCCCCCCAGCCAGCATGCCATTGTTTCTCCTTTTCTCTAGAAGTGTTTAGCTGCTGGAAGGACCTGGGTACAGAGAGACAGATGGAGAACACCCCTGTGCCTCCCCCTGCTCTGCTTTGCAAAGGGCTACTGTTCTATTTGGTTACCCTTCATCTTTCACACTCCTTTTCCTTATAGTTTTGTGAAGGCCAACCATCTGCCCAAAGTTCAAAGTTCTCTCTGAACATTTAATCCCTAAAAACAACAGCAGCAGGTTCAATTCACAGGAGGCTGACTGCTTCATAGTAATGAGGGTTGAAATCCTCCTTAGGAGCCTTCCACCACACACACACACACACACACACACACACACACACACACACACACAGCTGGGATGTCACATGGGGAAGCACCTGCATGCTGTGTCTCTATGACAGAAGATGGGGCTAACTTGCCAGAGCCAGTGAGCTGGGCCATGTTCCAGCTTCAGGACAGAGATGAGCTGCTCTCCCCACCTCTACACTCCCCCCATAGACCCCAGGGGGTTTCCAGGCTTCGGGGAATAAAAGTGAATTTTCCAGTCCCTGGGCTGAGCTGTCTCAAGGGACCTAGTAAATTAGAGACCCAGACGCCAAGAATCCTCCCCTTATGTTAAGGCAAGAAAAGAACAATTCCTTCCTTTCCACCTTTAAGTTTGTCTTCAGCTCTCTCCCTTGGCAGCCAGCTCATCAGCATATAGAGTAATTTTGATAGAACCCCTGTAATGCTTTCTCTCTAAAGAAGGATTTTAATACCCTTCTGAGTGACATTTAATATGATAACAGTATGTAAGTTTGACAGGAAGCTGTTTTCCAAGAGTTAACGTCCTAACAGTCCCACAGATCAGGCTGACAATGGCTTTCCTGATCATTATTAAATTCCCTGTGATTAGAAAATGCGCTGGTGCTATTGATTTAAGCTCTTCGAGTTAAGCTAAGCTTTAGAGGCCTTTCACGAGGCACAAAAAGGGCATTTGATATTGTATTTTACCTTCCCAATTAAAGTACTTTTCAGAGTACAAATAGCAGATAGCCAGGCAAGGTAAGGGGCTCCAGAAAGAACAATGGGAGGCATTTGCTCAGAATATAGCATCAGAAGACAGTCCCTGCCCTGCAGACACAGCAAGGTGGGGTGCAAGGCATGAGGCTGGAATCTCCACAAGCAGAAAGCTTCCTGCTCCCAAAGGTGCCTGGGCTGATGCCACTTTGGAGTCAACCACCAAACTCCTGAAGATGGAGAGAACATACATCCTAGAATTGCCAGTGTCCCTTCAATTCCAGAATTTTTTCCTCTGGTCCCCTTAATATTTGCCACGCTGTATGTACAAATTTTGCATCAAGAAATTGTCACACACATCAGATTGTATTTAAAAAAATCATCACATTGTACCCCACATATGCATGAATGTATTCATGATCTATGTGTATTTGACTTAATAAAAAAATAAATAAATAAATAAAAATAAAATTGGAAAAAAAAAAAAGAAAAGAAAACAAATTGTCACCAAATCTCCAAAGGTTAAAGATTCTGGGTTACTTTTTCAGGTTAATAAGCGGGGAGAGAATGGAAGCAGTGGTGTTTCCATTACAATCTGGAGCTCTAGAGAAAACAAAGGTCCCTGGAGGGCACAGTCCCCAGCAGTTGCAGGGTATTAAGTGTTCTGTGTCTCTCGGAGGGAAAGACACTTGTAGGCGCACCTGCAGAGCTTATTTGCTGCCCAGACTATAAGCAGTTGGAGTGACTGAGCTTGGGCCCCCCCCCCCAGTGTTTCTCCCCTTGACTGCTTGTCTTTTCTAATACCCCCACCCCCAGGATAGCCTCCTGGGAACCATTCCTCTGTCTCTGTAGCTTGGAGGTCTTGGTGCCCAGTATTTTGGGTTCTTCCCACAAGGGGCTGAGCATCAAAGCTAGGCAACCTTTTCATGTTCATCCTACCACTGTTTTTCTTTTAACCATAATCTACAGTAAGAAATATATTTTAAAACTCCAACCCAGCCTATGACTTGCATTCAAAACAGAAACAAAGGCCAGGCCCTATAATCCTAGCACTCTGGGAGGCCGAGGCAGGAAGATCACTTGAGCTCAGGGGTTTGAGACCAGCCTGAGCAGCAGCAAGACCCCTTCTGTACTAAAAATAACAAAATTATCCAGGCGTTGCGGCAGGCACCTATAGTCCCAGTACTGGGAGTTATAATGTCACAGCATTCAACCAAGGGTGGCAAAGTGAGACTCTGTCTCACAAAAAAATAAAGAAAAGGAAAGAAAAGCAATAAAAAACTGAAACAGACGTTTTCAGCAAATGATGCTCATGCATGCTAAGGTGCATTTTGACATCACAGCCAGCAAAAATTGATGTTACAGCCCCAACAGGTGTTATTGGCCTGAAAACTGCTGCGTTATTGGGAATCACTAACACTCATTTATTCCTTTAGTTAGCAAATACTCAGAGAGCATAAGGCAAGTCTTGTGTTAGCTGTTGTTCAGGGATGAAGAAGAACATAGGAGTCTCTCCCTTCAAGCAGCTCAGGTTGATGGGGAGAGACAAAAGTGATACTCAGGAATTGTCAGTAACAATTCCAAAGAGGCTGGTGTTCAGGTGGTGGGGGAGATCTGGCAGCGGAGATGAGGAGAGTGGAAGAACCTCGGGGAAACTCACCATTCCTGAGGGCAGGGGCCGCATCATCTCTCTATGACCCGCATCTCTCATGCCTACACATCCTGGGCTTTGACTAATTAGGCATTGAATGAGCCACTGGTTAGATCCCACCAGGACTGCTGAGAAATCCAGCAGCTTCTGTTGAGAAAAATGAAAGTAGGCTTGCTGTGTGCTGGGCGTTTAACCTAGTTATCACACTTAATCCTCATGACAAGCTGGTGGAGGAGGTGCTATTGTCCCCAATTTAATGGTGAGAAAATTGATCCTCAGACATGCTCAATGGCTTACCCAAGGTCACACAGCTTAAGTAAGTGCAGGATCTAAAACTTATACCTAGACTCCAAAGCACAAGCTCCTTCCATGTCTTCAAAAGGCCATTAAGATTTACATAGCCTTGGGGCAGAGAGGTGAGGGCCGAGTCTAGGAGAGTATTCATTTGATTGGTAGAAGAAATGCAAGCAAAGGCCAGGTTAGGGGATTATGAGAAGGGAAATGTAGCTTAAAATAACTTTAGATTGCTGAAAATAAAAATGCAAACAATGCTAACAACAGCAGCACTTTTTTTTTTTTTTTTTAGTATTTACAGTATGCTAGGTACTATGTCAAGGTCTTTACTAATTAGTTTTATTCTACAATTGAAAAAACTTAGGCACACGAAAGGCTGAATGACTTGTCTGAGACCAAACGGAAGAATGCTTGAGAATCTGGGCAGGTGTGGAATTGATGTTGCCACTGCCAAACCCAGTTCTTTCCTTGTTGCTCGGTGGGAACCCCGAGCACAGATGGCAGCAACAGACACCGTGGTGTTCCTCTTAGGCCCCCTCATCACAGCTACTTTGTCCAGTTCCCAGATGAGAATATTGGCTGCTGCTGCTTCCTAGCTGTGACCCTGGCTGGATATTGTCTTAAGCCAACCACACTCCAAAGACAAAACACATGGCCAATAATGGACTGATATGGGTAAATTCAACATCTCAACTTTGTCTCAAATGAGGACAACTCTTGAAGGTCATCCTAAATCAAAGGTACCCATAAAACTGGCCAAATATTCAATGGAAACTTCATTTTAGGTCAGCAACGTTTCTCTTCCTCCTCCTCTCCCAATCCTAGCCTCCTCACTTTTTTTTCCAGTTGTTTCTCCCAAGAGCACTCCCTAACAAACTCTGGATGAACTTCTCCATCTCCTGGCCTGTTTCCAGGGAACTCATTTGAAGCCAATAAGTACCAGAACTGGCTCTATGGAATGGAAATGGGATTTTGGAGGTGGTTTACTCCCTGGCCAGCAGGCAATGCAGACTTCATCCTCGGTAGTATGGAGAGTTAGTGTTTGGAGTGCTGCAGCTGGGCATTTGTGACATGTCTGCCACAGTTCAGCATGCTAGGACACCAGGTGAAGGACTGGTGGCTGGAGTAATATATCTGACCCTGGAGAAGCATGAGAGATGTAGTAACTAGAAAGACCATGGAACTGGTGGCTGTGGCTGAATGCCACTGATTCATTTGCTCAAGGAAGATGATATCAGACTCATGGTAATCAGTTGACAAATTTAGGCAAAATGTGAAAGCCAGAGGATTTCCTTTGCAGTATGTAAAGAAATCCTAAAGTTAGCAGCAGAAGTCCATCAGCACAGAGGCTCAGCTTCAGGAACTAATTATGTAAAAGCACAAGAACTTCAGAGAAGGCTGGATTCTCATCTGGGAGATGGCCTACGCCAAGGTCAAGGCCGTAACAGAGGAGGAGTGGGACTCTGAGACTTGAGATGTGATTGTTCAAGTAATGATGTAGTTGAGAATTTTGAACTTCAATCCACCCCAGAACTTGCTGTACTTACAGAAGTAGCCTATCTCCCTTGACAGATGGTAGTGGCCCCTTCCTTGCTTGAGTGTCACCCAATAGTGGCAAATCTGTCTGGTGCCTAGCAAGACTTTGCAGACTCCCCTCAGGATCCCATTCCAATCTCCCCTTCTGTTAATCAGACCACTAGGAAAACCAATAAGGTCAGCTAAGCGAGAAGGGGGCCATACACTCGAGGAGGGCAGGATCTGGCTGACCTGGACCAGGAAGGGGTGGAAGTGTGTGCTTTGGACTGGATCCTGATGGCAATGAAGCAAAGGGACGGAATACAGTTGGTAAAGGAGGTTATATCAATATGCAAATGCACTAAAAATTTTCCCATGGTATGAAATCAGACTTTCTGGCAAGGTTCCTGGGAGAAGATGCTAATAATCTTCCAGGTTAGACCTTAGAAGTGTAGAAAAGGCAACAGCCCACATGAAATGGATATACCAGCACTTCCCTGGCAGATGGTAGAAAAAGGACTCGAAGGTCTCAGAAAAGTGGGTGTCACAGAGTAGATGCAGGCAGAAAACCCACCAGCTGACTATGTTCTAGGAAGGCGAAGGGGGCACTCCATTCCCCAAAGTGATGAGGAACATGCTGGCTAGAGGGACATCAGAATCATTCAGATGGTAAGTGGTGTCTGTTTTCTTTCAGCTGGAGCTGGCAGTGAGACGCTGTCACAAAACTGACACCCTGATAGTGGATAGCAGTGAGAATGTCAGGACCCTGAACTCCAGATAGGTCATGGTGAATGGGAGGGAACTACGGGCCAACTTCCTCAAAGAGCAGCCCCTACTGTACCTGCTGTGGGAGACGTGGTACCTTTGTGCGAGCAGATTAGCAGACTCCCATGTGTATTATGCAGATGTGAGCAAATGTATTTCTTCCATCCCGTCTCAGGAAGGGTCAAAACCTATGTGTGTTCACATGGGACAAATAGCAATGTATATTTACAATCTTGCCCTAGAATTTCACTTTCCCTCTGCCATAACATAGAGCAAAGAGACCTGAATCATCTGCATATTCCATCTATTATCACTTTGGTCTGCTACGTTGGTGATGTCACGCTAATTAGACCAGATAAGGAAGAAGCAGCAGGTATGCTGGAGGCCAGGGGAAGGCACTATACTCTGAAGGTGCAGATGAACTCTATGAAGATTTAGGGCTTTTCATATCAGTGAAGTGTTTAGGATCCAATGACCCTGGCATAAAAGGAACGTCCCCCCAAAATGACAGATTATTGTATTTAATGACTCTCACCACCAAGAAGCAGCACAATGCTTTGTTTCTTAGAATTCTGAAGAAAAACATATTCTAGCCTTGGCAAAACTCCTCTGATCCAGTTACCCAGATGACATTAAAGGCTGCCAGCTTTGAGTGAGGCCCAGAAAGGACTCTGAGGAAGGTCCAAGCTGTGGCAAAGCAGTCTTGTCACTTAGCCATACAACCTGGCAGACTTTGTGGCATCAGAGGTTTCTGTGTTTAGAAAAGACATCAAGTAGAGTCAATGGCAAGCCTCAACAGGAGATCACGATGTAGACTCATGGGTTTTGGAGCAAGGCCATGCCATCTGCCATAGGAGGATGTTCCACTTGGAAGCAAGGACCTGACTTGCCACTAGGCCCTAGGAAAGATGGGCCATTGAAACATGGGCACCCAAAGGCTGCACAACCAGAGCTGCCGATTGTATGCCAGGCTGTCATACGCACCAAGTCAGAAGGTTGGGATGACCCAATCCTTCCTAAGCGGGAAGCGGTACATCTGGGATTGGGCATGAATAGGAACTGGGCACAAGTAAGCTCCATGAACAGGTAGTCTCAACCCCTATGCAACGTGCTCTAGCTGCACTAGGGTCTCCCCCACAATTCACACCTTTTTCTCCTTCCACTCAGCAAGTGGAAGAGGAAAAGGTATGAGCTGAGCACATGGATGGGTCACCTGGTTATATCAGTGTGAGCTAAAAATGCACTGCTATTGCATTACAGCCCCATTCGGATTGGCCGTGAAAGAAAGTAATGAGGAGAAATTGTCCAAATTGTCTGGGTTTTGTGTGATGCATCAGGCCTTCCACGTTGTGAAAAGAGAAGTAGCCTGAAGTAAAAATAGTCATAGACTTAGGGCATTTTTTTAAGTGAACTTGCCAGTTGTCCCAGGGTCCTAAAAGGAGAAATATTGGAAGAATAGGAACCAGGTCTTAGAAAGATTCATTTAGATAGACCTGAGGGAATGGATATAAAGTGTGAAGGTCTTAGTAATGGCATTCACAATGAAGAGACACTGAACCAGTCACGTGGGCAGAATGACTCAGTCATTTGACATCAGCCCGTATTTGTTATGGGCCCCCCTAGTACAGACACAATGAACAACTGAGTGGAACAGCCATGGAAGAAGGGACAGAAGCCATGCATAGGCCCAGTAGCTACAGGCTTACCAAGACTGGTCTGGCTGCCACAGCTGCTGAGCATCCAACCTGCCAGCAACAGAAACTAAGATGGAGGCCATATTTGCCACCAGCCCTTGAAGAGATGAACTTGGTGGCAAGTTGACTACTCTGGATTCCTTCACCCTAAAAAGAACAATGTTTCAATTTGACTAATATCAACACATAAGGCCAGTATGCACTTGACTTTTTTACCCCTTGAGATCTGACCAACACAACTCTCATAAGACTTACAGAGGATTTCATCAGCTAACCAACATTGCCTTAGGCCAAGAGATCCATTTAATAGCAAAAAAAAAAAAAAAAAAAAGAAAAAAGCAACAGTGGCAGTAGGCATTTGACCATGAGAGTCACTGGTCCTGTCACCTACTGCACCCTCAGGAGTCACCAACCTGATAGTGATAGAATAGCCTCTTAAAAAAAGCAGTGGAGATGTCGACTTGAATATGGCATCATCTGGACACAATATGGATTCTCAGTTAATAACCATAATATGGTACTGGACTCCCTATAGAGGGAAAAAATGAGTCAGGAAATAAAGCAGGGAAGTAAGAGTGGCCCCACTTTCCAATAACATGTAGCCCATTTGGGAAAAGTATGCTCCCAATCCTGCAATAGTAAGCTCGGGGGTCTAGAGGTCCTGGTCCTCAGAGAGGGAATGCTTCAATGTGGAGTTTCAGCTTTAAAATTTAAGCTACACTTGCAAAGAAGTTCCTTTGTCCTCCTCATCCCATAAAGCCAACAGGGATTGGAGAGGAATCATCATAGAACAGAAGATCGGGCTGCTGCTGGACAATGAGGGCAGGGAAGAATACCAACAGTACCGAATGGATCCACTGTGGCAACGCTCGGTGTTCATGTGGCCTGTTTTAATAATAAATGGGCAGAAACGGAAGCCTTTCCCTGAGAAGGGCATGGTAACCAGGGGCTCAGATGCTCTGGGGTGAGGATCTGGTTCACACCACCAGACAAGGGACCTAGAGTAGTAAAAGGGTCAGCCAAAGGCAAGGTGTATCCAGAATGGCTGATGAAGTAGGCGGGTGGTATCAGTAATAGTTTCAAGAACAACTGAGCAGAAAGAGCTATGGTTTGTCCCACTGATTTTTTGCCTCTAAATTCTCTAGAAAATGAGACCAACCTGTATCTTGAAGGACCTGTTCGCAGATGAGGAAAACTTCTAAGTGGATCTAAGTGACATAAAAGTGGACTGCAGTGGACACTGTTGCTGTCTACCCCAACTCCCTTTCCCCCTAACATCCACCCCTCTGCTGCTGGGAATTTTGTTGCTGACAGCTGCATTTCTTCCTGGGAATTAGCCTTGGTTGCAGGGAACCTCTTCCTCCAAGGTTACTCTTCCTCTCTTCCTCCTTTCCTAACTCATAGCTAGTGACTAACTGGTGCCAGGACACAGTCACCATATCCTTGACTCAGTTTGGGACACCTCTGAAGGTCTGTCCCAGCTCCAGAGCTCTTTATGGCATTGGCTGAAACTTTAGTTGCAATAATATTGAGGATTGGTTTCTCCCTCTGGTGAATCTAGTCGTCCTCATTTTCCCCCAGGTGCATTTCCTAAGAGCAGCGCGCAAGAAGGCTCTGCTATACTTACCTGGCAGGGGAGGCACCATGATTACAGAGATGGTTTTCCTAGGGTGAGGCTTATCCATTGCACTCCAGGCGTGCTGACCCCTGCAATTTCCCCAAATGGGGGGAAATCGACTATCTAATTTGTCATCGTGGGGTGTTGCATTCCTGCTCTTCCCTGTTAATTTAAATTTTTTAAAAAAAAAATGAAGCTGATTGCATGCAGTTTCCCGTCTCCAATGAATTCAATGCAAGTCAGCATGTGTTACTTCACAGATTCGAAGTTTACATCAGATGCACTTTCCCATAATGATACGTGAATGCCCCCACCCACCCCACACCCCTCCTCCAGAATGAGTGACAGTTGGCACAGAGCTCATCCCACGCCAAGATTTTTCTAAGGGCTTACAGGGGAAGAAGTCTGTGTATAGCCAGAGTCTGTTCCAGCTTGGTGGAATCACAGGGATTTCAGATGAGCCTGCACTAAAAATGAAGCCAGTGTTGCTGTCCCAGAGTTATAAGACCCACACGCTCCCACCCGAGCATATGGGAGACTGCAGACTTAAGAGATGGGGGCAAAGATGCAAGGCTTCCGTAGACAGGAAATGAAATGCTACCTCCTACATCTCTGCCTCAAGATGCTGAAAGTGGAAGTTGGAGCCCCCTCTCCACAAATCCACTGGCAAGCCATCTCTGAAGCTGTCTCACAGTAGGAACACATCCCTTATGTCTGGAATTGAAGTCTAACCAAGAAGATGTGCGAAATTGCCTGAACAGCCTTGAAATGTACCAGGTTCACATCTATTCTATTAACCACTTCTTCCTACCTGCTTCCATGGTATTTAGCACACCTGTCAATCTTAGTGTGCCCCGTACTATACGATAGTTATTTTTCTGGGACCGTTCACCTAACATACTAGGAGAACCTTCAGAGCGAGAATTGAGACTATATTCATCTCTGTATTCTAAGGGCCTGGCTGAGTGAATGTGACTTTCAGGTCCAGGTCCTGGGAGATGGGACAGGTGACATGTAACCTCAAGTGATTTCCAAACTGCAAACATCAAACCAACTACAAAATCTACTTAAATATGAGTATGGTGAAAAGTTTATATATTCTTTGATAAAATACTGAACATATTTTAAATAAAGGAATGCTGTGAGTTCTATTTTTTCCAGTAGAATCATCTATTGTCTAATTTTCTTAGTAAATGGCATGTAGTTTATCATGTTTAAGTTCCTTTTTTTTTTTTTTTTTTGGTGATACAGAGTCTCACTAGGTCGCCCTGGGTAGAATGCCGTGGCGTCACAGCTCACAGCAACCTCCTACTGTTGGGTTTAAGCAATGCTCTTGCCTCAATCTCTTGAGTAGTGGGGACTACAGGCGTGTTGCAACAACAAACTGACATCAGACTCACTTTGTGAAAGTCCTTAGCCTCCTGCCACAGCTTTATGGAAATAAATTTACAAGCAGCCTGAGTAAACAGCGAGCCTGGGCACTCTTGATGCCCAAAGAACAGAACCCAGCTCAGAGCTGGGGACAGACACGTCTCTCTGCTCCCAAAAGAAGCTGATACCGCCTTCTCTTCTTTCGGTATGACAGGCCCAGAGGTCAGCACGTCAACAGTCCTTGCGTCAGAAAATCAAAACACAAATCAAAAATCCTATAAATCAAAACACATATATTACATCTTTATATGTGTGTTTTTTAAGTCTGGGAACACACACATTATGGAGAATCTGGGTTATCAGTGAATTTCATTTAGAATGTCGCTAATTAAATTTCTTTTTACATCATATATGTGTACTTTAAAAATCGGAGTAGGGCGCTGGTCCCATATGCCGGAGGTGGCGGGTTCAAACCCAGCCCCGGCCAAAAACCACAAAAAAAAAAAAAAAATCCAATAATAATGATAACAAAATTGTCACGTGGGAGAAATAGACATGGATGGAGGAGGCAGAAGTCCTGTAGTTAGGACTGCTCTGCTATTGTTTGCCAAGAGTCATCAGGGGAGGATGTGAGTCTTGAGACCTGAAAGGAATGACCAGGGAGTCCTTGAGTGCTGGAGCTCTCAAGACCACCCTGTCCTCCGCAAGCAGATAAACTGAGGCCGAGCCACTTTAGGGTCACGTGGCTCTGCAGTAAGTCTGGCCCCCCACGCCCTGTTCCTTTTCACCCTGCAACACCGTGTCTCCTTTGGGAGCCACTGGAGCTGGAAAACCCACGTGTCCCTCAGCCACCCCCACCAAACCCAGCACTCCAATGTGTACAAATAATCAGTGCACTGAAATTGGCATAAATGTATTTATGATCTATGTACAAAAGACTTAATAAAAAATAAATAAATAAAATAGAAATTCATTTAAAAATAAAAAATTAAAAAATAAAAGGGGGAAGGTAAAGTTAGAGAAGGAAAAAAATCAAGAAGAAAGAAATAAGGGACGCAAAGGGAGAAAAGCTCCTCTTACCACTTTGACGAAGCAGAAAGGGAAGCAGGCCTCTCTCCAATCTCACCTGTTTCACTGACTCTGGGGGCAGAGCAGCCTTTGTGACATTGTTTTTCCTCCAAGGCTACCTTTGATCTTCATCCAGGTGACAGTTGAGATGAACATCAAAGGCAGAAGGGAGCCGGGATATGACTCATCCAAGGGCCGACTCTCACTACAGCTGGCTGGACTGAGAGGGCCCGATTGTATGAGAGACATGGCCAGGACCCCAAGGGACTCTTGCTGGAATGAATGGTAGAGGGAGAGAGGATGCTTCTTGCTTGAATGGTTCCCGTTTTGCCAGGAAATAACTCTTTCTGCCTTTTCTTTCCTACTGCAATTCTGATCTCTGAAGGAGAGGGCCATGTCTCTTTCTCCCGCTTTCAGGAAGCGTGGTGGCAAATCCTGACTGCACGGGCACATGTGCACATTAATTTATGCCGCCTGCTGCCTTTGTGTTTGGGAACAAGTCAGGCTCTTTTGTGTAATTGCCTGATGAAACATTCCCGACCATGCTGTCAACACAAATTATACCGGTAAATAATGAGCGCTACCCCCACGGCTACACAGATGAAAAGGCGTCTCCAAGCCCTGAGGACCCCTGCCCACCCTGCTCCCTTGCATCCCACCCTGCGGACCTTGCTGTCCGCCTTCCACCTTCCCAAGACAGTTGCTAGGAGACAAGAGAGAAAGCTGGACTGGTCCGTTCCTGTCCATTAGGGAGTAGGGGGAGCAGAAGAGGGAGGGCCCCAGAACAAAGCATGACAGAGATCTCAGAAGGGAGGCTTCTCCATGGGGAGGGTTTCACACCACAGGGGAGGAGGCTTTCACCTCAAGGAGGGGTCTCGCTCTTCTTCTCATGCTTTTTCTCCCAGTGTTGGGTTATAGCAGTAGAATGTACACACACATAGACCTTTATCTACACACACATACACACCTGCACACACCCCACATGCACACAAATACACACACACACAGGTGCACCTATAGAGCAGGGACACTGCAGGGAAATCAAGTTCCTGAAAACTCTCAAGAACAACGAGTGTTTGAAGGAGGGAGGGAAACAGTAGTTACAGTCAACAACGGTGACTCTCACTCCACAGAAAACGTCATGTCTTCTTAGGCTTCCTTAGGAGGAATCACACACAAGGCACAGTTGCATGCACGCACAAACACACACACACTCCTCTTTCTCACACTAACATTAGGTCAAAGCACACTACAGACCATCCGGCAAGGAGCTCATCTCAGTCTGCTCAGGCCACCATAACATGACACCACATACTGGGTGGCTTAAACAGCAGACATGTATTTCTCACAGCTCTGGAAACTGGGAGTCCAAGATCAAGGTGCCAGCCTTGCTGGCACCTGGTGAGGGCTCTCCTCTTGGGCTGAGGGTAACAAGCAGCATAAATTAATGTGCTCACACTCATGCGCCGAGGATTTGCTACCACATTTCCTGACAGCTGCCTTCTCCTGTGTCCTCATATGGCCTTTCTTTGGTGTGTTTGAGGGTTGAACAGGGGGAGAGAAATACATATCTCTAACTCTTACATGACCACCAATCCTATTGGATTAGGGCCCCACCCTTGTAACTTCCTTTAACCTTAATAACCTCCTAAAAATCCTACCTCCAAATACAGTCACACTGAGGGTTAAGGTTTCCACATATGAGTTAGGGAGTGGGGGGGTACAATTCCACCTCCAAATATACCTACATTGATCCTCCAGCCAAATGAAAAATCCATTTGTAATGTAAATATCATGGCCATCTGTTCTTCCACTTAAAATTGGTGGCACTGAGGACTTTTTTAAAGCAGGAGCATGAACACTGTTTTATTTTGAACTATAAACTGGAAATATGAAGTAGGAAGGGATTGCCCTTCCCCATGGGTTCCAAAGCACACCCCTCCATATTACAGAAAGGGGAAACTGCAGCATTAAAGGTGGGAAGAGTAACTCCTTCACTTCCACCAGCTCCTGCTGGCCACACCCAACATTGCCAGGTGCTTATCTGCTCACTGTCTCTGCCCCTCACACCACGGGGAGGGCTGGGGCTGGGTTTAAGCCCCTGTTTAACCCGAGGCTGACCGAAGGTGCAGGACACAGGAGGTGCTCCTGTGAGGAGAGGGAAGAAGGCACGGCAGGCTACATCATCACCACCTCAATTCATACTCTACACCAAATTTTTCTTCTCCCCTCAGCATTGAAACCAAGGTTTGACCAGCCTCTTCCCATGTTCTGTAGCTTCTGAGACTCCATACAGCCCTCCCCACCCATGAGAAAGGCAGAGCAGGAGGAGGAGGAGGAAGAGAGAGAGGAGGAGGAGGAGAAAGAGGCCGCTTTTGGTGCAACCAGTTCATGTTCAAGCTCACAAGTCCTTTCACAGAATCACCCCCAATTCCTTCCCCTCCATCTATAACCTTGGGCACAACAAGCCTCAGCTTTCTCACCTGGAAAACAGGACAATAAAGCACCCCACAGAGCCTAGGGGTGGGTTAAGCAAAGCCATGTTTATGAGAAATGGGCAGCATGTCCAGCAGCAAGTATGAATAAATCCTCATTGTTACTCCCTGGACACAAGAACGCCTCCCCAACAGTCCGCTGGGTTAGAAGTAGGTTAGAGAGTATTTTCACTTAGAAATACAGCTTAGAGCAGGGCTGTTAAATCATAGTTTGCAGGTGTTGGAAGAAACCAGTCAGACCTCCCAGCCCAGGCATTCAGTGAGTAAAAAACTGCCCCCGTGGTGAGATGGCTCGTCCAAGGTCACACGGCTTCAGAGCACAGAGCAGGGCCTCTCAGCCCCTCCATCGTCATACTTGCAACTCAAAGAAAGATTTTGAAGAGTCTGGGGCTGTGCCAAGAGTTATGTGAGGTGTAGCAACTACTTACAAGGTGGGACTAGAGGGTTTCCAAATTCTCAACAGATACCCATCTTCCAGATCCAGAACATGAAACGGGAATTCCTGAAATCATGTTATTTTGAAAGTACTTCTAACATTCTTCATGCTCCTTATTTATTACTATATTTATTAAGGAAGATGTTTAATAAAAAAGAACAATTCGGTTTGGTTGTATTAACAAAGAACTGCAGTCTATAGAGAGTATTCAGGTAGCAGGAAATGGCAGAGAAAATAACGGGAGGGGACGCTGGAACAACATAACATGTGGGTCTCCTGGCAGGGAGCGGCATCACACAGACTCACGTGTCAAATGGCCACATGATGGGCTTACTGCTTCCCAGACTTGTTATATCTTGGAACAGCGTTCAAAGCATCTGATCACATATCCTATGCACATAAACTTAGTAATATGCATTTTCATCACAAGAAAAACTCACTGTGAGCAGCTCTTTAACAGGATCGTGAGAATCCCAGAGACTGACGGATGAGATCACGGCCGGCTCTGGGTGATGCCAGCCTTAACCCTGACTCTGACCTCCAGCGTCTCCAGCACATGCTATGGACTCAGTGTCAGTGCAACCTTCAAAGCTGTAAGGGCTGTGTGTTGATTGTAAATTTTAATTTCCACAAGAGACTTATGTTTTTTTCCCATTTTCCTGATTTCACAACTGTTTTTTCTCAAGATTCAAATTCTCCAAGTATTGCCAGGAAGAATTTTATACATGAAAACAGGAGGCAGAAGGGTAGCCTCCTTCCTGCCTGACAGCCTGTCCTCTGTAAGTGTGCAGCCTTGCCCTGGCTGGACACAGGGGACCCTGAGGTTCATTCATTCAACAGAACAGTATTCTGAACCACGAGGTCCCCCATGCTCCCAGGCCTAGGGCTCTGTATGCATTTCCTGTGGCTGCTGCGGTAACAAACTGCCCCAAGCTGGGCAGCTTGAAACAGCAAAAATGTGTTCTTACAGTTCTGGGGACTAGTAGCCTGAAATCAAGGTGCCAGCAGGGCCATGCTCCCTTCTGGGAACTAGCCAGTCTTCTGCAGGAAGAATTCTTCCTCAAATGCTCCCAGCCAGGCGGGGGAGCTTAGACTTGCTCTAAGAGCAATGAAGGTTAAGGGTGAGGGAGGTGTGGTGGGGTAGAGTGTGTTAGGGTGGGGTAGAGTGGTGTCTTGACTTAGGAAAGTGCATGGAGGGATTGTATGTGACATCTAGTGATGGACACGGGTCCTGGGAATCTGGGTAGAAATGGATCCCAAGGAAGCTGGAGATTGGCACCTAGCAAACTCATTGCAAAGAGCAGGTCTCAGTAGATATGGAGTGAGTGAGTGAGTACAAGGAGGGGCCTTTTATTGGAAGCCACTTATTTCTGGCTGGATTTGGGGAACCCTGAAAAAAGGCACAGAATTCCTGCTTCTTGGGAACTCTGCACCGCTGATGCGTTCTCTTCCTCAGAGTTTGGGAAGCAAATCCCAATACGAGCACCTTGGCTGTTCTTTTCTTTCTTCCCTCCTGGACCAAAGAGTAGGCAGGTCTGTGCACTTCTGGGGAAAAACTCCCCCTAAAATGGCCAAGAACCAGAAGAAGCAGGAGCCTGCCAGTGAGGTGACAGCAGACACCTCTCTGCTTCAGTCAGCTCTGAACTGGCTTCATAGGTGTCTCCTGCAGTGTAAGCCCCAGGCTCTGCTAGACACAGAGAAAGATGCTGGGGAGGAAGCCTTTGAAGGCCCAGCCACCTGGCCGGGTTCAGAGGCAGCCAGCTGTGCCCTGCCCCACACTCCCTGCAGGACAGGAAGGTCACCAGACACCAGCAGACTACAGATCTCCTTTTGCATCTCCACAGCAGAGGATTTGCAGACCCCTGGGGCTTTTCCTGCTTTCTGTGAGCAGGAACTGAAAAGAATAGGCTTGGTCTAGCTTTATTTTTATTTGTCAATGTACCAGCACCACTTTGACTGATGCTACCACCTACTGCAGGAACTGTTCACCAGCCAGCGAGGGCAGAGAACCTCTTGGGATTCTAAATAGCCAAGGATGTTTTGAATCATATGCTGTTGAGATGCAGGGAATGTAATTCAATCCTCAAATGTAGTAAGTCCCTACTATGTGACCTGTTCTAGAGGGATTAATAAAAATGGTGAGAGTGTGGGTGAACCAGCCCTCTTTTCTCCTCCTGATGGGAGTTTAAATTGGTACAATCTATATGCAATGCAGTTTGGTAAGACAAGACTTGATCCAAAAAACTAACAGAAACACAACCCTTTGACATGGCTTTTAATTTTCTAAGAATTTATCCCACAGATCTACTCACACAGGTGAAATGGCAGATTTATAGTTTTCTATCATAGCATTTTTGTTTTTTGAGACATAGTCTCACTTTGTCACAGTCAGTAGAGTGCTATGCCATCATAGCTCACAGCAACCTCAAACTCTTGGGCTCAAGTTATCCTCTTGTCTCAGCCTCCCAAGTGGATGGGACTACAAGCACCCACCACAACACCCAGCTCTTTTTCAGAGATAGGGTCTCGCTCTTGCTCAGGCTGGTCTAGAACTTGTGAGCTCAAGCATCTGCCCACCTCAGCCTCCCAGGGTGCTATGATTACAGGCATGAGTCGCCCTGCCTGGACAGCCCCCTCCAGGCGTGACTAGGCAGAATCTAGGATCTGCTACCTCATCAACACACAAAATCAGCTTCCATACTCACAGCTATGGGCAGCTCTCAGGTACACACTACATGGGCCTATCCTTGGCCTGCTGAGTGTCTTAGGCAGCTGGCTTGCCCAGATAAGAGATAGAGAGAGAGAATGCACCCAAGATGGAAGATGTAGTCTATTCATAAACTAATCTTAGAAATGACAGTCCATCAAATCTGCTATATTCTCCTTGCTAGAAACAAGTCACTAATTCCAGCCTACAGTCAAAGGAAGGGGAGTGTAGCTCCACCTACTAAGGGGACAAGTATCAAAGAATTGGATTGACATATTTTTAGAATCACCACACCAAAGTAAGGAAGGGAGGGAGGGAGAAAGGAAAAAAGGAAGGAGGGAGGGACAGTGGGGAGGAAGGAAGGGAGGAAGGAAGGAAAAGAATGAGGAAGGGAGGGAGGGAAAAGGAGAGAAAGAGAAAGAAAGAAAGAATGAGAGCAAAGACCTACTATGAGGTCTGACAATTAAGTGCATGAACTTGCCACTGTCTGCTTACCTTAGCAGCACTGTACAAGTAACTTGGTAAAGTTTCATAACCTTGGTATATTACTGTCTTTTAGCTGTGTTTGTGTCCACAGGTGACGGTGTCTTGATGAGTAACATTCATTACTGTTTTGCATGATTTTGTGTGCCATCACAAGAATGTCAGAGCTTGAATTAGAGTAATGAACTAATAGAAAATTTCTTGTTGAACAACAAGAGTGGAAGTGAAATCAGGGACATGGTAATCCAAGTTTATGAAAATGATACCATGAAGAAAATGGAGGTATACACATGGATTAAACATTTTTCCTAGGAAGAGAAAATGTCACTGATGAAGAGGTCAGGGCAGCCAGTAATGAGCAGAATTGACTAAAACATTGCAAAAATTCATTGAATTTTGCATCAAAATTGTTGGCTGACTGTGAGAAGCATAGAAGACCAAGTAAACATCAATAGAGAAACAGGAAAATCTTAACTGAACATCTTGGCCAACAACTCATGGCTCTTGCATCACAACAATGCACCAGCTCATGTGGCACTGTCTATAAGGAAGTTTTTAGTCAGTAAACAAATAACAGTATTGGAACACCTTCCCTACTCACATGATATGGCCCCTAGTGACTTTTTTCTTTACTCAAAGATAAAGGAAATGTTGAAAGGAGGACATTCTGATGACATTCAAGACATCAAGGGTAATAGGATAACAGCTTTGATGGCCATTCCAGCAAAAGTTCCAAAATTGCTTTGAATGGTGGACTAGGTACAGTATCTGGTGCATAGCTTCCCAAGGAGAGCATTTCAAAGGTGACTGTAGTGATACTCAGCAGTGAGGCATATAGCACTTTTTCTAGGATGAGTTCACAATCTTAATTGCCAGATCACAGCATATGTATGCAACAAAAGGAATAATGATAGTTATACGTATTTGCTTGCAGATGCATAAAATATCTCAAAAGATACATAATAAACTGTTAACATTAGCTGCCTCTAGGAAGAGCAATCTGGTAGCTTAATAAGAGGATGGGAGGGAAACTTTGCACTAAATATCTTTATCTACCTCTTGAATCCAACACCCTGGTAAATTACCTGTTCCTGAAGAAGATGAAATGCAGTTTTATTGTTATTTCATTACTATTTACTTGGCATCATGTGGTAAAGCCATATCTTTACCATATCTTTATGGAAATTGTGGTCTTTCAGAATAAATAAGACCCCAGCACACTTGAAACTTTTGGAAATAATTTCGCATCAAACAAATTGCATGCTGGGTATATGACCCAGGTAAAAGACCTTAAGCAGATTGCCTTGGTGGACTCTGAAGAAGGCATTTCTTGGTCATTTGGGGGCTGCTATAATGAAATATCTTAGACTTGTGGCTTACAAACAACAGAAATTTATTTCTAACACTTCTGAAGGCTGTGAAGTCCAAGAGCAGGGGCAGGTTCTGGGGAAGAGGCCATTTCAGGTACAAACGACTCACTTCTCCTCATGCCCTTGCACGGTGAATAAAAATGAGACAGCCCTCTGAACACACTCCTACAAAGACACTAACCTCACTCATGAGGCTTCACCCTCATGACTTAATTACCTCCTAAAGGCTTCACCTCCTAACACCATCACACAGGGGTTAAGATTTCAATGAATGAGTTGGGGACATAACAGGAACATGCTTAGGGTATTTCAGGGGCAAGTGTGGGATGAGCAGAGAGAAAAGAGAAAGGGTAAAGGGGTGAGGAATGGAAAAGGAGCCAGAGTGAGCTGGGGGGAGCCAGAGTGAGCTGGGGCAGTGGGGGAGGAAGGAAGGGGGAGTTTGGGGTGACCTGCCTGGTGTGGTGGAGGCTCCTGCTGGTGGTTTCTGACTCTCCCCTACTCTGCTCTGTTTGCTCCTGCTCCTTGGAAGAGAAGCCTGTGCAAGGCAAGATCCTTCCCCGTAGGACATCAAACTGAGCCTCAGCATTCCAGAGAAGTCATGTTTATGCTAGAAACAGAAATCAAAAGGTTTTCCTGGAGGCCTTCAAAGAAATCTCATAGAATCCAGGTAAAGCTGAACCTGAAGACATGGGAGCTTGGAACTGGAGCACTAGGAATCAGAGTCAAAACCAACTTTCCCCCCCTTCTCCCTCTCCTTTTCCTTCTCTCCCTCACTCTGCCTCCCTCCCTCCCCCACTTTCTCTCCCTCTCTCTCCCTTTCTCTCTTCTTTTCTCTTCTCTTCCTCTCCCTCCCTCTTTCCTTCTCTCTCTCTAGCTCTCTCTTTCTCTCTCTGACCTACCTTTCTCTACTTATCTGTTCCATGCCCCCTGCTGGCCACCCCCCTTGATTAGTCAGTTTCTCCTCACCCCCACCCCACTGTTATCGCTTGAATTGTGCCCCCTCCCCAAATTCATATGGTGAAGTCCTCACATCCAGTACCTCAGAACATGAACTTATTTGGAACCAGGGTAATTGTAGATATAATGAGTTGGGTCAAGATGAGATAATTAGGCGGGACCCTAACCCAATATAACTGGTATCCTTAAAATAAGGGGAAAAGTAGACACAGACAAATACAGGGAGACCATCACATGAAGACGAAGAGAGAGGTTGGGTTGATGCATCTACAAGACAAAGAACTCCAAAGATCAAGGCCAACCACAAGAGCTGGGGAGAGGCGCTGAGCCATCCCTTCCTCCTAGCCTCAGAGGAGCCAGCCCCACCTACACTTTGACTTTGGTGTTCTACCAAGACACCTTCACCTTGTTGGTGTGCTGACTCCTTCACCTTGGTCTTGGACTTCTACCTCCAGAGCTGAGGTTAGGAACAACAGTAAATGTCTGTTGTTTGTCCATCTGATTTGAGGTTCTCTGTTAGGGCAGCCTTAGCAGACTGATATGTCCCTCCTGCTGCCTGGCCCCAGATTTCGGTTTCCCATGGCAGACTTGCTTGCCCAGAGGACAGCACAGGCTGACCATACCCCAGGTCTGTTAGTGCACATCCTACTGGAAAATTGGCCCCGACTCACCTGGTTATGGATGAACTTGGTATCACCAGCTGTGAGAGGAACAGATAGAATCCTCTACTAAAAACTGGTCACCCCGGTCTGTGCCTGCTACATGGGGTGTGAGGGTGATGCAGTTGACAAAAAAGGGACAAGGCACCCAAAACCCTGCCTGCTGAACCCCATACGCAGCATCCCCTTCCCTTAACATGTGCTTGGAGCTCCAGTTCTCAGGCTGAACCAGAAGGGGACTGGCAGCATGGGGAGGACTCCAGCAGGTCTTCAAGAAGGTCACAAAGACTTTTTATGAGGTAAGTACTATGCCATCTGCTGGAATTACAAAGTTGGAGAAGTCACTGTACCTGGAGGTACCCCCAGCAAGTGAGGGAGGCAGACAATGACAAGTATTGACATCACCAATGTTTGTTACTCTGCGTTCAAGGCTTTGAGGGTGGATCACACAGTTTGATCCACTTTGCCACTTGCCGGGGTAGACCCCTCTATCTCTGTTGTAGAATCCGAGTGGCACAGAGAGGAAAAAACTTTCCTGAGCTCACACAGCTTGTAGGTGGCGGATCTGGGGTATGAACCAAGCCTGGCTGACTGAGTCTGGAGCTCTCATAGTCACTCTCTATGCTGAGTGGCATTGCACTTGGGTACATCAATAACACTTGACACTACTGAAAAGCCAGGACAAGTGCCAAACAGAGCTGTAAGCTGGGAGTGCCGGGCATCAGAAGGAGCAGCAACTCATTGTGCCAGGGCTAACAGAGACGGAGCGTCCGAGTGGGAGCCCTGCCGGGACGTCGGCGTGCAGGCCAAGGCCCTCAGAGCTGGGGAGGGCATGCCGGCTGCAGAGGACACATTTGGAGGGCATCTTTCTGGCATCATTGGTGAGTGAGAGGCAAAGAGGGATCTCATGTAGGCAGCTGCACAGGAAGGGAGAGGTCACGGGGAGAGGTGGAGACCTTGAACAGGAGTGGTGTGGAATAAGACTCTCAGAGACCATGGACATTTGGGGCACAATATCATGACGTAAGCTTATTTTTAAAAGATGTGTTTGGCAGCCCTGCAAAAATAGAACATAAGAAGTTATCGGTGGGATGCAGGAGAGTACCAAGAAGAGCATTGAAACGGAGGCGGCGCCAAACGGTGATAAGAGACGCTGCCGTGGTAGACTACAGAGGCTGTTTACATGGAAGAAATAGGAGAAGAGGAACCTGAGCTTTGCAGTGCCTCTCCTGTAGGTAACTCTGAAACGCGCCTCTGATATAAAAATGTCCAATTTCGGCCCACGGCTTCTAATGTTTTTCCCTCTGCCCTGTTCTCCCAGCTTGGGCCTGCAGGTGCACAAGAGGCCGTGCACACGCATACACATGCAGACACACGCACGCACACACTATTCTGAGCTATTATCACATCTGGCACCTCTATGTATTTTCTTGGAACAATTTCTTTGATGCCAGAGAAGGTAATCCGAGTATCTTCGGGGGGAAGGCAAGAACTGTTTGTATTCTTGACCTGATCCCAAACACCCCGCAGAATCCCTGGAGAACAATTAATTAAATGGTCATCTCCGTGGCTGGCTTGGAGAGTTCTCCCATCTTCTTGCTTGGTCTCTGTCTCCCATCTCCCCTAACCTGTTCCTTACTCTTCTTCTCCCACCTTGTGCCCACTGGTTAAGAAGCTAAATTTCATTTCCCTTCGTGGTGGAACGTAGCTTTGTTTTTAAAGACACTCACCATCTAAAAGCTTTATTTTTTCCCCCTCGTAACCATGTTGATGCTATATTTAGTAACTTTATTAAGGAGAGAATTCACGTAAATTCCATACCGGAGCCCTGCTGAGTAGCAAGCTAACTAATTCTATTCTTCTTATTAGGGAAAACAGACAAACCAAATGAGATTTAAAGACCAGACAGATGAATTTGCGTCTGTGCTGAAGCCAGGCCTGGGACCTGGGTACGCGTGTCCAGGGATGTGAAGAACAGAATGCTGTGTTCCATCCACCAGCAAACTGTGGAAAGGCAGAGAGTACGGTGGGAGGGAGAGGGAATATATGTCAATAAAGGGAGAGAAAAACAGCACCAAGATTTCACATGGGGGACAGTGGGAGTCACAGTGGGACCCTGAAAGAGCATCCACAGATCTAAAATGAAAATACCCCTCTTTCCTCTGCCCCCTGAGTAGGCCCCAGTCATACCTGACAGTGTCAATGGAACAATCTTCCCAAGAGTTTTCCGTGGCTGTGTTTGCCGATGTTTTTCACCTGCCCTCCCAAGGCCTGAAGGCACCAGGTCTGTTCAGTTAACTCATTCATTCTCTGCCTTAGCACCAAGGACATATACCTTGGATCCTTAATAAATACAGGGGAAAAATGAATTTATTTGTACCAAAGGCATCAAGGAGTGGTTATTAGCTTTGCAAAAAGACAAATCAGAGAATTCTTTTAAATCCCCAGCTCCCCCAGTGCATGGGAAATGAGATTCAATTTAGAAAAAAATTCCATTGATACACAACTTTTGAGAATGCTCTGCTGGTAAAAGGAAGACGCAGCAGGGAGGAGACACTGATGGTGATTAAGAAAAGGAACAGGACATCATTTCCCTCCTTCCCGGTAGGTCTGATATTAAACTGGAACAAGGGCCTAGTACGTGCCAAACACTTTGCAAACACCTTCACCTTGGCTGGTCCTCACGGGAGCCTTGGGAGAAGGAGATTTGTTTTATGGTACAGAGGAGGAAACTGAGGCTCTGAGAGGCTGAGCAGCTTGTACAGAGCCAGCGAGAACTAGGATCAAACTGAGAACTTGGGAATTCTGCCACCCCACAATTCCCTCTTCCTCGGTGACACATTTCCATGGAATTTGAAGGCTGTCTTCCCTCCTCTAAGCAAATCACAACCCAACAAGTAAACACCTCTCCTGGTCCACCTACTCTTCTTCTGGGAAAACACTTGGGTCACCCAGGATCCTTCCCCTGTTTGGGCTATTAAAGATGGCAGGAATCTCTAAGGATCCCCAAGAAACGGGACTCCAGCAGCTCCTCATTCCTTGACAAGCTTGCCCGAGCCATTGGCAGCCCAATGTATAAATCCTTTATGACCAACGTAGAGTGGCTGTTCCTCATGTTTTTGCAATGTGGCATGTGACTGAGCTCTGGCCAGGAGGTTGTGAGCAGAAGGGAAGCCGCTCATCCCACCTCCCTGGCATGAAGAGTCACCTCCCTTGACAATGGCAAGTGAGGACAACAGCCCTGGAAGGCAAGCATTTGTTGAGAAAGTGGATCCAACGGGTGAAATTTTGAGCTTTGCTTTTGACAGCAGTGAGTATCACGCTGATTCATATAAACTCACCCAAAAGCTCAACTGAGGGGGCTTCAAGGGCAGGGCTTGGGGGAGTAAATGGAGTACTCAAACAGCAGGATATAGTGTGGCCAAGTAGCCAGATCAGAAGTTGTGGGCAAGAGTGGATGGGTTTAATTGGCAGCTCTGCTACTGACTAGTGTTTGTGTTTGCTATTGGTCGAACGTCCCCCTATCACCACTTTCCTCATAAGGCCCAGAGTGGAGGTGGCTGAGGTGGACCTCACTGACACCCCCGCCTACCCTCAGGAATCAGCAGGTGCAGAGGAAAGACCCAAGATCCTGGTGTCGATGGACTGATCTGAACACTGGCTGCTTGGTTTGCAGCCCCCTTCCCACACCCACCCTAGCTGCATCTCAGCCTCATAAACCTCTTTTGGTAAACCTCTGCCACCTCCTCCTTCTTTCTTGCCCCTACTCTGAGATGACCATGATATCAAATCAGGCACAAAGCAGAAGAAGGTGTTCCCAAGTTACAAAGATAACTCCCCCGTCTCCCCAGATGACAGTGGCTGGGTTTATGAGTTCAGTGAGTAGATTCAAGCTTTTCTGGCATACGTCCCCCAAATCCTACCTGGAAGAAGGGAGAAACTTAGGCTTAATGAATGTCTAAATATCTTTTCCCCAGGACCAAGCTTCCTAAGGCATTCGACATACTTTTTCTCACCCTCTCAACAACTTTCCTACTGTGACCTTGTTTTATGGATGAGAACAGTGGGACTGAGAGAGTCGGAGAGACTTGTCCAGGCTCCCACTTCTAGGATTCAAGCCTGGGATTCTCTGACTTTGAGATCTACATTCTTCCTTTACCAGAACACTCCTTCCCCCTCACCTGCCAGGTGTCCTGGAAAGGCAGCCTCTACCCGTATCACACTCATATTCTCTCTTCCCCATTGGGCTGGACTAACGTTGGTTTAGACAAGTGCTTGTATTCCACTGCCTCACCGCTGGCCTATTCTGTGTTTCTCTTGGCTAGTCAGGGTGATCTCAGAAAACCACATGGTTCTCTGAGAACTTAGAGGGGAATAGATCAGCCTCCCACCAAGGTTGGAACTGCTGAGACAAGAGAGGTTCCCAGGGTGCAAAATTAAAGAAAGCACTCCTTGTGAGGTCAGCCCCTTGGTTGCACTTCCTGGGGACAAAGCCCCTTTGATTTCATGCCACTGTGCCTCTGTTGTAGCCCCAGGACGGCCACCACACCTCAAAAATCACACACTCTTAGCCCTGGAATTGTCCCCAAAGGATGTCCATCTACAGACTCCTAAACTCTTCCAGCATAGAAGTCCTTTCATCAAACCAACATTTTTGTAGAAGTCTGAGCTGAGGATGATTGAAACATTTAATCATGGGTCAAACCAAGTTTGCTGCTAAGTCAAAACGGGAGCACCGTGTCCTCCTCAGCCCCTGTCACAGCCAACTACCTTCCACCTCACGAGGAGACAGCCAGCCCTCTGTCACTGAAGCTTCTCACTCAGAAGAGACCCAAGGTCCTTGACCAGGACCAGGAAGATCTGAGAGGCAGTGTCTAGAAGAAAAGCAAGGGAGTGAGGGGGGCAGCCAGAGGCTAATTCCTCTTTGTTGGAGTATTAGGGAGACATTGCTTCCCGCCAGCCAACCTCCCATCAGCCCCAAATCTCTTCATTCTAAAGACTTCTGGCCTTGCCGTGTTCCGCAAGGAAGAAAGTCATAAGGAACAAGTGAACAACCTTCCATCCTCTGCAAGGCTTACCCACATGGCTTCCTCTTCGTACCGGGGGACACAACCCTTCCAGGTTCCTCTACCCAGGTCCCCTCCTAAGAAAGCTGAGAGCCAATTGTGGGAGGCAAAGCGAGATGGTGACATAGTCTCTTTTCTACTTTTTATCATCATTATTGAAAAACACTCTTATCTTATTTCCCAACCTATTTTAAAACTATTTATGAAAGCTTTTGAGCCATATGAGAAGATAAAAAAAAAAAGAGCAATCCAACCCCAACTTTTGTCCTAACTGGCTTCACGCTTTTCTGTTCAGGCAACACTGCTCTTGCTTTGGTTTTGTTGTTTTGTTATTCATTGAGCTATGGAGGAGGAGGAGGAACACGGTTCAAAGAATGTAAGCAATGAACTAGACATTCGGGGCCCGGGAATCCTAGTTCCAGCTCTCTCTGCTTGCAGAGCTTCTGGGCAAAGCATTTCAATTCTCTCTTTCCCTGAAAAACAACAGTCTAATTGTCCTTGTGGTGGAAGTGTGGTCACAGTTAACACTCCATGGACATAAATGCTTCATAGGGAAACTGGGACTGGTGGAATAATAAGCAACTTCCTTGTGATCACCTCTATGCTTAGCCAGAGACTTTGCAGGCTCCTAGATGAGCAGAGACCTCCATCTGAAATCTCCCTTCACACACCCAAGATCCCTGGTCAGGGACAGTCACCGATCCCTGACAAGTAGAGATAAAAGAAAATATGTTTATTAAGCCCATGTGTGGGCCTCATTGCATTTTTTTCTTTGAATCGTCATCATTTTAATCTCCACTTTCTGGATGAGAACACTGAGGTTCAAAAGCCTCACGTATGGCCTCACATCTTCTCAGTAGCAGAATCAAAAAGAAGACTGCCTCAAAAGTTCGTGCAAGTTTGACAAATAGAAACGCTTCCCAGACTCCCATCTGCCTGTTTTCTGTGAGCCTCTGGCTTTTGATGTTTATGCTTCCGAGTTTGAACCTGTGAATGCCCCTTCTCTGCTAGTCCCTTCTGGGTGCTGTTGCCCTGTTTCTTCCCAGGCTGATTTTTCTGGTCACCTGTGCTAAAGCCCCTGGATTCTGGGCAGCCCTAGGGACAGAGGGGTGCTTCTCCCCTGAGTCACACCTGACCACACCTCTGCTCCAGGCTCCAGGATCAAGTGAGACTTTGAACAGCCACCAACTAGCAAATTGGGGCAGGGGCCTACGCCCAGGGAACGCCCTCTCTGCTATGCTGCTCTGGGGCTATCTCAGCCCAGAGAAACTAACTCTTCCTATCCTGACCAACTGCTCTTTCAAGACCAGACTCACAAAGCACCTACTCCTGGAAGGCCTCGAGTCCCTTCCCCACAGGTTCCTGGCCCTTGGGCACAGCTTCCCTGGGTTCCCGTGACATCAAGTACACGCCTCCTCCTCTATGCTAACCAGGCACATCAGGAGAGAATGAGGAATGGGCTGTTGTTCCTGCTGGGGCAGAGACTGCACTTTAGTGTACTGTGATGTCACCGCCGTGTGGACTGGTGCTGGACTTAAAGGCAAGACATGTGGCTCCCGGGCACCAGGCATTTCTCCCAAGCTCAGGGACCTCCCCAAGCTTCTTCATCTCCGGGATGAAGAAGTTAAAAAGCATAATGAGTCTGAAGAACACTGTAGCCCTTTAACAATCCCTTCCTGCTCGGGGAGAACTGGGAACATGGATGAGTGACAAACTCACCTAGGAGGTGGCCGTGAGCCCACCTGGAGAACGTGTGGGATATGGAGATGCAGAGATGGGAACAGGGTGGACGTGGAGTCCAGGTGAAGGACATACACAGAGCAAGTGCTGCATCAATTCAGTGAAGACATTTTATTGAGCAGCTATTCCAATGCCACCCACTCTCGTCAGTGCCGGGGATACAGGCATGAAGAAGACAGATGAGGTCCCCGCCCTGCCCGGGGCTTACATTCTCACTGAGAAAGATGAGCGATTAATAAATGGAAACAAAAGAAATGATTTCTGATCAGGATAAGTGACAGGCAGCTGAGGTGCTGGGGAGAGCACAGGTGAGGACAGCTGCAGGTGAGGGTCACAGAAGGCCGCTGTGAGGTGACATTTCAGCAGGAGGAGGGTGAGGAGGTGCATCTGGGGAAGAGTGTGCCAGAGGAAGCAGCAAGTCCCTGGGACAGCAACGAGCTGCCCTCTTTGAGAAATTCATAAAAAGGAAAAGCCAGCACAGCGAGAAGAGAGTGGGCAAGGAGCAGAGAAGGCCAGAGCGAGAGCTGAGGTCACGTCTAAGGAGCGGTGACTTGAAGATCTAGACTGAAAGGGAAGTGGCAGATGAGCCTGGAAAACTAACGTGGGACGAAAATTAGACAACCTCAGACGGCACACTGAGGTGGCTAAACTTGATCCTTTGAATGCATGAGCCAGGTCTGCCAGGCGGCTTCCCAGGGACACCTCTACCTGTTTCTAAGTTAGGATGACTTGGGGGAGGGGGTGTCAAGGGCACCTGATCCGGAGCACCAGGGCAGCCAGGCAGAGGGCAGTGCCGGACTGTTGGGACTGTTGCAGGAAGTCACCTGTTCATCCTCCTCAATGGAGGAGGAAATGGAGCCAGAGGGAAAGGCGGGGAGAGTAGAGGTGTAACTGGTGTTTGTCAACACCTGGTTCCCTGCTAACAAGTGCACAGGAATGGGACCGACAGAGTGGAAGTGTTGAGCATTTCACGGCAGGTGTCCGGCTCTGGTGCAGCAGTGGCAGTCACCTGTGAACACAGAGGCACCACGGGACAGACTTGGTGTGCAACACGGAGCCAACACCTGCAAGGCAGGTGCCCTGAAAAGTCACCCAGGTCCCCAGTAGAGTCACAAGACAGAGAAATAGACTATGATTGTGTGAAGTCCCTGAGCTTGTGGGGAGTTGTTTGGTGTGGCGGGATAACCTAACCTGTGGTGACTGAGGCAGAGCCCAGCACAGTGACCCAACCTGCTGTGACTAATGCGGCTCCGGCTCAGAAAGTTCCAAAGCTTTTAGTGTGTGTGTGTGCGCGTGCATGCGCACAGGGCTGCATATGTACAGCTGCATGTATCCACTGCTGGGGACACATGCCTGGCCAGGTGAGTACTGCCAAGCTTCCAGGAGGGCTGCAGTGCCCTCACCGCCACTCTCTGATAAGCCAGCTGAGCCTGGACAGACCCCGGGAGCATATCAGAGCCCACCAGCCAGTACCTCCAACACTGCGATCAGAACCCACAGAGCTGGAGTCGGAACCCCACCTCCCTCTGGTCCCATAGCACCCCACAAGGGGGCCGTGAGCATGAGTCACTCATTTCCAAAGGACTCCTGCCAACCATTATCTCTCCTTCTAATACCCGATGTCCCCTGAGAGCTGGAGGGCTGAGGGCACTGGCCCTGCCCCTGGGGGACAGGAAAGCTACCCCTACTTCACAGATGAAGAAAACAAGGCTTATTCTAGAGGCGGAGGTGGCGGCGAGAGCCCACACCTCTTGCCATCTCCCGTGCTCCACTCACATACCTTCTTGGACGGGTACCAGTTAGCCAAGAAAAATAAATAATGCTAAATTTTCCACTTCTCTGAAGGCATTTTTGGCCACCCCCTACACAATGCCTACAAGAAGGGAAAAGAAAAGAAATCATTCCATCAATAGCCCTGGCTTCCTTGGGTACAATTCTAATTAAAGTCAGACTGCCGGGGCCCTTCTGGAAAGAGCTAAAAATAAACTCAGGGCATTTTTAGATCAGGGGAAGAGAGTTGGGGAGTGGGTGTGGGGCGCAGCGTCCCGGGTCCTGAGGAGGCGGAGGCGGCTGTGACTCAGTGCAGGGAAGACCTGCCCCAGCCGCTCCCCGCCTTCATTTCTCTTTCCCACCTCTCCTTCCCCGCTGAATAATGTGCTTTCTCTGCTGCTTCCTTCCCAGCCCTGCTCTCCACATTAACATGTATATTGCTTGGTTAAGGGCTATCTGGCCCGTGGGTTCTAAATAACTGGAAAATGACAGGAAGGTGATGGGGGCAGGATGAATGAGGGGCTTGTCAAAAGCTCCTGACCACCTTTGTCATTTATAAACAAGTGCCCAACCGGTTCTGCCATTGCAATTGCTACTAAGCCCTCCTAAATCCGGGTGGGGTAGAGCCCCGCTGGGCTTGCCTTCTGGAACTTTCCATCCCCAGGTCTGGCCTCTGATCATGCAGTCCCTGAATTCACTCCCAACCCTCAGTTTGTACTTAGCCTAGACCAGGCACTGAGCATTGAGGGTCACAGTAACTGGCCCCAGGAGCTGACAGCCTCCAGAGCAAGCTGCTGATCACAACTCGTGTTTGATGCGTTATGTGCTAAGACAGGGCGTGGGCGGGGTAGGGTGCCCTGAGAGCTCAGACCAGGGACCCTCCGTCCAGACGGGTTCAGATCCAGGAAGGCTACCTGGAAGAAGTGACCCCAGATGGGAGTACAGGATAAACAAATAAGTGTTAACCCAGTGAATTAGTAATTCAAGCCCACTATCCCTGCTCAGCAGGGACTATTGCATCATGCTGGTTAATCCCCCTTATGGCATTTTCCACCCACACATACACACCTACATACACAAACAAATACATAAATCCAAAATGCAGGCATATTTTGGTCATTTGTTCTTTTTCTAAGTAAATCTCTCTTTGCTAGAACGTATACTCTGAGGAACCAAAAACACTGTGTCTTGTTGACTGCTACAACCAGCCCTATGCCTGGCATATAAAGGGAACATGATATTATTTGCCAAATTAAAAGATGAACGATGGATGAGGGAGGGTGTTTGAGGCAGAGAGACTAGCTCGGCAAAGGCACGGAGTCAGGGGACCAGCAGGCTCTGGGAGATCATACAAAGCATCCAAGTCTGGAGTGCTGCCTCCCTGAGGGATCAGTTAAGAGATGGAACCCTCAAGGTAGACCAGGCTCAGAGCAGACGACCTCCTGAGCTCTTTTAGGGACTTCAAGGTTTAATTGCCCAGCAGTGGGAGACATGAAAGGATTTTCTGCAGGGTGGGACACCCTTTAGAAAAACGGTATTCATGGGAAAGGGGAAGGCAGGTGAGAGGGCTGAGTGGAGGTTGAGAAACTGGCTGGGAGGCTGCTGAGCACAGTCCAGGAGAGAGAGGAGCTGAGTGTGGGGACTGTGTCTGTGGCCCTGAGCTTGAAGAGTAGCCAAGGCACCTCAAAATTTGGGGTGGCAGCAGGGGCTACATGAGAGGCCTGGACTCTGGGCTGGCTGGACTTACAGAGACCCTGGGCAAGTCACAGATCCTGGCTGCTCTTTGGGAACACTCTGGAAGAATTCGAGAGGGGACATAGTAGAGAATCATTCCCAGCTGAGCCTGGAGTTCCCAGCGCACTTGACCATGAGCTTTTACCTCTGATTGGGCTTCCCATCCCACTGTACTCAGGGCCAAAAATAGGGACAGCAGCCTACAGTTCTCAGCCCCAGACCAGTAGTGGTCCATGGCCTGTTAGGAACAGGGCCACATGGTAGGAGGGGAGCAGCAGATGAGAAAGCAAAGCTTCATCTGTATTTACAGCCATTCCCCATCATTCACATCAACGCATAAGCTCCACCTCCTGTCAGATCAGCAGCAGCAGATTCTCATAGGAGCACAGACCCTACCATAAATGGTCAATGCAAGGGATCTGGGTCATGTACTCCTATGAGAATCTAATGCCCGATGATCTGAGGCCAAGCTGAGGCGGTGATGCTAGCACTGGGACCATATAGTTTGGGGAAAAGAAGCAGTGATTCTTGATTATGGTGAGTCGTATCACTATTTCATTATATATTACAATGTCGTAACAATAGAAATAAAGTGCACAATCCATGTAATGAGCTTGAATCGTCCCCAAAACATCCTCCTGCCCTTTCATCCCAGTCCACGGAAAAATTGTCTCCCATGAAATCAGCCCCTGGCACCACAAAGACGGGGAATGACTGAGCTATAAGGCATTCCTTGTAGACATCTGAGCGTGTTACTTAATCTTCACAACACACTGTGGAAAGTGCCTGGCTCCATAGGCAGCAGCTGGTCTCTAAGAATTTCTCTGCTGCCTGTTCTCCTGGTCTCACTAACGTTACCCAATCGCCATCAATCCTTAGAACAGACATGCACGGTCAACAGGACGGATGTTACCAACCCTCCAGTCACAGGTATGGAAACTGAGGTTTAAAGGGTAAGTGACTTTCTCAAACGCCCATAGATAACAAGGGCAGAGCAGGTGTAGAATCCAGTTAATAAGGGTAAATCCAGGACTGCAAAAGAAAGGGGACCTGGAACACAGGCCCGGCCGTGGGCCACAGATTCTCTTGGCTATGCTTCCCAGACACGGAAAGCGAGTTCTTATTCAGCCTCTGCTCATGGATGAGAAAATGGGGACTCAGAGAGGTTGAGGGACTTACCCAAAGTCACGCAGCTGGTATGGGGAATGAGCCAACATTTAATTCCAAGTTATTCTGGATTCAGAGCCCATGTTCTTCCAATCCTATCATGGCTAGGATTCTGAGGGCAAATCCCCAAATTAGCTCATTCCTTCCATAATTTATTTCATCCCCACTGCATGCCTGGAGCCCACGTCTGAACCTGAATATGTCTCCTTCCACCCCTGATACGGTACAGAGGAAAGATTATCCTTACTGTGATTGGTCCCTATCTCAGCTGGGGTGCACAGCATGACGAGCGTCACAATGCCCAAGGCAGAGACACTTCCCCAGCCACTGCCCTCCCTGGTTTCCCCAAAGACCCACTGCTTCCTGTAAAACATGTTCCCTTCGGGTTAAACGCTGAAGCTAATCCTCTTCCAGACGCATGAATGCCCCCTGCTATCTGCGTCGCCCACAGGCAGCACAGAGTGCAGGGAGCTCTCTGGAGGCAGCTCCCATCAATGAACCGTGGACAGGCTGCTCTATCTCTCTGAGCCTCACTACTCTTCTTTGTAAAATTGGGGTGATCAGCCACACTTCCCTGGGTTGAGGCTCATTGGCATTTACTGCACTGAATTTCTGAGCCTCATCAAAGAGGCCCCTCACTTCTTTTCTTCTCTGAATCCTGCTAGGAAGGCCCAGCCTTGTGCAAAAGGACAGTGTTCTCAGTGTCTTCCAGGCTGGAATTTGAAGAGTATCTCCATGGTCCATCATGACGCCAGCAGGGCCAAACTGTGTCTGAGGCTTGGTCACTGCCCAGGTGTGTAGACTGGGGGCCCTAATGGCTTCTCCAACTCCCCCCACCTCGAACAGGCCAAGTCTCTGGGAATCTCCCTGGTCCCCTGTCACCTGAGGGCCAGGGGTGGGAAGCCAGCCGCAAAGGCTTTCTTCTGTCCTTTTCCCTTAGAGCTCCTAAGAGAAGTGACACTTTCCCTTATCATCCATCCAAGGATGTTTGACTAACTTCTGAGGCAACTGCCTTTCATTCTTGTTTCTCAGAGATGCTCACACCAAAGAGAGAGAGAGAGAGAGAGAGAGAAGGCTGGAACCACATGCCCTGGGATCAAGTCACTAATGGGATAATGTGAATTAGTCCATCCTCATCACTTCCTCTCGTGCTTGTTAGCCACTAACGCTTAAGGAGCATCCGCTGGTACAAGCTACTTTGCCAGGTGCATAAAAAGGCCCCTTGTCTTCAAAAAGCCTATTTTCAAGGTATAGAATTCTCACAAAAAACAAAATGGAAAATAGAGAGCTCAATGCCTCTGGGGTGAATACAGAGGCAGTAGAGCAGGTGGAACGTTGTCCAGCCCAGGAGCCGGCTTCTCTCCAGTGTGTTCTCACCTTTCCCCAGGTACTGAGAGGACCTCCCAGCCTATGCCCTGCCTTCAATCTCTGTCCAGCTTTTCTCTGAAGCCCCCATGAGGATGTGCACACAATATAGGTTAGATCTTGTCACTGATGTAGCTTCTAATTTGCTACAGAAAAAGGTCCAAACTAGGCAAAAGAATGGTCTAGAAATCCTCCTCTCTCTCCCAGGAGAAAGCTCTGTTCAGGCCTGTCCATGGGCCCTGGGAAGCATCCTCCCAACCACCTTCCCCACCCTCCCCCTCCTCTCTTCTTACCCATTAAAATTTGGCACAACGTAAGTGGCATTGATGTCAGGAAGCTTCTCTGATCCTCCAAGTCAGAAGCAATGGCTCTTGTCTCCCACTCCTATTCCTCTCTCTCGAAACTTCAATTGTAGTAATTTGCTTACTCACCTGTTTGCCTCCTTGACTGAAAGCTCCTACAGTGTCCGGTCGTGTGTCCTGGACCCTTGCCACGTAGGGTGGTCTGTGCATCAGCAGACCCTGGAGCTTGCTGGCAGTGCAGAGTCTCAGGCTTCCCCCCAGAACCACCGAGAGTCTATGTTTTAACAAGATCACCAGGTGCTTCGTATGCACAATAAAATGTAACAGGCTCTGTCTAGAGAAACCACGTGCTCTGCCTCGCATATTTCACTCATTCAATGTTTGTTGAATGAATAAGTGAGTAAATCAGAACATCAAAGCCCAGTTATCGGTTTTAGCCACAGCCATTCCTGAAACCCAGAGATCTTTCTTAGCTGTTTAAATAGAATTGTCTACAAAAGCCCTCCCACATGCTCTTCTAACTTTATCTCTCTACTTCCTACTTCCCCTGGACAGCTACGTCCCAAGCTCAAAAATGTAATTAGAAAAAAATAATTTTTGCAGCAGCTCATCTATGACCTGCCCTGAAGCCCTTCCTTCAGGGGCTGTGAGTGATGGGCTGACCGGCAGACCGCGGCAGGGAGGAAGGGCACCCATTGTCATCCTCTCTCCTCGGATAACCCTGCAGACTGCACAGCAACAAAACTGGCCCCTCCAGGCCTGCAGGCAGGTGCCCGCTCTTCATCAACCTCAGCACTGCTCCAGCCACATGCACCTCCACCACCACCACCCAACTTGTACTTTCCAGGGACAGAGGCTTCCACAAAGCCTGCTGGGAAAATCCCTGTGAGTCAGGCCCACCATCAGGTGTAACAGGGGTGGCAGATGACCTCTTAACCACCCCTCCCCGCACACCTAGAAAACGATATACAGACGGTGCCAAACAACGTATACACATTTTAAGAAAGGAAAAGCTATTAAAATTGTGATACTCAACACATAGATACTAAAAGATGAATACAAGTCACAGTGAGCACCGCCTATAATCACAGAAGTCAAATGGGACTTGAGTATTACACATTTAATGCAGGTTTTTCCTTAAAATGTGTATACTTTTTTTTGGCACCCTCCGTAGATGATCATAGGTCTGGCCATACAGAAAATCCCAATCACCATCTGAAAATGAGGCACTGATTTGCGAGCCCTTATAGTACAAAGATCAATGGTCATTAAGATCACCTTTATGCCAAACTCCATTTTTAGTAAATCAACCAAGGGGGCGGCGCCTGAAGCTCAGTGGGTAGGGCGCCAGCCACATACAGCAAGGCTGGCGGGTTCAAACCTGGCCCGGACCAGCTAACACAACAATGACAACTGCAACAACAAAAAAAAACAAATAGCCAGGCATTGTGGCAGGTGCCTGTAGCCTCAGCTACCTAGGAGGCAAGAGGCAAAAGAATCACTTGAACTCAAGAGTTTGAGGTTGCTGTGAGCTGTGACGCTACAGCACTCTACTGAGGATGATAGCTTGAGACTCTGTCTCAATTCAGCCAAGGACTTGTGCTACTTGGTGCAAAGAATCCAAAGGGAAAAAAAATAGCATTATATTATTCGTGTTACATTGTGGAATGTTTGGCCCCTATCAAAGTGTTTTTCTACCCATTATCTCCTGATTCAGGCAGGCAGGAACTATTATCACCATTTTACAGATGGAGAACCTGAGACATAGAAAGGTTAAGCCTCTTCCTACTTTTTTTGTAATTTATACCCTCCCTACGTTCAGAAAGGATTTTCCGTGGCTTAAAATACAACGATATTTACATAATGACTAGCATTTGAAGTTTAGCTGTAGAAACATTTCCACATTTGGTCAAAAATTACGTGCAGAACATATGTTTTGACAATTGAAGTCCTTGAATTTATGAAGAAAATCACCATTTGCAGGGTTTATTTGCTCCATAAACTTATATTGAACATTTAAAAAAAACATAACTACTGTACTTGTATACATGTGACTATAAACTAAAGATGTAAAAAGAATCAGAAATCATCGAGGCAAAGGAAGAGGTGTGATGCCAAGAACCAGAGACAAGCTCTTTCCTATAACTAGTCTTTGGTTGGTCTCTGAGCTTCCTAGTGGGCAAAGTAAAAAGGGAAATGCAATGTGTAGAAAGGAAATGCAATGTGACAGTTCTTCCTGTCAGATGAAAAAAAAGAATACCTTTATTTATTTTTATTTTTATTATTATTTATTAAATCATAGCTGTGTACCTTAATGCATTCATGGGGTACAATGTGTTGGTTTTATATACAATTTGAAATACTTTCATTGCACTGGTTAACATAGCCTTCATGGCATTTTCTTAGTTATTGTGTTAAGACATTTATATTCTACATTTGGTAATGTAGAATATTCACATGTACCCTTATAAGATATACCGTAAGTGTGGTCCCACCAATTACCCTCCCACTACCTATCCTCCCCCCTCCCCTCCCCTCCCTTTCCTCTTTCCCCATATTCTTGGGCTATAATTGGGTTATAGCTTTCATATGAACGCTGTAACTTTGTTTCATAGTAGCGCTGAGTACATTGGATACTTTTTCTTCCATTCCTGAGATACTTTGCTAAGAAGAATATGTTCCAGCTCCATCCATGTAAACATGAAAGAGGTAAAGTCTCCATCTTTCTTTAAGGCTGCATAATATTCCATGGTGTACATATACCACAATTTAGTCTATGTTGCCCTTGATAGAGTGCTGTGGTGTCACAGCTCACAGCAACCTTAACTTTTTGGGCTTAAGCGATTCTCTTGCCTCAGCCTCCCAAGTGGCTGGGACTACAGGCGCCCACCACAACGCCCAGCTAGAATACCTTTATTTAGAAGAAACAACTGTTTCCTGGTATTGAGTTCTAAACAAAATTTATCAGAGGAGTTATCATATATAAATGGAACTGATAAGGTATTAGATTATATCTTCAACAGTGACCATCAAATGACACAGACATGCCCTTCGTACAAAGAGTTTTCATTTGAATTTTAAATTTGATTTGATGCAGAGCCCTGACCCATGACAAACATCTCATAGAGACTTTCTAGATGTTTTGGGTCTCTTGTAGCCAGTCGATAAATTTTTCTACCTTTCTTAACTAATCGTTTTTAAAGAGTGGTACCCATTCATAGCTCCTGTTTCCATATCACATCTCCTATTCACCCCTTAATTCATGAAGCAAACTTCTGCCCCAAATCTCACCTGAAGATGGCTCTCCAAAATGAGTTTTTGATCCCTGCCAATGGGCCTGTTCACAACTTTCATTCCTCGGTACATCTTGGCTCAGGGACCACAACAAAATGCCAGAGACCAAGTGGCTTAAACAATAGATATTTATTTTCTCACTGTTCTGGAGTCTGGGAAATCCAAGATCAAAATGCCAACCAATTCGGATCCTAGGGAGGGCTTGTTTCCTGGCTTAGGCAGCCAGGCACCCTTCTCCCTGGGTCCTCACAGGGCCCAGGAGGGGTGAGAATGATGAGGGGAGCGCATTGATCTCTTATAAAGATGCTAATCCCATCACAAGACTTCTACCTCATCTAAACCTCTTACCTCCCAAAGGCCCTTACCTCTAAAAACCATGCACAAACATCCATCCCATATCACTGAGACTTTTAGCTTCATCAATACTTTCCTGTACTCGGTTCTGGAAGACCCCACTCCTCCTGGTTGCTTCTTTTCTGACTCCTTCAGTTGTCCTAGGATGCCTGACGCATCGTCCCAGGGAGAGCTCAGGGGTTCTCAGAGTGTGGCCCACCATTCTACAATAAGAAGTTCCAAATTGCCACCTCCAGCCAACTTTCCTCCTTCCCTCCCCCATCAGTCTCGTCTACCCCCTGGACATTTCCCACCACATCTGTGACCCAGCCTCTCCAAACATTATAACCCCTGCTCCGTCTCCCCTCCCCCTCCCCTCCCCATACCTCGGCTCCTCCCAGAGCCTCTGGCTCAGCCTGGGCCTCCTCCCTCTCCTGAACTTCCACAGGGCCAGCCAACAATTCCTCCTTCTTTTATTTCCTAACCATTTTTCCACTGTGTCCTCTTCGCTCCATCTCTTCTCCTCTGGGATGACAGCCACAGGCTCCTAATTCATCTCCTGGCCTTTCTCAAGTTCATCCCTTAAATTGATGCTAGAAAAAATACAAATTGGGACGTGCACTTCTTCTGCGTAAAAATTTAGCATGATTACTCATCGCTTACAAGATAAATTCCCAACCTGCCTACCGTGGCCTGTGAAACTCTCCGTGATCCATCCCAAACTCATCTCGAAGCTCTCCCTGCCCAGAGTGGAGCAGCGGCAAATCCACACACATGCCCAGCTCCACCTCGGCAGTCACTTTTCAGGCCTCTGCTCTTAACCATGAGACTTTATAGGCCAGGCTGGAGCTGGACAAGTACCTGGTAGTCTTTGAAAAGCTGAAGTTCTTGAGGTTCCGATCACAGTGGGGCCAACCAAGCTAGCTGCGTGGGGCCAACCAAGCACCTCTGCCCTACTCTCCCTGTGAACAGAGCTCCCACTGCTCTACCTACCCCTAGTTCAAACTGACTTTGGTAGAGCTGCCAATCAGGGCTTCCTATCCCCTGGGGTTTGGACAGTGACCAAGACTGGACCAATCAGAGTCTTTTCCTATAATTTTCACAAGTTGGGGGGAAGAAATTGCTCTTTCTTTCTCCTTGTATTTACAAGCATGAGGATATTAGTGCAGAGTTGCCCACGGTCAGGTTCCTAATCAAACAGATAACATGAGAGAAGGGAGTCAACCCAGATATGCAAACTGACCTGGCAGGCAAAAGGAGGGGAAGAGAAAGTTTGAGGATGAAGGTGAGAAAGCCTCTGGGTGGCTGTGTCTTAGGCCACCTCTATTTCTGATTATGTGGTTGATTCTGATTTTTCCTCGAGCTAGTATGAATTGGGTTTCTATAACTTGAGACTTCATGACTAATGTGTCAACCTTCCTAAAAGACTTTAGAGGAGACCCCATACCAGCTCCCTTCTATCCTGGCATGTCTTAGAAGCATATTAGGACAGAACCCTAAGTTTTAATCTCTAGAGCCATTCATGTTCTTCAGTATCTTTTTATAGAGCCAAGGTTAACATGATCTGCTGGCAGATGACCCACTATAGTGCCTTTGGTCCTGACAATGACCTTGCTGATGACAGTTATCATATTATCACTGACTTATTAAATGCTAGCTATGTTTCAGCATGTTTTATGTCACGTAATTCTCATAATGGTCCTGTGTGAGACAGCCCAGCATGAACCTATGAACAAGATGAAGAAACTGAGGCACAGAGAGGGTTAAGGAACAACAGGCAAGTGGCACAGCTGAGGTGCAAATTCAGACCTGTGTGACGCTTGAGAGTCCCAACACTTACACGGAGACACCTGCCAGATGGCATCTGACAAACACAGCCCTGATGAAGGGGAACATGGAAAGAACCAGAGCCGAGAAAGCAGGTCACCTGCCACCTTCTGATGGTCAAAGGAAGGGAAAGAAAAAAAAGAAAGCTCCAAGAAAATCAGCTTCAAAAAACAAAGCACAGGAATATAAACATCACAATCAACCCTAGAAAAAAGACTGTATTTTGGAAAACCTGTCATTTGGGGGAGCCACACGTCCAATTGTAGGCTGTCAGCTCCATCTCAGATCTCTGTGAAGAAACGGACCAACAGACAATGTCCTCTGTCTGGCTGTCTCAGGGGACCCTCCTCCAAGAGGTCTGAGCACCCAGACCTTCAGCATCTTCCCTGTTAAATCAAAATGGTGTCACCACGCTGGAGGTAGGGCCAGTGTCATGGAGGTGGGAAGGGCATTCCTCCGAGAGACCCTCAATGATGGATGTGATGTTTCTTGGGGTGACAAGATGATGTCCCTCCTGTGTTCTCTTTCCACACACACACCAACCAGTGACCTCGCACTCGGCCCCCATCGTGGCGTGGATTAACCACTCGTGTGACTGCACTTCCTCGGCCCTGACGGCTGTTGCCTTGTAGCAGGAAGGCACCATCTGCTCTCCTAGCCAGCCAGACATCCGTCAGAGCCTCTGTGCTTCAGCAGCGGGAGGCAGGAGGGAGCAGGAGTGAGGACATGATCCTTCGCAGGACCCTGGAGTCTCTCCTACACTCTCCATATGCCAGTCTACCAGGCAGCCCACGCCAAAACGCTTCCAATTAGCCAGGAAGGGCACACCTTTCCCTGACACTGCTCAAGGGAGGAAAAGGTGGGCAGAACCTGTGGCTCAAGCTGTAGGACATCAGCCCCATATATGGGGGTGGCAGGTTCAAGCTCGGCCCCCCAACCCCCCGCCAAAACTGCAAAAAAAAAAAGGGAAAGGCGAGAGTTTCAGGATCGCTTCATGAGATGCTAAAGCTGTTATGCCCGATAATATTTATCACACTTCTTTGTCGCATTTATTTATAACCCCTTCTCCATTCATCCTTCCAACATCCTTCCTCCTGGTGACTTCCACACTCAAATATTTGATTCTTTAAACTTCCTAGCTCCTTGGCGACATGACGCCATCTTCAGTGACCAGCTCAGTCGTCATTTCGGACCTGCCTCAGCCAACCACTCCATAAGCTGGGGCTCGTCACGACCACCTCCAATATCTCATACCACATCTCATAGCTTACAATGAAACATCTAACCCTGAGCACCACCTCCAGAAATTCAGTTTATTCTCTCTGGTGCTCCAACAGTTGTTGATCCTCCAAAACTTCCCAGGCATAGACCCTATGTGTTCTGATCATCACATCTTTCATGTTTTCTTTCCATGGGTCTATTATCAAAATCAAACTCTCGGCCAGGCACAGTGCCTCACACCTGTGTGGGAGGCCAAGATGGGAGGATCAGTTGAGGTCAGGAGTTTGAGACCAGCCTGACCCAGAATGGGGTCTCACTCCACTAAAAACTGAAAAACTAGCTGGGCATGGTGGTGGGTGCCTATAGTCCCAGCTACTGGGGAGGTTGAGGCAGGAGGATGGCTTGAGCTTAGGAGTTTGAGGTTGTTGTGAACGAGGCTAATGCCATGGCACTCTAGCCTGGGTGACAGAGTGAGGCTGTCTCAAGGAAAAAAAAAAATCTAACTCTTCTGTAAATTACTACATATCAACTCCATTGCCCCCTCTCTTTCCACCATGGAGCCATCTTGGAAACCTCCAATTTCTAGTTAAATCTAACTCCCCACCTTCTCATACCTGCGTCCAGATAAACAGATGATGAAAATGTGCAAACCATGACCATAAACCTCCAGGGGCTTGGCCTTCCTCTCCCACCTTCCTGTTCATTCCAGGCCCGGACTCTGAGTAGTGATCATATTCCAACCGGTCACCACTCACACCTCCAACAGCCTTTTCCATGGCTTCACCCTCAGACGATGGTCTACTCCACTGAGAACATGGAGCAACCAGAGAAATCCTTTCTCTTCCAACAATCCCAGTCCCCAGCCTCTGCACCAACAGGCTTTGCCTTGTCTTCTGTCACAGAGAACAAACTGTGACTGTTCCTATGAAGGTCAACATGTCCACCTGTCCAAAGGATCCTGCTGACTTTCACCTGCATGCTTTTATCCTTGTAACTACTCTCTCTCTCTCCAATTTCTTTTTCTCTCTCTAGTTCAGGATATCGTTCCCGGTTCCTCTCTAGGGACTGCCCTATTTCCTTGCTCCTTGGATAGTAAAATTCCTGGAATTTTCTATAATTCTCATCTTCCATTTTCTCTTGGGCTCTGTTTGTGGAACACGGTACTATTGCTCCCAGCTATTGGTTCCCCTTCCTTCGTCAGACTGTGTGTCTCTGGTGCCTTTCTGTGGGGGCAGCCACCTCCCATCCCAGCAGCAGGCTTGGCCACAACAGCGTTGGAGCAGACCTGGCGTGACCCACGATAGAGTAGGAGCTTTATGTGGCACATTCCCACAGCAAGCCTGCTCTTCCCCTATGCAGCCCAGATTAGAGCTACACTCTGTCAACTGGAGCTTCAAAGTGAGAAGCTGTGAGGACTAGAACTGCAGCTGACCCCCAGCTGGCAACGGGTAACAGGAACGACCCAACAGCAACAGAACTGGGCTGTGCTGTGAGCCCTGCGGGTTGGTAGCTGATTGTTCCTACAGACTTCCCTGGCAAATGCTGACTTTCCAAACAGGCTTGTGTCCCTGTCACTATATGTAAAGACTTCCCATGTCAAAACCACTTCCGTGTTATCAAATCCAGTCATTCCCTCCCCTGACTGAACCTGTAGGTGGCGTTGAGATGGCTGATGACACATCCTACCTGACACTCTTGGGATCTGGAAACCCACTTTTTCATGACTCCCCTCACACTGTCATGGCCCCTTTGTCAGTCTTCCTGGCCCCTTCTCTTCTTTTTAAGATCTACATGTTGAAATCCTAAAGCTTACCTCTTGGCTATCATTGTTTCCCCACCACAGATAATCTCATCCATCTGTGGCTGGGACTCCAAAATGAATATGTGTAGCCCCTGCGTCTCCCCCAGACTCCAGGCTTGTGTATCTGATTCCCTACTCAGCATCTCTTCTTGCGTCCAAACTCTTACTTAGCTCCCCAACCACCACCACTAACACTCCTGCCCACCGCCCCTCTTTGATTTCAGCGAGCGACACCACTCCACCTCATGCCCGATGGCTCAGGACAGAGGGCTTGACATGGTCTTTTCTCTTCTCTTCCTTTCACACCCCACACCCGATCCTTCCAAACTCTGGCAACTCACACCAGACTCTCTCATTCCTGGGCTGTTGTGATCACCTCCATTCTGATACCTCTGCCCCCTCCACCAGCCATCCGCCACTCCTGCCATAAGCTGAGTATCCAGAATGGTCCATTGCTTTAAAAAAAAAACCACTTAATTGCATTATTGCCAGTGTTCAAATATTTGCAATCGTTCCCCATAATTCCTCAGGCAAAGGCAAAGTCCTTATGGACACCAAAACCCTAGGAGGTCTGGCCTCTGGCTTCTTTCCAACCATCTCCTGTCACTTTTCAGTTGGCTTATATACTCCATTCAAACCAGCCTTCTTTTTTATTCCTTATACACACCTCAGGACCTTTGCATCTGCTGGTCCCTCTCCCTAGAACACTATCTTTTCTTTGGTATCCTCAGAACATCCTTCTCGCTTCAACTCAGATTCTGCTCAAATGTCATCTCTTCTTGCTCATTTTACCTAATTAGCACCTCCTCTCCACCATGTCCCATTTTTTCCCCCTGATCTATGCTCCTTCCGGCCCTTAGCATTAATAGGAGACAGCATGGGTTAGTGGTTAAGAGCGGGCTCCTGGCCTCGGCAATAGGCTTCTCTGTGCACCAATTTCCCCCTCTGTAAATGGAGATCAGAGAAACAGCAGCCAGCCTAACACCGCCTACAAGAGTTGAAACCTGTATAACACAGAAAGACAGGAACGTGGCAGGCTGCAATGGTTGCTGGCTATTACGAGCTGACATTGACTTGTCTAAATGTGCATTTTCTTTTATTTTTATTTTTCTTTTATTTTATTTATTTTTTTTATTTTTTTTTTTTTGCAGTTTTTGGCCAGGGCTGAGTTTGAACCCACCACCTCCAGTATGTAAGACTGGCACCCTACTCCTTGAGCCACAGGTATAGCCCTAAATGTGCATTTTCTGTCTTCCCCACTGGAGCAGACCCTTTGTGTTGTGGTCCACCACGTGGACTCCCGGCATGTGGCAGTTGACAAGGCTGCCCTGTGAAATGCATCTTAAGAACCTCGACTTCATTTTGTGCACTAGCTTTTAAAAGCTCATATATTTAAATTGGACTTTATGAAGTCTGATTTAATCCACGCTTCCTCAATCCCAGCGTGACTTTACCATTATTTTGATTTGATCTTTAATTGATAATTTACAAAGTTTCCTGCCTCTCTCTCCCTTACTATGAAGTAAGAGAAGATCAGGGAAACTGACAGCCAAAGAGCTCCTACTTGAAAACAAGCATTGTCTAATTCGTCTAGGAAAATTTCAATCTTCATCTAGAATATTTACATAAAATGTATTATATCACCATGTGGGCTAATATTGTGCGACTTGGCTGGGGTCACTAAAAGTAAATGTCACATTAAAATGATTACTTGTGACTTCCTAAATTTTTTTTTAGGTTAATTCGAGGGTACAAATGCTTAGCTTACGATGTTTGCATTTGTTAGGTGAGGTCCCTATCGTAGCTGTGTCTCACACCCAAGAAATGTGCCATCTACCCTTATATTGTGCCCATTAAGTGGAAGTACAGAGATCCCCCTCCCTCCTTCCCTCTCTCTGCCCTCCTCCCCTCTCCCCCCAACTTGAATTAGATTGAGTTTTTCTCTTGTGTGGGCGTGTATTAGTTCATCTACTGGCTTCATATTAGCATCGAGTACCTTGGATTCTATTCAGCCATAAAAAAAGATGGAGACTTTACATCTTTTTTATTAACTTGGATAGAGTTGGAAAACATTCCCTTTAGTAATGTATCACAAGAATGGACTTTCTGAATCTTTTGTTGATGCCCCTTCACCCAGATTATTATAATGAACAATAATCCTTCATATAGCATTTAGGTGTTCACAAAAGCAATCTTCACCAACTATTTTATTTCATCTTCAGTACCACTCTAGAAGGCAAGAAGAGGGCCCTGGCATCATACACTATTTACAAAGAGAGTCACCTGCACCAGGAAAGGAAAGGTCTCCCACAGCTGGCTTCAAAGGGCAAGCTCCCCCAGGACAGGGGCCATAGGAAAGCTCACCATATACTGTGACTCTTGCCCAAAGCTAAGCCGCTGGGGTTTGCTGGTCTCGTTCATGTTACCATAGCCCTCAAGGCTGTTAAATTCTGAAAGCACCCCAGAAATCCTTCTGGCTACCAGCTTCTGTTTTTCCATCTGAAGAACCCATGTGTATTAGCAGAGGTCATAGTAGTTGTAACGGATAAAACCCTCACATCCCAGTAACGTCCCACAACGAAATTTTATTTCTCACAGGGTAGTTCAGCTCTTCCCAGAACACGTGGCTTCTGGGGACGCTGTGAAAGAGGAGGAAACACAAGAAAGGTGAGAGGTTCTCTCCAGCGAGGCTCAATGATGCACGTGTCACCTCCACTCACACCTCTGTGGCTGACACTCAGTCATTTCACCACCCCTTAACTTCAGAGGGGTGGGGGATTGTGGTCTGGCTGTTAACCCAGACGGAAGAGGAATCATGACAGGTGGACAGCTGGCTGGTGTCAGCCACACCAAGCAAGTCATCTAGCCCACTTGGTCACCATCCGCCCTGTCGCCAAGTAGCAAGCTGAGCTTAGGTCAAAGACTTTCGTTTCTAGATAGGAACATCATCATCTTTCCCTCTCTTCTCTGCGTCCAGGCCTTCATGGTACAAATTCTATATTGTGTCTAACTTCACATTTCCCTTGATTTTTGATCCCTGAGCCATGAAAATGAAAAGAGATAAAGGAAACATTAGCAGTCAGTTACCCAGGACAAAGAACAGCTGAGAGGAGAGACTGCGAGTAACAAAAAGCAGCTGTCACGTTGGACGCTTCCTCTCGCCCTACTCCCAGCTTTAATCAGACATTTCTCTCCCTGGTCCCAGGAATAGAATATCAGACCTGAAAGGAATAGAACACAGGAAAGGATGTGCCACTTTTATTAATCCATCATGGAACCTTGGGTAACACCCCTGGGCCTCCCGGCTGGTGTGCTAATGCCTCACACCCGGTTGTTATAAAAATTAAAGAATGGCTACAAAATCACCTGCCCGCATGCCTGGAGCATAGTAGATGCTCGTCAGTGCTAGTTAGCTTTGAATATGAATCAAGTTCAAGGCTGTCATGTTATAGGATGCTCTGCACCCCCTCCCAAGTGAGATTAACTAAGTGCATAGGGATGGTCTTTGATGTGTTTAATGACCCAAAGACGGTGTGTTGGAAGCCACAGTCACCGGGAGAGATCCTGGAGCTGCCTCCTGGCAATGAGAACACAGCCGGGACCTGCAAGCTGCTCTTACATGCTTGGGCCTCCTCTCTGCCCCACTGGTCCTCCCTCTTCCAATCCTGCCCTCTGTGCATCAGACTCAAAGCCAGGGAGGGCCACCCCTGCCAGCCACAGCCCTGAAATGAAACCCGTCCCAGATCCAGAGAAAGTCTCCTTTTCCCTTGCACTTCCTTGCTATGGCACTTAGGACATTAAATAACCGATAGCAAATATGATTCTTGGCTCGGCGCCTGTGGCTCAAGCAGCTAAGGCGCCAATCACATACAACTGAGCTGGAGGGTTCGAATTCAGCCCGGGCCTGCCAAACAACAATGATGACTACAACCAAAAAATAGTCGGGCGTTGTGGCAGGCGCGTTAGTCCCAGCTACTTGGGAGGCTGAGGCAAGAGAATCGCTTAAGCCCAGGAGTTGGAGGTTGCTGCAAGCTGTGATGCCACGGCACTGTACCCAGGGTGACAGCTTGAGGCTCTGTCTCAAAAAAGAAAAAAAAGTATAATTCTTATTATCACTACTATTGAGTTTATTTATTATTTGCAGAGCACACTGATGTTACTTCCCTGAGAGAGTCTCCCCTACCTCTGGAAAACACAAAAATGCATTGCCTTATGTGTGAAAGTCAAGTCCATTAACACTTCCCACCTGGAGCATCCGAGCTACCTGTGAATAAAATAAAATCTTAAACCCCTCAGCTGGCTGAGTGGACCCCCTCTTGGCCAAGGGGACCCCAGAAATGCCCTAAAATTGAGCAACCCTGAGAAGGGAGGTCAGATATGCCTGTTCATGCGCCCCCGCCCCCCTTTTCAGAAATATTCTTTGCAATTCATTGACAGGCCTCTAGCCAGGCAAGGCAGGGTATGAACCACACCTGCAGGTCCTCAATTTACTTAACAGATCACTTGAGTCTGCCTGGTGACTAGCCTCTGATTAACAGACTTCTCATCTTAAAACATTCTAGCTTTTTTAAAAAGCTTCATTTCTTTAACCAAATACAAACCAAAGAATCTCTAAACCCGCCTGTAACCTGCAATGCCCTATTTTGAGATGCGCTGTCTTTTCAGGCTAAACCAACGCACTGCTTCTATATATTGATTTATGAGTTTACATGTAGTTCCTGTCTTCCTGAAATGTATAAAATCATGGTGAGCCCACTGCTCAAGGCTTCATGCGCCTGGCTCTGAGGGCCCTTGGCACCCATATTTGGCTCAGAACAAACCTCTTTAAATTATTTATAGAGTTTTGTTTCTTCTCTGTTGACAATATTGTAACTGCGGGTTCCATTGTCTTTGTCCTCACGGGAATCATGTCTTAGACTGTCACCTTCCATAAGCAGGTGTTCAGTCAATGTTCACTGGTGGACAACTGGCCCATTCTTTTGCCAGGTACCCAAATACTCCTGACCCTGACTCCACGTCAATAGTGGAGCCCATCTCTCTGCTGACCTGGCTTCCAGAGAAACCCAAGATCAGTCTTCTCTTGAGCTTGTAGGCCCTAAAGCTCTCCCCCAAATTAGGGAGATAGAGTCCAATTCTGAAGCACCCTTTCCTGTGTTCCTGAACTTGGGGGTGGACTTCCTCATCCCAGCTGGCTTTGCCACCTTCGCATTCTCCTGCTGCCACAGCAACTGGGACCCTCCTTGCGTCCTCCATTCACACAGCCTGGGCCCAGGCCACAGGGCCTCGTGCAACAGGCACTGGGTTTGTGGGGGGAGGACAGGGGTCCGCCCCAGGTCCCCAGCACAGGAGAAGCGCCATCTCTTGCAAGCCACCTGCCAACGCTCCCTTCAGCTTGCTCAACTATGAACTGGCCAAATGATACCAGCGTCAGAGTTGTCACAAAATCGGAAATGAAAGAGAATGTGGGACCTCGGGAAAAGCAGCAGCCGCTACACAGAAGCAGCACGTTTGCTCAGTGAGCCCTGCCTTCACTCGGGCAGGAAGCCACAAAGTGTCTGGACCTTTCGGCTACACCAGACATGGCCAGCACTGACGCCACCTGCTCCCTCCATCCCTGAGGACACCTCCGTCCAGGTAGGGGGACAGCTGGCAGTGAGCCTTCCAGGCTGGCACTTTCGCAGCCTGCAGAAATCCCTGCACATGGGTGAGGCTGGAGGAAAGGAGGGTGTAGGTGTTGCTCCGGCATTGTCAAATAAGGGGATCAGCAAAATAGGAAGTGGCAGGGAGCAGAGACTGTCTGTGTTATTTCAAGCTTGTGATCGCATCGCACATGCTCTGCTGAGCCAGTGAACAAAGAAGCCCTTGGAAAACCAGTGCTCGGTGTGGGCAGCACTCAGCCAACCCCCTGGCAGCCCTGGCTCTGCGCCCCTCACTCACCAGTGAAGCTGACCTTCCCTGATGGGTGCCGTCCTGGCCTCCAGGTCCTGCTGCACATTCACGCAGTTCAACATGTATCGAACTCTCACCAAGGCCAAGTACTATGCTGATCCTTGCCACAGCCAGAGAAAAGAGGCACACACCATCCTCACCCTCACTCACCTGTGGGTCATAAGCCACAGCTGAGAGTTCTCTCTGCCAACGCCTCCAGCCAGGTACCTTCTTGCTCGAGAACCTGCCATAGCTCCCCACTGTTTCGGCATCAAGAACCAATTCCTCAGCCAGACTTTTAAGCACCCACCCTCAACCTAAGCCAATTTTATTTTGCTAACTGTAATGTGAACCCTCCCTCCCTATAGATAAAATGTCCTAATTGTGCCAGAAACTTCCACAATTGTGCAGTCAATTACTCCCTAATTCATTCTCTCTCTCTCTTTCTCTCTTTCTTGACTATAAGGTTCTAAAGTGCAGAGTCTATTCAATTAAACCTCATTCAACAAATATTTACTGAACACCTCCCATTATCCCCGGCCTATCCTTGTGCAGGGGTTGACTGACAGGCTGGGTCAGGCTCTGGGCTCTTGGGAGCAGATGGCAGCCTGTAGGACAGAGAGTTTAAGCTGCAACCTTATGCAAATCTCAGCAATGTGTCCTGTGAGCTCAGTGACCTCAGGACACCCCTGAAATCGGACAACCCCTCCTCAGAGGCAGCTGAAGAAACAGGAATCCATTTGCTCTCCTCATTTAAAGACCACGCATCCCAGAAGTCACACCTGGGAACACGGCCATAACCAGGTGTGGTAATGCCCAGACCAGAGCTCCCACCTTATGAGGCCAGATGGCCCCAACGGCAGGGTCTCCCTGCTGGGCAGGAGGGTGAACCCGAAATGGGGACACATAGCCCTCAGCACCACGGTGCCTCGGGCCCCACGTGCTGCCTGGACGCCGCTGCCGATCTTCCTGGCCCCCACTTTCCAAGACGAATGTCCACTTTAGTCCACCCATGCGCTGTTTCCTGCCTCTCTCTACCCAGAGGGAGCTTGTGGGAGGTGGCTGTCGCTCTTTGCACGTTTCACTATCGCCATCTAGTGGCCGCGCTGCAGAAATCCAGCTCCCCGCCCAGCCTGGAAACCGGGAAAAGAGAGCTTTCCTTTGCAATGGGAGAAGGTCCTAAAAACTACAAGCAAACACCTCCAGCAAGCTTCAGTGTCCTGGGGAGACGACTCGAACACCTGCCAGCCTGCAAACTTTAGGATCAAGGCCCTCTACTCTCTGGGGACTGGTCTGGACATAAGGCTTTCTTTCCCTAAGCAGATGAGGGAAGTCCCAGGGAAGGAGGGAGGAGAGAAAGGACCCGTATGGGGAGGGATGAGGGAATCACTGCAAATCCTGGGCCTGTAGCTACACAGAGAGCAGTGGGAATAGAGGAAGGTGTGCGGGGACTCCTCCGGCCGCCAACACTGTTTAATGACCCGCAGGATCTGAGACAAGGAACTTGAGCTGTGTCCAGACCAAGAGAGGATGGCCAGGCTCTGCATGGGTGCCCTCAGAGCCGCCTGTCACCTCGGGAGCACTGGCCCCCTTCGCCTGCGGAGCTCACCTGCTCCCTGCACATCTCCCTCTTGGCAACATCACACTTTCCCTGACCCTGCTCTCCACCTTTCTGAAGCAGCTCTCAGAGGCCAGGCCATTCCCCAGGGCTGCCAGCAACGGGGAGAGGACCCTGACAACCCCAGGGTGACAGGCGGGCTTCAGCATTTCACCAGCCCGTCTCTTCGCCTCTCACCCTGCCTTCCAGCTCCTAGATCCATAGGAAAGAAACATCTTCCTGCTGGAGGAAAAAGAAAAGAAACCACCCCCAACTCTGGGAGGGGGGTGGTACCCCTGGCCTCAGCTCCAGAGAAAGGCGTCCAGTCCCCACGCCCCACGCCCTGGAGGCCTGTTAAGGTGATGAGGAGCGCTATTAAGCAAATTCATTATTGACTATTTCACATTAGATTCCATTTTTTTCCCTTTGATGCCAACACAACTAATAAAAATGCACTTTATCTTCTTGGATTTATGGGATCGTAAAGCTGCTTTCATGTACCTCGGGGAATTGGGATTAAAGGAGAATTAAACATCTCCAGTGCAAAGCCCGCTCAGGTAGAGAGAGTGGGGGGTAGAATCACGGGGGTGAGGGGAGGTTGGGGAAGGAGAAGAGTGATTCAAGGACAAGAAATAAACGGAAGTAAAAACCTGGCAAAAATATGGCTTTAATATATTGTAAAAGAATAAAAACCTCATAAAAAGTTATCACCAGACATGAGGAGTTCGTAATGTCGCCCATTGTGGATTCTGGGGAGGAACTTTCTGGGAGATGAGAGTCATTAAGCAAAAGTAAGCTAGGAGTTGGTGGTGAGATGTGGGCTGAGGACGGAATGGAGCCACCCGGGGAGGCAGAAGTGGTGGGGTGGTCACACCAGCAGGCCTGGCCTGGCCTTGGGCCCCCTGATGAGAGAAAACCAAGTTCTTCTCTCCTCCCTGCAGAGCCCCTCAGGGCTCAATGGCTGGACCCAGGGTCTAAGATCTAGTCCTGGCTTTTGCCAACTAACCATGAGATTCCAAGGAAGCATTGAATCTCTACGTTTCTCATTTTCTTTTCTATCAACAGAGACGAACCCCCTTGGCTACCTTTTCTTCCCAGAGTCATTGAGAGAACCAAGGAGAATCAGACAAGCCATGTGAGGAAGATTTCTCTGCCTCAAACCAGAAACTTGGGAGCCAGTCCTTTTCTTCATCCCCCAAACCAGGCCACCCATAATCCTTCGGTTTCTACCGCAGACATATACTTCCTGTTTTTCTCCAGCTCCAGCTCCCAGGTGCAAACTGCTCTTATTTCTCACCTAGTCTACTGAGGTACACTCCTCATCAGCCTCTTCCAAATCCATTCTCCTCACAGCCACTGGAATGATCTAGTACTACCAGGAAATGAAATCAGATATGTCTCCCTACTCAAAACTCTTCACCTACTGAGCTGAAGATAAAGTTGAGAATCCTTACCGTTGTCTAGAAGGCCCAATCTAGCCAGGCCTATGTCCCCAAGCTCACTCTGCTCTACCTGGGTCTCCTTTCTCTCCTCTGCCACACGAGGCTTTATTCCGTACCTGGGCCTTCTGTGCAGACTCTCACTTTAGCTTAGAACGTTCTCTCCAACCCTTGACATGGTTGCCTCCCTCTCTATATCAATTTCTACTTAGAGGGGTCTTCTCAGACTTCCAAATATAAACCACCTGTGTTCTGACCCCTGCATACCTTGCATCAAAAAAATTTAAATTACATACAGTAGAATCTCTATAAGGAGAGACCACCCAAGGGATTGTAGCTAACTGGTCAACATATGGTCAACATATGGTGGTGGTCAACATACGGAACTAGGTCTACTGTACTGACACACACATGTAGTGCACGTCCAGTCTATGAAAATTAGGGCAACTTAAGCAGATGGTCAATGCGGAGAGGTGGTCAACTATGGAGGTTCTACTTTATTTACTTATACATTTAAATTTAATATCTTATTCCCCTACTAAATGTAGCCCTTTGAGGACAAAGAGTATGCCTATTATGTTATTTATTACCTCCCCAGAACTTAACAACACAGCCCAACTCCCAGTCTGCCTCCAGTTAACATATTAATTAAGCAAAAGAGAAAGAAGGTTAGTTTACCACCAAGTTTCCACCCAGCAGACTGGCACCAGGATTTGTATGAATGTAGTGGTACTCAGCCAGCCGCGTCACACACTGAGTTGCTTCCAGACCTGTGCCCTACCAAGCTCACTTTTCCTCTTATCTGGGGCTTCCCTGTAAGTTACATACGGTGTCTGGACTACTCTCCCACCCTGTCCCTTTGTGTGGGCAATGACAGGTCTCAGCTTCAACGAATCTTGCTCTCAAATCCCAGCTATGGCTTGCAGACTAAGTTAGGTCTCCCTGCTAAATCTTCTCACAATTTCTGATATTTCTGTTCATGAGATATTTATTTATATTTATTTGAATAACTATGTGCCACATATTTCTCTGGGTATTGGAGATTTATCAGTGAACAAAAAAGACAAAAATCCTTGAGCTTTTTAGGGTACAAATGTCACATGTGCACACACACACACAGATCCCACGCTTCCTGGGAACGTTGAAAATGTGTTATATTTCTTGGTATTCATTAATTTAATTCTTCCTCCACTTATAAAACAGATTTTTAATGCCTACATTGAGATAAGGCACCTGCTAAGCTCTAAGATGCTGTTGGGAAAACACCCCTAGCCTGGCCCTCCATATCACATGCTGTCGGGGAGCAATAGACCCTAAAAATAAAAAAACCAGTGACCCATGGGTGCTTTGAAGAGAATGAAGCGGGGAGTTTAAAAGAGAATCATAGGGAAGAGGGCTAGTTGAGATTGTGTGGTCAGGGAAGGCTTCTCTAAGAAATGATAGTTAGGATGGGATTAGAAGCAGACCAAGAGAATAAGAAGGAGACAGCCACTTGAACGGTGAGAGGAAGAGCATCCCAGGCAGAGGGAGCCTCCTGTGCAAAGGTCCAGAGGCAGGAAAAGGTTGGCACATGGGTGAGACTAGAAGGCCAGTTTGACTGCAGATATTGAGTAACAGAAGAAAGGGGTGGTAAGAGACAAGGTGGGGAATATAGTCAGTGGCCTATAGGGCAGCGGTTCTCAACCTGTGTGTCATGACCCCTTTGTTCCATTTGTAACAACCTGGCAACTAGGAAGGTTGAGAACCACTGCTATGGCACCTTCTGGGTCATGTAAAGATTTGCGATTTTGTCCTAAGGCCAACAGGAAGCCACTGGAATGTTTTAACCCGTTGCTATGGAATATTTTAGGATAAACATAGAAATGGATTCAGTCCTCCCCAAAAGTACCTTGGGTGTGGCAAGGTAGTTTTCACTGACTTACGTGCCAGATGTGCACTAGAGAAGACTCAACAGCCTTTATTTCCCTGGTGCACATCAATGTTTGTAGAAGCCCATAAAAATTGTTCCTAATGTTCACCCTGATCTATTTTGCAGCATTTTATAGTCCATTTTTCTTATGCCCTAGAATGATTAGTGATCCCAAGTGCTTTAATGACTAGTGGATATGTTTTCTCTTTGTGTAAACACCATCTTCATTCTAAGTAATTTTAGAACATCCCAAAAAACTTTCCTGTATCTGAAGCCTGAATGTTTTTAATAGAATCCCGAAAGGTGTGATCCTGTTGCTTGGGTGACCTCAGAAGTCAGAGGCCTGGGATAATGCAGCTTTAAAGAATGAGTCAAAAGGAATGGTGGATTGGATTCAGAAAAGAAGTTGTGGGACAAACAAGTAGATTCTTTTCCTTCCTGAAGCTTTCTTTCATCCATCACCAGGATGAAGGACCTACTATGTGACCACACTTTCCAAGCGCTGGCAATGCAATGATAAATGACAGAGAAATCGCCTTTGCGGGTAAAATGCTTTGAAAAGCTAAAAATGTATGTAAAAATCTAAGGCATTCTTGTAGCCACCACAAGCATGAAGGATATGGGGACAGTTGTGGTATTTTAGACCGAGAACTTGTATGGTCTCCAGGGAGCCCTCTTCTGTGAGCCATCAACTGCCCACTCAACTTGCCCCTGCCCCACTCTCAGAAAGATCATGGCTTTGAGGAAATTTCCTAGCAATCAGCTCATGTGAGATTTATAAGTTTATGGTTCTGGGAGGCATCTGCACATCGGGGCATAGATCTCAGTAATTAATCCTAGGAGGTCCCTAATGACAGAGGAGATTGTGCTGTGTGAAAGTTGTTTTAATACTAAACAGATTGTGTTATCAAACAAATGAGAACATTTCACACCCAATAAACGTCACTTTTGAAAAGTGCTACCAATGGTCGTAAATCTGACAAATAACATACACATGATCTCTGGCACACTTGCCCTTCCCTTGCCCCTCTTCTGCAGACTCCCTTGCTCTCCCTGTGCTTGGGGAAGGATCAGAGCCTACCTCATTGCCCTCAGTAGCCCCTGGGGCCCTGGCGCGGGGAGACACGCAATCAGCCACTGCTTCCTGCCAACACCATGGCACCTGCTTCCAAGTGAAAGCCCTGCAGTTTCTGGGTGAATTTGGATCATCTTGTGTACAAAAGTGGATGGAAACTTAGTAAATGTAGAATGTAAATGTCTTAACACAATAACTAAGAAAATGCCAGGAAGGCTATGTTAACCAGTGTGATGAAAATGTGTCAAACGGTCTATAAAACCAGTGTATGGTGCCCCATGATCACATTAACGTACACAGCTATGATTTAATAATAATTTTTTAAAAAGTGGATGGTTCAAACAGATAAGTGCAACACAACAAAATCACCCATGCCCCAGCCCTGTCGGCTCTCCTATTCAGAACACATCAGAGACTGATAAGAGTTGGCTTAAGCGATAAGATCCCCCAGCTCATCATCCAAAAGCATTTAAGTGATTAATGTGTTTTTATTGAATCAAGGAAACTTGCAAAGATCCAATCTCCCCTCTGGGCTGACCGTGGATCCATCTTACTTGCTAAGTGAGAACACTTTTATCTTGTGTGTACATCTCAGCCTCTCAATTACATGAGTGAGCCCGGATGACCACGGAGGGACAGAGGGTTCTTGGTTCCATCACTGTGGGATGGAGACAGTAACTGAATTAAACTGAAACAGAAAGGAATTGCAAAAAGGGGGGAATCCTGTATGACTACAACTATACCCATTCTGAAAAAGGCAAAAGGATGGAGATAGTAAAATGGTGAGTGGTTATCAGGGGCTGGCTGGGGGCATGGAGGGATAAAGGGATAAATAGCTGATGGGTAGAGCACCAGGTTTTAGGGCAGTGGAACCATTCTGCATGATACTGTAATGGCGGGTACCTTTAATAGTAATCACCTCAACACTGGCTCCAAAATCGTAGCAAATACACCATACTAAGGCAAACTTCTAATAAGAGGAACTCTCTGTATTTGAGGCTTAATTTTTCTTCAAACCAAAAACTGCTCTGAAAAATACATTCTATTAATTGAGGGAGGTGGAGGGGGGGCAGAGAGAAAGATAGCACAGTCGAGTGGCCTCCCAGGCTCAAGGTCACAGGCCTTCTCAAAGTATCTATAGGTTCATGGTCAAGTGGTCTCCCAGGCTCAAGGTCACAGGCCTTCTCAAAGTACCTACAGGTTCACGGTCAAGTGGCCTCCCAGGCTCAAGGTCACAGGCCTTCTCAAAGTACCTACAGGTTCACGGTCAAGTGGCCTCCCAGGCTCAAGGTCACAGGCCTTCTCAAAGTATCTATAGGTTCATGGTCAAGTGGCCTCCCAGGCTCAAGGTCACAGGCCTTCTCAAAGTACCTACAGGTTCACGGTCAAGTGGCCTCCCAGGCTCAAGGTCACAGGCCTTCTCAAAGTACCTACAGGTTCACGGTCAAGTGGCCTCCCAGGCTCAAGGTCACAGGCCTTCTCAAAGTACCTACAGGTTCACGGTCAAGTGGCCTCCCAGGCTCAAGGTCACAGGCCTTCTCAAAGTACCTACAGGTTCACGGTCAAGTGGCCTCCCAGGCTCAAGGTCACAGGCCTTCTCAAAGTACCTACAGGTTCACGGTCAAGTGGCCTCCCAGGCTCAAGGTCACAGGCGTTCTCAAAGTACCTACAGGTTTACCCTTAGAAAACCTTGTCCTTCATGAGCACGAGACGTCATGGTCTCACCAAGCTCATATTGACAATTGTAGGGTGGCTAGAGTGTCAGATGGTTCATAGGTGGGTTTTGACAGGTAATCTCTTAACCCATAGACCACCCTCCCCAGTTCCTCCTCCACCTGTTCACACCATAAGAGTTGCTTTCCCCTGCTAGCGCTGAGCTCTGTGAGCCCCAGTGTCTGGAAAAAGTAACCGTCAATTAAAAAAGTTAAATTGATGAACAAATGAATATAATCACACACCCACCTATTCAATAAGTATGTCTCAAATTCCTCTGACACACTATTCCAGAAGCTGTTTTTTATAAACAATTTTTATAAAACATGGGCTCTGCTATTAAGGAGCTTACAATCTATGGGAAAGAAACCATCTGATTTATAAATTATATATCCTGGGCAAAGCATGAAAATCATTCTAGGAGTCACATTCTAGTACTGACACCCCCATATCATGACTGCATACAATTGCATAAAGTGTCCAAGAAAGGGTCTGGCAAATAAACAGTAGGCTCTGCAAATGCTTAACAACTCCCTTTCTTAGATGTGCCTAGTACAAACTCTACTTCCTGCTATTTTCATGGCAGAATCCCACCATCTAATGCTCCTGGCCCCACCTTTGATCATAACAATAACAGCATTTTAATTGTGCAGAGTTTTACCGTGTGCAAGTGCAATGGGCATTATCCAGAAGTGCAGCATGTCCTCCAGGCCTGGAAATCACGACTGGTAGGAAATTAGCTACCTGGAGTTTAGAATTACTTCAGGAGGGGGTGGGGGAGGAAGACTTGTAGGGTGGGCTAGTGTATCAGGCACTAAATGTGTTAAGAGTCAGCTCAGTTTTTTCCACACAAGGAGATACCGGCAGGAGCTGTAGCTCCATGTTGCTGAAGTGGGCGCTGAGGCTCTGAGGGATTGTGGCACTTCTCTAGGCTAACGTTTTAGTCAATTTTATGTTGACATAACAGAGACGTTATAAAGACAACGTTCTTTATAAATGACCTGAGATTGGGTCATTTATAAAGAACGGAGATTATTTAGGGGTCTGGAGGCTGGAAAGTCCAAGGTTGAGGGGCCAGCATTTGATGAGAGCTTTCTTGTCCTACTATAACGTGGAAGAAAGCATCGCATGGCAAGGGAGAGGAAAGAATCCAAACTCATCATTTGATCAGGAACCCACTCGGGTGATAACTGACCCACTCCTGTGGTAACAGCATAAATCTGTTCATGAGGACAGAGCCCTAATCCCCTCTTGAAGGTGCTACCTTCAGCACTGTTGTGTTGGGAGTTAAATTTCCAACATATGGGTTTTGGAGGACACCCCAAACCACAGCAGCTATAAAAACCAGGGTTAAAATATGAGCTGCTCTGATTGCAAAGACTAGATTTTTTTCTAGAGACCAACTTATTAGAAGATTCAATGGCTCTAAAATCCAGATGTTCTGGGACTTCTATGGATGCAGGATTAGAATCGCACCACAGAGGCTAATTGGATAAAACCGTCAAACTCTCATTTCCTTTGTACCTGATACACACAGAATGTCCCCCAGGATCCTCTAAGACTACCCACAAAGTGCTTGCTAGCCACTTCTAGTGCATTTTCTCATTTAATTTTCTTAACATTTCTACCACCTTAAGAGTATTCATGGCTCCATTTTATAGATGACTTATTTGAGATTTATAAAGCCTGAGTCACTTGTCTGACACCCTACAGTTTAGGAACAGGCTAAATTGTCACTGAAGTCAGATTATTCGACTTCAGAATCCAGATGGATGCTTGATTCATCCACCACAGAGAATGATTCTTTTCAAAGTCTCAGGTTTCTAGTAGGCAAGAAAGTCCTTCCATTGGTTTAATATCAGTATCCCTTGCTGTAATAGCAGGTCATTTTTCTTTCTTTCTATTCCTTTCTTTGTGAGCCAACATAGCCATGTAAGTCAAGCTTAATGTCATTCATCTATGCCCGGCTGAGAACCTGACCCATTAGGCATTTGTGGTCTTGGAAGAAGAATCAAGCCAGGTTATTAACAGGAAGAGACGATGGCCTTTCATTTCTTTCCTCCTCCTGTATGCTGAAAGGAAAGAGTAATGAGTTCGCTTCTGTTGTCAGAATATCAACCAGGGCATTTGCTGGCAGTCAGTTCATCCAGATATTTGTCTTGTAATTGGAGCTTCAGAGGCTCACCCAGCATGGATGGCATCCTTGGTATAAATTAGCCTCCTCGCCACGTTTACAGATTTGTATTGTAATTGTTGCAGCTAATGTGAATACAGCCTGGCCAACTTCTTTACTGAAAACTCAGCCATAGCAGGGGCCCTGCAACCCTGGAGATGGAGCAGGCTCCAGAGCCTGGCAGTGCAGTAGGTCGGTGACAGAGCCTGCCCAGCACAGAGGGCCGACACAAGCTCTGTGACAGGCTCTTCTACAAACCTGCCGGGGTCTCCCTCCCTTCCTCTCCAGAACACAGTATAGCAGGAACGCTCCACCCCATCCTCTGCTCCTCCACAAAGGACCTGGGAGTGAACCGCTTGCTATCACTCCTGTCCCAGACTTTTGGCTCCTTTAGCCACTCAGAGCTGCCAGCAACTTCCTTTCTTCCCAGTGCCAAGGGAGCCAGATCCTGAAGCTCAGCGTGGGTCTACCTGCCAAGTGCAGATGATGGCGCGGGCGGTCCTGCCTGCAGTGATGATCTGGCATGGAATCAAGTGTCAGCAACAAGGGGACAAGAGACACCCTTGGAAGCAAACTGTGTGCCCAGAAACCCTTTCGAAATCCCAGCGGCAGAGTCATCGGTCCTCAGGCAGGGAATGCACATCCCACAATGGTGGTGCAGGAAGGAAAACAAAAGAGCTTCCAACCTCACCTTTGCCTCACACGGAGAAGGAAACAGGCAGGAACATGCCCAGAAGCAGCAGGTCATGCGGCTAAACAGGAATCAGGGCCGGGCACGGTGGCTCACGCCTGTGATCCTCACACTCTGGTAGGCCAATGAGGGAGGATCGCTTGAGCTCAGGAGTAAAGACCAGCCCGAGCCAGGAGCGAGATCCCATCTCTCCTAAAAACAGAAAAAAACTAGAGGCACTGTGGCGAGCAACTATAGTCGCAGCCACTTAGGAGGCAGAGGCAAGAGCCCAGGAGTTTGAGGTTTGCTGTGAGCCATGCTAAGGCCACGGCACTCTACCCAGGGCAGCAGAGTGAGATTCTGTCTCCCAAAAGTTAATTAATTACTTAACAGAGGAATCAGGCCTGCTGGGTCCATGCCAGGGCTTTCTCCTCCACGACTGACACAGGATGGCTGTGCCCAGACACACACGCCCACACAGGCATGCAGGACAAGTAGCCCGCGGCTCGGCCCTCCCAGTCCCATGTTCCTCCTCACTCATCTCCACAGAGAGTCTTTCTTCCTTCCCTGCCCCTGCTGTCGCATGAAAAGCTGAAATCTGGGCTGGGAAATTGGCTTCCCTGGATTTTCCTCTGGAGCTGAAATTGCTTTCAGACCCGGCTCTCTTTGGCAGAGCTGACCCTTCCACTAACTCGCTTTTAGCATGAGGCTTGGGAGGGACCATTAAGAAAGCAACAAGGTAGGTCTTTCCAAAGCCCATTACCTCCTTCTCTGTCTGGCTTGCTCGCTCTCTCTCTTTCTCTCTTCAAACAGGCCTGACTTGGGCTCTGTGTGCTTTTTAAACAGCGTAAAACCCACAGTGTTGGCGATGAAGTGCTTGCTAACACATGCACCTCTGTCTCTGTCGTTCACCTCCACGGGAAGGGAGGCCTTCCCTGCTCTGTATTCTAGCCTGCAGTGTCATCTGCGTCTTATTATGTAAAGCCCCTGGTTTGTTAATAGTTTTAGTGTCCTGTGCATTTAAAACCCGGGAGACGGAATAAGGATGAGTGAGGATAGACTCTGGGCTGATGCAAATTGAAACCGAAAAGATATTAGGCCAAAAGAGACAGGAAGAATACATGAAAAATCTGCTGCATAAATTGAGAAAATGCTGCTCTTCCAGGAATGCTAGTATTTAAGCAAAACAGAACCACACATGTGAATTTTAGTGTCGGGTAATGGTATCACCGCAACACCCTCTTTTCTCAAAAGGGCTAGATTCATCATCATAGTTAACATGACTGAGCACCTACGACAAGGCAGGAACTGCCAAGTGCTACAAGCACTATTCCCTTCAGTTCTCCACATCCTTATTGTGCCATTGTTGTGCCCATTTCACAGATGAACATGCTGAGGCTTGGAGATTTTTAAAAACTTGGTGTGACTCACAGAACTAACAAGCACCATGTCCAAGATTGGAGAACCCAGGTATTCGGATAAGATGGGCCAAATTCTGACATACTTTATCTGTTTGATTTCTTTTTATTTATTTATTTATTTGTTTGTTTGTTTGTTTATTTATTGCAGGTTTGTTTGTTTTTGTTTTGTTTTTTTTTGGCCGGGGCCGGGTTTGAACCCACCACCTCTGGTACATGAGGCCGGTGCCCTACTCCTTTGAGCCACAGGCACCTCCCTGTTTGATTTCTTTAATAAACCTCCAGTCCAAGTGCCTTAGAAAAGGCCGAGAGAGGTACTGTGGGCCCAGAGGCTCAAACCAATGGGAAGAAACAAATCAAAAGAGATGTGTGTTTATTTGGTTATTCAGTTTCAAGCTGTGAGCTCTGGGTCTCTCTCTGCCCTTTCTACTAGATGGTTTCTGTGGATGGAAAGTGACAGGAGCTGTTCCCTTTCCTAACATTTTCCACTTCTGGTCAATGGGGAAAGATAAAGGACCAAAGCTTAGATAGCAGCACAGAGCTGGTCCTGGTCAGGGAGGCCTTCAACATGCCCCGCCTTTCCTTCAGCTACAGCCAATGAACAAGAATTCTGTGCCAAAATGAGCAAAGCAGTACCCAATAAGTTTCTCCTACGTCCCTGATTCAAAAAATACTCATTGTGCAGAAAGCTTTTGGGTAACAGAGTTTCTTTTCTTTCACACTCATTGTTGATTAATTCCGTATTTTCCCAACAGCAGCAATTGTACAAAATCGCTTGAAATGCAGACAAGAGGATGTCACAGGGAAGCCACATCTTGAGGTCTTGTGACTCCAGCTTTGTGCTCACAGCTGCCCTGATGTCAAAGAAACCCTGGTGGGTGTGAAGAGCCTGGTGGGACAAAATTACCTGCCTGGGACCTCTTTACCCTGTGAGCACATGTTCTGTGAAACTCATGGGGTCAGCACCCAGCCAGTTTGCATGCAATAAAGACAGCTAGACAAAGTAACGGTGATGCTGGTAATGACAAGGAGATGCCATAATGACATCACTAAGTGTACAATAGGGCTCCCCAGTGGACAGGCTGCAAAGGCCTTGTTTGGGGTTTTCTAGGAAATGGAGAGTCTGATGATCTGATTTCCCAGCATATGAGCTACACGTTTGACATTGGGTCTAGAGAGATAAGTGGGGACAGTGGCCTTTGGGTGGAAGGTCTGTGATTTAGGCCAAGGTCTCCCATTGAGATGGTTGGAATATCACAGATTGTGTGGTTTAAAGCAGCAGATCGAGAAATCAACAGATTAAGGTGCCGGCAAGGTGGCTTCACTCTGAGGACTCTTCTCCTGACTGTGGGCAGCTATCATCTCATTGTGCATTCACGTCATCTCATTGTGCATTCACGTCACCTCTTCCTGGTGTGAGTGCCTCTCATTAAGGTACTATTCCCATCATGACCTCACCCTTGTGCCTCATCTCTTCCTAATCACTTCCCAGGAGCCTCATCTCCATATACCACCCCATTAGAGGCTAGAGTCTCAGCAGGTAACATTGTGCGGGACACCCAGTTCTGTTTATAGCACCAGAATTTCCTCTTCCTCCTATATTGAGAAGACGTCTGTCTTTTGCCTTGGTTGGGTTCTTTCCAGTGAAATAGCTGAAGTCATCCCAACCCCACCATACACTTAGACACCCTTTTCTATGCACACAGTGTGTGTTCATCCTCCAAAACCAGGCACAAGACCACAAAGGTGTGATCCTTTGGAGAACCACAGGGAACGCAGATGGCTGAGGGTTCCCAGGATCAAGACATTTTCTTAGGGTAGCAAAGTGCAGCAGCCTTGGGTAAGAAGCAGAGAAGAGTAGAATGAAGGATGAGGCAAATGGAAAGGGTGCTGACCTTGAAGAGACACAATCCTGACTTCAAATCCTAATTCCACTATTTGTATCCTTGTACTTGCCTTGTTTTTAATGGAAAAATATAAATTGTCATGTGTCTTAGTCTCTTCAGGCTGCCACAATAAAATCCTATAAACTGGACGGCTTAACAAAAATTTATTTCTCATAGGTCTAAAGGATGGGAAGTTCAAGATCAAGGCACCAGCAGATTGAATGTCTGGTGAGGGCCTGTTTTGATGTCTGCTTGCTGAGTCCTCACATAGTGGAAGGAACCAAATTCTTTAGTCTCATTCCAAGGAGCTCAGCCTTCATTACCTAATCATCTCCCAAATGTTCCACCCTTCTGTCCACATGCTGGGCAGATTGAAGGCGCTCTGTCTGCAGGGAATCAATAATTATGATTCATTGAAGAGTTACAACTTCATATCCTATTAATATTTGAGTCTATGTTGCTTTTAAGCAACTTGAATACAGAATTAAGAACAGCAGTTTCAGCCTGGTTTACAATAGCTAGTTAATAAAAACATTAAAGGGTTAAATGAATGGATGACTTTCCTAATTTTATCTCTTATTGGTCCCTCAAACAGACTCTTAGACCCAGAAACATAGCTGCCGACTGTCTCATGCATATCTAACTCAAGGTTATCTCCATGACTCCATTTCCTACGAACCAGACAGGGACCATCTAATAGGCAAACCACATATGTGAGGGCCCATTCGGAATACAAAAGAGAAGTAAAATATAATTCAGTCCTTGATGGAATTTATCATTTGCTTGGGTGGAGAATGACTTCTACCCAAGTTGAATATCAAGTGAACAGGGTACACAGCAAATGTGGGGTGAGGACGAATGTGAATAAGGAGTCTTGAAGGTTGTGGTCTTTGGAATGGATTTGGAAGGCCATGTGGCTTGAGACTTTCAAAAAAAACTGTTGCCTTAAAGTGAGACTTGCTTTCCTTGGTCACCTAATGACCCCTAATACAGTTGAAGCCTGTAGATTTTAAATGTAGAGCTAGCCGAGTGGTGCAATGTAGTGATAATACCCAATTCTGAACCTCAGTGTGACGTAGACTCTCCTAATCACCAGCTCAATATCTATTCTTGCTTTCCTCCTGGCAGAAGCCCAATCCTATTTGAGTATGGCAATGTGTCCAGGCAAAGATACTCAATTTTCCAGACTCTACCCCAGGCAGGGTTGTCCATCTGACCCAGATCTAAACAATGAGATGAAGCAAAAGTTACTGGGTAGAGTTTTTATGCAATAGCAATATTAAAAATAAATAACCAAGGGTGGCACCTGTGGCTCAAAGGAGTAGGGCACCAGCCCCATATACTGGAGGTGGCTGGTTCAAACCCAGCCCTGGGCAAAAACTGCAAATAAATCAATAAATAACCATCAATGGTACAAGATACCGGGTATGAACTTCTGGTAAATATAGCTCTTCTTCCAGGAAAGGTCTTTAAAAGAAATAGGCTTGGTATCACCTGCTCTGCCACTTCACCTTGTTCTTTCTTCCTTCCTTGAACATGATCGAAAGTGATCCCATGCCCAAAGGCACAGAAGTCATCTTGCAATGAAAGACAAGTTCTGAGGATGTTAAAGATGACAGAGCAGGAAGAGACAGGAGTCTGCATCTTCATGGACCTGTTGGAGCCGCTACGTGTGAAGACTGCCTGTGCCCAAAGCCCACGTTGCGTTGCATACATTAACCCCTTAATGTACTCAAGCCACTCTCAGTCAGGTTTTCTGTGGCCTGCACCTAACTAGAATCCTAAATGACGCAGGCCTGAGTGCCATGTTGAAAATGTAAGAGTGTGGGGCGGCGCCTGTGGCTCAGTGAGTAGGGCGCCAGCCCCATATGCCGAGGGTGGCGGGTTCAAACCCAGCCCCGGCCAAACTGCAACAACAACAAAAAGAAAAAAAATAGCCAGGCGTTGTGGCGGGCGCCTGTAGTCCCGGCTGCTCGGGAGGCTGAGGCAAGAGAATCGCATAAGCCCAAGAGTTAGAGGTTGCTGTGAGCCGCGTGACGCCATGGCACTCTACCCGAGGGCAGTACAGTGAGACTCTGTCTCTACAAAAAAAAAAAAAAAAAAATAGTTTGAAAATGTAAGAGTGTGACTGGCTTGTGCACATTGTAAAAGGATTTGAGGCTTACTGGTGCCTGCATGCCGAGCCTGGCTTGTCTCAGGAAGAGTAATCCCAACCACCAGAGGACCACAAAAGCGTTGACTCCGTGGGGCCACCATACACGGAGCCTGTGATGTTACCACTGCACCCTCTAACTTCCATTAGCAAGCATGCAATCCTGTCCCAGCAAAATAAGGAAAAATGTCATTTCTTCGGTGAGCTGCAGGCTGTCAAGAGAAAATACTTTCTATTTCCAAGGTGTGCCAAACCCTGCCTAAGGCAGTGCGAAATAATAACTCTGAATGTTTCTTTTTTGGTTAGAAAACTTCTGTGTTTCTCTTCTCCACTGGGTCTCAGGAGGCCGGGGGAGCTTTCTCGGTTTGACTAGCCCTCATGTTCTGCATGATAGACAATGCAGAACATGAGGGCTGCAATGCAATGATAGACACTCCCTATCATTGTGAGGGAGTGTCTCCGGGAAAGGCCCACTCAGAGGAAGGTAAACCAACCTAGTTATGGAATCATTTCTGGAAGTGCACGTTGGTCCTCGAGGGGGAAGTTCAAGGAGCTGAGAAAAGGAAAAAGGCCTTTGGGGTGGGGGGGCAGTAGCCAAAGGCATAATGGTAGAAAACTCAGCGTATGGGATCTTGAGCAGTATGGTCTCACTAGAACAGAAAGGGTACTCATGGCGGCTTTGAGAAAAAAGCTAGAAAGATGAGCTGGGGACAGATTGCTGGATGCTACAGTGAAAAGACGGGGCTTTATCACATAGTAATAAAAAAAAGTTAAAATCATGGAGCTCTGTTCAGGTTTCAAAACTCAAAATACTTTCCCCTATTTAAGGCCATGCAATCCTTACAATCACCTCTGAGAGGTGTGTAATACGGGTTGCTTGTGACTTATGTGAGGGAAAGGATCTCCAGAAAGTATGTGAGTCGTCCACTGGCCCACAACTAGACATAAGAGATTGAGACCCAAACCAAGACTTTAGCTTCTCAATCCAGTGTTCGCCTCACTCTGTCCTGCTGAGAACATGAGTGGTATAATTTTTGTAAGCAGGCATTTTTCCAGATGCTATAAGGTGTCCAGACAGTGAGATCAGACTGGGTTCTTTTGTAGCTGCTCAGGGTTAGGTGTAAAGGGTTTGAATTAAATATATGTCAAGGATGCAAAAAATGAGAGGGAAAAAGACAGGAGTTTTGGTAAGGAGGAACCAACAAGGCAGGAGAAACTCTTTGACTCAGTTTCAGCTCAGTCAACTCTCCACGAGAACCTTATCTTGTCCTTAAAACTGAGCAGTGGATACACACAGCCAAGTGAATGCAAAGGATGAGTAGACTACTGTTGGGTGCACTTGGCCTTCTCTTCCCACCGGTTGAGTCTGTTCCCAAACTTTTTTATTCCAGTGATTCTCATGACTTAATTGAATGAAATGTTACAAATGTTGCTGTTGACATTGTTATGTAAACCAATAAGTCAAATACTTGGAAATAGTCCATAAAGACGAGTCACTCAAATGGACTGTTCAGATGCCTTTGCAAAACCTTGAGTTCTTGTTCTGCTTTTAAGAAACCTGAAAATCTTAGATCAGGCATTGAACTTGTGGTTTATACAGAAAAGAAGTCATAGAAATCTAACCCACAGACTCGTACTCAAAGAAAGGCCTTGACCCAACATCAAAAGATCAGCTTCCTTTCATTAAAATTAAAAGTTTCAAGTATGTAAGTAGCATTTCTAAATTTTAATTGATTCTTTTTCAATGAGTTGACTGTTCAATTCTGGTCATGTGTAATGACAGGGTGCTTCAGTAGTTAGAATCTTAGGAAGTCACCTAAAAGGACCCTTGGAGATCACCCACTGCAGGGGTTCTCAAAGCTTTACGCACAACAGAATCACGTGAAGAACTAGGAAAATATAAATTTCTGAGTACCACTCAAGATTTTAAATTCATTGGCTCTGGAGGAGGGGCTGAGAGTTTGCAGGTGAAGCTGATGCTGCTGGTCTGGGGACCGCACTTTGAGAACTGCTGAACCCACCAAGTTCTGAGACTTGGAGATGTGAAGGGTTTCTCTCATGCTCACATGGGGGGTTAGTAAGAGAGCAGAACCAGGCACCACAGACTTCCCATTGCCTCCTACTGTCAAAATAAAAAATATAATATATATGATAAATTTCAGAATGGCCACAAGTCCTCTGACAGCTATTCCACCTGTAGGTGGGATCTATGTCACTTCCGCTTGACCCTAGGCTGGTTCCAGGATTACATGACCAGTGATTTGTGGCAAAAGTGTGTTGTGCCCTTTGCTAGACCCAGGCTTAAGGGAAAAGCAGGTTTTGCTTATGGTCTCTGGGAGTTTTTTTTTTCTTTTTCTTTTTTTCCTGGCAGCTTTGAGTTCCCATTTTAGAGATCTGACCACCTTGAGGTCACCATGCTGGAGAGTCTATGCATAGAGCCGGTCAGTGGTTTCAGGTGAGCTCAGCATTCTAGCCTTCCTCAACAGCATATGCAAGTGCAACCAGCTTGCACTCTCCAGCCCTGCAGACCTTCTAGTGAACACCAGCAAATGCCTCTGTGGATAATGTGTGAGACTGAATAATTGCTCCATGCCAGTCCTGAGCCAGAAAATCATAAAGTATATTGATGGTGGCGCCTGTGGCTCAAAGGAGTAGGGTGCTGGCCCCATATACTGGAGGTGGCAGGATCAAACCCAGTCCTGGCCAAAAACTGCAAAAAAAAAAAAATCATAAAGTATATTAAAACAGCTGTTGTTTAAAGTTGCTAAGTTTGGGGGTAGTTTGTTATGCAGCCCATAGGTAACTCAAATAATGTTGGAAAAAACAAAGCCTTTGAGGGCCCAAGGCACTATTTATAGGCTAACCTTAGAGATAAAAACAACAGAATGTAATAATAGACAACTGATTAGACAGAGGTGTCTAGAGAAAGCAAAAAGGCCAAATTGACTGAGATCATTTGCCTGGGAGACAGAGCACGCTGAGGATATGCACCAAAAGGAAGAGTCAGAATCCAGGGCTTATTCAGAGATGTGAGGAGAGAAAGGTTGAGATGTGGCAGTGAGATCATGAGTTGCCATGTTAGACATTTCATGTCCCCAAGCCAGAATGCCCAAGCCCCCACCCACACCCTCCTCCCTAAATCCAGAAAGCCTTTCTTATCTACATGACTCCTTTCAGTACTATCTCGTGGACTGATTTGCATTATGATTTGACTTTTTCATAGACTTCTTCCCAGCATAGTTATAGACTCATACAAAGCACGATTTGCCTTTTATGTCTCCTTGTGCTCAGCACAGTCCTGGGGACACTGTTGGCGTCCCTGACAATCCACTGAGTGGAAACTGTTCAGACGGGTGAGAGTTACAAGGGCAGGACTAGTGAGGGGTGGGCTGGAGGTGCTCACCCAGGGCTGGGATCTTCAGCTTCCGTGAAGTTAAGTCCCTAAAAGGGACCACTTTGAAGAATAATACTCATCTCAGTGTGGTGTATCCTGGGCTGTTTATGAACATGTCGCTACTCTGTGTGGTCATGAACCTGCACACCTTCTAATGCTTACTGTTTTACCTGTTGGATAATTCAGTTCAATTTCCCTCATTATCCTCACCCTCAAATTACTGTCTGGGTTCAAACCGAGTCTTCTCTCTATCACTTTGACCCTGACAATCCTATAGGACCTCAAGAGTCCTTCAACCCCATTAAATTAGTCAATTGGCAAATGCTGTTTCATCTTCCTGCTCTGCCAAGCACTGTACAGGGCACCATCGGGGCTGAAAGGAACAAAGGTCATGCACAGCTGGGCTCCAGTCAGGGCATCCTTCCTGGAGGAGGTGTGTGCGAAACTGACCAGTAAAAATGAAAAACTGTGACAGACCGAAGTGGCTGGGTAGGAAGCCATAGGTCCAAGGGGATTTATTCTCAGATAAATAGAGCAGAAGGAATTGCGGGTTGGCAGGAGCGCGGGAGCGTGCAGAAAGGTCCGTCAGGTTAGTCCAGATGAGGACTTGGACATCAAGGCAACAGGCCTGGCTGGGAGGTGGCAACAGTTTAAAACAGTGAGAAGCTATTGAGTTTTGAGAGTTGGAGGGACAGGACTTCATTCACATTTGATACTCCCACAGTTTCTGGCATTAAACCTTCCTGGTGGTAGGAGAGCATTATATATTTGTTGATCAGTCAATGAACTGCCCAAGTCACTTGAGTGCACTGTCGGTATCTGAATCTTCCAGAGCCTTGATTCTCCTCTCTCCTCTGCAGCAACATTTATTCTGGGAAATGGCTCTAGCTTTAAAGACAAAGGAGAAGAAAAACTCCTAGTAAAGCAGAGATTGTCAAAGCAGAACCATTTCTAAGTGCTATGATTTCTCCCTACCCAAACTTTACAGCAAGCCCCATTAAAGGGCTGCAGAACCCCAGCATGAAAGTGCCATAAATTAAGAGACTCCAGACATCAGGGACGGAGTCGTGATTCCCACCGGAGTTTGCTGTGCTTTTCTTTTTGCAAAGCATCAAAAGCAGATTGAAATCCTGGCCGAGAAGCTTGTGAAAGGGGAGAGCTGAGGGAAAGGGCAAAGGCATTAAATAATATATAGATTTTCACGAAAAAATCACTGCTGCTTAAATAGCTGACTGCCCACATTGGTCACCAGGTTCGTCAAGGAAAGGGGCTGGTACTGCTGACAGTGGAAAGCACGGGACCGATGCCATCACCAGAGGCACAGTGACCGTGTTTAATGGGCTTTTAATTGCCCCCGATTGAAGGTCCAAATTTCTAGAGGTGTGAGGTGAAGACGATTTATCCTTTTTTTATTAATCCTGATGAAAGCAATTCTCCTTGCTCCATGATAACAATCATTTATCCAACGGTATAGGTTAAAATATACAAGTTAAGTAGTATAAGTTAAAATTCCAGACACCCCTACACTGCTCCAGGAGCATTTCCCTCACCACCAACTCTTCAATGAGAGTTCCTACAGTGTGGGAGCTCTGTTCCCACCGTCCTCCAGGAGCGTCATGCCCGCCGACACTCTGGCCCTAGTACATTTCCACTGAACAGGACCCTGGCCAGTTTCAGGGAAAGGCGGGCTCCCGGCATCACCCACATCTGCTGCACAACTTGACTCAGCCTTCCAAATAACTACCTGCCCGTTCACCCAAGGCAAATGTTGATTTATGCCGAACGCTAAGTGAGTGGAAAAGAATGATGACTCACTTTCATTGTATGACCTTTCTGCTTTCACAAGGAGAAAGCAGACAGTTTAAAAAGAAAAGCAATTTGTCTTTTGCTGATTTTTTCTTGTATGAGGTCTGAATTTCTCTGCCTAATATTCTACAACCTACCCTCCAACGCATGCCCTGCCCCTTGCTATCTCAGTCTCCGCTCTTAGGCATCCTTTCCCACCTTCAACACAACGTGCCTACTTGTGGGTCTTTATTCCTAATGTTCTCCTTTTCCTCTCTGCCTTCCAAATCCACCTCACTGAAGGTCAAAACCCACCTGTGAGCATTTGCAGACTTACCAAAGACAGGCAGATGTTTGTTTCCCTTGCATTGTTTGGGGAGTTAACAACTTTTGTTTCTCTCTGAATTGTAATCTCCTTCGTGGGAAGTTCCCTACATTTTTATCTCTGCCTTAAAGTTAACACTATGGCTTGCAAAATGGAGGGCCCAGTCAGCAGTCATTCACAGCAAGGCCAATCCACTGTTTAGCTTATATAGATTTTAATTATATAGATTCAGCTGATAGAGGCCAGCACCGAGTCGAGGGGACATCCAGCTCATTTGACGAGTTTAAAAGCCTTAGATACAGCCATGCACTGAGCAAACCCATCACTGTCCAGGGCAGCCTCAAATCAAATATGTCCTCACTCAAGCTTGTCTCCAAAGGCAGCACAATCAAAACTCCTTATTTGTTTCTTCTACATATATTTCAGAGCTTCAAAATAAAGATCAAAACAGGCCAGGTGCAATGGCTCATGCCTGTAATCCTAGCACTCTGGGAGGCCATGGTGGGAGGATCACTTGAGCTTAGAAGTTCAAGACCAGAGCAAGATCAAGATCCTGTCTCTACCAAAAAAGGAAAAATTAATGAGGTGTTGTGGTGGGCACCTGTTCCAGCTACTTCAGAGGCTGAGGCAGGTGGACCACCTATGATCTCAGGTGAAACTCTGATCACATCTCAGTGAAACTGTCTCCAAAATAAAACAACGACATTGTTAATGATGATTAATGATGAAGATGATGATGAAACGGAAGAATAGTTAACATACCCAGGGAATTAACTAAATACCAAGCAATATATATTTTTTTTGCATTTTACCCATATTATTTCATTTATTCTTCAGCAATTACAGGACAAAGTATTTCCACTTTAATGCTAAGAAAACTGAGGCACAAGTCCTTGATAACCCACCCAAGATCATTCCAGAATTCAAAGCAGAGGTGGGATTTGAATCCAAGCTGTCTGATTCCAGAGTTTGAATTCTGAGTGGTACATCACTCCTCACACTGTTCCACCTAGTTTGTGCAGCACTTAGAATGGCAGGGAAGTCATAACTCATTCCCTGAAGGCATCGGAAATTATTTAGCACTTTATTTTTTCTAAGTACTTTTACCTGCATTAATTCATTTACTCTTGACAAGAGACCTCTGTGGAACGTAAGCTGAGCATTTCTTTTTTTTTTTTTTTTTATTTATTTTTATTTATTTTTTTTTTTTTTTTTTGTAGAGACAGAGTCTCACTTTATGGCCCTTGGTAGAGTGCCGTGGCCTCACATAGCTCACAGCAACCTCCAACTCCTGGGCTTAAGCGATTCTCTTGCCTCAGCCTCCCGAGTAGCTGGGACTACAACGCCCAGCTATAAGCTGAGCATTTCTATACTTAGGAGGAGATAGGGAAATGGATGCCTTGCCCAAGAGTCTACGTGCATCAGGAAAGCCATGAAATCACGGACACAGAGTTACAGGACAAGGAGAGGGAAAAAGTCAGCAGATACAAATCAACCATTCATTTTGTTGCAAAGTTACTGCGGTACCAAGGGGTGACTTGCTGAAGATTATGCAACAGATGAGTAGAAATACAGGTACAGAATTGAATTGTGACTTCCGCTCCATGGCCTTCCATTGTAGTACCACGGCTCTGAACATGATTCTGAAAATAAACAGTGAAAACGGGGTCTTGGTCTAATATGTAGGGACCTACTGAAGGCCATGTGTGCCTCTTAGAGAGTCATGATACACAAGCTTTGAAAACTCATGCAAAGTAGTGCATAAACTCATTTGAACAAAGACACTCTTTAATATCTTCCATTAATGTCCCTTTGCAAAACTAGTGCTCTACGGTAGTCAATTTGCGTAGCAACGCGTAACAGGTATATTGGGATATGCAATTACAAATAATTGTGATTTTTTTCTTTTGGCTCTTGGGACCAGATGCAAAATGAAAAGAAAAATAGTTCTTCTTCGTTTCTTCTCACCTCCTAAACACTCCCTCTCACCACCACCGCTAAATCCACACATTTCACTCCTCTGCCCTACAATGAAACGTGGATATTTTTCAGCCCACTTAGATGAAACATAATGGAAAATTAACACTCTCTAAAGAAAGAACACCTATACTCTTGGCTATGTGTAGACACACGCGCACACGCACATCCACGCACACAGGACTGGAATCTTTTTTCAGTTTTTTTTAAGTTGTTATATTACTGCCTTTGCATAAGTAAAGATTTCATCCCCTCACTGTTATCTTGGGATTTGCTTGTTTGTAAAAGATTATATTAGTCTTCTCCAACTTCCATAACAAAAAGCTACTGGGTGGCTTAAACATCAGAAATGTAATACTCATAGTTCTCCTGTCTTCATTATTTTGGGATTACTGTAAGTCCAAGATCAAGGTGTCAGCAGGTAGGGTTCATTCTGAGCCCTCTTCTCTTGTCTTGTAGGTCGCCGTAATCTCACTGTGTGCTCACACGACCTCCTCTTCCTGTGCCTGGGATCAGGGACTCACCCTTATGACCTCATCTAATCTTAATTCCTTCTAGTCCTTATCTCTGAATACAGTCATGTTAGGGGTTAGGTCTTCAACACTTGAATTGGGCAAGAGTGAGACACAATTCAGACCACAACAACTATAGAGAAGTCATGAAAACAGGATGTGTTGGTGGTGATTCAAGATGGTCTCTTAGTGATAGAACGAATTTTATTTTTCTAAAGAAGAAAACTTGGGGCTGGGTGTGGTGGCTCAACCTATAATCCTGGTACTCTGGGAGGCTGAGTGCTTGAGCTCAGGAGTTCATGAGTGGCCTGAGCAAGAGTGAAACCCCCATCTTTACTAAAAATAGAAAAATTAGCCTGGTGTGGTGGCGGGCACCTGTAGTCCCAGCTATTTAGGAGACTGAGGCAGGAGGATCACTTGAACCCAGAGTTTGAGGTTGCTGTGAGTGAGGCTGAGTCCAAGGCACTCTAGCCTGGGACAACAGAGTGAGACTCTGTCAAAGGAGGAGGAGGAGAAGGGAGAGGAGGGGACAAGGAAGAGGTGACGATTTGGACAAATTCTTCACACGTTGCTGCCTCATACCCCTTTTGAAAATTGGTGGAGGAAAGGAATAAAGAATTTCAATGGATCATAACAGCTATGTCTGAAAATTTAATCCCATATAAGCAAAGATGGCAAATTCATGCTCAGATATAAATAACCAGCATGCGTTTCTGCAAGCACCTCTTTGTGGCAGAAGAGGAAACCGGAAATGGAGTGGGAGGAGGCGGAATGCACCGAGGACAGCCCTGCCCTTCATGCACCTGCGAGCGGCAGTGGGTGGGGAGCTGTCTCCCCTACCTGAGTGCCAACCACACTCTCTCGCCTTTTCATGTGTGGCCTGAGCTGAGCCCCAGGGGACTACAACTTCCCCATCCACACTTCCATCCCTGTCCCCAGACAGCAGACAGCACTGTGGGCACACAAAACCCCTCCCCTGACTTCACCCCCCCACCACCCACCTACAGGTGCAGCCAAACCCAGCAGAGAGAGGAGGGCAGGGCGTGTGGGCAGGGAAAGGGCACAGCTCTCTGGGAGACTGAGGGCGGCATTCATGACATCGGTAAGAAGGACCTCACTGATCACACCCTTTCTCATTATTTCAGGATTATTGTAATTTTATGCAAACACTCCTTCTTTCCAAAGCAGCTTCTGACGGCCCGGTTCTTGTTTGCCGCTGGCCCCCAGCAATGCTAATAAACGGCTTCCGGATCATTTTTATTCATTTTGCGGATTTCACTCACAGTACTTCATGTGACTTATGTAGCCCCTGCAGCTCATATTTCTATTTGAATTGCAGGGCAAGTAGTGAGTTTTAACATTCCAACTGCACACACATTCTTCTTTCCCTAGAAATGAAAGATCATTTGAACTTTGAATTGCATTAGCATGACATTTTTCTACTAAATTACCCTGGCTGCACTCAACGCCTTGAAAAGAAACAAACCTCTTTTAACTCTATAGGCTATGTGAGTGTATAAATGCCAGAGGAAACACCCACAGAGAGGAGGGAGGAGCCCCAGCCTGGCCAGCCCGGGATGCCCCCACTGCCATGAGGAGCCCATCCGGGATGCTGACCTGGCAGACACAGGCCATTGCTGTCCCCCAATGCCAGGCCATGGCCGGGGCATCTGAATACACAGAGCAGGGAGTTAATAGTTACCAACAGCTGTTGCTTTGTGACAAACGCGATGCAGCCTCTCCTATCATTTTTAAAAAGTAATAATGTTTGCTTTTTTATGTGATAATTGCAAGAAATATTCATTGTGGGAAATCTAGAACATACAAAAAGAATAAAGAAGAAAATAACAACCACCCATACTCTCACCTCTCAGATAAACTATAACTTCCAGGAACATATTTTTTCTAGAGTGCAGAGAGTCCTATTCAATTATACAGGTGCACAGCATTGTATTGTTTAATTTGCATAAATTAGGATATATATTGGTGATTTGAATATTTTTTTAACTTGACATTTCTTTTGTGAGCATTTTCCCACTGCTTTAAGAATCGGGATTTGGGCTCAAGTGGCTAAGGCGCCAGCCACATAACACCTGAGCTGGCACATTTGAATCCAGCCTGGGCCCGCCAAACAAAAACGATGGCTGCAACCAAAAAAAATGGCCAGGCGTTGTGGTGGGCCCCTGTAGTCCCAGCTACTTGGGAAGCAGAGGCAGGAGAATTGCTTGAGCCCAGGAGTTAGGGGTTGCTGTGAGTTGTGATGCCATGGCACACTACGTGGATGACAGCTTGAGGCTCTGACTCCAAAAAAAGAATCATGATCTGCAATGAGTGCATGATATATTTCCCGTAGGAGTATATCATGTTAATCGTTTCTTCCCTAGTATACATTGAAGCCACTTCTGAGGTTTGCATTTATAAAAAATGCTGTGATGGGGCAGCACCTGTGGCTCAAAGGAGTAGGGTGCCGGCCCCATATGCCAGAGGTGGTGGGTTCAAACCCAGTCCCGGCCAAAAACTGCAAAAAAAAATGCTGTAATGAACATCTTTTTGCACATCTCAGATCCGATAACCGGTAATAGTTACCACTTCTTGAGTGCCTACTATGTGCCAACTATATTAATAAACACATCCCAGAGGTTATAGTATGTATTATAATAAAATAATACACAGTGTGTCCATACAGTTCACGTACAATTTAAAATAGTCAACGATTTCACTCTGCTCCCAGGCTAAGGCTGCCTTACATAGATCTTAGCAATAGAAAAAAAATAGTCAACTATTTTAAGTTGCACCTGAACTTCGTGGACACCCTGTACAATTATTGTATATATGAATCCTTGTCATCACTCTCAGAGGTGGCCATTATTCTCCACATTGTAAAGGCAAAGAAAGTGAGTGCAGAAGTTAACTGGTTCAAAGCCCTCAGGTAGCAAGGAACAATTGTACAATTTGATCTCAGGATTTTCTAACTCCAGGATCTATATACTCTTTTACCCCTATTCTGGAGTATTACTAAGAGACACTCCATTTCCTTCTCTGAAGAGTGCATGAAAAGGTATCCAAGGTAAAACCGAGGTAAAATTTACTACCGAGGTAAAAACCCAGCTCTGCCCCAGAAGCCTGCCAGGAGCTCAACAGGTGTTTATTAATAGCCTCCATCAAGGAACAGAGATTTCTTTTCTGAATGCAGGTTGGGTGTGGGGTGAAGATTCTGTACTGAACGACTGTCTCCAGCAGGGGCCAGATTTAACAAAGGGAATCAGGCCCTGTCAGAGCCACCTGGAGTCTTCAGCCCACATTGCCCTGCTGGGTGCAGGGCAAGGGTGAAGACCGAGAGAAAAAAATAGAAAAACAATCTATCTTCTCAATGCTTGTTAGCACGAAAATGCAATGATATGTTGACATTTTCTGTTTGAAGAGGTCATAAGGATCACTGTGCAGGTTGACATGGAAATTTGTCACTCCTACTAAATGACTTGGTGGTGGTCAACCATCTTAAGTACCTTGCGCGATAGATCACAGCTGCTCTGGCAAAGGCACGTGGATTCATTTGCTTTCGTGAAGCTTCGTGACAAAGCTTAGTGCTGTCCTCTAAGATCTATGCAAGGAAGCCTTAGCCTTGGAGCAGAGTAAAAATATAATGAGACCCACGTATCTTCTCACATCTTCACAGTCCTGTAAGTGTGAGACCTCGGTTTGAACACCAGGACTACATAATCCACGTGTTGTGACCACGTAGGCACTAGACGTGGCAAGTGCCCTCTCATTGCTCAAAGGCTGCAGGAAGGCTTGACTATGCATCGGCCCTGGGATAGAGCCATTTCAAGCTGCCTCTTTATTGCTGTCTCAAATTTTGTAAGATAGAGAGTAATATTTGGCACAGAAACCTATGCTTCTCCTGAGCTAGGCTGGGAAATACTCCTTGAAAAGCCCAGTCCCCTGCTTGTAGCAGAGAGATTTAGGGAGAAGTGTGGTTGCTCTGGAACTGGGACCCGTAGCCATTAGTCATATGGTCTTGGATAAGTGATCTTCTCTGAACCTCAGTTTCCTAATATGCAAAATTATTTCCTCACTGCATTCATTTATTCATTTAATCTCATTCACTTACTGACTCCTTGCTATGATAACAACAGGTAACATCTATGAGTGATAAGAGTGTGCTGATGCGGTAACAGATGCTGTTCCTGTGTGGGCTGACAAAGCAGGCATGGGGCCTGCCTTCAAGGAGTTTGCCATCTGGTGGGAGGTTACTGAGAAAACATTATGTGAACAAGTAAACATATAAACACATATTAGAATAAACAGTGTTAGATACATGAACAGAGTGCACTGGTAAAGAATATTGGGGAAAGAGAGAAGATAATGAAGTATCAGGATCAAGAAGGATGATACTTGACCTTGTAAGAGACATAAAAGAAGAAATAAACATGGATAAAATACCTTTGATGCCTGACCCAGAAGGGAGAATTATAAATGTTGTTTATGGTCCTTTCTACTCCAAATTTATGCAGTAATAGTAAAAACTCTGAAAAAGAAAGAACAAAACCAAAAGAGCCATGACATGTAATATATAAACAATAAGTCATGGTTGTCATAATTATTATTATAACCCAATATCACACGGACCTCCTTGCCCCTTGCAATTTCTTTAAGAAAAACTTAAACCTTCAGTTCTATTCCCCATGAAAATCTCAACCCCACTCCAACAAGTCTGTCAAATTCCTCTGGGGAATTCCTTTGAGCCCTCCTAGCTCTGACCACCCAGTCATCTCAAACACACTGAGATGTAATGCTCCACACTGACCAAGCTTGGTTTCTACCATAAATAAATGGATGAATGGGCAGCGCCTGTGGCTCAAAAGAGTAGTGCGCCAGCCCCATATGCCAGAGGTGGTGGGTTCAAATCCAGCTCCAGCCAAAAACTGCAAAAATAAAATAAAATAGATGAATGAATAACACTCAGACACAGCAATTTATGTGCTTAGTAGACTTTGCTGAGGGTGTGGAAGAGCTGGGCTTGGTGGGGGGAAGCGGCAGATTTACATGGCAGCAAAGAAGTTAAACAGAATACTTGGCTTTTCCATTCTAAAATGTTCTTAAGACTCAGTGTCCTATCACAGTGGTTATGGCACCAGCCACATACGCAGAGGCTGGTGGGTTTGAACCCAGCCTGGGGCAGCTAAACAATGACAACTGCAACAAAAAATAGCAGCTCTCTCTGCTGAAACCTTTCCAACTAGAAGAGGATGGTCACCAAATTTAATCTCCTAAAACAAAATAACGTTCAACCCAGGATCTTGTACCCAGCTAAACTGAGTTTATTTATGACGGAGAAATTAAATACTTCAATGACATTCACATGTTGAAGAAATTTGCCATAACTAAACCAGCTCTCCAGGATATTCTCAGACCTATCCTCCATAAAGACCAGTGTAATCCTCCACCACAAAAGTAAACCCACCCAGAAAATTTTGATCAAATTCCAACTTCCACAGTCACAAAAGGATTAAAAATGTCCACCGGACTCTCTAAAGGCTTATCAATATTCTCAATTAATGTGAATGGTTTCAATTGTCCTCTAAAGAGACACAGGTTGGCTGACTGGATACAAAACCTCAAGCCAGATATCTGCTGCATGCAAGAATCGCATCTTACATTAAAAGACAAATATAGACTCAAAGTGAAGGGATGGTCATCTATACTCCAGGCAAATGGAAAGCAGAAAATAGCAGGCATTGCAATCGTATTCACAGACACAATATGCTTTAAACCAACCAAAATAAGGAAGGATAAGGATGGACACTTCGTATTTGTTAAAGGTAATACTCAATATGATGAGATTTCAATTATTAATATTTATGCACCCAACCAGAACACACCTCAATTTATAAGAGAAACTCTAACAAACAAGAGCAACTTGATTTCCTCCAGTTCCATAGTAGTTGGAGATTCCCTTTAGCAGTGCTGGATAGATCCTCCAAAAAGAAGCTAAACAAAGAAATTTTAGATTTAAACTTAACCATTCAACATCTGAACTTAACAGACAGCTACAGAACATTTTATCCCAACAAAACTGAATACACATTCTCTCATCAGCCCACGGAACATACTCCAAAATCAACCACATCCTAAGCCACAAATCTAACCTCAGCAAATTTAAAAAAATAGAAATTATTCCTTGCATCTTCTCAGACCATCATGGAATAAAGGTTGAACTCAATAACAACAGGAACCTGCATACCCATACAAAAACATGGAAGCTAAACAACCTTATGCTGAAGGATAGATGGGTTATAGATGAGATTAAGAAGGAAATCACCAAATTTTTAGAACAAATTTTTGGAAATCACCAAATTTTTAGAACAAAAATTTGTTCCAAATTTTAGAACAATCAAGACATGAATTACCAGAACCTCTGGGATACTGCAAAGGCAGTCCTAAGAGGGAAATTTATAGCACTGCAAGCCTTCCTCGAGAAAACGGAAAGAGAGGAAGTTAATAACTTAATGGGACATCTCAAGCAACTGGAGAAGGAAGAACACTCCAACCCCAAACCCGGCAAAAGAAAAGAAATAACCAAAATCAGAGCAGAATTAAATGAAATTGAAAACAAAAGAATTACACAACAGATCAATAAATCCAAAAGTTGGTTTTTTGAAAAGATCAATAAAATAGATAAACCTTTGGCCAACCTAACCAGGAAAAAAAAGAGTAAAATCTCTAATTTCATCAATCAGAAATGGTAACAATGAAATAACAACAGACCCTTCAAAAATTCAAAAAATCCTTAACAAATACTACAAGAAACTCTACTCTCAGAAATATGAAAATCTGAAAGAAATCGACCAATACCTGGAAGTACGCCACCTACCAAGACTTAGCCAGAATGAAGTGGAAATGTTGAACAGTCCTATATCAAGTTCTGAAATAGCATCAACTATACAAAATCTCCCTAAAAAGAAAAGCCCGGGACCAGATGGCTTTACATCAGAATTCTACCAAACCTTTAAAGAAGAACTAGTACCTATATTACTAAATCTCTTCCAAAATATAGAAAAAGAAGGAATATTACCCAACACATTCTATGAAGGAAACATCACCTTGATTCCCAAACCAGGGAAAGATCCAACAAGAAAAGAAAATTATAGACTAATATCACTAATTAATATTGATGCTAAAATGCTCAATAAGATCCTAACAAACAATCCAACAACACATCAAAAAAATTATACACCGCGACCAAGTGGGATTTATCCCAGAGTCTCAAGGCTGGTTCAATATACATAAATCTATAAATGTAATTCAGCACATAAACAAACTAAAAAATAAGGACCATATGATTCTTTCCATTGATGCAGAAAAAGCTTTTGATAATATCCAGCATCCCTTCATGTTCAGAACACTTAATTGGTACAGAAGGGACATTTCTTAAACTAATAGAGGCCATCTATAGCAAACCCACAGGCAATATCGTATTGAATGGAGTTAAATTGAAATCACTTCCACTTAGATCAAGAACCAGGCAAGGTTGCCCATTGTCTCCATTGCTCTTTAACATTGTAATGGAAGTTTTAGCCATTGCAATTAGGGAAGAAAAGGCTATCAAGGCTATCCACATAGGGTCAGAAGAGATCAAACTTTCATTCTTAGAAGATGATATGATCGTATATCTGGAAAATACTAGGGATTCTACTACCAAACTTTTAGAAGTGATCAAGGAATACAGCAATGTCTCAGGCTACAAAATCAACACCCATAAATCTGTAGCCTTTAGATATAACAACAATAACCAAGCCTAAAAAACAGTCAAGAACTCTATTCCTTTCACAGTAGTGCCAAAGAAGATGAAATATTTGGGAGTATACCTAACAAAGGATGTGAAAGATCTCTACAAAGAGAACTATGAAACTTTAAGAAAAGAAATAGCTGAAGATGTTAACAAATGGAAAAACATACCATGCTCATGGCCGGGAAGAATCAACATTGTTAAAATGTCTATACTACCCAAAGCAATATATAATTTTAATGCAACTCCTATTAAAGCTCCATTGTCATACTTTAAAGATCTTGAAAAAATAATACTTCGTTTTATATGGAATCAGAAAAAAACTCAAATAGCCAAAACATTACTCAGCAATAAAAACACAGCATGAGGAATCATGCTACCAGACCTGAGACTGTACTATAAATTTATAGGGAACAAAACAGCATGGTATTGGCACAAAAACAGAGAAGTAGATGTCTGGAACAGAATAGAGAACCAAGAGATGAATCCAGCCTCTTACCATTATTTGATCTTTGACAAGCCAATTAAAAACATTCAGTGGGGAAAAGATTCCCTATTTAACAAATGGTGCTGGATGAACTGGCTGGCAACCTGTAGAAGATTGAAACTGGACCCACACCTTTCACCGTTAACTAAGATAGACTCTCACTGGATAAAAGATTTAAACTTAAGACATGAAACTATAAAAATACTTGAAGAAAGTGCAGGGAAAACTCTTGAAGGAATCAGCCCGGTTGAATATTTTATGAGGAGGACTCCCCAGGCAATTGAAGCAGTATTGAAAATACACTATTGGGACCTGATCAAACTAAAAAGCTTCTGCACAGCCAAGAACATGGTAAGTAAAGCAAGCAGACAGCCCTCAGAATGGGAGAAAATATTTGCAGGTTATACCTCCAATAAAGGTTTAATAACCAGAATCCACAGAGAACTCAAATGTATTAGCAAGAAAACAACAAGTGATCCCATCTCAGGGTGGGCAAGGGACTTAAAGAGAAACTTCTCTAAAGAAGACAGATGCACAATCTACAAACACATGAAAAAAAGCTCATCATCCTTAATCATCAGAGAAATGCAAATCAAAACTACTTTGAGATATCACCTAACCCCAGTAAGAGTAGCCCACACAACAAAATCCCAAAACCAGAGATGTTGGCATGGATGTGGAGAAAAGGGCACACTTCTACACTGCTGGTGGGAATGCACACTAATATGTTCCTTCTGGAAGGATGTTTGGAGAATACTTAGAGACCTAAAAATAGACCTGCCATTCGATCTTATAATTCCTTTACTAGGTTTATACCCAGAAGACCAAAAATCACAATGTAACAAAGACATCTGTACCAGAATGTTTATTGCAGCCCAATTCACAATTGCTAAGTCATGGAAGAAGCCCAAGTGCCCATTGACCCACAAATGAACTAGCAAATTGTGGTATGTGTATACCATGGAATATTATGCAGCCTTAAAGAAAGATGGAAACTTTACCTCTTTCATGTTTACATGGATGGAGCTGGAACATATTCTTCTTAGTAAAGTATCTCAAGAATGGAAGAAAATGGAAAGTACATATATCCAATGTACTCAGCCCTACTATGAAGCTAAATTATATCACATGAAGGCTATAACCCAACTATAGCACAAGACTATGAGAAAAGGGCCACGGAAGGGCAAGAGAGGGGGGAGGTTAGGGTGGAGGTAGAGTAATGGGTGGGGCCACACCTACGGTGCATCTTAGAATGGGTACAGGCGAAACTTACTAAATGCAGAATACAAATGTCTACATACAATAACTAAGAAAATGCCATGAAGGCTATGTTGAACAGTTTGATGAGAATATTTCAGATTGTATATGAAACCAGCACATTGTACCCCTTGATTGCACTAATGTACACAGCTATGATTTAACAAGGAAGGAATGAAGGGAGGGAGGGAGGGAGGGAGGGAGGGAGGGAGGGAGGGAGGAAGGAAGGAAGGAAGGAAGGAAGGAAGGAAGGAAGGAAGGAAGGAAGGAAGGAAGGAAGGAAGGAAGGAAGGGAGGGCATGTTCTTAAGCTTCATGTGGGCCACCTCATTCCATGTACGTGCCAGCATGCATCAGCTCTTTCTTAGGAGGAAAACTCATGTCTCTCTTTGATCATCCTTACAACCTTTAACATACTAGGCTGGACAATTAAGTTCACAAACTTATCCTAGAAAAAGTGCTACATACCTCATTGCTGGCTATCACTGTGGTCACCAGATGGCCAAGGGAAGTGAACTCTTCAAAGTTTCTAAGGGGAACACTCCCCCCCATATCTCAGACCACGGGGAACATGTAAGAGAAACTGCCTTCCCCCTGACCTCGCAGATGGGGTCAGTGCCCCAACTGTTGTGTTTGGCTCCTGTGGATTAGAAATTCTCTTCCACACAGAACTTGGACCTAAAAGGATGTATGATCTGAACCATGACCATGGGGTTCCAGAGGCCACCCTGCGTGAAGGTGAAGAGAGATGAAAGAGAGAGGCTAGGACGGAATAGTCCATCTCTGCAGCCCTGAATCTAGCCATGGCTGCAGTTAACCCACCCCTAGACTTTCCCATCAGGTGAGCCAATAAACATCCCCTTTTTGCTTAAAATACCTTGTCCAATTTCCCCTGCCCAGTGGAAACAGAAGGAGTCTTACTGGATATGCAGATCTGGTGAGGGGTCAGGGGTCTGCTTCTTAATTCAACAAACCCTTAGTCCTGTTCTTGGCATCTGAGAGATAATCACATGGGCTGCTTCTAAGGCCAAACAAGCACCCACATGTGCTTCCCATCAGGAATTTAACTCACATTGCTCCAAAGAGACAGAAGCAGACATCTAAAGGCACAAATAGGTAAAACGTGTCCCTTGCCATATTTATTTTTCAAGACATCAAAAGTTTTTTTTTTTTTACTGGATTTGATCAAATTTTCTACAAACTAAATCAAAATATATCTTAAATTGTATCTGTGACTGCTCTTTCAAAAGGTCAGATAATAGTATTTTTTATGTAATGGCACCTTCTGTAATTCAAGTCAACATCCATGTGAATAAGTAGGTTTGCAGAGGTTCATAAGGGATGCTCAGTCTAAGTCCTCGTCCATTCCTCTGCATCTCCAGATTCAAGGCAATTCTAGTTCGTCTTATAGAAAGGCACTGGTTGGTGGATTTGGTGGCAGTTATTGAGTCATTCCATATTCACCTTATGGAATTTATTACTATAGAATTTTTTCTTGATTAAAATATTTGGCATTGGCCTGTGGCTCAAAGGAGTAAGGCGTCAGCCCCATAAACCAGAGGTGGTGGGTTCAAACACAGCCCCAGCCAAAAAAAAAATATATATATATATTGGTGTTAGCCAGGCTCACACCTGTAATCCCAGCACTTGGGAGGCCAAGGCAGATGGATTTTGCCTGAGCTCACCAGTTCAAGACCAGCCTGAGGCAGAGTGAGACCCCATCTCTAAAAAATAACCAGGCATTGTGGCAGGCGTTGGTAGTCCCAGCTACTTGGGAGGCCAAGGCAAGAGAATTGCTTGAGCCCAAGAGTTTGAGGTTGCTGTGAGCTAAGACTCCACAGCACTCTACCGAGGATGACTCTGTCTCAAAATATACAGATATATTTCATGTGCCTTTCCTTCTATCCGTGTGAGGTATGATATCTATGTAATTTTTATGTGTGCCTTATGTAATGATTTTGTACATTCATAGGAAACATAGTGGCCAATATTTTTAGATAATACCTTTCAGATGGTATATTATGCATTTCCAATACTTATCCTTGGATACTGTATATCATGACATAATAAGCCCACACTCACAATTTTTAATCATTTGTAACAACTTTTTTATTTATTATTTATTTTATTTATTTATTTTTTTGCTTTCAATTTCAGCTGGCTTATTCATTCTTCGTTTGTTTAAAGTTTTTTTTTTTTTTTCTGTTCTTCCTTTAGCAATTCTCTTTCCCTTTGCCTCCCAAGTAGCTGGGATTACAGACCCCTGCCACAATGCCTGGCTTTTTTTGTTGTTGGTAGAGAAGGGGTTTCACTCTGGCTCACTCCTGCTCATACTGGTCTTGAACCTGAACCTCTGAGCTCAGGCAATCCACCTGCCTTGGCCACCCACAGTGCTGGGATTACAGGTGTGAGCCACTGCGCCGGGCTAACACCAATTTTATTTTTTTGAGCCACCACGCCCAGCCCATTTGTAATGACTTTATTGAGTAAGACTACATGTGCAATAAATCTCACATATTTAAAATGTGTTAATTAAAGGTTTGTTTGTTTGTTTTTTGCAGTTTTTGGCCGGGGCTGGGTTTAAACCAGCCACCTCTCCCCCTAAATTAGTTTCATAGTAGGGCTGAGTACATTGGGTACTTTTTCTTCCATTCTTGAGATACTTTACTAAGAAGAATATGTTCCAGCTCCATCCATGTAAACATGAAAGAGGTAAAGTCTCCATCTTTCTTTAAGGCTGCACAATATTCCATGGTGTACATATACCACAGTTTATTAATCCATTCGTGGATCGATGGGCACTTGGGCTTTTTCCATGACTTAGCAATTATGAATAGGGCTGCAATAAACATTCTGGTATAAATATCTTTGTTATGATGTGATTTTTGGTCTTCTGGGTATATGCCCAGTAGAGGGATTACAGGATTGAATGGCAGATCTATTTTTAGATCTCTAAGTGTTCTCCATATCTCTTTCCAAAAGGAGTGTATTAATTTGCATTCCCACCAGCAGTGTAGAAGTGTTCCCTTTTCTCCACATCCACACCAACATCTCTGGTCTTGGGATTTTGTGATATGGGCTAATCTTACTGGAGTTAGATGATATCTCAAAGTAGTTTTGATTTGCATTTCTCTGATGATTAAAGATGATGAGCATTTTTTCATATGTCTGAAGGCCGCACGCCTATCTTCTTCAGAGAAGTTTCTCTTCAAATCCCTTGCCCAGCCTGCGATGGGATCCCTTGTTCTTTTCTTGCTAATGCGTTTGAGTTCTCTGTGGATTCTGGTTATTAAACCTTTGTCGGAGACATAACCTGCAAATATCTTCTCCCATTCTGAGGGCTGTTTGCTGGAGGGGAGGGAGGGGGGAGGTGGGTAGAGGGAAGGGGATTGGTGGGATTACACCTGCGATGCATCTTACAAGGGCATATGTGAAACTTGGTAAATGTGGAATGTAAGTGTCTTGGCACAGTAACTGAGAGAATGCCAGGAAGGCTATGTTAACCAGTGTGGTGAAAGTGTGTCAAACGGTCTGTGAAGCTAGTGTATGATGCCCCATGATCATATCAATGTACACAGCTATGATTTAATAAAATAAATAAATAAATAAACCAGCCACCTCCTGTATATGGGGCCAGCACCCTACTCCTTTGAGCCACGGGCCCCGCCCTGTAATTGAAGTTTTGCATTTGAATGCACCCAGGAAACCACCACCACATTCAAGATAATGAACCTCTCCATCCCCCACAAAAGCTTCCCCCTTCCCCTGAGGAAACCCCACTCACGCCTCTTCTCCACTCCTTGCATTCCTGGGACCCACTGATTTGATTTCTTTCAGCATAGATTATTTTACATTTCTTTTTTTTTTTTTTTTTTTTTTTTGTAGAGACAGAGTCTCACTTTATCGCCCTCGGTAGAGTGCCATGGCATCACACAGCTCACAGCAACCTCCAACTCCTGGGCTTCAGCGATTCTCTTGCCTCAGCCTCCCAAGTAGCTGGGACTACAGGCGCCCGCCACGACGCCCGGCTATTTTTTGGTTGCAGTTCAGCCGGGGCCGGGTTTGAACCCGCCACCCTCTGTATATGGGGCCGGCGCCTTACCGACTGAGCCACAGGCGCCGCCCGATTATTTTACATTTCTAAAATTTTGTGTAAGTGAAAGAATATAGCCTGCAATCTTTTAAGTGTCTGGCTTCTCTTACTCAGCACGTAACTTTGTGATTCATCCAAGTTGCACCATGCATCAAATACTTTGTCTGTTTTTTGCTGAATAGTGTTCCAAATAAATTCTTCAAGTCTATGGCTCACCTTTTTATTCTCTTACCAGTGTATTTCAAAAAGTAGATGTCTTTAAGTCCAAGATCAAGTATGATTCTTTTATGAATCATACTTTGGGTGTCACATCTATCTTTCCCTAATTGAAAATTATATAGATTGAGGGACTTTACCTAACAATTGCAATCAGTGTAACCTGGCTTATTGTACCCTCAATGAATCCCCAACAATAAAAAAAAAAAAAATTACATATATTTTCTTCCATGTTTTCTTTGAGAAGTTGTGTGGTTTGAGGGTTTACACTTAGGTCTGTGATCCATGTTCGATTTTGTATATGATTAGAGGAATTAACACAAGTGTTTTCTTCCAGCATCGTTTGTTTGAAGACTATCTTTCTCCACCAAAGTGCCTTTGAGTCTTTGTTGAAAATCAATGGACCATATAGGAGTGATCTATTCTCATATTCTATATTCTGTTTCATTTATCTGTTTATCTATCTTTACACACACACACCGTATTGTCTTAATTACTGTAGCTTTGTAAGTTTTAAAGTCAGGTAGTGAGGAAGCCCTCCAATTTTGTTCTCCTTTGTCAAAGCTGCTTCAACCGTTGTAGTTCCTTTACACTTCCCTGTGAATTTGACAATCAGTTGTCACTTTTCACACACACATACAAAAACATCTTCTGGAATTTAAGGCACTTGTGCTGAATCTGTAAATCAGTTTGGGGAAAAACTAACACGTTAACAACACCAAGTCTTCCAATCCAATGGCATGGTATTATTTCTCAGTTTATTTCATCTCAGCAAGGTTTTTGTAGTTTTTTTACATGTTAATTTTGTTAGATTTATCCTTTTGGTGTTATTTGAAGTGGTATTGTTTTTAACTTTATTTTAGCTCATGATCATTGCTGGTATGTTGAAGTAAATTGAATTTTGTGTGCTAATCTCATCTGTTCTACCTCACTCTTATTGCCTGAGCTTTTTGCTAGATTCCATAGAATTTTCTTGGTAGATGATGATGTTGTCTAGAAAATAAGAGAACTTTACTTTTTTCTTTATGATCTGAATACTTTTTATTTCATTTTCTTGTGTTGTCGCCCTAGCGAAAATCCCCAACACAACGCTGAATAAAAGTAGTAAAAGTGAATATCCTTTTCCTTTTCCTGACCCTACAAGGAAAACATTTGGTCTTTTACCATGAAGCATAACATATCCTATAGGTCTTACATAGCTGCTTTTTATCAGGTTGAAGAAATGCCTCGCTATTCCTTAGTTTGTTGAGCGTTTTTATCAGGAATAGATGCTGGATTTTCTTTTTCTTTTCTTTTTCATTTTCTTTCCCTTTTTTGTTCATTTCTTTTTTTTTTAATTTCAGATTACTATGAGGGCCCAAGCAATTAGGTTACACTGTTTGCAATTTTTAGGCAAAGTCCCTGTTGTAATTGTGTTCTTCACGCAGGAGGTGCTCCATATACTTTTATACTGTGCCCATTTGGTGGGAACATACCAATCCCCTCCCCTCCTCCCCTTTACCCTCTCTCTCCTACCCGCTCCCCACAACTTGAACTGAATTGAGTTTTTCTCTTGTGTAGATGTGTATTAATGATCATCTGCTGGCTTCATATTAGTATTGAGTACATTGGATCCTTGCTTTTCCATTCTTCTGATACTTTACTAAGAAGAATGTGTTTCAACTCCATCCAGGTTAATACAAAAGATGCAAAGTCTCCATATTTTTATGGCTGAATAGTATTCTATGGTATATATAGTTTATACAGTATATATATAGAGAGAGACTCTGTCTCGGGCTCCACCCTTGGTGCAGCCGCCATCTTTGTCCAGGTGGGTCTTAGTCCCCTTTCATTAAACTTGGCCTGAACCTCTCCTGGTCTCCTCTCTGGGGGACATACCACCTGAGCCCCTTTCACTATATATATAAAATATATATACACTACGTTTGTTAATCTGGGTTGATGAGCACTTAGGTTGATTCAACATCCTGGTGATTGTACATAGAGCTGCAATAAACAATCTAACACAAATGTCCTTATGATAAATGATACTTTTTTTTTCATGATACTATGATGTATAGTAATAGGATTTGGGGATCAAATGGAATGTCTATTTTGAGTTTTTTGAGGCTTCTCCATACTTCTTGCCAAAGAAGCTTTAATCTGCAATCCCACCAACAGCATAGAAATATTTCCTTCTCTCTGGATCCATAGATGCTGGATTTTCTTAATGCTTTTTTTGTATTCATCAAGATAATCAGGTATTTTTTCTCTTTTAATTAGTCAATATGGTATACTACATTTATTGATTTTCAAACGTTACAGCAACCTTTCTTCTTATTACCGGTTGTTTTACAGTTTCATAGTTGTTGGGTTTTTTTTTAAACTGGATGCAAAACATTGCTATCGTTTACCATCATTTACTATGTCATTGCTGGATATTTTTATGTGCCTGTTAAAATTCTTGAGCTTTGTTCTGGGATGCAGTTAAATTGATTGGAAATAGTTTGATCCTTTTGTGTCTTGCTTTTAAGCTTTGTTAGGTGAGATCAGAGCGACATTAGCACTTGGTCTAATTTTACCCTATTACTAAATCAAATCTTTGTGAGTACTCTACCCAAGGCCTGGTGACTTATGAGGTTTTTCACTCTGGCTGCTGTGAATGAGAATAATTCCCGGGCCTGTTTGCTGTCTATTATAATCCTACTGGATGGTTCTTTCTCTGGCCTGGAGTAGTTTCCCCATATCTGCAGGCATCAGTGCTTAGCTGAATTGAACTCTGCAGCCCTTCCGAGTCCCAATCTAAGCCCTCTCCTCCCAGGCACTCCACCTAGTCGGTTCTAGTCTCCTTGGCCTCCCCATACCATGAGCTCCATCCTTTCAACTCAAGTTCAACCTTGTTTCTCCTTCCTTGTGTAACAACCTGGAAAATCTCTCAAGCTAAGGCAATCATAGCACCTACCCTATTTCTACCTACTTCTCAGAGATCACTGTCATTTATTGCCCGATGTCCAATGTGTTGGAGACCACATATGTCGTCCAGTTTATACTTGTTTCACATATGTTGTCCAGTTTTTAATTGTTTCAGGAGAAAAAGGATTAACCATGGGATGTTGACCACACAGAAAAGCACCCTCACTGGTCAGTGATAAAAGAATTGACCAGCACCAAAAGGGGCTGAACCACAGACTTGACCAGCAGAGAGGGCAGCAGACAGCACACATAGGTGTTAGGGACCTAAACCATCCCCCTCCTGTCCCATAATAAAAGGCTTACCTGGCCCTGGCCCAGAGTTCCGCTGGTAAGGCCTTAGCACCCCAGCAACCTGTAGAATCTTCCTCCCCCTATGCCCAGTATAAAAAGAAGCTTCTAACACCCTCAGTGCAGCCGCCATCTTTGTCCAGGTGGGTCTTAGTCCCCTTTCATTAAACTTGGCCTGAACCTCTCCTGGTCTACTCTCCAGGGGGGTGTAACACCTGAGCCCCTTTCAGTTGACAATCATGTAAATTCTTCTCCCACTTTGCTTCTCCAGCTCAATTCCAAGAGTAAGTTAAGTAAAAGGAAGATGGAGAGAAAAGCAGCCTAGTAAGGGCAGTAGGTAACGATTTCCCCTCCACTCCAAACCACTGGATCACGCATTACCTCACAGGAGAAGGAGGTGAGCTTGGAACCAAAGCCTTAAAGCATTTAGACAGACAGAACTAAAACCTAGCAATCAATGTCATTTTGGCTTTAAATAACCAAAGATCGTTTTGGAAATGGAGGTAGGTATATTAAGGAAGCTCACCACCGTGTGGGAAAGAGGAGATGGATAAAACACAATTTAGCAGTTATTAGAAAAATACAAATAATTCATGATTGCACCTCAATGAGTTAAGACATTGTAATCCAACAGGCTACATGTATATTAGTTTAACTTCTCTGAAAAATAATACGGCAATAAATTACATCAAAAATAACAAATAAGGGGTGGTGCCTATGGCTGAAGGAGTAGGGCACCAGCCCCATATACCAGAGGTGGTGGGTTCAAACACAGCCCCAGCCAAAAAACCGCAAACAAACAAAAAAAAGAAAAACAAATAAGTTTATACTCTTTGATCAGTGGTATGTCAGTAAGGCAGCTCTCCATAAACAAAAATAGAAACAAAACCAAAAAAGTCCAGATTTGTGGCACTTGTCAATTCAGTGTGATATAAATACTCTTACAGCTGAGTTTAAGAGATCTTACTGGGTTCAGAGATGGGAAGAGATTTCCAAAATGGGCTCTCACAAGCTGTCTTGACACAATACCATCATACCACTGCTTCTGATCTTTCCTCCTAGAAATTGATCCTTAGAAATAATTATGTCAAGTGTTTTTTCTGCTTCTACCAAGATGATCATATGTTTTTTCTTTCTTTTTTTTTTTTTTTATTGTTGGGGATTCATTGAGGGTACAATAAGCCAGGTTACACTGATTGCAATTGTTAGGCCAAGTCCCTCTTGCAATCATGTCTTGCCCCCATAAAGTGTTTCATTCTGTTAATGTGGCATATCATATTTATTGATTTGTGTATGTTGAAACTTCTTTGCATCCCAGGAATAAATCACACTTAAGCATAGTGTATGATCCTTTTAACATACTGCTGAATACAGCTTGCTAGTATCTTATTGAGAACTTTTGCATCTAAGTTTATCAGGGATATTGGCCTGTGATTTTCTTTTCTGGTCATGTCATTGTCTGGCTCTGGTATCAGGGTAATGCTGGCCTCATAAAATAAATTAAGAAATGTTCCTCCTTTTCAATTTCTTGGAAGAGTTTGAGAAATATTGTTATAATTCTTCTTTAAATGCTTGGTAGAATCAACTAATTAAGTCATTTGGTCCTGGGCTTTTGGGGAGATTTTTGATTACTTATTCAATCTCCTTATTTGTTACTGGTGTGTTCAGATTTTCTGTTTCTTCATGATTCACTCTTGGGAAGATGTATATTTCTAGGGATTTATTCATTTCTTCTATGTTATTTGTATATAATTACTCAGAGTACTCTCTTACACTCCTTTGTGGTATTAGTACAATGGTTCTCAACCTGTGGGTCACAACCCCTTTGTAACAGTGAAAATACATCCTGCATATCAGATATTTACATTACGATTCATAACAGTAGCAAAATTCAGTTATGAAGTAGCAATGAAAATAATTTTATGGTTGGGGGCCACCACAACATGAGGAACTATATAAAAGGGTCACGGCATTAGGAGACATTAGGAAGGTTAAGAACCACTTAGTAGTAGTATAATATCTTTTTCATTTCTGATTTTATTTATCTGAGGCTTCTCTTTCTTTTTTCTTACTCTAGTTAAAGACTTGTCACTTATATACTTTTTAAAAACACTCTTTTTTTATCTTTTCTGTTTTGTCTTTTATCTTTATTTCACTGATTTCTGTTCTGATTTGTTTTTTCCTTCTTTCTGTTAACTTTGGACCTTGATATAGTTTAACATCCTTTCATGATAAAAAGTCTCAACAAATTAGGTACAGAACGAACATAACTCCATGTAAGAAAGGCTATATATAACAAGCCCAAAGCTAACATCATATACGATCAGGAACCAAAAGAGGATGCCCAATCTCCCCCACTTTCATCAACATAGTACTAGAGTAGCTAGACAGAGCAATTAAGCAAGGAAAACAAAAGAAAGGCATTCAAACCAGAAAGGAAGGAGTTAAATTTCCTCTGTTTGCAGATAACATGATCTTAAACATAGAAAACCCTAAAGACTCCACCAAAAAACTGTTAGAACTAATCAATGAATTCAGAAAAGTTGGAGGCTATAAAAAAATTAGTTGCATTTCTGTGCACTAACAATGAACTATCCAAAAAAGAAATTTTTTAAAAATCACGTTTACAGGGATGCAAGGCTGGTTTAACATACGCAAGTCCATAAACATTATCCACCATATTAACAGAGGCAAAAATAAAGATCACATGATCCTCTCAATAGATGCAGAAAAAGCATTTGATAAAATCCAGCGTCCTTTTCTAATTAGAACACTGAAGAGTATAGGCACAGGTGGCACATTTCTAAAACTGATTGAAGCTATCTATGACAAACCCACAGTCAATATTTTACTGAATGGAATAAAACTGAAAGCTTTTCCTCTTAGAACTGGAACCAGACAAGGTTGTCCTCTGTCACCTTTACTATTCAACATAGTGCTGGAAGTTCTAGCCAATACAATTAGGCAAGACAAGGAAATAAAGGGAATCCAAATGGGAGCAGAGGAGGTCAAACTCTCCCTCTTTGCTGACGACATGATCTTATACTTAGAGAACCCCAAAGACTCAACCACAAGACTCCTAGAAGTCATCAAAAAATACAGTAATGTTTCAGGATATAAAATCAATGTCCACAAGTCAGTAGCCTTTGAATACACCAATAACAGTCAAGATGAGAAGCTAATTAAGGACACAACTCCCTTCACCATAGTTTCAAAGAAAATGAAATACCTAGGAATATACCTAACGAAGGAGGTGAAGGACCTCTATAAAGAAAACTATGAACTCCTCAGAAAGGAAATAGCAGAGGATATTAACAAATGGAAGAACATACCATGCTCATGGATGGGAAGAATCAACATTGTTAAAATGTCTATACTTCCCAAAGCAATCTACCTATTCAATGCCATTCCTATCAAAGTACCTACATCGTACTTTCAAGATTTGGAAAAAATGATTCTGCGTTTTGTATGGAACCGGAAAAAACCCCATATAGCTAAGGCAGTTCTTAGTAATAAAAATAAAGCTGGGGGCATCAGCATACCAGATTTTAGTCTGTACTACAAAGCCATAGTGCTCAAGACAGCATGGTACTGGCACAAAAACAGAGACATAGACACTTGGAATCGAATTGAACACCAAGAAATGAAACTAACATCTTACAACCACCTAATCTTCGATAAACCAAACAAGAACTTACCTTGGGGGAAAGACTCCCTATTCAATAAATGGTGTTGGGAGAATTGGATGTCTACATGTAAAAGACTGAAACTGGACCCACACCTTTCCCCACTCACAAAAATTGATTCAAGATGGATAAAGGACTTAAATTTAAGGCATGAAACAATAAAAATCCTCAAAGAAAGCATAGGAAAAACACTGGAAGATATTGGCCTGGGGGAAGACTTCATGAAGAAGACTGCCACGGCAATTGCAACAACAACAAAAATAAACAAATGGGACTTCATTAAACTGAAAAGCTTCTGTACAGCTAAGGAGACAATAACCAAAGCAAAGAGACAACCTACACAATGGGAAAGGATATTTGCATATTTTCAATCAGACAAAAGCTTGATAACCAGGATCTATAGAGAACTCAAATTAATCCACATGAAAAAAGCCAACAATCCCTTATATCAATGGGCAAGAGACATGAATAGAACTTTCTCTAAAGACGACAGACGAATGGCTAACAAACACATGAAAAAATGTTCATCATCTCTCTATATTAGAGAAATGCAAATCAAAACAACCCTGAGATATCATCTAACCCCAGTGAGAATGGCCCACATCACAAAATCTCAAAACTGCAGATGCTGGCGTGGATGTGGAGAGAAGGGAACACTTTTACACTGCTGGTGGGACTGCAAACTAGTACAACCTTTCTGGAAGGAAGTATGGAGAAACCTCAAAGCACTCAACCTAGACCTCCCATTTGATCCTGCAATCCCATTACTGGGCATCTACCCAGAAGGAAAGAAATCCTTTTATCATAAGGACACTTGTACTAGACTGTTTATTGCAGCTCAATTTACAATCGCCAAAATGTGCAAACAGCCTAAATGCCCACCAACCCAGGAGTGGATTAACAAGCTGTGGTATATGTATACCATGGAATACTATTCAGCCATTAAAAAAAATGGAGACTTTACATCCTTCGTATTAACCTGGATGGACGTGGAAGACATTATTCTTAGTAAAGCATCACAAGAATGGAGAAGCATGAATCCTATGTATTCAATTTTGATATGAGGACAATTAATGACAATTATGGTTATGGGGGGGAAACAGAAAGAGGGAAGGAGGGAGGTGGGTGGGGGCTTGGTGTGTGTCACACTTTATGGGGGCAAGACATGATTGCAAGAGGGACTTTACCTAACAATTGCAATCAGTGTAACCTGGCTTATTGTACCCTCAATGAATCCCCAACAATAAAAGAAAAAAAAAATCACATTTACCATCACATCAGAAAGAATAAAATATTTAGTAATAAATGTAACCAAGGAGATGAAAGATCTGTACCATGAAAACTATAAAACATTGATGAAAGAAACCAAAGAAGACATAAATTAAAGGAAAGATATCCCATGTTTGAGGACTAGAAGAATTAATATTGAATGTTCATACTACCCAAAGTGATCTACAGATTCAATGCAATCTATCAAAATTCCAATGGCATCTTTCACAGAAATAGAAAAACCAATCCTAAAATTTTAAAACTCTCAAGAATCTAAAGAGCTAAAGCAATCTTGAGAAAGAATTGGGGCCATCACACTGCCTGATTTCAAATTATATTTGCCAAGTTAGAGTAGTTGGAGTAGCAGGATACTACCACTGAAACTGGAATAGAATAGAAGCCCCAGAAATAAGCCCACACCAACAGGGTCAACTAACCTTTGACAAAGGTCCCAAGTCACGGGAAAAGGATAGTCTCTTTGATAGATGGTGTTTGGGAAACCGGATACTCACACACCAAAGGATGAAATTGGACTCTAATACTACACACAAATATCAACCAAAAATGGATTAAAAGAATAAAATGTAAAGCCCTAAAGGAAAAAGCAGAGAAAACGTTTTTGACCTTGATCTTAACAATGATATTTTAACATGACACCAAAAGTATAGGCAACATAAAGAAAAGTAAACAAGTGGAATACATCAAACTAAAAAGGAAACAGATCCTTTTGTAGTTTATAATCATGATGATTGGGTTTTCATGTGCATGAGTGCGATGTGCCTACCACAAATCTTGTTACAATGTCGGCACATTACTCATCTGACATGAAAAATAAATAAAATAAAAAGGAAACAATCAATAAAATGAAAAGGAAACTTGCAGAAGGGGAGAAAATTTCTGCAAAGCATAGTCTGATAAAGGGTCAATAACCAAAATACATAGGGAGCTCAAACAACTCGATTACAAATAATAAATAATAATAATTACCACAATTAAAATGGGCAAAGAATCTAAATACACCTTTTTTCCTGAAGAAGACATACAATGGCCAATAAGTATATTATAAATGCTCACGATAATCATCAGGATATGTAAATTGAAACCACAATGCGATATCACCACACACCTGTTAGAATGGTATAGCAAAAAGTCAAAAAATAACAAGTAGAGAAAGAATTTGGAATTTTTTTTTGGGGGGGGGGATTCATTGAGAAAGAAAAAGCCATTGTTCACTGTTGATGGGAATATATAAATCATACAAATGTATGGAAAACAGTTGGGAGTTTTCCAAAAAAAAAAAAAAATGTAAAAATAGAACTACTACATGACCCACCATCCCAGGAATGGTACATTTCAAAAGGAAAATCACGCTCTTGAAGAGATACCTGTACCCCATGGTCCCCATATTCATTCCAGCATTATTCATAACAGCTAAGACATAAAAACAACCTAAGTGCCATTAACAGGTGAATGAACAAAGAAAACATGATTACATAGAATGTATAGTGGAATATTATTTGGCCTTAAACAAGATGAAAATTTTGTAGTTTGCAATATCATGAATGAACCCAGCGAGCAAGATAAACCCGATACAAAAAGATAAATACTGTAAGACATTACTTAGGTGTGGAAGATAAAATAGTCAACTTCATAACAGTAGAGAGTAAAATGGTGGTTACCAGAGGCTTAGGGTAGGGAAATAAGATATTTTTCAAAGGGTACAGACTCATAAGATGAATAAGTTCTAGAGATAAAATGTACTGAATATACCGTCTGGTGAGTATAGTTAATAATACCTCACTGTATACTTGAAATTTTCTAAGAGGGTAAATTTTAAGTGATCTCACCACAAAAAGTGGGGGAAGGGTCCTATGTGAAGTTATAGTAATATATATTAATTAGTTTGATTGTGTTTATCATTTGACAATGCATATGTATAACAAATTAGTACCTTGGATAACTTATATGAATACAATTTTTATATGTCCATCACACGTTAATAAAGTTGGAAAAAAAGAATTTAAACAAGAAAGAAAGAGCTGTATGCACAAAATTGCCATTGTATAGTTATTTCTGTTAGCAAGAAAAAAGAAATGTAAGCAATCTAAATAGTTTGTTTATCCACCCCATGGAATATTATGCAGCTATTTAAAAAGATAAGTAGGGAAAGAATGGAACAATACAGAGAAACATTTGGTGTAATGCAAAGTGAATAAAGCAGAATGTAAAATGCTATGTTCGCTATGATTGCAATGATGTAAAATATGTATGATTATGGCCAAAGTCTCCAGAATACACACAAATAAAACCTCTTTTGTTACAGTCTTGTGAGAGAGAGTAATTTGTTATTGTTCTTTCAAGAGGGCCTTTAATGTTTTTGCTATAATACATCTTTAAATACAACAGAACAGAATCAGCGGTAGTTGACTTAACCCCATCTCTCAAGATAAATGCTTTTGCAAAACTGGATTAGAACAAGGATACCCAGGCATTTGCCTGGAGCAAAATCATCTCTGGAAATCTGAGGAAGAAAACGTTGACCAGAGATCCTGCAACAGAGACCTTCAAGTTGAGACCCCCCTCCTACCAAAGGGCAGGCTTAGATCATGAAAAGTGATGGTTCAAACGCCTCTGAGGAGGGTGATCTATTTAACCGGAGATTCTTAGTTCATATGAGAGAATCCTCCTTAGCAGCATTTTAGTCCCTATGTCTTCTGCCTCTTCTCTAAATAATTGTCAAGAAAATATTTAACAATATTGTTAAAAGTGGTGCCAAGCTGTTAGCTCGTCTTGGGCACCCAGGTGTCTCCCTCTCTAGAAAATACCTCACCAATTTCTTTCATTTCCATTCAAGTCAGCAAAGGGGAAGGGAGTCCTGGTTTTACCACTAGGCTCTAGCTAAATTCTGGGGACACGATGAGGGATAAAGATGCCATTTCTGCTTTTAAGAGGCTTAGAAGTGTAAGATAATTATGCAAATAAATAATCACAGTGCATTAAGTAACTGCTGGTGCGTAGAGGAAGTTTACTGTTCCCTTCCCTGAAGCCTCTCCCAGAGAGCTCAGGGAGACATGTGATGTGATCCCCTGGTGCCCTGCAAAGGAGGCTGCCCCAAGTCTATTCATCTCTCAAGTTTTCTTCTCCATCTGGGCTCCCTTGCCCTGTGCTAAGATATGTCCATTTCCTGCACTAGCTTGTTCCGAGGCAAATCCAGCCTGAAAGTGGCCATTCGCTCAGCCGCCATCAGGTCACCAAGCCAACCTGCCAGCTGGCCAGAGCTTCCTTGCCCTCCCTGCCCTTATCTGTCTCCTCCGAGCAGAGCAGGTGACAGGACCCTGGCAGCAGGGAGAACCCGCACCACGGGCAGACCCCAGAGCTTGCTGTGGAGGTCCAGGTGCCTCTTGCCATCCACCAGGGCAGAGAGCAGGAAGAGGCAGAGAACGAGGGTGGCTCGTTGGCTCCTGGAAGCCACATGAAAATAGCTAAGGAGAAGGGCGCAGGTGCTGATTTGTAACTCAGAGGCTGGAAGAGGAAAAGGGACCCTGAACGATGCTTTTGCCTGAAGGAGTTTGGTTCTGACTTGGAAGCCGAGCTTTTCTGGTTCTCGGCTTCTCTCCTCTTCACCACACAGCCCACATCACGTGGGCATCTTCGCAGCCCTCCGAGGGCCTGGAAAAGCTGAGTGGAGAAGAGGGCTCTTTTCCTGAGAACAGGAAACAAAGCCTGTAACAGTTACCCCGTGCTAGAAAGTTGCACCTCGTTCTTTGAGGAGGGGCCAAATAGCACATGAGCCCTGCAGAAACGTGGGGGAAAACATAATGGTTGGGTGGATAACAAGACAAGGCATTGAACAGTGCTGTTCAAAACCAGGGGGATCAAATGGCCAAATCAGAGTCCTGACAGTGGAAGCTTTGCCCTCCTCAGACACAGGAGGCGGGCACAGTTCACACCTCCGTCTTCTTTTTTTTTTTTTTGCTGAAAAAGCTTTATTACGAATAACTAAAGATCTTCCTCTCACCCCCCACCACTTAGGAAATTTTTTTTTAATTATTAAATCATAGCTGTGTACATTAATGCAATCATGGGGCACCCTACACTGGTTTCATAGACCGTTTGACACATTTTCATCACACTGGTTAACATAGCCTTCCTGGCATTTTCTTAGTTATTGCGTTAAGACATTTCTATTGTACATTTACACCTCCGTCTTCTAAGTCTTCACTTGGCCAATTCTTCCCCCAGAAGGTTCACTTGGCCACGGTTCCTCAGAAAGACGGTTGCGCAGATTGCTCTGCGGAAACCCATCCTTTCTGTTCTGAACTACAAGTGAATCAAATAAACAAAGAAATGAGTCCCAGTGTAACAGAAGTCGACTGGTGTTCCCAATGATTAAGTTACCTGTGCTTGCACTGGGCTTAGTAAAGCAAGAGAAGAACTCGCTAGAAGGTACTTAAAAACCATTCAGACTCGGGTAAATGGATTTTAATTAGATGAAAAAGAAAGCAAAACTAGTTCCCATGGGAACCAGCTTTTATGTGCCTAGGTGAGCAGAAGTCAGGGACATATATCCCTAATGGCTTTAAATGGCCTTAAATGCTACTGCAAATGTGGCTATAGCTCATCTCCTAAATATAGGCTAATATTTATATTTGAGCCATAATGCAAGTTTTTTATTGCTGTTGTTCAACAACAAGAAAACATTAGCTGGAGGAATTTCCAGGAAATCCAAAGAACAGCCCTGTTTTCTCCCTCCCCTCACCGTGAAATCACTGCTCCTTGTACCAATGCAAGTTGTGCAATCTCAAGTGGTTGCTTATATTGTTTTTGCAGCTATTAAGAAAAAAATATTGAATTTCTAGGCTAAGAATTAAACATTATAATAACAGCACTTCACACTCCCTGAATTCTTACCAGCTGCCATAGGCCTTGCGTGCGTCTCTTAATTCATCTTTCTCAATACCCCGTGTGGTTATTATCCTCCATTTTACAGATGGATAAACTAAACTCCAATAACCTGCCCAAGATTTTACAGCTAACAAGTTACAGACCTGTGATCTAAACTTAGAACTGTGTGCATCCTGGTCTCTAGAAAAATAGATATTTCTCATTTGCCTAAATAACCCCCCAAATTTACTTGTATGATTCCTTCTCACAGACGAGAAGGGTCGAGTTTAATCCTAATTTGTTTATTAAATTCAATAATAATATATAAAGTACTTTGTGCTTCTGCTCTTGGTATACTTATGGTATACCAAGAAGACAAATGGTAAATTTAAAAGTTTAATCTGGGTGGCGCCTGTGGCTCAAAGGAGTAAGGCGCCAGCCCCGTATGCGGAGGTGGTGGGTTCAAACCCAGCCCCGGGCAAAAAAAAAAAAGAAAAATTAAAAAAAGAAATAAAAGTTTAATCTGCTTTTCCTCCTTTGAAAAGAATATCAATTTGTTGAGGTCAACTTATAGATGTTCAAGTTTTTCAGATAGATAGACTCATACTGTACGCAAGTCTTACTCATCAATAGCCACGATGAAAGATACTTGTCCACAAAGACCTCTCCTTTGTTACAGTACCCAGTGCCTGATTAAAATGCCAGGCACCTTGAAGGCCATGTTAACCAGTTTGATGAAAAAATTTCAAATTTTATATAAAACCAGCACATTGTACCCCATGATTGCATTAATGTACACAGCTATGATTTAATAAAGAAAAAAATGCCAGGCACCAAAGATACTGGCCTGCCTAAATTCCTACCCTTTTTTCTTACACACTTAATCCAGGCCTCCTTAAGAACTAGGCTAGGCTCAGCACCTGTAGCTCAGCAGCTAGAGTACCAGCCACATACACCAGAGCTGGCAGGTTCAAATCCAGACTGGGTCTGCCAAACAATAATGATAACTACAACCAAAAACTAGCCGGGCATTGTGGCAGGTGCCTGTAGTCCCAGCTACTTAGGAAGCTGAGGCAAGAAAATCTCTTAAGCCCAAGAGTTTGAGATTTCCATGAGCTGTGACAACACAGCACTCTACCCAGGGTGACACAGTGAGACTATCTCAAAAAAAAGAAGAAATAGGCTAGATCCGGGTCTTCTTTTACGTGACCAGGACTGGTCTTTAGTACGTCACATTGTAGCTATGACCACCCCCACCCCTACCATATCCCACTGGACTTCATCTCTTTTTTTTTTTACAGTTTTTGGCCAGGGCTGGGTTTGAACCCACCACCTCCGGCATATGGGGCCGGCGCCCTACCCCTTTGAGCCACAGGCGCCGCCCCTGTACCTCATTTCTACCACGTGTGTTTTGAGGCTGCCCCATCATGGATGAAACCATCTTTGCCTTCATTCATTCATGCAACAATCACTTATTATAGTTCCATTAAATGCCAGAATGAACTCTACCCTCAAGAAGAAAGAGTATATGAATGCAGAAACAAAAATACCTAAACACATTGATAAAAAGATTTTAGGCAATTATAAGATGAGTAAATAAATACATTCACCTTTAGGTTTATGTGACTAAACAGTACTAGTCTAGAAGCGACTGATTTTTAAAAGATTTCAGAGAGAAGACCATCTTTTACCCAAGGGAAAGGATCATGAGTTGTACAGGGATGTGGGTATCATTGAAGTTTGGGCAGGATTTGAAAGATACTTGGAAAGATCCACCTTCCCCATAACAACCAACATTGGCCAGGTGAAAGACCGCCACTGTCGTCTTTTGCAACAAGCCTAGCCCCAACAATCACAAATATTTTCATCCTTCTTAACCCTCTCTACCAGCCTGAGAACTGTTCAGTATCCAAGGAAGGAACAAGAGAGGCATTTTGCCCTTAGGTCAAAAGAAAAGGTCTCTTTTGCCCTGAAAGCTCTGGATACCAGCTTCCCTGTCACTCAGTCTCCCATGCTGGCCCACCCTCAAACCCTGTTCTACCTAGCATCATGGCCTCTTTTCCTGACTCTACTTCTGTGGCCATCCTACACTAGTTGAGCCGAAGACAGCAGCTTCCATCACTGGCCTGGCTGCACATCACCTGTGATTGGTGTACCTTATATTCTCTGTCCTGCACCCACCACCACCCTACTCTTCAGCCCTCTCATCTGCAAATGATTCCTCAGCCACTCCTTAGTGGGCTATGAGGCCCAGGAGTAGGAAGGAAGGCCGCAGGTCATCCCTTTTTCCCTCTCCCTAACCCCATGCCACCACCCTTCCCCTCTACACCCCTGCCTCTAAGTCCCTGCCTAGTTCATGTTCACCTGCATTGCCAGCTCCACTTCCCTCCCCAATCCATCCTTCATCCTTCCACATTTATAAGCATTTCCATCTGAAAAGGGAACTTTTTTTCTTTAAAAAAAAAAAATCTCCTGAGTTGAAAACACGGACGATTGTAACCATAGTGATGCATCAATCACATCGCAATAATTGTACAGCACAGGGTTTCCTGTTAGGGCCGAGCTACCTGCCAGAAAATGGCAGCAATCAGGCTATTGGCATCAGACAATCAGGCGTCATTTGTAATTCTTTATGGCTGCATGTTCCCCGGTCCGGGAATTGGATGCTAATCAATCAGTTGCCATGGCAACCCAGCATCATACAGCTATCAATACAGAAAAAAAGATGGGAGAAATTATAAGGGTAGCAAGTGCCACAGTCCCTCGAAGGGGGTGCCAGGTGCCCTCACGAGGTGCCAACCCAGGAAAAGAAGGACCAAGAAAGAGCCAGAGACCCCCCCCCCCAATGGTGAAATCTCATGGCTGGTGCAGAGAAAAGCTATTATCTTAGCCACCAGGGTAATAAGAGCAGGTGGGTGATTTGGGGGTCACCTCACTATCCTTGGAAATCAGCTGAGCTCTTAGGGCCAGGCAATAGGCAGGAAGTCTGAGGGAGAAAGAAGGCAAGCTCTAATGAAGGAGGAGAAAGAGGGCTCAAGGGGTTATCCAATCAGCCAGCCAAGGTTTCATGGCCGCGTGTGTCAAACACTTACCATCTGATCTGGGCCACTCAGCATCTGGGCAGCAAAACTCAATGAGGATGCACAGAAGCATCTGATGTGCCCAATGGCTCAGTCTTGAAGTAAATGAGAGAGGAGACCAGCATGACCTAGCATGGTGAAGGTCATGGATCAAACCATGTGCAAGGACCAGGTTTTAATGAATTCTAACAGCATAAGGAGGTGGATTTTTTAATGTCTATCTTACAACTGAAGAACGTTCAACACAGAATGGTTGAGCAACCTGCCCAAAGTCACACAGCAGAAGGGCTGAGGCAAGATGGGATGACAGCTTGTCTTCACCCTATACTGTGTGGGTAGCAGCAGCGTGGTGCAACCCTAGGGAAGTCATTTCATCTCTTATGTCCTCAATTTCCTTTTCTGTAAAACAAAGATAAGAACTTTTGGGAGAGTGGTGATGTTTAAACAAAATGGTGTCCACAAATGTTCTAAAGAGAGTTTCTGGCACCAAGTGGCTCCTTCCTTCTTTCTTTCTTTCTTTCCTTCTTCAATTCCACCAGGGGTACCCTTGATATAGTCTGTACAGTCCCCTTGAATGGGGTTAAGAGTTGGCACTAAAAGCTTTTCTGAACTTTCTGAATCGCCCACCAGAACAAGTTGAAGACTTGCCGACTTCTCCGTCCCTAGTCTCAGCCTCCCCCTCTCAACCTTTTGGGTGGCTTTGCACAAGAAAGTCACATAATTCCTCGCCAACATGGCCCAGCCCCTGGTGGAACCAGACCTATCTTATCTCTGGCAGGACAGCAGAATTGTGATGCAATTGTGCTCATCAGGCATAAATTACTGCCCAAACACTATGGTGTTATAAAGAAAAACGGAGGGACCGAGGGAGGGGGTGGGGCCTTGGTGTGTGTCACACTTTATGGGGGCAAGACATGATTGCAAGAGGGACTTTACCTAACAATTGCAATCAGTGTAACCTGGCTTATTGTACCCTCAATGAATCCCCAACAATAAAAAAAAAAAAAGAAAAACGACCCTTAAAGTACAGCGAATTTGAAGCTAGTGACAAACCAATTAATTGAACAAACCATTCTTATGAAAGCAATTGCACAGTTCAGAACAACTGCAGGCCCCAGGTCATATCATGTTTGTTTTATGAGGCATAGCTGCATAGCATTCTTGCCAAACTCTTTCAACTTTGGTGCAAAATTTTATGGCCTGGGAGGGGGCTTCCAGGAGCAGGAGGTGGTTCTACCAGTGGAGGGAAAGTACAGATCTTGGGTTCTATTCCTGTTTCTGCTACTAATTGTTGCCTCCATAATCATGCACAAGCAAAGCCCTCCTTCTGAGCCATGGGTAGCATTTCCAAGGTCTCTTCCTCAGAACCCTGCCACACATCTTAATTGAACACTGTGGTACAGATATATGCAGATGTACCGTATTTTGCCATATATAATGTGTACTCTTTTGCCCTAATTTTTTTTTGCCATTAATCCTTTTTTAAATTTTAAGTTAATATGACGGTACAAATGTTTAGGTGACATTGTTTTCAATTCTAAGGTCAAGTTCAAGTTCTAGTTGAGCCCTCCATCCAGGGGATATAATGGACACCCTCACATTGTGCACATTAGGTGAGATCCCGCCAATTGCCCTCCCTCCTCCTGCAAATCATCTTCATTCCTTTCCCCCCTTCTCTTTCCTCTCCCTTCCCCCTTGCTAGACTATATTTGCAGGGGTTTTGGCGGGGGGGCGGGTTTGGCCGGGGCTGGGTTTGAACCCGCCACCTGCAGCATTTGGGGCCAGTGCCCTACTCCATTGAGCCACAGGCACCGCCCTAGACTATATTTGTATTTTATCTTTCATGTGGTTTTGCCCTAATTTTTGAAAGGAAAAATAAGTATGTGCTTTATACATGGGTAGTCCTAATTCTGTATCTACATAAATGTTTTTAATTTTTTAATTTATGTTTATGCATTAAAAGTGTAACTCTAGAAAGCAATAATGATATCTGTATGCAAAATAATACCCTGAATCCAGTAATCAGTTTTGTTGAACTTACAGCAAGCTTATAACAAAATCATCATTTGTTACTGGTGCATAAAATTTCTTGTATCTTGTATCTGTTCTTATGTTTCGTAATTATTCATTACATACAATTTCTTGTACTAAAATGTTAAAAAATAAATGCTAAAATCCCTTTATAATACAAAACACTAGCACCTAAATATAAACAATAAAAATTTGAATTAAAAAATAAAAATGAAAGATTTTTTTTTTCCCCTCAATGTTTGGCCCCAAAATGTGAGTATACATTATAAACAGGAGCGCATTATCTAAAGCAAAATGAGGGAAATAGGTGAGCAGGGATGTTTTCAGCAGGGAAATGAGCAGAAACAAATTATTAGAAACCTTGGGAGTTTTGATAGAGGGAGGGTAAAAGGTGGGACCACACCTATGGAGCATATTGCGAGGGTACAAGTCAAATCTGTCCAGTGTAGAACATAAATGTCTTAACACAATAATCAAGTAAATGAGGCAAAAGCTGTGTTGATTGGTTTGATGTAAGCATGTCAGAGTGTATAAAAAAATCAACGCATTGTGCCCCACATATGCATAAATGTATTCATGATCTATGTGTATCTGACTTAATTAAATAAATAAATAAATAAGAAGAAAAAGAAATCTTGGAAGAAGCCATGTTTTTCTGATTTCCCTACTGTGAATTCCGGGAAACTTTAATAGGCTTTCGGAAGGGGAAATCTAAAATGCAGCAGCTCCCTTGTTTGTTTGACCTCTGAGTCTATTTTCTTGCCAACGGATGTCTCGAAAGGCTTGTGTTCTGAGGATCAAACTTTAGAAAACACTGAATGAGGGGCTTTTCTGAAGAAGCGTTGTCTGTAGAAGCAACAAGCCACAAATAAGCTGAGTAGCCACACTTACCGAAACTGACCTCCTCCCCCACCCCGAGGAAGATCAGACAGCCTTGTAAAGAACAGGACAGGCCCATATGTGCCGGTGTGGGAAATCTCCAGCATGCATCAATGAATGCAAAAAAGCGTGATGCAAAGTGTATAAAACAGCCCCGTTTGTGTGTGTGCTTAAGCACGGATAAAGATGAGTTGATACAAGGACAGATACGAACGCGTGATTAGGCACCGAACGATGTTCAGGAGCTACATAAGAAACTCATTACAGATGATTCCTTAGCAGGCCCCTGAGGGAGAGGTTAAAGGCCATTCGTGCTTTTCATTTTATACCACTAAATACCACTGAAATTCATTTTTACTATGTCATGTACCATTTTGATAATTTTTTAAAAAACTAAATTTTTAAAAGCTCTCTAGGAACCCTTTTAGCTCAACTTCTATCATTTTATGGTTTCTTGATCCCTAAATTGAAGCTAATTTAAACCTATCTTTTTGATAAAAAGAAATGGCTAAAGCATTACACCCTTCGGTCCTTTGGTGTAACCACACCGGCTATGCGGTATTTTCCTGTATGCCACCACACGTAGGGAGGGCTGAATGAGCCCCTGAGAAGGAAATAGCCCATCTTCTCGGGGACCCACACATATGGATTGGAGCTGTGTCTCCAAAAGGCCCAAGAGCCCAGCCACAAGAATCCTGGGTATCCTTATAGGCAGACATTAACAAGCAAACAACAACGAAGCCCAGAATCTCAGAATCTGAAAACATCTGAACTGGAAAGGAGCCTCAGAGTTTAATTAATTCACCTGCCTCATTCTACAGAGGAGAAATCTAAGACTCCAAGGAAGAAAATGGAAGACCAAACAACTCGAATCTCAAATCTGGGACTCCTGATTCTGAAGCTAGTACAATTTCCACCATGCAACTCAGACTTTCAGAAGGAATTTCTCCCTTCTCCAACCTTTGTTTTTGTTTTTGTTTTTTTTGCAGTTTTTGGTCCGGGCCAGGTTTGAACACACCACCTCTGGTATATGGGGCCAGCGCCCTACTCCTTTGAGCCACAGGCGCCACCCCCTTCCCTGACTTATTAAACTGAATGTGGTGCACACTAGTTAACCTTATTTCTCAAGTTTCTTGGTTTTTTTCTCCCTGAGAAAGTAAGTTATTTTCCGAGTTTTGTACAGAGAGGCCCTTAGAAATGTAGAGGCAAAATAATAAATGTACTAGTATTCCCTTGTTTTCTACTCTTAACATTTGCGCTCTGCAAAGGTTTTACAAAGCACTATTATGTCTGTAAGAATAAATTATTCCTTTTTTGCACAAGTAGTTGTTTTTGCAACACACAAGTTTGTTGGTTTTGTATCCAAAGAATGCGTACGTAAAAATGATAAAATAACACCCTGACTCTTGTTCCTCGTTTGATAGGGGCCTGGAAGTACTGGGGGTTGTTATTGTTGCCATTTTACAGATGAGAAAACTGAGTCCCAAAGAGGTTTGACAGACTTGTCCAAGGCCACCACGGGAGTTAGTGGTAGAATAAGAGCATGAACCTGAACCCAAGTTCCTCTTGGCACTGAGCTAGGGATGTTCTCCACTGAGAGTCGGTCTCTCTCTTCCCCGTGGCCATTGTCCCCCTTCCTAGCAACCTCTGTTCCTCTTTAATCTGCTGTTTCTACTCAATCATGATCTGAAAGTCAAGCATCTGTCTCTCTGGAGCATGCTCTGGAAGACGAGGAAGTGAGCATCCCTCCGTGCGCAGGACTGAGGCACTCCCTCTGACACAGCATTAGCCTCAGTTGACACACCTGCTCAGAAGCCCCGTCCCTTCCTTCCTCATTCCCACCTGTATTTTACATAGTTGACAAAAACTCTGTCATGTACATGGAGTCTGCACACCTGCAGCCAGAGTGCTCAAGCATCACTGAGAATGTATTTTGTGTGTGTGTGTGTGTGTGTGTGTTTTGTTGTTGTTCTCTTGAGATAGGATCTCACTATGCTGTTCAGGTTGGTCTTAAACACCTGAGGCAAAATGATCCTCCTGCCTCAGCCTTCTAAGTAGCCGGGACTAGAGAGTATATTGCTTTTCTGCCGATCTTGGTGCAAGACATTGAAGAAAAGGGAGGAGGGAAGTGAGAAGATGAGATTGCAGGAAACTTTGTTTCCAAGATGAAGTCCTAAAAGCAGTGGTGACATAAATTCATTAATGAGTCATGGACAGGTGGCCTGGGGATACTCTGGTGCTCTCTCTCTGTATCTTCACTGGACCACTTGGCTCCCTACCCCTAACCAATATACAAGCAAGTACAAACAGTGGGCTTGCCACAAAACACAGCTTCCAAAGGAGGCCTGTAGCTCACCCTTCAAAATGTTGCCACCCCTAGGCCTCTCCAGTATAAAAATTTTGGAATAAACATTCAAAAGTTCTGCTGGTGAGTCCCTGGCTTTCCAGCCAGTCTTGGTAGGGTGTTCCCCAATGTCAAGTCAAGATACCATGACAGGTCAAAGATCCCCAGAGAATTCACGGTGCTGGAGGGAGATAAGTGCCTACCTTGGCTCCCAGGCTAGCGGCCTGCTGAAGCCTCCAACAGATAAACATGAGAACCGGAGGCCAATCCAGTCCTCCTTTGTGGCCCAAGTTGCAAGCATTTGCCTTCCATCAGCACAGGCATGCAAACTCCCACACGCCCCCTGGGGCCCAGCGCCTGATAGAACAACCAGAGGACTGTGCAAACTTGGAGGTCACGGCTATGAGACAGTTTACAAGGAGGTGCGACTAATAGGAGAATGCCTGTGTGCTGTTCAGTTAAAAAAAATAAACCGTAAGACTGGCAATAATCATCCCTGTGGAGAGATATGCACGACACTAAAGCCATCACGCCAGGAAAAAGGAATGATGGCTCATGTCTTCTTGCACTCTCCCCACTGGCAGGAACCTCAGGCCTTGTGGCAATTTACTCTGGGCTCAGTTAGAGCTGGTCAAAAAAAGAATGGGGCCAGGCAGACATGAATTTATTCCTATTCCTTACAACGTGCCCAGCCCCGGGTCAGACAGTGGGGTAGGGTGGCCACCAAAACGCTATACTTCAGAATCACCCAGGAGCCTCTATACAAAGACGCATCCTAGGACTCCACTTCAGACCAGCAGAATCAGAATTTAAAAATCGATGATTTTTTTCTTCTTTTTAAACTCCCCAGGTGATTTTGTTGCAGCTTGTCCAGAGCCTGGCATTTAGAAACCACTGCAGTGGGGAATATAACAAAAGTATAAAATTAGGTTCATCCTTAAGAAGCTTACCGTATAGGCGAAGAGATAAGACTCATTCAAATGAAGCAAATTTAATTATTTCCTCATCTGTGTTCAAACAGTGCTTTTATACATATCTCTATCACGGCTTGTGCTTCCTTAGGTTGGAAATATTAGTCTCCCTCCTTTGCGAGCATTCTGTGAACTACTGGAAGGCAGAAGCTGTCTTCATCTTGGGTGCACTGAGTCACGCCACCTTTTCACCATTCATTCATTCTCTTCTTTAAACAAATACAAGGTTTTGTGGGTGTCCTGCACTGTTGTGGGTGCTGGTAGTGCAGCAAAACCCAAAACTGGCCGGTCCCCAGGTTTCCCAGAATATTCTTGTTGGGGGTGAGTGTGGGAAGCAATAAAGAAATGAAGAAGGCGCTTGGCAGAGAGAAAATAATGAGAAAGACACTGACCAGGAGGCAGCATTGGATAATAGGATCATGGGTGGCTTCTTCAAGTCGGTGACCTTTGAGCTGAAACCCCGAATAATGACATGAAGTTCACAGCAAGAACATCTGGAAAGAATAACCCAGGCAGAAACAGCCAAAGTGCAAAGGTGCAAAGGCTGAAATGAGTTGACACACTCCAGCAACGGAAAAAAGGCCAGAGAGGCCAATTCTAGTGACTGATGGAGAGAGAAGCAGCAGAGAAAGCCAGAAAGGTGGGCAGAGGGGGCAGCACCTGTGGCTCAAAGGAGTAGGGCAGGCCCCATAGGCCAGAGGTGGCGGGTTCAAACCCAGCCCCAGCCAAAAACTGCAAAAAAAAAAAGAAAAGAAAGGTGGGCAGAGGCCAAGTGACAGGCAGCCTTATAAACCATGGGGGTGCGGGGAGAGGTTCTATTTTATTTCTCATTCTATTTCTATTTGATCCTGAGTGCCATAGAACACCACTGGAGGGTTACAAGCAACATGATTAGCCAACACAATCGAGTAGAGCGTGCATTGTATTGGGGCAAGAAGGGAAGAGAAGGCGATTTCAGAAGTCCAGGCTGGAGAAGGTGGGCGGGGCTGAAGCAGGTGGGCGGGGCTGAAGCAGGTGGGCGGGGCTGAAGTGGGGGCGTGGCCGTGCACGGTACACATTTTGGAAGCACCTCTCAGCCCAATTGATAGATTGGTGTTAGAGGGAGAATGAGATATCAAGGATGACTCATAGATGGATGAATACACCCAGTGCTTGGAACATGATAATAAGCACTCAATGAATGATTACTGAACAATTGAATAAATGAGTGTAAAACAATTCAACATCAGCATCTCAAACATAATTACATGCCAACGTGTCTGGTGCAGACAAAAGTGCTCTGGGCCATCAAGAAAGGTGTCATCGTGGTTTCCAATGGCTTGGAGGTGGTATTTGAATTATGACTTAAAAGTTAAGTCTCCTTGGGTTACAAAAGCAAACAGGAGTGTTCTAGAACAGAATATAAAAATGAGCCTCATATGTTATTGTGTGTTGGTTGTTTTAGTTTTGGCTTTTTGGCTCTTGGGGGGGTTTTTTAGGGGAGGGAGTTTCAGGAGAAGGGTAGAGACGATGGTGTTGGCAAAACGGGGGATAGACATAGAGTTGGATGAATATGAAAACCGGAGAGGCATGGCAAGCATTCTGATAGCCAGGCGGCAGAGTGGATTCAAAAAGCAATAGAGATCCATCACGGGTTCTTGTCCAGGGAAGCAGCACACCGTGGTGATTTATGTCTTGAATTCAGAATGGTTTGGAACTGGAGGTGGGGGCACAGAGAGACAGCAGATTGGATAGAATTACAGTAATCCAAGCACTAGATTCACTGAACTACTCTCTCTGAAGGAAAAAAAAAATGATGCCACAAACCTGGGCTCCAAGTAGGAAGAAATATTACTGTGTCAGAGGCTCTCAGAACTGGCCAGAAGGGACAGGGCAGGAGAAGGCATGGGGACGCGATTTGGGGGAGGAATGAAGCTGCCCCAATCCAACCCAGCACTCCTTTCTGATGCTTAAAGAGGATTCCTAAGAGATTTCAGGTCCAAGGGGCTGGGTGCGATAGGCTAATTTATGTATTTTCTGTCTCCTATAGATAGATTTCAATTTTAAGTAGAATTCTTTTTCCTCCCCGGGGCATTTGCAGCTGCCATAACTGGGTCATGTTTGGAGGAGCAGCCTCCTTGGCGATCAGGGACTTAAAGATGAGCCATGAACCCACCCCACTCTCACAGCCCTTGCAGGGAGTGAGAAGACGTGCTCTGTGGAGGCTGGAGGAGGAGGGAGTCCTTTTTCCCTTCACATTCAAGATTCTGCTGGAACTTGGCTGCCTCCCAACAAAAGAATAAAAAAGAAAAAATAATCACAAATCCACAAGTTTGAGGATGCCTGTCCCCGTTCCCGAGCCCCCAATTGGTCCATAGCTGACCATCTGGCCACTTGGAAGCTGGAGGCAACAGAAAGGGGCAGTGGACTGTGGAGTCAGGTCCCCAGAATGGAAAGGAAATGACAGGGAGAGAGACAGAATGGCAGGCAACAGCACCCTCTGCTGGAAGCTCGCTGTCTTACAGCGAAGTGGGTTGGCTCCTGCAACCTGGGAGGTGGGGAAACAGGCTTGACCGCCAGGAGGCAGCTATAGAAAGCTAGACCCTGAAAGGAGGCTGGAATGTTCTAAATAATAGCTATCTGCTCAGGGACCCCGTGCAACCCGGCTCATCAGACATGATTCACAGCCAGGCTGCCCAGCTTGGTCAGGGAGCAGTCTTCCCTGAGGGGCTTGCACAGATGACAGGTTCCACGCTTCTCATTTGTATTTTGAAGCATAGCAACAAGCATCAGGGGTGCAATCTATTGACAGAAAAGGGTCCAGCATGCTCCTTCTCACTGCAGGCTCATTCGCTGTGCTGTCCTGTCCTACACTCACACATCCAGACAGACCCATCAGCCATCCAGTGGCTATTTATTGAGTATCTACTATGCCTTGGGCGCAATGCTAGGACAGAGAGTTACAAAGATAAATGGGACAAGGGAAGAGCAAACCCTGTAGGAGATGGTAGCGTGTTTGAGAGAGCAAAGCCCAATTCCGGTTGGGTCAGTTAGAGACATTTTCCCAAAGCTGACATGTTGTATATTGAAGGAAAGACAGGATTTTCCCCGTCAAAAAACAGTACTAAAGAAATTCCAAAAAGAAGAAACCATGCGTAAAAAGACGCAATGTCTTGAAAGAGCCTAGGGAAAGGTCTGAGGAAGCTCAGAGGCCTATATGGCCAGTAGCCATTGCAGAGAAGGTGACAGTGGCCTGGTCAGTTAAGGACAGATTACAAAAGGCCTTTACTAAGGAGTCTGGGAGGCTGGATGTTAGGTAGGGAAGGAGGGAGAGGAGCAGATAGCGTTCGGAGATGCTTTGTCTGCAACAAGGAACAAATCGACCAGAAGGGGCTCCCGAGGAAGAAAGTGTCGGGGTCTTCCAAGGATGGACCAGATGGTCCAGTCCAAGGATGGACTCCTTTACTAAGGAGTCTGGGAGGTTGGATGTTAGGTAGGGAAGGAGGGAGAGGAGCAGATAGCGTTCGGAGATGCTTTGTCTGCAACAAGGAAGAAATCGACCAGAATGGGCTCCCGAGGAAGAACGTGTCGGGGTCTTCCAAGGATGGACCAGATGTTCGGTCTATGATAGGGAGTCTCCAAGGTCTGACCAGACAGAAAGTGGTAAAGAAACCACAAAGTGAAGATATGATCAAGGCCACAAAAGGGGATCTTAGGAGCATGTGTGCAGTTCAGATGACAGTCCCTAAATGACCTACCCTCATTAGCATAGTAAAAAATCACACCCACCAGCACCATGAGAGTCTACCAGTACCATGGCAACCCCCGAAAATTGCCTCACAAGGGTAGAAAAGGGGAGATTCGCCATTCCGTGAATTCTCCACCTTTTTCCAAGAAAAACCATGAATATTCCACACACACACCCCTTCCTCTTAGCACAGAATTAGGGAATCAGCATAAATGGGATAAATCGTGTAAAGCTCGGGTTCGCCACCTTGCCAGGTGTTTGTCTGAAACATATGGCTCAGGCTCAGAGACCTGTGTGGGACCATCTGTTCTCTCTGCTCTCAAACCTAAATTAAGAGAAGAAAGGGCATTGCGTGACCGGTAGGCCCTGCGGTAACTCTTCCACCCTGCCCGGTCTGCCCCCTAGAGGCTGAAGGCAGAAAAACGTCAAACCCGGGTGTCAGGCCCCCTTGGTGCAGCGACATAGGAAATTGAACAAGGGTTAAAGACCACCCTCCGCTTTCTCCCTATGACCTGTCTCAGCCAGTGAGGTCTCTAATGAAAGAATCCCTCATCTAGGGCGGCGCCTGTGGCTCAGTAGGTAGGGCGCCGGCCCCATATACCGAGGGTGGCGGGTTTAAACCCGGCCCCGGCCAAACTGCAGCCAAAAAATAGCCGGGCGTTGTGGCGGGCGCCTGTAGTCCCAGCTACTCGGGAGGCTGAGGCAAGAGAATCGCTTAAGCCCAGGAGTCGGAGGTTGCTGTGAGCTGTGTGAGGCCACGGCACTCTACCGAGGGCCATAAAGTGAGACTCTGTCTCTACCAAAAAAAAAAAAAAAGAATCCCTCATCTAAGCGGGCCTCTCTCTTAACTATGGGAGTCCATGCAAGCTTTCTGTTTTCCAAATTTCTAAAGGGTGCGTACAAGATGTGCAGATAGCACACCTGCACCCCACTCCCAACATAACTTTAGAATATGGGAGACAAGACTACAGACTTAACTTTTCCCAAACAGAAGATAATTTCCACTTTGTGGTCAGTCATGAAATATAGCCAAGAGGCAGATATCTAGGGGAAAAGAAAGACTGGCTTGAGAGAAACTTGGAGGTGAGCTGACCATGTTACCATATGCAAATGTTATAGAAACTCAATATGTCTTTAATATGTCTTCTGGGTCTTTGGCAGATGGCAGGAGAGGCCATCCAGAAGAGTGACCTTGAGCACAGTCACCAGACCCTCTGGCATGGGGCTGTGGGGCTATCTATGCATGGAGGCTGAACTAATGTAGTGCCTGGCGATGCCCAATAATGGGAACACTTTCCTGAGCCTTCTAGTGCTGAAACATCAATTAAGCTTCACTTCCCAGCAGCAGCCCAAACATCCTCTTCTATGGCCAAGTGTCCCAGGGCAGCAAGGTCTGACTTTCCCAAATAAGGATGCAAGAAATCAAATCTCCCTCCTCCTGAAACTTTCCAGATCCTTCCAGCTGCCTCTTCACAGTAGGACTCCTCCGCCCCTTCTCTGCACCTTCCTTGTTGTTAAATAACTTCTCTCTCCTTTTAGAAGATGATAAACTCTTTCAGGACAGAAGCCAAGTAAGAATAATTAATTTTTTTAATAGGAGAAGGAGAAAGTCTGTAGAACTTTTGTCTTGAATTCCAGGGTTAGGTTCATAGCTCCCACGACCTCAGAACGAACCCCAGCCCACCCTGGGGATAAGACGCAGCAGGGAGAGCCAACCAGGGACAGGAGCAGAGTAGGAAGTGCCTCTGGTGGGGTTCTTTAGGGAATGCAAGGAATTTCCCAATTGTGTCCCCAAATCTTCCACCCCAGAAACACAACACAGGTCCTAAAATTCCACCATTAGTAATGCATTCCTTTCAGTCTTTGAAATTTCTCTGTTTTGCAGTTCTTCCTTGAAAAAACACTTAATGCCACACAGAGGCACAGCACCTTTAGCTCTGCCCTGCCAAGGGATTCATTAGCCATCAGTCATAAGAAAAGTTGTACAGGAATGAGTGTTCTCAGGGATCAGCCTTAAGGCAGGGATCTGAGCATGTAAAACCCCTGAAGATAAGGGGGGGTTTAATCCCTGTTACCTCAACACCTGTTATAATGCCTGGAGTACAGCAGGTGCTCAGTAAATGTTTACCAAAGAAAATGAAGGATGAAGGAAAAGTCCAGAAGACAGGAGCATTCTCCTGGAGAAGGAGAAAAGGCCAGAAAACAAATTCCCTGGGGGAAGGATGGATTCCTCACTCTCCCTGTGTGACCTCCACAGTATCTTGCACCCCATAAGCTCGGGAAATTACCTGAACCCAAGGATATTTAATCCTAACCATTTTGCAGATGACTCTGGGGTAGCCAGTCCTGCTGTCAAAACTGAGTCTTTCCACCAGGGGGCAGTGCAGACCAAATACCAGCGTTTTCTTGTCCAAACCCCGGGGCTGACCAACCGCAGGGGGCTCCCAAATGTCATTTGGACCACCAAATACAGCATTCTCTCCCTGTATATATTCGTTAATTTCAGAATCCCCAGGCTTCTTGGACCCATAGCTGAAGCAATAGTTAAAAAGCCATACTGTGGCTTGTATTTGGGGGGGAAAGGAAGCAGGAAATGGAAAAAAAATTGTGCTGTTGGTATAGTGTTCACTCATAGGAAAATTCCCTACTATATTTGTGTAGGCGACGAAGGTGTGATTCCTGAGGCGCCTGGAGCATCCCACAGATGATTCATATTTAATTGATAACTAATAGGCAGCAAGTGCCACATAATGTGTCCGAAATGTTCAGCAGAACCTTTCTTGGGAAGAACGGCCAGCCCTGGACTCCTATCCTGTATTAGGAATCAGGATCTCAGATAGCAGTCTGACCCTTTCCTTGTTCAATTGTAAAAAACAGGTCCAGCGTGGGAAAGAAACATGCGCAGTTAAAGAAGAAAGCACGCAGGAAACATTTGCTGACCCAAGAGCTGCGCCCCGTTAGGCATATACAGGACTGAATTTACAACTTCTCCACCTGGCTATTATTAACACCCATTTTCTCTCTAGACTTAGGATTACAACACTCTTTGCTTTATTTCATTTGTCCTTTCAGTCAACACTACTGAGCTCTTATTTGGGGCTAGGTACTGTGCTGGGATACAAGGATATTGAGCCTGTACCCAAATGCTCAGGTGAGTGGGGCTGATGCACACAGACCACATTGCAGTGCAGTGATAATGTTTCACTCCCACTGTAGCCTTGGTTCTGCTTTAAGCCAAGGCTGTTTATTGTGCCACATTTTACTGCCTTTTACTATATTGTCAACCCCTTCTTCCCCAGGGCAGGGTTTAAGTCATAGCCTTGATGTATCTCCAGTATTTAGAGTAGTACTTTGTACTCCATAGATGACTGGGTGACCAGACGGATGGATGCATGGTTGGTTGGCTCAAAAAATAAATGAATGAATATAATGTAATAGAATGTAATGCATCTTCATTATAATATTTTTATTATCTGTGCAGATATTTGACCCCTTTAGCATGCTATAAACCCCTTGAAAGCTGGGAACCTTCCTGTCTGTTTTCTGTCACTCACAGAGCACAGCCTTCATAGCCTCTAAGTGCTCAGTGGACGTTTGTGGAATGAGTGGTATTTTTCCATGTTTGACCTCATTCTCTTTGTTCCAGGGACGAGTTTGAGGAGGTGAACTTTTTTGGCCTTTCATGCAAAAAGGAAAACCAAGGCACCAAAGGTGAAAAGTCTGGGGGTCTGAGTTATCTGGAACTCTGGGACTTGGAGATCCCAGCCCCAGGGGCCAGGGGCCTTTGAAAGAGGCAGCCAGAGGTGTCGGCCCTGAGGGAGGAAGAAGACCTCCAGCTGAGTCTGGAGGAGAGTCCCAGGTCTGAGCTTGTGATGGAGGGATTTAGAGGCATCCAGCCTCCCCTCTGCCCAGGAGAGGACTGTGGGAGCCAGGGCTGGCTGCTCGGGAAGAGAGAGGGAGGGAGGGAGGAGGCAGGGTGGAGGCTACAGGATCAGTCATCTGCTGAGGAGGGAGCTTGCTGGAGACCTGGCAGCTCAGAGCTTGCCTCCTCATGCTGCCCCAGCCCTGCAGGGCTAGGAAGGGGCCCCACAAGATGGGGTAACAGCAGCACTGACCACCAGCTGAGTCTGTGAAGCCACCTTAGACCACCAGACCTGCTGAGCCACCCCATGATGGCAGCCACGTTAGCGACCTAGGGAGAAAGGGTCCCCAGCACCATCTCATGGTCTCCTATGTCCTGCAAGGATCTTTGTCCAGGGCTGAGCCCTACCCAAATTATTGATCCACAGACTCCTAAGGAAATAAAATGGTTATTGTTTTAAGCTACCAAGTTCTGGGGTGGTGTGGGTACAAAGCAAAGATCATCACATATGTGTACACATATTTGTGGGCATGCGCCTGTGAAACTGAGTGTCATGAACATACCAGTAACAGGGTGACCAAAGTGAATACAGGAATCAATGAATGAGCTCAAAGCCTATGAGATGTTTCCACCTGAGCCACTTCCTGTGAAATTCATTTGATGCAGCTAAATTGACTTCTCTGTCTTTTCTTTCAGCAAGACAGAAAAGTAACCAGGACCTGGAGAAACTGACAGTTCTCAGGAATGTGGAGGTGGTAGAGGAAGGCCTGGCCCAATACTTTTCCCCTGATGAACCAAAGGTTCTGCAGTGTGGTGTTGGGGACCTGAAAGCCAGGTCATGGTTGCTTGAGCTCTAGGTTAACCAGATGCCTGTCTTGGCCTTAGTTTCCCAAGTTGTAAGTGGAAGCTCCAAGTAGATGGCCTCTAAGCCTTCTCCTGTGTTATTGATGTTGTTTAGGACCCAGGATTTTTCTAGGGTCTCTTTCAGATAGAAGTAATTAATCATAATTATTGATTATAATGTCTCAACCCTTTCATTCAGCCCCGAGGCAGTCTCCTTGGAAGACTGGGTTTACAACAATCCATATGCTATCGATGGGGAGTGCCTCTGGGGCTCAGAATAGGGACAGGAGGCCCCTCGGTCACACTGTAAGGCAGGAGGGCACAGGTAAGATAGAGGCACCACAACTGCATTTGGAGATTGGCTTGGGACACCTGGTCAAACTGGGTCTCCCATACCTGTTTCATCCTGTGTTATCTGGTTAGGCTGGAATTCACAGGAGATGCTGTTTCACGAGATGATCCAGAGTAGTCCTCAGAAATAGTTATGAAAAAAGATGACTTTTCATGTTGATGTGAATCTGATCAGAAGGAGCAAGGGGAAATCCTGCCTGATGTCTACCTTCTATCACCATCACTTTTCCATGATGAAAATGGCCAGTCTTTTCCATGATGAAAATGGTCGGGCACGGTGGCTCATGTCTATAATCCTAGCACTCTGGGAGGCCAAGGTGGGTGGATTGCCTGAGTTCACAGGTTCGACACCAGACCGAGCAAGAGCCAGACCTCGTCTCTAAAAATAACCGGGCATTGTGGCGGGCGCATGTAGTCTCAGCTACTTGGGAGGCTGGGGCAAGAGGATCACTTGACCCTCAGAGTTTGAAGTTGCTGTGAGCTGTGATGCCACTCTACCCAGGGCAACCGAAGTCATTATTTATCTCATTGTCTCATTTTAAATGTGAAGAAATCAAGGCCCAGAATTGTGAACTAGATTGCCCAATGTCACACAATGAGCAAGTTCAAAGCCAAGAGCTAAACCTAAATTGATCTGATTCTAAAACTTTCAATATTTTTCACCATGTAACACTCCATTTCCCACTGAGATCTTGTCCCAGAGCTAGGGACAGGAGGGAGGGACTTTGCTCCAAAAAAACGCATGTATCCCCTGGATTGTGGGGCTGTTAGGAAAACCGAGCCTCCTGGGAGCAAGGCCCTCCTGACATGGCTGCTTCACACTCACCCTGTGTAGGACCTGCCCTGGATCCACTTCATCCCAAATCCTTTTCCTCTAAAAGATTGCGGTATTGTATAATTCCAGTGAATGAAGACCGGTCAATGGCCACAGACACGTGGAGTCCCTGTCTGAAGCCTCCTAAGACACCACCGATTTCCAGCCTCTTCCTGAACCCAATGCAGCCAGATGATCACCACATAGTATGCATTTCTACATGGGAATATAAGATGTGGTCCCCAATCCAAGGGAACATAACCTCCAGCCAGCGTAAATACACATAAAACATGAATGCTAAGCTTTGCGGTGCTTACAGTACAGCAAGAATGAGGAAAGAAAGAGCCTTAAGGACTGGAGGAGAGAGAGAGGATTTCATGCAACATAAGGCATTTGCACTGGGCCTTGAAGGAGAAAGTGTTTGGGCCAGAGGAAGAAGGACCATGCTCCAATGGGAACAGCATGAGCAAAGACCTGGGGGGAGGAATGAACTGGCTTCTTTAGAGAGCAGTGGAAGACAGGCTTGTATGGGGCCCCAGAGGTGGAGAATCCACGGGCCCCATAGGGGCTGGAAACACAGAGATGAGTAAAAGCAGGATATCCAGTACCCAGGCCCCATCCATTACACTTTCTAGAAGAGAGACAACATGTCCTTCTCTCAATGCAAGACCAACAAACGTATGCGCGCACGCGCACACACACACACACACACACACACACACACACATCCTACTTCGTGCTCGCTCCTGTCGGAAGCCAGCCTGTGAGATTACTGTGGATTCCAGAGGAGGGTGGGGAGGCCCGGGATAGCAGATTGTGAAGACTCTAATTACATATCTTTGAGGTGGAAATTTAGTAAAACCTCAGACTTGGAACAACATAAGAGTGCATAAAACAGCCTCATCGGTTCATTATGCAAAGGAATTGCTCATTTATGGAGTTTGGATTACAGTCGAGAGTTTATAAAGCAAAAAGATGGTGCTTTATGGAATCCCATGAGCACTAGCGCCACTCTCTTTATGGAATGCACACCTGTTGGGTGTAATGTAAGCAAAAGCAAGCTACCTGGTGGCTACCCACCTCTACCAAGGGCTAGCCCCACAGGGTGGCCACTCCCACTGCCAGAAGTCATGAGAAAGAGCAAAGGCCAACAGAAGCTTCCTAAGAAGACAACTGCCATCCACAATTCTGAAATTATAAGGAAAGGGGTCCAGCAAAGAGCCATTTATTATGAAACAAAATAATGTGAATGGTGGGGTCATATTGGGGACAAAGGACTTAGAAAAGGAAGGTGACACTTACCTGCCAGTTGACTGGCAGGTCAACTACTCATGACTCAAGGGATTACCTTGAACCAGGATCCACAACTGAAAAAAGAAATTGAATCTAACTCACCTTAATTTCTACATTGTATTACCTACTTCTCTTTTCTTTTACGTTAAAATTGTTTGGGGGATGATTAGATCAGTAAAAGAGCATTTCTCAAAGTGTGTTCTTTTGAAACACTAGTTTAAAGGGGGGAAATGTGTGGTAGCTAAATATACTAGGGACATTTCAAATTAAATTTAACCCCCTTGGAATTTGTAGTGAACATCATTAATGTGTGAAAGGCTCGGGGAAGTCTTGTAATAAAGACACTCAAATTTGTTTAACTTTGTTTAACTTGGTGTTTCTAAAATGTAAGTAATCAAAAAATCTAGAGTTTTGTTTTTGTTTGCAAAACATCTATTATCATCCTGAGAAATAAGTGTTTTATAAAACAGGCCTTGGGAAATAATGATGGGAGGGGCTGGCCCTTTAGTTTCTGTCTTTGACAGTAAATATGAAAATAGCTCAGTAATTCAATGGCTCGATCTTTTCATTTCAGTCCAGCATAGTGGATTTATATCTAGTATTATTCTGCCTTAATCTTATTACATAGAGCTGTATTAGTTATTCACTAAGACATTTGATTATCATGTTTCAAGGGGGAACCAGGGAACTCTTCAAACTCGGGCTCACTGGTATCTGGAAAGTCACATCTGGTATGCAGAGATGGAAAAGAATCAGAGCTTGCTGGTCAGGACCACTCAACCATACTTGAGTACCAAAGGGAAGAGACATTAGAGTGGTGTATTAAAAACAATGGTAAAGGCGGTGCCTGTAGCTCAATCGGTAGGGCACTGGCCACATATACTTAAGGTGTCAGGTTCAAACCCAGCCCGGGCCTGATAAGCAAAAATGACAACTGCAACCAAAAAATGGCCGGGTGTTGTGGTGGACACCTGTGGTCCCAGCTACTTGGGATGCTGAGGCAGGAGAATCACTTAAGCCCAAGAGTTCGAGGTTGCTGTGAGCTGTGACACATGACACTCTACCCAGGGTGACAGCTTGAGACTCTGTCTCAAAAGAAAAAAAAAACGGTAAAACTGAAAACAACCCAAAAATCGATCAATGGACAAATGTATAAACAAACTGTGGTATATCCTTTCAGTGGAATACTACTCTGTGATGAAAAGAGAATAAACTATTGATACAGACAACACCATAAATAAATCTCAAAATTACTAGGCTGAGTATAATAAGCCAAAGCAAGAGAGAGAGAGAGAAAGAGAGAGAGAGAGAGTGCTGTGTAATTCACTTAGAGAAAACTCTAAGAAATGCAAACTAATTGAGAGTAACAAAAAGAAGATCAGGGGTTGCCTGGGGGGTAGAAGCAAAGGGAGAGAAAGATTGTAAAGGGACCCTAGAAAATCTTTGGGGGTGGTTAGACACTGTTTGGTGTCTTATTTGTGGTGATGGTTTCATGGGTGCATACGTAAGTCAGATCGTAAAACGGTACACTTGCATGCCATTTATTGCATATACGCAATATATAAAAATGTGGCAAAAAATAAAATTGGAAAATTTTCTCTGAAAAAAAAAGAGCAATCTGTGCCTGGTCTGTGTCTGATGGTTTAATTTTGGTTGCCAGTGAGTTTTAGATTATCTACCAAACACACAGCCAGGAAGGGTGAACCTGGGCTTGAACAGCAAGGTCTGGGTCCATTCAGTCCCCTGGACCAAAGCAGCTCTGGCAGAACATTGTAATCTCAGAATTGCTAATGGAAAAGCCCCTCCTTGATATTTCTAGGAGCCAAATGAAATTCTTGCAGGTCCTTTCATTTGCAGAGAAATGATGAAAGATGAAGAGAATTACCTTTGCCTATATGATCTAAATTAAGGGTGCAGAAGCAATGCCTAAATCTGGAGCCCCGTAAGGTTTTGAGGTGATCCACTCACATGCTTACAAACTCTGACAATCTATATTAGGGGGAAGATATTTATTCCCCATCTTCCAAAGACAAATTGCCTATTAAACTTTTGGTAAGAGGAGCCCCCATAAGTTCACCAACCAATAAAGGCCAAAGTTCCCCCAAATCCTCAGAACTGATTCAAGGGCAAAACTTAAGCCCTCTCCAAACCTCAAGGGCCCTTGATCTCCATCTTTGCTTAACTGATTCACATAAGGCATTTTGCCTTGGTGACCATGGCCTCATACAATGATCCAGCAGAGGAGCCAGCCCCTTCTCCCCCAGCCCTGGGGCTCTTCCATTCCCTCCCACTTTGCCAGACACTAGAAAGTGCTACTTCTGTCCTTGTGATCTCTGCTTTTTATACCCCAGTTTCAACCTGGCTTCCTTTCTGCCTTTCACTTCATGCTTTTTAGGGGATAGGCCAGGTCAAAGGCACTTTCAGAGGTCAAGATGGGGAAAGCCCGTGAATATTGTCAAATGAGGAGACAGAGCCTTCTGGGCCCCAGTTAGTCATGAATAGTAGAGCTGGGAGACCCATTAGCATCTGTATGAGTTTCCCGTGGCTACTAAAACACAGTACCAAAAAAATGGGTGACTTAACATAATAAGAACTTATTCTCTTATTTCTGTTCTGGAGTCCAGAAGTCCAAAATCAAGGTGTCAGGGAGGCCTTGTACTACCCAAAGCCTCTGGAAGATAGCACCTTCTTCCAGCTTCTGACAGTTCCTGGTGACCCTTGTCCTCTGACTACAGACACAACCCTCCAGTCTCTGCCTCTGTCATTGCATGGAATTCTCCCTGTGTGTCTGGATTTTGCTAAGTCCTTTCTTCTTCTTTTAAAGACACCAGTCACATTGAATTGGACAGAGAGAGAATTCTCTATGTGAATTCATATACATTTTACTGCCTATATGATCATAATTATTTGATTATTAGTTGTTGCTCTCTTACTGTGCCTAATTTATAAATTAAACTTTTTCACAGGTGTGAATGTATAGGAGAAAACATAATATATGTAGAGGTCAAAACTACCCCTGGTTTCAGGCATCCTCTGCGTGTCTGGGGACGTATGTCTCAGAATGTCCCCCCCTCCTTGGATAATAGGGGATTGCTGTATTAACTCGTTTAATCTTCCCAACAAGCCGAGGTCTGTCTGAATCTAAAGCACTTGCCCTTTCTTCCAGCAACAAGCTCCTTAAATAGAACTTAAAGTGAGACAATCCCTCCCTGACTCCCACCAAATGCCCCTGAATAATTTAAAGCTCAGTAAGACTTTGAAAATGTCCACCTAGGCCAGGAAAGGGATAACCACAAAAGACCATTGTCTGTCCAGAAGCCAGCTGCTAGGCAATTTGCTAGGAACCTCCCAAAGCCAAATCTTTAGATGCACCTACAGATTGAGACAAGGAGTGGGCAATTAAGCCCTTTCCAATGACTGCTGTGGTCTCTGGCCAGGGAGAGCTGACTGAGGGTCTGTGTGCAGATGTCGGGCAAATCTCTCTGGCACAATGTAGCTCTGAGACAAGAGGGGACTGAGAGCGGGAGAGCGGCTCAGGCAATTCGTGTGAACAACCAGGGTGTTTAAGTCCTGCTGGTTGGACCCTGGTGGCTCTGGCTCACCCCTCATAACATGCTGGGGAAGCATGGGCAGTAATTAAGGATTACCCAGAGGCGTCAGTTAAAGCCAAGGACAGGACTCAGCTGGAGGGGGGGAAGGAGAAGGGGAAGGCCACTCTTACTGGGCCCTTGGAGACAGAAAACGCTGGAGGATGCCATGGGGAGCAAAAACAGGAACTGGGATGCCCTTCACCTCTGCCACTCCCTCCGTAATGATAGTTCTTATTTGAGATAAGGCACATGGGAATGGTTTCAAATCTAGGGAGGATTTCTTTTGAGGATACATCCTGGATTACTGGACCAGATTTTAGAGGAGTCTCAACACACTGCTTTAAGGGTTGCTTTGCCCATGGAGAGAATGGATTGCCCTTTCAATTGTAAAAATACTGAGGAAGTGACAAAGAGCACGGACCTGGACCTTGACCTTGGGACCCCAGTCACAACTGTACTACAGCCTTGACACGTGACTTTAGATAAACTAGTAACCTCGCTATGTCTGAGATCTTTGTTTCTCAAGGAAGGCTAATGAGACACGTTCTGTCCCTCTCCTTGGACTCTCATGGGGACTTAAAGGGGACAATGTACACAGAAGCCTTCTGGAAAGCACAGGTTTAGTAGAGAGGATAGAATCCTGATGGCTAAGAGCTAAGAAGAATCACTCTGCCACCAACCACCCAGCCATGGGGAATTGGAAAAGTCACCACAAAATTCTAAAAGTGAATGACAGTCTTGAGTCATGTAAATTTGGGTACATCTATCCAAAGCACTGTACCCAAGGTCCCGGGAAAATACCCACAGAAGCAACAAGGTCTGCATGTGACCTCAGAGGCTTCCTGGACTCTCTACACCTATTTGTGGTGTAAGGTCTATGCACCTTTGCAAGTGCATAGACCCTCCAAATTGAAAGACCCTGCCCTGGGGAGCAGGACAGCAGCAGTCCAGGCCTTAACTAACACACCTAGAGAAAGTACTTCCCAATACCACAGAAACCATTCCCAGCAGATTGAAAGCAAGAAAATATATCATTTCTTCTATTTATCATTATCATCATAAAAGTAATGCTGTACACGTATAAATATTTTTCAAGCAGTATTTGTGGGTAACCTGCTCCCACAGCCTCTGCAGCACTTTCCTGAACATGTTCTAAGCTGTTCTCCCATATGTTCCCTTCTACTTCTGTCTTTCAGAAACTCACCAAAATCTCTGGGCACAGAAGACCACCCCTGCTGTTCCCAGCACAGTTACAGATTGATTTCCTTTTTATATCTTTGCTGTCACTTCAGAAGGATTTGGGAGGAAGAGGAAGCAAACATATGAACTCAGGCTTGATCCAGAAGATCCTAATTTCTTTTCAGTTTTGCAAAGGACCTGCCTTCTGGGCCCCAGCAGCCTGGGTGGGAAGTACCACTTAGGCTTGCCTTTGCAGTGTCACTTCAGGTCATTTACCTACGTGCCCCTCCATGCCCCTGAGTGCTAGAGTTCATGCAAGGCACAATCTCAGCCATCGTGACCCAGAGCAGAAGCAAGAGAGGGCAGGAACTGTCCAGGTCTCTAGTGATAGGCCGTGAGCAGGGATCCTATGATATCCCGGGGGACCATTCCTAGAATCCAGATATCCCACCTATGGCTGAGAGGACTGGTCCACTCACCTGGAAAGCTCTCTGGATAGACGTGAGAGCTCCTTTTAAGTTCAGGTATGTTCAAGTGTGAGTTTGCACCTTAGCGGCAGTGCAGCTCAGAAGTCAAGAAAGCAGCCTCCCGGGAACTCCCCAGCTGTGTGACTTTGAACAAACTCTCCGACTTTTCTGTGCCTCATTGTCATCAAAATAGGGACAATAATATTTTATATGGTTACCATGAAAATTAAATGGGTTAGCACATATGAGGTACTTAGAGCAGTGGTTCTCAACCTTCCTAATGCCGAGATGTATTTTCATTGTTACAAAGGGGTCGCGACCCACAGGTTGAGAACGGCTGACTTAAAGCAATGTCTAGGAAGCTTAGCAAGTGCGCAATAAATGTGAGTTCTCTGAAGATGAGGATAAGGAATGTTGTTTCCCCTAAAATTCATATGTTGAAGTGCTAACCCCTAATGCCTAAGGATGGTATTTGGAGATGAGCCTTTGGGAGGTGATCAGGATTAGAAGAAGTCATGGGGGTGCTGCTGCCATGACAGGATTAGTGTCCTCATGGGAAAAGTTCTCTCTCTCTCTCTCTTCATCACACGAGATCACACAGTAAGAAGGCGGCCATCTGCAAACCTGGATGAGAGCCCTCACCAGGAACAAAATCTGTAGGAACTTTGATCTTGAACTTCCCAGTCTCTAGAACTGAGAACAATAGACATCTGTAGTTTAAGCCACATAACCTTTGATATTTTGTTACAGCAGCCTCAGGGGTCTAATACAAAGGTTATATTAGAGTTCACCAGAGAAACAGAACCAATAATGTGGGTTACTATATTATATATGTAAAGAAAGAGGGAGAAAGAGAGATTTATTTTAAGGAATTGGCTCACCCACTTGTGGGGCTGGCAAGTCTGAATTTTGCAGGGCAGGCTGGCAGGCTGGAGACCCAGGGAAGAGTTCATGCTGCAGCTCAAGTCCAAAAGCCATCTGCAGGCACAAGTCCTCTTCCTTGGGGGACCTCAGTCTTTTTTCTCTTAAGGTTGTCAACCAATCAGATGAGGCCTGCTACACTGTGGATAGTTATCTGCTTTACTCAAAGTCTGCTGATTTAAATGTTAAGCCTCTCCAAAAACTACCTTCCCAGAAACATCTCATCCAGTATTTGACCAAATATCTAAGAATTTGGGCAAGCTGAGCCCTCAGATCATCATCACAGGGAGAGACTGGAGGTCTCCTTGGCACATCAAGGGCACCCCGGCAACAGGCTCAATGCATGACATGTACTTAAAGTGCCACAAGGGCAGCACTGTCTCAGGTGCCAGAACTCCTGTGTCTAGATCTGCCAAGGGCAATTGCAGAGGATGGTGAAGGCCTATGTCATTAGCACACACAGAACAGCAGGCATCACAGAAGCCAGATGGCAAACACCTGCTCTGAGGGCAAGCACAGACCTGGAGCCACACATCCTGGACAGAGGCCAGGACACTGCCCCTCAGGCCCCCTTCATCCCAGTAATTATGCTTTCCATTTGGTGCTTTGCTGATGTTATCTCCTCTGGATCTCCTGGCCACCAGTGGAGAAGGCTGGGTGGGAATCTCCACGCCCCTTTCACAGAGGCCTGATTAAGTAGCTGCTCAAGCTTCCTCCTGCAGCTTTGTGACCTGGTCCCATTTCTCTTGCATCCTTCCTCTGGGCAGCTTCCCACCTGCTTTCTGTCCCACTGGAGTCGTTTCCAGAATGTATGTCCATGGAATCATACACGGTGCACTTTTTTGGTCAGCTTGGCGTATATCACTTTGACAATTCAAGCAGTTCAGTGTTCGAAAATCATTTCCTATTTCAAATAAAAAGCAAACAATTTAGCCACTTGATAATAAGTTTTGTGGCCTCTAAGACCAGAGTCTGGCCTAGAACTTGGGTTTTCTGGCTCTTACTGCAGGGCACTTGCACACAGGATTGGGCTGTGATATCTAGGGGAGAAGACCAGAGGAATGAAGAGGAAGCAGAAGGTAGATGTCACTACCTGTAGTCAGTTCATCCGGCTTCAGTTTGCTCATACAAAAAAATGACACAATTGGGGCGATAGGCTCCTAAAGCAGAGAAACTCATCTTTTTCCTCCTAATATATCCTCTGCCCAGGCTGTCATGGAGTAAGTGCTCAGGAGGTGCTTTGAGTGAGTGGGCGAGAGGGGACTGAACCAGTCTGCCCAGCAGCCATACCAAGCAACAGACTGAAATCCTTAAACAACAGAAATCAATTTGCTCACAGTTCTGGAGGCTGGAAGACTGATGTGGAGGTGTCAGCAGGATTGAGGCCTCCCCACTTGGCTTGTCAATGGCTGTCTTTGTAAGGACCACATCAACTCCATTTTGTTAAAACTAACTTCATCGTGTCCCTCAGTCTTTATTTTGCAGCTGCATACCAAAGGCGTTAGGCAACCTGCTCCCTCCTCCGCCCCCGTCCTTGCCCCATGATCCGCGCCCTTGCACAACATCTGCTCTGAGCGGTAACAACACTCTCCCAGACAGCCAAGGACAAATACTGCTCAGTTCCCTAGACCCCTATCAACTCGCCCTAGTGGCTCACACCTCACCCCCTCCCTTTTTTTTCTTTCTGTACCCTTAAAAACCTCACTCCTCTTCAAGACCAGAGTTCGATCAGGGCTTCTCTGTTCTCCTGCTGCACCAGGACCAGGGAGCCCAGGCTCAAGCTTGTAAATAAACAACCTCTTGCTTTTGCATCAGACTTGGTCTCCGGGTGATTTATGTAGGGGATCCCGCAACTTGGGCACAACATCTTCTCCCAGTATCCTCACATAGTCCTCCCTCTGATGTGTAGATAAGGCACTAATCTCCCCTTCTCAGATGGACACAAGTCCTGTTGGATCAGGACCTGCCCTAATGACATTGTTTTAACTTCATTACCTCATTAAAGGCCTGATCCCCAATAAATCACATTCTCGGGTAGTGGGGGGTAGTACTTGAACATACAAATTTAAGGGAACAGAATTCAGTCCCAAACAGGGCTTGGTTAATCTCCAAGGTCCTTCCAACTCTGACATTTGATTTCTCTGATGGAGAATCAGGAAGTTTGGCTGGCCCTTCCTCTCGGTAATGAGCAATCCCCGGTGAGAATGAGCCTGTTAGAGCACTGCACATGTATACTGGGGTCAATCTCTAAGCCTGGCCTGATTGGGCCTGGGTGACCTGACAAGGTGATATTCCTTAACAGGGGATATTCCTCAGCCTTAACAAGGTGAACTACAAGAATGCCCCACAGCATGGGTGAATCTCAAGGTAATACACTCTCCTTGGCCAGAAATAGTAGTCATGGTAGGAACAGTGCAGACACAACTGTAATAGAGATACAAAACTCCTAGCAATCAAATGGATCAATTGTTTGCTTTTGATTTGAAATAGGAAATTATTTTCTAAAACTAAAATGCTTAGCATATCAAAGTGATATGCTAAGTCAGAGAAGCTGAACAAAAATGTGCACAGATGGCTTGGCGCCCATAGCACAGTGGTTACAGCACTGGCCACATACACCCAGGCTGGTGGTTCGAACCCAGCCTGGGCCAGCTCAACAAAACTGACAACTGCAACAAAAAATAGCCAGGTGTTGTGGCGGGCACCTGTAGTCCTAGCCACTTGGGAGGCTGAGGCAAGAGCATCGCTTAAGCCCAAGAGTTTGAGGTTGCTGTGAGCTGTGACACCACCGCACTCTACCTAGGGTGACATAGTGAGACTCTGTCTCAAAAAAAAGAAAAAAAAGTACACAGTGTATGAGTCCATGGACAGATATTCTGGAAGCAAATCTAGAGGGGGCAGAAAGCAGGTGGGAGGTTGCCCAGGGGAGGGGTGCTAGAGAAATGGGACCAGGTCACAAAGCTGCGTGAGGAAGCTTCAGCAGTGATGGACGGGTCACCATCCTGATCATGATGACAGTTTGCACATGTCAAAACTCGTTGAAGGACATACTTTAAATGTGTGCAGTTTATTGCATGTAAATTACACCTCAATAAGTCTGTTTTTAAAACTGCTGCTAGAGGGATAGCAACAGATGTATCAGGTGAGGACTCAAGGCCTGCTGACAAGAATACCAAATAGACTAGAGACAAATTGTCGGTAGATTGCTGAGCATTTCCCAGGCCCCAGGCAGCAGGGTGAGTGGGAAGAGGCAGAAGCAGGGAGAGTGGATGAAAGCCTACGCACAGGGCGGGCACCCACATCCCAGGTCCTCCTCTCCCCCCGTCCGTGGGGGCACCTGCTCTTCTGAGACTTCTGTCCTTACAAGATGACCTCGCCTGAAGTCCTGGGGGCCGAACTCACGTACCCCAACTGAGCCAAACCCCTCTACCTCCACCACCCTTTCCTCTGCAACACTGTCAGCCCCCAAGCACGGCCACGAAGCCGCACACCTGCTTCATGCTTCAGCTACAACTGCGAGTGAGTGTCTGAACCTGTGAACTCTGGGTCCTCCCGGAAGCACAAGCAATAACAGCTCCCAGCTACAGCTTTGGTGGCATTGGCACTTAGAGCACTGCCTGGCACCCTGGGAGGATCTATAACTTAGGAGATCCGCATGGAGGAGATGCCTTTTATAACCCTTTCCTTTTCATTCCTACTGAACATCATGTTCTCTTACAGGTCTTCAGGCCACAGGGTTCCTTTGTGTCTGTCCTCGGGATACTCTTAGCTTCTGAGCTTGAATCAATGCTCCCTGCTGCCTCCTGAACTCCATGGCAACAGCTTCCCAAGAAACCGACCAGGGATCATCTAGCAAATTGGCTTTTCCTGTCTTCCATTTCCTGCCCTCTTCCCTGTGAAGGTCTGCACGGGTCCATGGCCCCCACCCACATCTCTGAGCATGGAGCATCATCCTTAACCCCCCCCCCCACCAGGAGACCAGGTTTTCCACCCTGACCTCAGGCTCCTGCTGGGGAGGGAAGGGAGGGGGAGGACAGTCACTGCAGGTCACATTTCTCAGTCACATGTCCTTAGCATATCTAATGTCTAATTGTGTTTTGATGACTGCCCGTTTCACCAAGTTTATTATCTGGTTTTAATCGACAGGATTTGCAGGAAGATCTTTGTTTTCATGAAATCCACTGTCACCTGTAAATCGGGAACCGCACAGATCTGAGGACTGCATGCAGGATGTCACCCGATTCTTTACTGGGGTGTGAGTGACAGGAAGGGTTGCTTTTCACCAAACTGTTTTTTTTTTTTTTGAAAGGAGCTCTGAATGTTGATTTTATTTTATTTATTTATTTTTTTAATTAAATCATAGCTGTGTACATCAATATGATCATGGGGCACCATACACTTGGTTCATAGACTGTAAACACCACCCTGGTCTCTACAAATGACCTCTCACTTGTGGCCTAGGGGTGGGGAGAGCAGAAAGGAAAGGGAAGAGGAGAGGAGAGCTCTTCCTTGTCATTACACAGGTTGGTTTATTTGGGGGAAATATGAGTGGAATAGGTTGAATGGTGTGAGGTGGTTAAACGCTGGCATCATACTGCCTGGCTTTGAACCTTGGTTCTGCTCCTTTGGTGCCATTGGCCTCAGGTAAGGTACGTCCCCAGGCCTCAGTTTTCTCATCTATAAAATGGCGCCATGAATAGCACCTTTCTCACAGAATTATGTAAAGAATTTGTGGGTAATCCACACTCTGTTATATTAGCCGCCTTCCGTGTCTCTAGTCCAACTTTTTGAAACTTGAAAAATTGGAGCAGATTGAGTCAGAGAGATCTCTCACTCTAGACCAGGGGTCCTCAAACTGCCGCCGGCGGGCCACCTGAGGCGGTGTGATTGTGTTTGTTCCCGTTTTGTTTTTTTACTTCAAAATAAGATATGTGCAGTGTGCATAGGAATTTGTCCATAGTTTTTTTTTTTTTAAACTATAGTCCGGCCCTCCAATAGTCTGAGGGACAGTGAACTGGTCCCCTGTTTAAAAAGTTTGAGGATGCCAGCTCTAGACCAAAGGGCTAATTGTGTTTGGGGGACTATATTCAAATCTCCAGATTCTCAGTTCACAAAACATCTCTCCAGGAGAGTGAGAATGGCCCCAAGCATGCTCTATTGAGATGCAAATGTTCCCTGGGAGATCTAACTCCAAGTTATTAGCACCTTAATGTTAGTGATGTGAATTGGGTTAACACACCTTTTTTTTTTTTAATTGAACTGAGTCTGGTTAGCAAGGAGTACAGGAGAGGAAGGGGTGGCAGACCCTAAGCCTGTGATTTTTGGCACCCCCTCCCACCCTGCTGATTGCCTCAAGAAAAAAAGCCTTCCCCTCTCCCTCTGTCAGGGAGTGCGCTTGAGATTCAGGCTCAGGATCAGACACACAGTGAAAAGCAGCCTCCCCCAAACACCCTGTATGTAGGGCCTAACTCTGAGAAGGAAACTGGGGGTCCAGCCTGTAACCCCAAACTGGAATCTTAGGTGGGCCTCAATGACAATGCAGACGGGGAAGGTAAAAGAGACCAGAGATCTCCCAAAGTCCGCAGCGGCTGTCCAGGGAGTGAGGATGTGGGCAAGACAGGGCATAAGTTATCCATTCATTCATTCAGCTATGTATTGTAAGCACTTACCTATCCAGAGATGAGTGGTGGTCTCAGACCTCAAGGACTGGCCCCTCTGGTGATCCTTCAGAATTGGCAGGCTCAAGAGCAGCTTGTGGTGGAGGGAAAGTTTAATCCACACATTGAACACTCAGTCGACCAGAACATCTGCTGACCTGCCTGAAGTGCCTCCTTCAAGGAAGGGGAAACTATGGTTAAGCGATCAGAATTCCTCAGCTTCCTCACTTCTTAGAGAGAAAATAAAAGTAGTAGGTTGTTTTTCTTCTTAAAAAAAAAACCGTCTGACTTTAGACCCACTTCTCTGAGCTCCTTATCTAAGAAACAGTGGGACTAGAAAAAACACAAGAAGAAAAATATCCTGACTGAGAAAGGATCTTTTCAATTCCAATTCACATTTTCAAGGACTTATGGCGGCTTTAAAATAATATTTCATTTCATCCTCATGAACTCTATGAAGGCTAAAGATTAGGAAGGGTATGTTTGCCACCCCAGGCCAATATAAGGGGCAGAACTGGGATGTGAAGCTGACCCCAGGGCCCAGGCCCTTCCTGCTATGGCTTCACACAGCCTCTGCGGGGGGACCCCCACCAGCTCGGCCCTACCCCCAGCTGCCCGTGCACCTCACCTCTCTCTAATCAAATGCATCCTGTCTTATCTCCTACCTGGCAAAAGTGGTCCCCACCCAGCTCTTAGAGTTAACAAATCAACCAGCATCAGCACCAATTTTTTTTTGAGACAGAGTCACCCTCAGTAGAGTGCTGTGACATCACAGCTCAGAGCAACCTCAAATTCTGGGGCTTAAGCGATTCTCTTGCCTCAGCCTCCCAAGTAGCTAGGACTACAGGCACCCGCCACAACGCCCAGCTGTATTTTTTGTTAAAGTTGTCATTGCTGTTTAGCTGGCCAGGGCTGGATTCGAACTCGCCATCTTTGGTGTATGTGGCCGGCGCCCTAACCAATGAGCTACAGGCACCACCATCCCCACCAAAGTTTCTCTGTTTAAGAAAATTCCTCAAACCAAAAAGCTACCATGATGCTTTTAAATTATTTTAATCATCACAACAGTTTCTACATAAATTTGCAAAATCGTCTTACAGAGAAACATGATCTACCCACTCAGCCTAAAATGCTTCCTGGGCCCGACCATTGAAAACTCCCTTAAAATAATTCACCTTGAAGTCTCTGGTGGTTGGACCGGCTGAGGACACTGCTGTCCATCCCATAATCTCTCCACCTACTAGACCAGGGCATTCTGGTACTGGGAAAGGAGGGTGTATCTTTCTCTTTTCTTGTTTATTCCAAGCTAGAATTCCATTCCCCGCACATGTAACAATCAGCAATCCAACAACAAAAACCACATCTGACATGACCTTGCAGCACAGACGGCGCACTTACCATATTAACGCGTTTCATCCTCAATTCAGCCCTGTGAGGTGGGCAGTAAGATGGCCATTTTCCTCAAGAAACTGGGCCTCCTTGAGAGTTAAGCAACTCAGCTACAGTTGCTCGGCTCGTGTGTGGGAGAACAAGACCCCAAAGCCGGTGGTGGTCTGACTGGCTTTCTTTCCTCCCCTACCATCTGCATCCTCCCCCACCCTCCCTCTCAGGTGGCCATGCAAGGTTCTGGACTGTCTCACGGGGGGGGGAGCCTTTGCAGCCCCAGGATGGAGTCTCACTCTCCAGCCAGTTTGATGTCTGAGGCTTCACACCAGTGTGAACCAACAATCCTACTAATGAAGAGGACAGTTCCACTTTCCCTTTTCAGACCCCAAGTGACCTCAGGCGGCATAGAACAGTCCCTGTGTGCGGGAATGACCCCCTTCGAGAGCAGAGGCTGCTGGGAGTGGCCCCAGGAGGGAAGCAGCTGCCAAGGGCATTCTGGCCAGCGAAGCTGGGTAATTTTTCTTGGACTGTTTTCTGAGATCTGCTTGGACCAGAACACACAGAGTCTGGGAAGCACTGACTTCATTCATTATCTCTGGGCTGTTGTCTTCCCCTCTATGACATCCCTTCCAAATAGCTCCCTCACCTACAGCTGAAACCCCGCCTGTGGTGTCCACGGGGGCAACATCCCAGGCCAGCTTCCAAGGACTCTTCCCTACCCTACAAAGATCTCAGCAGTCTCCCTCTTGCATTACCTTGAGTGCCTTCCAAGCCCCCTAGGTTAATCGCCAAACAAACAGCTGCCTCAGAAAGAGATGTCTCTCCTCTTCTGCTGACTATGACTGAGGCTGAGACAGAATTTGCACCTTGGGGCCCCAAGGCTCTGGCCCATCTGGCATTTCTCCCTCCCTCTTCTACACTAAACAGTCTCAGGCAGGAGGTGGCCAGCTGGGCCGAGGCCCTTAGAGATCTCCACTTCCCAGACTCCCTGGAGTGACAGCCTCCCTCCTGCCCCCCATGCACAATTCAGGGGCTGACAAGGGCCATCTGCGCCTAACTCCAGGAATTGGGCAGGCAGTGCCCGGGGCCTCCAGGGGCCTCCAAGCTGTGAGGAAATTCTGCCAAGTCCCCAGCTCCTCCCCCAAAGCCTCCAACACCAAATATAACCAGCAATTTCCCTGCCTTTCCCCACTGCCTGAACCTGAGAGCAAGCACCAAGGCAATCTGATTTCCCACCACCCCACCTGGGGAGATGCAATTGCATTAGCACAGCAGAGACGCATTCAGCTACTGATTCTGCAGCTCCTGGGGGTATCCGGACAATTCAGGCTGGTGATGTGGGAGAGATGAACAGGAAGAAACCAGGAACTTATAGGTAAACCCTCAGACCTCCCAATTCCATGTATCAGATATGTGCAGAAAAACCAGCTTCGGTGTCATTGTGAAGAATATAAGAGATAATGTCTATTTTTTTAAAACTGCCTTGACAACGAACTGTTATTTAAACCTTCACACTACTTACAACCTGAAGATAAAAGAGCTCTCAGTCTCCTATACGCCCAGGCTTCTGATCTACCCCCAAACTAAGAGAAAGGCCTGCAGACAAACAGAACTGACGCATCCTTTCGCTTGGGACCTCCTCAAGTCATACAGTTGCTTCCCTGTCTCTCTCCTTGGACAAATTGATTACGCTCTTTCTGGTTTTTGCTTTTTGTTTCTTTTTCTAGACAAGCTCTCTCTCTGTCTCCCCAGCTGGAGGAGATCATTATAGCTCACAGCAACCTCAGACTCCTGGGCTCTAGCCATGCTCCTGTTTCAGCCTCCCAAGTAGCTGGGATTACGGGCATCTGCCACCACACTGGGCTCATTTTTCTACTTTTAGTAGAGACAGGGCTCGCTCTTGCTTAGACTGGTCTGGCACTCCTGAGCTCAAGGACTCCATCGGCCTCAGCCACCCCGAGGCCTGGGATCACAGCTGTGAGCCACCCACCATGCCCGGCCAAATATGCTCGTTCTCACCTTGGTGCCCACCCTCCTCCTGCAGTGATTTCCAGCCACCTGTTGGAATGCACCCATTCATAAAGTCCCATAGCAGTGACGATTCTCTCCAAGAATACTCCAGCCTCCTCTAAACTTCACTGTGATTGGGCAACTCCTTTTTTGTTCATCTTGTCTTTTTAACAGAACTGTAGTTCCTAGAGAGCAGGAATCATGCCTTATTTGTAAGTCTTCTTATGATCTACTGCAAGATCAAGTGTATGTGTAATTGACAATGTCAGTTTGCATAGGACCATTTTCCTGTACCCTAATCCAAAACTCTTCTCTCAGAGGCTCCTTCGTGTATAGGCAAAAGGAAGCTATCAACCCAGGGAGATGGGTACGAAGGAGGTCTTCCCACTTGGTTAAAGATATGAGGCTTTCTGTGTCTATTCGTTCATTCATTTTTTTTATTATTATTCTTTAAGGAGAAGAGAGTTCCTATATCTGCCAAGCATAACTCATGCTGGAGCAACTCTGGACAGAGATGGGCAAACGCCTGGAAGATTTCATCGGACCTTGAGACAGAGCCAGCAAATCCTATGAAATAATTTATATCAATCATAAGTCCTTTTCATACATTCATGATTCTATGAGCTTTATGTATTTGCTCATGCAAACAAACCTTATAACTGTCTTTTGAAGTTGGTAACTACTCCCATTTTGTAGCTAATGAAACTGAGGCATTAGCCAAGCCACTTGGCTAAAGTCACAATGTGAGTGAGTTATTGTTGGAAAAGAAGCCAGACAGTCTGGCTCAGAACCCACTGAAATGCATCTCAGGGCAGAGCCACAGAGTGTGCAAAGGTGGAGGGACACTCGGGGGAGGACAGCAGCATTGAGAGAATGCAGAGCCTCTGGTGTGGGGTGGCTGGAGGATGCCAGGTCCTCCATGACAGCCACTCCCTGTCCCCAGCTCCTGCTCTGTCTCTCGCCCTGTGAGTCCTCTCCTCACAAGGACATCTGGAACCCCTCCTAGAATCTGCCTGTGGAGCTCAGCTGACACAGGGTAGCCCCATCTACCTGAGATCAGCTAGGCCTTGGACACAGAGTTTTTGATTTCTCTGAAACCCACCCTTTGCATTTCTAATGCAGTCTGCCTTGCATTTATCCTATAAAATCCTCAATCCCCTCCTCCTTAGTTCACCTAGTGACAACCGTGGGGTCTGTCTGCTCTGTCCTAGTGGCGTGCAGTGGCAATGCAGAAGAAGAAGCTCAGGAAGGACCAAAGAGACCATCAGAAGAGGCCAGAAAAGGGTGGATGCTCACAGCGCTCAGCACGGAGCACTGCAGACCAGGAGTCCACCACCTCTTGGTCAGGCAGAGAACTGCAACTCTTGAGGGTGTTCTTAAAGAGGAGGAGAGTCACGGTGCCATCATGGCTGTGCACTGATGCAGTGTGAGGCCACCAGGCCACCACTCTTAACCAATAGCCAAGCCAACTGTGAGGCGTGGGAGGAACTGGATACCAGAATCACAGGACCGTGGGAAAGTCTATGTGAGAATGGAAAGTGCCAATATTGCCCAACTAGATGTATGAGAGCAATAGTTCCCGGAGAAACCTTCACCCACTTTTGGCACAACAGCCACTCGTAGAAAGCCAGCTCTTTTTTCATGTAGTCAAAGACAAGTAGAAGCCCAGAGAGGGTGGAAGCCCCAGCCAGCTCCTGTTGATGTGAGATGAGTCCAGGCTGTAAAGGCCCCAAGGTGGGGCTTCCCTGAGGAAGACAGGGAAGGAGCTGGAGACAGCACTCTCTGCACCATGGGGCTGTCCGAGGTTTGAGGGCTGCAAATGCAGCTCACGGAGGGAATCACCCAAATGAGTGGCAGGATGGAGCGTATCAAGGTTAACTCTGGCACTCCACGTGGTACCCTCTGTGGGTTATTGTCCTCTAGTGCATCTCATAGCCTCTCAGGAGCTATCATCTCCCACTCCTGTTCCCACTTTCTCCCATGCCACCACCCCTGGCTCCTTCTGCTTCAGCCACACTGGCCTCCTGGTTATGCCACAGGACCTTTGCACGTGCTATTTCCTCTGGCTACATTCCTCTTTGCCCAGGTAGCCAAATAACTCTCTCTGCCTTTCGGTTTCTACTCAAATGTCTCCTTATCACAGAGGTGACCTGACCTCCCAGAGCACCCTCCCCTGGAATCAGCACCTTGTATACCCTCCCCCACTTCTGTTTCCTCAGACACACATCACCTCCTGATGGTGATGTATCCGTGTATAGACACGTGGGTGTGGACATATATGCATATGTATCTGTGTGTGTGTATCACCCATTTGATCCTCATAGAACCCAATCTCCATGGGAACATCTATGTTTTGTTTACCACTGTATCTCTGTACCTAGCACAGTGCTAGGCACATGGGAAACCTCAAAAGCACTTACTGACTTGAATCCCCTCCTCCCCACTTAGTCTCTGGACCATTCCCTTCTGAAACAGGCCCCGTGACTTCTTTTGTTGTTGATGTTCTTGTTAGTTGTCTTGGCAACCTCAAAATCAAGGTGAATGGAAGGCCACGTCTCCTTCCAGAAGCTCTTGGCTGAACCCATAAGTAAACTGCAAAAGATTCTCATCCCCATAAGCCTGCAAGGGATCAAGGCCCTCAGAAACAAGGCTTCCCCTCTCTCTCTGCACATCCCCCGAAAGAACCCAATGCCTTATGATGACAAATGCATTTCCAACTTGCACTTGGCTATGGGCCCCCACTGGCTCTGTTTCCTAGCAAATGTGAACTCCCTACTGCTTGTCTGAATCCCACTCAAACTTTCACATTCTATCTCCTACCTTCTTTTTGTCTATCTGTTCACCAATTTCTACTTTCTATGAGTCTTTATATCTCTTTGACATTGGTTAGCACTAAAAGTTTAAAATGTGCTGGGCTCTTCTCCTTAATCAAATTATAGCTCTTTGAGGTTAGGACTCGTGGTGTCCTCACGGTGCAGGGAAAGGGGCCTTTAGAACAGCATTCCTGCTGGTTCCTGCTACATCCAAGTGTACATCTGAGCTAAGGAAAAGCATAGGAAAGCCCAAGTCCAAGGCTGGGATCCTGCAGCCCCTTTGGTCACTTATTCAGGGCATAGCACTGCACTAGCCAATCTGAAGACACATTCTAGAACCACAGAAGACGGAGCTGGAAGGAACCCAGGAGAGCATCTCCAGGAAGCAACGCCTGACATCAGGCCACAGGACAGGTTGGGTGAGGAAACTGGTACAGCTATCTGGACACTGCCTTTGAACCGCCGAGGCTCAGCCCTGTGTGACAGCTCTACCTGCAGAGGCTGCCACAATTCTTCCTTCCTTTTGACTCACACTCCTGCCAGGAGCATTTGATTAGGAGTCCGTAGTTAACCCGTCTCCACCTTGGCTGCAAAGAAGAGGAGTAAATAGGCTCATGTCATATTCTTTTTTTTTTTTTTATGGAGTATAATGTGCTGGTTTTGTATACAATTTGAAATGTTTTCTTCACACTGGTTAACATAGCCTTCCTGGCATTTTCTTAGTTATTGTGTTAAGATATTTATATTCTACACCCAGTAAATTTCACATGTACCCTTGTAAGATGCACCGTAGGCGTGGTCCCACCAATTACCCTCCCTCCACCCATCCTCCGCCCCCCCAATTTCCCCTTCTTCTTGGGCTATAGTTGGGTTATAGCGTTCATAAGAAAGCTATAAATTGGTTTCATAGTAAGACTGAGTACATTCTTTTTTTTTTGAGACAGAGCCTCACTATGTCACCCTCGATGGAGTGCCGTGGCGTCACAGCTTACAGCAACCTCAAACTCTTGGGCTCAAGAGATTCTCTTCCTTCAGCCTGCCAAATAGCTGAGACTACAGGCACCCACCACAATGCCTGGCTGTCTTTTTGTTGCAATTGTCATTGTTGTTTAGCTGGCCCAGGCCGGGTTCGAACCCGCCAGCCTCGGTGTATGTGGCCTGCGCCGTATCCACTGTGCTACGGGCGCCGAGTCTTATTTCACATTCTTAATGAGATGTGGACACTGCTTCTGACACAGTCTCTTTAGGTGGCAGATTTCCCAAATGGAGAAAGAGATTCAATGACCTACATCCCCTCTGTCTTTCATACCACAACACAGGCAACCATGGTCCAGAGAGCTAGAGTCCAGGGTCGTGTTGCCAATGGCTCGCCGCTGGGATGAGAATCCGGTATCCCGAATCCATGACTCATTCTTCCGACTCATCTATTTGTGAAAGAAGCAACTGCGAGAAAGTCAGGTGAGGCAGGACAGATCTCAGGGGCAGGCTGCTCAGTGGTCCGTGCCCCTGGCAACTGTTTCAGGTAACAGCTATCTCTTGAATTTAATCGCTGCTTGAATCAGCCATTACCTGCTCTGGGAACCTCTTCTGAATTCCCAAGATCACTGGATTCAATGACTTAGTGCCATCAGAGCATTTGCTATTATTTTGCAATTTTCTGCACATGTGTCACCTTCTTACCAGGCTATGAGCAACTTGAGGGCAGGCAGTAAGTCTCATTTATATCTAAATACTGAATACAAAGGAATGGAAGGGTAGAGTCTCTGTGATGAGATAGAACCATTCGAGAAAGACTAGTATTTGGCTCTCTCCTGTCCTTCCATGGGTGAATACATTGTGTTCATGCTAAAGTCTGTGCCCGCTCTATTACCAAGGACTCTGTAAGGAAGGCTACTCTCTGTGTATCTGTGTGTGTGACTGGGGTCCTCAGGCTCTGTTCACTCATTTATCAGACTAAAAATGAGTGTTCAGTAAATACAGATTGTTAAAATGGGCAGGGAGATAACAAATGTAATATCCCCACTTAACAGATGAGGAAGCTGAGGCCCAGAGAGATTAGACCAGGTTCTAAGGCCTGAGCTCCCACCGGAAGTCAGCACTAGACCCTGCAGCTGGCCCAGCACTGCCCCTGTGCTCGTCCCTGAGCCCTGGTCCACACGTCCTCTCAGCGTGTGACTCCACCCTACGACTCTCTCAGTGGACATGGATTCCAGTATCCCCCCTCCACCACCACCACCAAGATGTCCTGGGTTAGTGCTACAACTGTCATCCATCTCTCGTTTCCAGAGTACCCCCAAATTACCCTCTCCTAGTGTCTTATCAAGGATCCCAGCCACAGATCTCAAGTCACAGACTCACGGATGCTGGCACCTGAGGTGGTCTCACAAAGTCATCTCCAAGGTCTCTTCCTGGTGGGTGGAGGAAAACAAATGGAGCAATTGGCAAAGCAGGTGTGTGAGGCTCGGAGGCAGAGGTCTCAGTGGGGTAGAAAGTGTAGGCAGGTGCCTAATGGATGGCAGGAATTGGGTTCTTATCATCAAGGGCTCTTGGAAACAACAAGAACAGGCCTGCAGAGAAGCTGAGTCAGCAAGACAAATGTCACAGGAATGAGCCAAGAGCTCCTGGAGGGAGACATGGCCTTCCCTTCACCTTGGAATGGAAAGACTTCAGCATTCATTTAAAAAGCTTTTCAAATTCACCATAGCTCTTGATTTCAAGGTTGCCAAACTACACATTGGCCCACGCAGGATACATGCACGGCGGTGTGCTGTTGCCATGCTTGAAAAGCCCTTCCCTGTGCCACCCTCTGAATTCTCCCATCCTTCAAAGCCAAGCTCCAGGAAACGCCTCTCACCATACCTGTTTCCTTGCTGATCCTTCAGGATGATACTTGTCTCTACCATTAGCTTTGATATTTTTCCTGTTATATATATAATCTACCCTATTGTATTTTCTGAATGTAGGATACACCTCCTTCACTAGATTATAGATCTTCCAATGCCTGATCATATCAGAAAGTTCCTTTTCCTCTAAAAGTGCCTCACGGCCAGACAGGCTGGCTCACATTTGTAATCCTAGCACTCTGAGAGGGAGCCGAGGTAGAAGCATGGAATTGTTTAAGCTCAGGAGTTCAAGAGCAGCCTGAGCAATAGTGAGACTTTGTCTCTACAAAAAATAGAAAAAATTGGGAAAACACTAGGGATTCTACTACAAAACTTTTAGAAGTGATCAAGGAATACAGCAATGTCTCAGGCTACAAAATCAACACCCATAAATCTGTAGCCTTTATATATACCAACAATAACCAAGCCAAAAAAAACAGTCTCTATTCCTTTCACAGTAGTGCCAAAGAAGATGAAATATTTGGGAGTATACCTAACAAAGGACGTGAAAGATCTCTACAAAGAGAACTATGAAACTTTAAGAAAAGAAATAGCTGAAGATGTTAACAAATGGAAAAACATACCATGCTCATGGCTGGGAAGAATCAACATTGTTAAAATGTCCATACTACCCAAAGCAATATATAATTTTAATACAATTCCTATTAAAGCTCCATTGTCATATTTTAAAGATCTTGAAAAAATAATACTTCATTTTATATGGAATCAGAAAAAACCTCGAATAGCCAAAACATTACTCAGCAATAAAAACACAGCAGGAGGAAGCACCCTACCAGACCTGAGACTGTACTATAAATCGATAGTGATCAAAACAGCATGGTATTGGCACAAAAACAGAGAAGTAGATGTCTGCAACAGAATAGAGAACCAAGAGATGAATCCAGCCTCTTACCATTATTTGATCTTTGACAAGCCAATTAAAAACATTCAGTGGGGAAAAGATTCCCTGTTTAACAAATGGTGCTGGGTGAACTGGCTGGCGACCTGTAGAAGACTGAAACTGGACCCACACCTTTCACCATGAACTAAGATAGACTCTCACTGGATAAAAGATTTAAACTTAGGACATGAAACTATAAAAATAATTGAAGAAAGTGCAGGGAAAACTCTTGAAGAAATCGGCCTGGGTGAATATTTTATGAGGAGGACTCCCAGGCAATTGACGCAGTATCAAAAATACACTACTGGGACCTGATCAAACTAAAAAGCTTCTGCACAGCCAAGAACATAGTAAGTAAAGCAAGCAGACAGCCCTCAGAATGGGAGAAAATATTTGCAGGTTATACCTCCGATAAAGGTCTAATAACCAGAATCCACAGAGAACTCAAACATATTAGCAAGAAAAGAACACGTGATCCCATCTCAGGGTGGGCAAGGGATTTGAAGAGAAAGTTCTCTAAAGAAGACAGACACACGATCTACAAACACATGAAAAAACGCTCATCATCCTTAATCATCAGAGAGATGCAAATCAAAACTACTTTGAGATATCTCCTAATCCCAGTAAAAGTAGCCCACATAACAAAATCCCAAAACCAGAGATGTTGGCATGGATGTGGAGAAAAGGGCACACTTCTACACTGCTGGTGGGAATGCACACTAATATGTTCCTTCTGGAAGGATGTTTGGAGAATACTTAGAGACCTAAAAATAGACCTGCCATTCGATCCTATAATTCCTTTACCAGGTTTATACCCAGAAGACCAAAAATCACAATGTAACAAAGGCATCTGTACCAGAATGTTTATTGCAGCCCAATTCATATTTGCTAAGTAATGGAAGAAGCCCAAGTGCCCATCGACCCCACGAATGGACTAGCAAATTGTGGTACATGTATACCATGGAATATTATGCAGCCTTAAAGAAAGATGGAGACTTTACCTCTTTCGTGTTTACATGGATGGAGCTGGAACATATTCTTCTTAGCAAAGTATCTCAGGAATGGAAGAAAAAGTATCCAATGTACTCAGCTCTACTATGAAGCTAAATTATAGCTTTCACATGAAGGCTATAGCCCAACTATGGCCCAAGACTATGGGGAAAGGGCCAAGGAAGGGGAAGGGAGGGGGGAGGTTAGGGTGGAGGTGGAGTAATGGGTGGGGCCACACCTAAGGTGCATCTTAGAATGGGTACAGATGAAACTTACTAAAAGCAGAATACAAATGTCTACATACACTAACTAAGAAAATGCCATAAAGGCTACGTTGAACAGTTTGATGAGAATATTTCAGATTGTATGTGAAACCAGCACATTGTACCCCTTGATTGCACTAATGTACACAGCTATGATTTAATAATTAAAAAAAATAGAAAAATTAGCCCAGTGCAATGGTTCATGCCTGTAGTCCCAGCTACTCAGGAGGCTGAGGCAGGAGGATCATCTGAACCCAGCAGTCTGAGTTTGCACTGAGCTATCGACATCACTGCACTCTAGCTGGAGTGGAAGAATGAGATCCTGTGTCAAAAAAATAAACAAACAAAAGCACCTTCAACAATGATGTGCACTTAACAAATATTAACAAAACACCTTGTTGGAACAAGTTCTATGGTCTACAGTATTTGTGTGGCCTCCATTGAAAAGGTTCAGTTGATGATCTGCAACCTCTCTTCTTAAAAAATGTATTTTATTCTCAATTAATACATACCATGGAAGATGCCAGGGGTTGGGTCCATCAAACATTCCTAGATATTTCTCTCATTTGCCTCTACTCACAAGGCTAGAAAAATGAAGTTACTCAATTTCCTGGCATCCTTTGGAGTGTGGGGGCCGGGGATGCCGGTTCCAACAGTGATGCAGATGACGGAAGTGGTCGTCTTCTGCGTTGCTGTTTCCCATTCCTCTGATGGTCTGCCTGGAGCACAGGTTATGACCATGACCGCTGGAATGGCTAATACGACAAACGTAAGGAGAAGCACATAAGACTCTCAGAGATGCTGACTGTCCCTGACACAGTCAAGGTGACAAACCAGGTCCAGAAGCCGTTGACATGCAGACTTCCAGCAGATGAAGGGGGAATCTGTTTGATCAGCCACTGCAACCAGGTGTCTGTAATTTGCAGGCAGATGATAGCATTCCTAACCAACACACAGGTATGCTATCCAAAACAGAGAAAAGTACCAAGATGAAAAATCCTGCCCCCCTACCTCCACAAAGTTTGTTGCATATGAGTCAATATTTTTTAAAATATAAGTTGTGTTTTTCCAGCCTGAGCAAGAGCGAGACCCCGTCTCTACTAGAAATAGAAAAAAAAACAAAACTAGCTGGGCATTGTGTTGGACACCTGTAATCCCGGCTACTTGCAAAGTAGAGGCAAGAGGATTGCTTGAGCCCAAGAGTTTGAGGTTGCTGTGAGTTGCGACGCTGCAGCACTCCACTCAGGACGATGGTGTGAGATTCTGTCTCCAAATAAATAAATAAATAAAAATTATGTTTTTTCCAAAAATGTGATCTTTTAATTATATGGTTTTCCAATTAACATGTATTATTTAAATGTCAAATCTCATCAAGAAGTATTTTATAGCATTATTTTAGGTGAGGTATACCGTTCTTTATTTTGCTAATCATCTTCCAGTGTCATGGGATATTCTTCCTAATATGTCACTTTCTTGAACATCATGTTCATTATGGAAATATGCTGATACGTAAATTTTTGGGTAAATGATTTCTCAAGGTCTTTTCTTAGAGGTGAACTTGGTAAAGGTGCATGTACCTCCAATATTCTTGATATGCCGCATTCAGTTTTCCTCCAAGATTTTTGTATCATTTCCCCAATAGCACAAATGATAAAATACGAAATATTTAACATTTATAAAGTTCCAAGAATAACCAAGGAAAAACAAAAGCCTAAAAGAATATCAAGCTAAATGACCAAGCTTGCAAGTAAATCAGAGTCTACAATGTTTGTGTAGGGATTCAGAAATGGATCCCACCACCACCACCACCACCTCTGTGGTCTCTGCCTCTCCTCTCCTCTAAGAGAAAGAAATGGACAAAAGTCACAAGATTGGATTCTAGAAATCAAAGTACTCAAAGGTGAAGATGGAACACAATCTTCTACTTGTGGAGAGACAAAGATTCGGAGCACAGTTTCCTGAAGGTCATGGCCAGATGGAGAGAGGTGAGAGAGAGTATAATGTGGAGACAAGGTAGCGTGGGGGAAGATTGTCTGGGTTAGAAGGAGCTGTTGAATACAAGAAAATAAGAGAGGAGAAAGGAGGTTAACAGGAAAGAATGCATTTATATTCCTGGTTGAAAGGCGTCAGTGAGAATTTGACTTCTTCCTGCCAATAGGCAGGTGCAGCTCTATGGCCAGCCTACTTGGGTTGGAGTTTTTACACAGGTTATACAAGGCCTAGTTCACCGATCTTTGGCTAGTAGCTGCTCCTGCCACCCATTCTGCCCACTCTCAATCTGCTTCCACAAGGTGGGAGAGACCGTGCAAACCCCAGCCCTGGGCACACCCCCACAAGGGCTCTTGTGTCCTCAGGAGCCAAGCAAGAGAGGGAGGAGCAAGGCCTCCTCTTTTCTGCCCTCCCTCCTTTTAAAGGACTGACTTCCTGTTCTCTGCCCAATGAGGATGAGCAAGAAAATTCTGCTCATCCTCAAGAGCAACCACTCACTTCCAGATACACTAGAACCACCCAAAAGGTACGTCCTGCCCAATGGGCCTGGTTTTGAAAAATCAGAACTGAACACAGGACAACTATCCTTGATTTGATGCCTAGATGGGTCTCATGTTTCTGCTTTTTCTCATATTCAGTAATTTCTGGATTGGATATGAAAAATCATAATTTATATATTGTGTGCTGACTTTTACTGTTTTCATTTTAAAAGTGTTGAGAGTATTGCAATTTAAAATTCCCTATGGATTGGCCTACCCAGTCTTGTTTTTAAGTTTTGCTGGGACAGGTTTAGGGAAGCCCTTATACTAGCACTCTAGTTTCGCCCCACTATTACAGCAGGACCCCCTTTCCACTGAAAGCCTTGAGGGTTCAGGGAGGACTCTCAGCTCCAGCTGGTCAGAACTCAAATGTCTTCCAGCCTGTGTGGGCTCTAGCAGGTGTTCAGCTGACTGCTCCTTAAATGTCCTTTGCCTGACCTGGTAGGTGTGTAGCCCAGTCTTGAACAACAGATTTATGGGGCGGACTCCCATGGAGATTTCTGGGTCTCTGCCTTATTTCTTTTTCTTTTCTTTTCTTCTTTTTTTTTTTTTTTGTAGAGACAGAGTCTCACTTTATGGCCCTCGGTAGAGTGCCGTGGCCTCACACAGCTCACAGCAACCTCCAACTCCTGGGCTTAAGCGATTCTCTTGCCTCAGCCTCCCAAGTAGCTGGGAGTACAAGTGCCCGCCACAACGCCCGGGCGTTGCAGTTTGGTTGCAGTTTGGTTGCAGTTTGGCCGGGGCCGGGTTTGAACCCGCCACCCTCGGTATATGGGGCCGGCGCCGGCACCTTACCGACTGAGCCACAGGCGCCGCCCTTCTTTTTTTTTTTTTTTTTTTTTATTTCCAGCACACCTCAGCCTTCCCAGATTCTGTTCTCTGTTTATTTTACTCAAAAAGACTGCTATGTTCTCACCTCCCCAAGTTCATGTCCAGAAAGTGCCTCCAGGCAAAAAGCTAGGGCAGTCTCAGAGCTCAGCATCTTCGTGTCTTTTCTCTTGAGACCACAGTCCTCCGCTACCTGTTTACCAATACACAAAAACTTTTGCTTCGTGTATTTTCCAGATTTTTAGTTGTTTGCAGCAGAAAGGTACACATGGTTCTCAGTTATCTCCACATGGACAGTTGTGGAAATTGTGTGTCTGTTTTATAAACCAAGCCACAAAACCCTCCTAGATTTGAACAGCAGGGAGCTCCAGAGATCCACTATGGCTGTGCTACAGCATTAAACACAAGAGAACTCTAAAAAGATGAAACGCAGGGGAGAGAATCCCAGGCTGCTTCTGTTGTTGCTCCCTATTACTTGGAGAGATTTTCTTGACTCAAACTTCACAACTCTCTATCTGTGCTATAAAGTTTTCCACAATTTGGCCACAGTTTTCTCTGCTAAGGGTTTTTTTTTTTGTTTTTTTTTTGAGACAGAGCCTCAAGCTGTTCCCTGGGTAGAGTGCTATGGCATCACCGCTCACAGCAACCTCCAACTCCTGGGCTTAAGCGATTCTCTTGCCTCAGCCTCCCAAGTAGCTGGAACCACAGGCGCCCACCACAATGCCTGGCTATTTTTTGGTTGCAGCCATCATTGTTGTTTGGCGGGCCCGGGCTGGATTCGGACCCGCCAGCTCAGGTGTATATGGCTGACACCTTAGCCGCCTGGCACCAAGCCTCTGCTAAGGTTTTATCTCTTAACTTTCCTTCTCTGCATTTCAGCTAAGGCATTGACTTCTGATCAGTGTGCATGAAATACAATTTCCCAGCTTCCTGTCCTTCCTCTCAGCTCATTCTTTTTTCTATATCTGTGAAATACTTTCTTTCAGCTCGGTGCCTATAGCTCAGTGGCTAGGGCACCAGCCACATATACTAGAGCTCCCGGGTTCAAACCCAGCCCAGGGCTGCCAAACAACAATGACAACTACAACCAAAAACCAGCCAGGCATTGTGGGGGGTGCCTGTAGTCCCAGCTAGGTGGGAGGCTGAGGCAAGAGAATCGATTAAGCCCAAGAGTTGGAGGTTGCTGTGAGCTGTGACAAGGGCAACCTAGTGAGACTCTATCTCAAAAAAAAAAGAAAAGAAAAAAGAAAATGCAATCAGTGTAACTTGGTTTCTTGTACCCTCAATTAATCCCCAACACTAAATAAATAAATAAATAACAGAGAGAGAGAGAAGAAATGCTTTCTTTATCCCAAATATTTAAACATACAAGGATTATCTGTCTTTAAAAGTCCTACTCTAAGACTGTCACATTCAGGACAATGTTTATACTCTTAGAAGAAATCTTTCTGTCCTCTCTCTCCGTATTCAATCTGAACTTCACTTATTATGCATATCACTGGCTTCCTTATACTACAATCATCACAGTAAACCCCTCTACTATAGAGTCTGTATCCAATTCTTCTCGGGGATTCCATAAGTATCTAATGCACTGATGTGCACATAAGGGTGCTCAAGTAATGTTTGAAGAGTGCAAGGGGATGAACAATTGAATGCTACACACAGCCAAGCATCACTTGATGCCGTATGTCATTAGACGACTTTGACATTGTGAGAATTAACGCGAGTGAACGTTCACTGCGTGGTATGACTTACCACTCCTGGGGTACCAACCTGGATGACATGTTATTGTACTGAATCCTATAGGCAGTTGTGACACAATTATGAGTATTCATGTAGCTAAACATATCTAAACATAAAAAGGTATAGTAAAAATATAATGGAAACGATTAAAAAGAAACTGTAAACCTGTATAAGGCACTTACCATGAAAGGAGCTTGCAGGACTGGAAGTTGCTCTGGGTGAGTCAATGAGTGAGCGGGGAGAGAGTATGAAGGCCCAGGACATTGCTGTAGGCTTTATAAACACCAGATACTTAGGCTACAGTAAATATGTTTTTTAAATGTTTTCTTTGCTCCTTAAGTTAACCTTACTCTGTTTTACTTTATAAACTTTTCAATGTCCTCAATTTTTTTTACTCTTTTGTAATAACACTAGCTTAAAACCTATACACATCAGACCGCTGTACAAAATTACTGAGGGGAGCGGGGCACGGTGGCTCACGCCTGTAATCTCTGCACTCTGGGAGGCAGAGGTGAGTGGATTGTCTAAGCTCAGGAGTTCAAGATCAGCCTGAGCAAGAGCAAGCTCCTGTCTCTAAAAACACCCTGTCTCAGTCGGGTGTTGTGGCAGTTGCCTGTGATCTCAGCTACTCGGGAGGCTGACGTAAGAGGCTTGAGCCCAGGAGTTTGAGGTTGCTGTGAGCTATGGTAGCACAGCACTCTATCTAGGGCGACAAAGTAAAACTCTGTGTCAAAAAAATTGTTTTCTTTCATGATATCATATTCCCTAAGCTTTTTTCTACTTAAAATTTTTTTTTGTTGTTAAAAGCTAACTCACACACGGGCGGCGCCTGTGGCTCAGTGACTAGGCGCCGGCCCCATATACCGAGGGTGGCGGGTTCAAACCCGGCCCCGGCTGAACTGCAACCAAAAAATAGCCGGGCATTGTGGCGGGCGCCTGTAGTCCCAGCTGCTCGGGAGGCTGAGGCAGGAGAATCGCCTAAGCCCAGGAGTTGGAGGTTGCTGTGAGCTGTGTGAGGCCACGGCACTCTACCGAGGGCCACAAAGTGAAACTCTATCTCTACAAAAAAAAAAAAAAAAAAAGCTAACTCACACAAACACACACACACACATTCACCTAGGCTGACACAGGGTCGGGACCATCAATGTCACTGTCTATTCCCATCTTGTCCCACTGGAAGGTCTTCAGGGCGGTAATATGCATGGAGCTGTCACCTCCTGTGGTAAAAATCCCTTCCTTTGGAAGACTTCCTACAGGAACTGCCTTAGGCTGTTTCATGTTAACTTTCTTTTTTACCAAGTAGAAGAAGTAAACTCTAAAATAACAATAAAAAGTATAGTGTAGCAAATACACAAACCAGTGACGTAATTATTTATTATCATTATCACGTGTTAGGGACTGAACATAATTTACACACCATACTGTTCTATGACTGGCAGGACAATAGTAATAACACGACACGGTCACACTGTGACATCAGGATGGCTCTGCTGTCACTAGGGAACTGGAACTTTCCAGCTCCGCTAGAATCCATTGTTGACCTAAACGTCATTACACAGTGTATAATTGTATGCTCCTTGTTGTTCCTGTTGGTTAATTTAAAATGCATACATCTGAACCGTGTGAAATTCTAGGTCAAAAATAGCCAAGGACCAGGAACTTTGGATGGTTCAACCTTATATATCTTCCATGTCATTTTAATGCAAACCATTGTATTATGTTTTTAAACTCACAGGATGACTAAACTAGTTAGGAGCAAAGGGTTCTCATTAATTCAATAAAAATGTTGTCACAGGTAACTATTTATCAGAAGAGAACTGTGTATGAAATAAACACTTCTGTTCCCTAGAGGACCAACTAGTTTAAGTCTACAAGGGATGGGTTGGCAGCACGTTGGAACATCTTACAGTCTGAGTAAGGTGGCCTTGGGAGGGGAAGGAGTCAGGGCAACTTGGGAAGACCTAAGCAGCAGGACTTCCTGGGCTTTTCCTCCTACAGCCTTCATTCCCAGTCTATTTGGTTTAATTCCAGCTCCCTGATAGTAGCTAATTGACAACCTAACCAAGGACTCTCCTCTGCTTTGTTTAAGGTGAGAAAGCTGTCTGCAGGCTGGCCCTCCAATCCAGCAGCTAGAGAGACAGGGTAGGTATAGATACATGATTTCTAAAATAAAAAGTACACAGAGTCAAAGAAACTTGTACAGACCCCCTATTAGGGAGACATGGGCTCTGCTTTCCTCTTAGAAGAAAAGTTTAAGAATCATCAAAATCAGAAAAAGAAGAATTGGCTTGGCATCTGTAGCACAGTGGTTTCAGTGCTGGCCACATACACCCAGGCTGGTTGGCCCGGGCCAGTTAAACAACAATGACCACTGCAACAACAACAACAACAAAAATAGCCAGGCGTGTGGTGGGCACCTGTAGTCCCAGCTACTTGGGATGCTGAGCCAAGAGAATCGCTTAAGCCCTAGAGTTTGAGGTTGCTGTGAGCTGTGATGCCACAGCACTCTACCAAGAGCAACATAGTAAGACTCTGTCTCAAAAAAAAACAAGAAGAATCATCAAAATACATGATTTCTATAGCATCCAAAGTCTAATGTTTCCTGTTTATAAATCTCTATAGAAAACCCAAATCTTTCTCTTCCCTTCTCCAACTTAGCTCAAGGTCTTTAAAGTTGCCCTGTGAGTGGCTGGTCTGCTGTTTGAGATGTCCGAAGGGGAGAAAAATTTGCGAAGTTGAATTACTGGCCCAAGTTGACAGTGGTCAGGGGAGAGCTAGGCTCAGCTTTCTTTGTAATCCATTTAATCTACATTTGTTCAGCATTTACTCTGCAACAAAACCCAGCACTTGACAACATGAAATATTGCAGATGCTGTGAGAAATATGAAGAAATTTAAGGAATATTCTCTGCAGTCAAGAAAGTTATGATTTGATGAGGAAACCCAGATTAACACATCAGAGATGTTGGCAACCTTGCAAGCTTGGTGGTTAAGGGGGCAAATGTGTCTCATCAGATGCCAGTGCAGACGTATATGTTATTTCATCACAAAATACTGCATGTGAGAGAACCAGACCGACGCCATCTTAAGGGTTCAGCCATTTTGGCTTCTATCAGCCATTTTGTTCAAAACTGATGAGTCACCGTGAATCGCTGGTTTTCCACTTTGAGTCATCGGTGTCCAATCAGAAACTGCCTTCTGGAGTGAGCCATAAAGCAGGACCAGTGGCAGCCAATCCAGAAGCGGTCCCTTTGTTTAACTTGTATACACCTACTTTGCTGTGCTATACTATAAAAACACCCCTGTTACAGAGCTCAGGGCTCCTGGCTTGGATCTGTTGTAGCGGAGTCCCTGGGAGCCGAAGTTCGAACTTGCAATAAACGGCCCTTTTGCTTTTGCATCGGACTCGGCTCCCCAGTGGTCTTTGTGGGGGATTTCGGGACCTGGGCACAACACATAGACATGAGCCAAAAGAATTATTTATAGCACAGGACTATTTGCTATAGAAATTGGCAATAATTGGATCAACAACACCCCACATGAGCCATTTGCAAGACTTGGAAATCGAGTTCTCTGAAGCTCACTCTGAAATGTGGTTTAATGTGTTTTCTTTTGTGTCCCTTTCAGCCTCCGTGCTAAATAACAAGGAGTTGGGTCTGAGCTTTGAGCTGCTTCACCTTCCCCTTCCCACTAAGGAAAGATCCGCAAGCATTCCATGTTCTCGACACGCAGGCTTTGGATGGGGACTAAGGCCCAGGCAGAGGGAGGAAGCAGCCTGATGAATTGAAACAATCTGGGAACCAGAAAACCCTGTTTGGACTCTTACTCCAGACCCTAACTTACGGCAGTGCATTGAGCAAGCTGCTTAATCTCTTTATACCTCAGTTTTGGAGCATCTGTAAACCAATGTGTGTAGAAAAAGGTTTAATAGATTTAGCAGCATGTGTTATGAGCCACCAAGGAAATGCCCTGTTCCACTAAATGCTTATGGGCAGGACTGGAAACCTAGCTTTGCAGCATGAGCCCTCAGACTGTCTAATAAGAGACAATGAATAGTATGACATCTGTTCCCTTTCCCAGTCTCAGGACCCATACCTGGCTAGTCAGGCCATGTGCCTCCCCTCTCTGAAGCAGTGAAAGTCTGAGAACAATTCAAAGCAGAAGATCATTTGGGGACTTCCATGGAATTTTAACTTGTCAAAGACTGTCCATTGCAGAAGCATTAAGAGTATTTAATGCGATGCTAGATACAAGAGCTCACGAACCAGATCTGGCCTCTGAAGCCTTCCTCCTGGAAGTCTGTTGTTGGAAGCTGCGGGTTCTGATTGAGCACTACCAGGGGACAAATCCCACAGCTCCCAAACCCTCCTCCTCTTCTGCCTCTGTTTATGCTCTTAGTTCCGGAGGCTCAGTCCATGACAAAGAAGGGGCAGCTCTGACTCACAATAGCGCTGTGAACACTGTGACCCTGGTGGGCTGCAGGGCCTGGGATGTTTATTTCATTTCCCTTTCATTTGGTGCTCAGCTGGGCTCTCGGAGAAGGGGAGCAAAGTAGCCCACGCTGGCTAACTAGTCAGGAAATATTTACTGAGCACTGCTCGAGTACTGTACATCATGAGAAAACACAAGGACGTGTTGGAAGCCCAGACTTCGGAGCTGCTTGGGGACTTGGTGAGAACCCCATGCCCTAGTTCCAAAGAAAGAACACTTTGGCCCTATTGGAGGGTGTGAGGTTGAGAGAGGCCTGGGATAGGATGTGCTGGTGAAAAAAAAAAAGGGGGGGGGAGGGCTTATGACCAAAGGACCTCAATTCCTCTATGAATTTAAACATGTCCCCAGAGCAGACTGACTTTTTTCAAAATTTGAATGCTTTGGAGGGTACAGAGGAGTGTCCTGGACTAAAAACATGTTCCCAGAAAGTGGCAGAGCAGGAAGAAGATTCGAAGCAGCAAACGTGTAGTACTGTGGTCCCCAATCCCTGGGCCACAGAGCAATACTGGTCCACGGCCTGTTAGGAACTGGGCGGAACAACAGGAGGGAAGTGAGTGAAGTTTCACTGTCACTGACTCCTGTTACTCTCAAATGAGTCCATCTAGCTTCAGGAAAACCAGCTCAGGGCTCCCACTGATTCTCCATTATGTGAGTTGTATTATTACTTCATTATATGTGATAATGTATTATATGGAATAATAATAGAAATAAAGTACACAATAAATGGAATGTATTTGAATTGTTCCAAAACCATCCCTTCATTCCCACCCCTGATCCATGGAACAATTGTCTTCCATGAAATCCATCCCTGGTCCTAAAAAGACCACGGGTATCGCCCTTTTTCCTAGCCTGTGGGCACTACTCCAGAAACAAACCTAGTAACAGCAAATCAGGAAGGCTACAGTCACACTTTCACGTGTTTGTGCCACTGTACGAGCTACTGGTCCCCTAGCAGAGCACTCACAGGTATCCAGGTCTACGGGCCCCATAACCAGCTCAGCGGCAAGGATGAGAGACTGGGGCAGCTGTGCTTGCAAGGGCATCTCAAACCATACTCTCTAGAATGTGATTTCTATCCAGTCCAAGTAGGAAAGAAAAACAGCTGCCACCAATTTCAGACCCCTTACCAGGGGCCAGACACTAGCTAAACGCCTTAGTTGCCTTACCTCATTTAATCTCCACACCACCACCCCCAGGCCCCCCAGGGAGCAATCGTTACCTCTGCTTACCAACAAGGGAAATAAAGGCTTAGAAAGGTCAAGCCACTTGGTTAACACGGATAACAAGAGGAAGGAAGGTGTTGCTCAGGTTTGTCTGACTTCAAACTCTGTGTTCTTCTGGCTCTGACAGCTTGCCAGCAAAGAAGTTGGAAGCTCTGGGAAGAGGGCGGAGGAGAGTGGGTGGTGATAGAGACTGGGAGAAGTGTCAGGAAGCTGATCTCCGTTCAAGCCTTGGAACAGAGTAGAGCCTGTCTCCAGGAAATGCCACTGGGTTGGCGTTCAGCACAAAGTGGTAGGGTCTGTCTTCTGCATCTGTGTATGAAGGTCTTGGGCAGACATTCCCCAGGGACTGAGCAGTCAGCAGCCCTGCTCAGAGTTCCATGAGGACTTGTCTAGACAGAATTGTAGACTGAGGCCCCCACACGGTGACTGTGCACCATGGCAAGTGATACTGTCTTCAATGCTATCAAGCTTTGTCAGCTAGGAGCTCAACCAAGCACCAAGTCAGTGAGTTCCGTCTCTTTGCTCTTTTTACTCATGGTATTACACAAAGAGGCATGAAGACTGGTCTCTGCCTTCATGGAGCATGCAGCTTGAGTTTGGTTTGGTTTGGGTATTTTGTGTGTTTTTTAAGAGCTTTATGGAGATATAGTTCACATACTGTACAATTCACCTAGTTCAAGTGCACCATCCCATGTTTTTTAGTATAGTCACAGTATTGTGAAGCCATCACTACAATTAATTTTAGAACATTTCATCACCCCAAAAGGAATCCTGTACCCATCAGCAGTCACTCCCCATTTCTCTTCAACCCACCTCCCTTCCCATCTCCTGGCAATCACTAATCTACTTTCTGCCTGTATAGATTTGTCTATTCTGAACACTTCATATAAATGGAATCATAGCATGAGTGGTCTTCCGTGACTGATTCCTCTCACTTGGCATCAGCTTTCAAGGCCCATTCATGTTGTGCTGTATGTCAGAACCTCATTCCTTCTCACACTGACTCCTCTGTCATGGCGTGGATATACCACAGTCTAGTAATCCATCATCAATTGATAGACACTTGATTTCTTTTCACTTTTTGACTTTTATGAATAGACAGCCATGAATACTCACGTGCAAATCTTTATGTGGATGTAAGTTTCCATTTCTCGTGTGTGTATAATAGAAGTGAAATTGCTGGGAACTCTATGGATAGCTTTTTCAGGAATTGCCAGACTGGTTTCCAAATTGGCTACACCATTTTATGACATGTCATCAGCAATGTCTGATACTCTGATTTCTCCACAGCCTCACCAATACTTATCATTATCTGTCTTTTTGATTATAGCCATTGTAGTGAATATGGTTTCTCATTATATTTTGATTTACATTTTCCTAAAGATTAATGATGCTGAACATCCCTTAATGTATTAATGGGCATTTCTATGTCTTCTTTGGCAAAGCACCTATTTAGATCCTTCACCCACTTTTTAATCAGGTTGTCTTTTTATTATTTGGTTGTAAGAGTTCTTTATATATTCCAGATATCCTGGTATCCCTTCTCAGATATACAATTTACAAATATTTTCTCCCAATCTGTAGTGTGTCTTCTCATTTTCTTGGTGTTCTCATATGCAGCATGAAATTGTTTATCTATTTTTTTTTTATTTTGTCATTTGTACTTTGGGTGTTTCATCTAAGAAATCATTGTCTAATCCAAGTGTCATGAAGATTTCACCAGTGTTTTCTTCTAAGAGTTTTGTAGTTTTAGCTCATATATTTAAAGCTGGCTAGGCTGTGATGGGATTAGATCTCCTTAGTCCTTGGTGAGCAGAACAACCCCAGTTTCTTCCAACAAGCAAGGCAGCTCAGTGCCCTGTGTGCAATAGGGTACTACTAAGGTTCTAATTTTTAATTGTTAGGGCCAGGCCTATGCAGAGAGAGCCAAATGTGCTGCCACAAACATCATTTTATATTCAAGTTCAAGGAAGGTATGTCTGGAAGAATTAATTTTGTATTCATGAGTCTTGTCCTGAGATACAATAGAAAAATGTAATGATAATATTTCTAGGTGAGTTTCAAGGTAATACATGTATTGTAGGTGGACATCAGCACTGCTTAGCCCTAAGAAAATGAGTCCAAGATATACTTTGAAGGTCAACAAAATACAATGTCTCAAGAAGTCAAGGGGATGGGTTCTTTCTAGTTCATGGGGGCAAAAGGTTTAGAAGCCCACAGAAGCTGCTGGGAATAATCATTGCAGGGTGATTTTTAGCTTAAACAAATGAGAGCATGAGGTGAAAACCTTTTCTAGAGTGTTCTTGGTCCTAAGCAATCCCAAAACAAGAGGCAGGGGAAGCCCTCTCTGTGGTCCAGAAATGAAAACATCTACTCACTTGATAGACCAAAGGCCATGCTACAAGTCAAGGGTGACCCTCAATTAAGCACTGGAATTCCAGGAACTCGGGGCTAGAGGGACAGTACTGATGCAAATTTGCAAGGTCTGCAAGAAGACAACAGCCCCTCAGTGTCCTTCTCAGAGAGTGCAGGCAGTAGACACAGATGGATTCCCACCCCAGTTTAGGCGAATTCATCATGCTGAAAATAAGGCATAGTGCCAAAATTAACCTTCTGCTTAGAGATTTCTTCCAAATGAGGTTCAGTTCATCAGCTGTGGAGTCTAGACAACCGATGCTGATTGAAAGGCGTGACGGTGAAGTGGAAGCCGATGACTCCTTTGTCTACCCTCCTACCCTTATGTAGAATGGCCCTAGGGCAGCACTTAATATTGGAGTCCAAGAACATAATTTTGCCCAGGGTAAGTGCTAAAGGTTGACTGATTTTCTTACTTAGGGCATAGGAGTATATAAAGTCTTCACTTGGATAATCTACATGTGTCTTGTTAACTAGTCAAGCTCTTTAAAATGAGGTGTCCATATGAGTGTGTAATTGTTTACATATTGGTTTCATATTAGTATGGAGTATGGTGGGTATTTATTTTTCCATTCTTGTGATACTTTACTAAGAAAAATGTATTTCAATTCCATCCAGGGCTATTCTATCCATTATTCCATCCAGGTAAATGTAAAAGCTGTAAAGTCTCAATCTTTTTAATGGCTAAATAGTATTCCATGTATACATATATCACAGTTTGTTGATCCATTCATGGGTTGATGGGCAATTAGGTTGCTTCCACAACTTGTCAGTTATGAATTGAGCTGCAGTAAACATTCTGGTGCAAATGTCTTTGTGGTAAAATGATTGTTTTCTTCTGGGTAGGTAACTAGTAATGGGATTGCGGGATCTAATGGAAGGTCTACTTTTAGATCTTTGAGGATTCTCCATACTTCTCTCCAAAAAGACTGTATTAGTTTGCAATTCCACTATCAGTGTAGAAGTGTTTGTTCCCTTCTCTCCACATCCATGCCAGCATGGTATTTTGGGACTTTGTGATGTGGGCTAATCTTGCAGGGGTCAGGTGATATCTTAGAGTGGTTTTGATTTGCATTTCTCTGTCAATAAAAGACAATGAGCATTTTTCTATGTGTTTGTTGGCCATTCATCTGTCATCCTCAGAGAAGTTTCTGTTCAAGTCTCTAACCCACTTATAGCGTAGGTGGTTTGCATTTTTCTAATATGGGGATAGAGGGAGGTGGGAAGGGAGAAGGGAGTGGGGGGAGGACAATTGGCAGAAGGAGGGAGGGGATGAAGTGGGGTCTCACTTAATGTGCACATAGTGGGGGTGTATAACATGCCCCCTGGGTGAGGGGCTCTTTTACAACTGGAACTTTACCCTGGAAATGAGAACAATGTAACCTAAACATTTGTACCCTCATATTAATTTGAAATTAAAAAAAATAAAAGTGAGATATCAAAGAATTGGTGTTAGAATAACAAACTCCCAAAGAAGGGAATTATACTATCCAGTAAGTCCACGCTGTGGCTATTGAAGGGACTTTAGCTTAACCCCACCACCAGGAGCTCCTCTGGCTGAGTCTGAGCAGAATAAGACATAGAAGAGGATGAATTTCAGGCTTTCATTTCCTTGAACTTTACCTCACACAAGCAAGTGAATTTGATTATGGAGATCAGCATCTTTGAACTTTGACTTAGCAAGGGAATTTTCATCTTTGAACTTTAAATTCTCCTTAGAAATTCAATAATGAGGAGGCATTTATATTCAAATCTGAGGTGTTCCTTCATAAAATGCTGACATTTTGTTATTGAATTGTCTTCATGCAGGTTATAATTGTGTGATCTTGGTCATTTCATTTATCGAAGAGCTTCTTATGTTATAATTGTGTGATCTTGGTCATTTCATTTATCGAAGAGCTTCTTATGTGCTGTATTGAAAAATGTGGCTGGACCCAATTTTCAACCGTGAGTATAGAGTGGTTGGGAGTTTATGAGTGTAGAATGTTATGATCTATTTCAGAGGGTTCAGAGATAAACTCTGAACTATTGGGCGGAGGCCCCAGGAAGATTTCCAAAGATGCTACAGTTGGAACTGGGAGCTGAGGACTAAGCCAGGATGCGCGACTGCCCAGATTCAGTATTGCTCTCCACTCTTGGTGGGGAGAGCCATGTCCCTGGTTGGCGATTTACTTCATAGCTAACCCCCATAGGTTAAGCATCTAAGTTGGGGAGAAATGTTTTGTATCCATTCCTGGTTTTCCCTGAGTTCCCTTATCTCCTCACAGGAGGGTTTCTCAAGATATTTACCTGCTGACATAAGCCACATTCTCCAACCCCGTCTTTGTGAGTAATCAGGGTGAAGTTTTGTTTTGTTTTGTTTTGGACAGACAGAGTCTTACTCTATTGCCCAGGCTAGAGTGCCATCATGTCAGTCTACCTCACAGTGACCTCAAATTCCTGGGCTCAAGTGATCCTCCTACTTCAGCCTCCCAAGTAGCTGAAATAACACCTGGCTAATTTGTTCTATTTTCAGTAGAGATAGGGTCTAGCTCAAGCTGGTCTCCAACTCCTGACCTCCAGCAATCCTTCCACCTCATCTTTCCAGAGTGTTAAGATTACAAGCACGAGCCACTATACCCAACCAAAGGTGATGTTTTAATGTTTTGTGCACTTCCATTATTTCTTTGTCTTATTAATCAATATTTTTTCACCACAAAGTAGAAACAAATGACACTATTTAAATACCCAAAAGAATATTATCTTCAAATTGCATAGTAGTTCACGAGGTCTATTTCATGTGCTTACAATGATAGAGGTATATATGAGATTTATATTAATATCCTGTATCATACTATAAGTATATATGCATACATGAAATTTATATATCTTAGCTTTTAGATATAAGCCTACATACATGACTTCTCAGATTGAAAGCAGTAATTCTCTATCTTGAGTGTGCCTCAAAATTGCCTAGAGTGCTTGCTAAACGTCAAATTGGTGAACCCCACCCCCAGAGTTTCTGATTCTGTAGATGGAGATGGCGTATTTCTAATAAGTTCTCATACTTTGAAAATCACAGCATAGAAAATAGGGGCATATTGATTCCATGGTCCTACCTATCCTTGGATGGTACTTTAATTTCATAGTTAAAGACCTTCTTCTGCCCTATAGGTCTCTATGTCTGTTTTAACGTCCAGGGCGAGCTGAGAATTTATGCAGGCCAGCACGAGTTGACTTTACCTTCATCCTTGACTTGTGAGCAACTGGAAAGGCAACTGTACTTTAGGGTTGAAGTTAGAAGTAGCCAATGGATACTTGGTCAGAAGACAGATGTTAACACAGCTGGTCACAGGGGCTGAAGTTGCACACAACTCTAATCCTTCTGAGGACCAGCTTCTCAGCTTCCCTTCTTAATTGTCCTTCAAAATCTGGTTGTAGAGACAAGAAGAGAGAGTCTAGGGAAAGAAACGGAATGCCTGCCAATTCCTCACCACAAGTTTGAACAACATCTTTGTTGATGCATAAAAAATTCCTGCTATAACAAGCATCCTTTTGATGAAAAATAATAAATTTCTTCTGGTTTGAGTGACAAGTGGTTAGAATCATGCTTCTTGCTCTCAGCACACACAGGGAGAGGAAAAGCGAAACTGCTCATTCTGCAGGGGAGGTACCAGGGCTGAAAGTGAGACACCAAGGGATAAAATCCAAAAGGCACAAAACAAATATTCAAAGAAATTAAACCGCTGTACAGAGGAGGAGCACGCTATGTAGCACTCAGACACGTTTAGTGTGCCTACAAGCTTATGCCCTGAGACCTGCCACATCCACATCCCTCTTCTGAGAGATTCCTTGTGAGTCAGGGAGTGTGCCTGGTCCCTTAAGATGCCACAGCCCTGGGCGGCACGTGTGGCTCAGTGAGCAGGGCGCCGACCCCATATACCAAGGGTGGTGGGTTCAAACCCAGCCCTGGCCAAACTGCAACAAAAAATAGCCAGGCGTTGTGGCGGGCGCCTGTGGTCCCAGCTACTGGGGAGGCTGAGGCAAGAGAATCGCCTAAGCCCAGGAGCTGGATGTTGCTGTGAGCTGTGATGGCACAGCACTCTACCAAGGGTAATAAAGTGAGACTGTCTCTACAAAAAAAAAAAAAAAAAAAAAGATGCCACAGCCCTGTGCATAGCTAATTTAATCAGGGTCATGCCTAAGTCCAACAACCCGGGCCATCCAAGTACATGATTATTAACAGAGGTGCCGGGATGAATCAGATTTGGGCAGCAAAAGCAGCAAATAAATGCAGCTGACCAAATAGTGTAGAAACGGAAAGTCACAAAGAAAGACAACAGGAAGACATTAAGAATGGCAGAGGAGAACACTGCAGTGGCTGAAGGGTCCCCAGGACCAGTTTGCTTTTTGCAGCTGCTGAAGTCAACCCCTCAGTTGTGAACAATGGTGGTCCCTTTGGAACCCTTCTTTGGAAGCCCTCACTAGCGGTCTGCAGAAGCTTTCCTTGTCCTTGCAATAAACTCCCAGGAATTGGGATAAGAATTTGTACATTTAGGGCGGTGCCTGTGGCTCAACGAGTAGGGCACCGGCCCCATATGCCGGAGATGCTGGGTTCAAACCCAGCCCTGGCCAAAAACTGCAACCAAAAAAAAAAAAAAGAATTTGTACATTTATAAGAATTTACATGTTCTTATACATTTATAAGAACTAGAACTGTTTCTAGTTCTAGAAACAAAGATACATTTACGAGAACTGGAACTGGGTCTAGTTCTCATAAACACATCTTTTTTTTATTTTTATTTTTTCAAATTTATTTATTTAAGACAGGGTTTCACTATGCTGCCCTCGGTAAAGAGCCATGGCGTCACAGCTCACAGCAACCTCAAACTCTTGGGCTTAAGCATTCTCTTGCCTCAGCCCCCCAAGTAGCTGGGACTACAGGCGCCAAACACAAACCCCAGCTATTTTTGTTGTTGTTGTTGTTGTTACAGTTGTTTAGCAGGCCTGGGCCAGGTTCAAATCCACCAGCCCCAGTGTATGTGGCTGGCGTCCTAACCACTGAGCTACAGGCACAGAGCCATTCTTTGAAACTTGAACTTGAATACAGGAGTTTGAGTCCAGCCTAGGCAATATAACCATCTCTAAAAAGAAAAGCAGAGGTAAGAAGAAATTGTTACAGACTAGAATCTCAGGCCAAACCCAAAACATGAAATATAAGTATATTATTTCCAACATTGACAAATGTCAAAAATAGTGTGGCTTGAGCTGGACACAGTGGCATGCCTGTAATCCCAGCTACTTGGGAGACAGAGTTGGGAGGATCACTTGAATCCAAGAGTTTGATTCCAGCTGGGGCAATACAGCCAGACCCCATATCTAAAAAGAAAACTAGAGTGGTTTATTTCACAAAATAGCTCTTTGTTAATGTACATTTTCAAGGAGAGATGGAACACCACCTGCTTTGTGCCTTGCATTGGGTGAGACATTGAACAGAAAGACATGTAGCCTCATCAAATTCTGTGACAATTGCAATTCTGGTCTGGGTATTTCGGTTTGGGTGTCAAGATTGTGAACCAATCAAAGGAAGACATGATGGCTGCATTATTTCATGGCAGCTTGTTAGGTATGTAACTTAATGTGATTGTGCCTCCATTTTCTCATCTGCTAAGTGGGGATAATAATACCTGTCCTTCCTACTTTAAACGATTGGCAAAGATCAAAGGAGAGAACATTTGGATCTTGAATGTGTAAAGTGTTCTACAAATATATTAAGTCTGCTCCTGAGGGAGACTAGGAAATCCATAGGGACACATTCCCCCCAACCCCACCTCGATGTCCAGGCCAAGATTCTGTCAGTCCAAAATAAGAATGTTTTTCCTCAAACCTCCCTCTCTTCCCTACTTTGTGATAATAGGGCTGTTAACTTGTTTTTTTCAGTTGTGGTGATTTCATTTGCTGCATAAATGTCAAGTTCCACTTGACTAGAAGTTAACATGTAATATCTCTTCCCTTCCCTCCCAAGTATAATCCTGTTAAATTATCCCTTTATGCTCTTTATGCTCACATTGAATTTTTTCTTTCTTTTTTTTTTTTTGCTTTTTAGTTTTCAGTCTTAAAATAGCATATTCTACCCAACTGCTTTCAAGGCAATGGGAACGGTGGCTGGCATTGTGGGAGTTTAATGCAAATCATAGTGAAGTTGGCTGCACTTCAAATAATAAGAGCACCGTCAAATGGGCGTTTATCAGGAGAACCTGACAATTCCAGGAGCTGAAATTACCTTACATTTGCAGCGTTTAATTCACAGTCTCCTGTCATTCTCATACAAGCCAAATGGAAACACAAGATGAGTTTTGTTATCCCCATTTTCCTGAAAGGAAAAACTAGAATACAGAACAACAAAATCCCTTTACAAAGGCCACTGGGCCTGACCAGTCTTGGATGTGAGTTTCTAAGTTGGGCTTCCAATTGGCACATTACTCTTGTTACTAAATCTTCAGGTGCCACTAGAAGGTTCTCTCACCCCATAGGTCATTTCTACCCCCAATTTACTCTCATGATCAATCCCACCATCTCCCAACCACCAGCCGGTCTTGCTAAGAAAGGCTCTCTCCTTTATCATGTTCCCTCAGACTATCAGAGGAAGATTCAGGGAAATGGTCCTCAGAACAGGAGGAAGAAACCAGAAGAGCAAGCTTGTTGTGTTGTTGCAATTTCAGTGTTTAGTCCTTTATGGGAATACTGGGGAACAGGTCTGCATCGGGGAGACCCTGAATGAAGGATGCACCTGCTGTGTGCACAGTGACCTATGGGAGGGGTGAATGTCTCTCCACTTTATGGATAAGTCAGTTGACCTTGAATCACTTGCAGCTGATCTTGTAGCTGGTAAGCATCAGAGCTGCCCATGAGCTCTGCTCTGCAGGTAACACTAATATAATCTCTAGCTAGATGAATCTGTAGCATTCACTAACAACTACAGGGAAATGTTTAGAAAAAGGAGTCTCTTTTTGGCCTCCCAGAAATAATATCATAGAGGCAAAAACTGTATCTCTATTCTTTCCCTGCAAAAGGTCGACCCTGCGTTATTCATAATAGCTTCACTCACTCATTTCCTCCTCAAGAGGACGGAGGCCCCTTCCTGTGGACATGGCTCTTCTCGGGAACCCCGAGAGAGAGGCTGGGAATGTTTGATCTTAGCTTTTAAAACCAGTTGGAGACTTCCCCATGCCCAGAGGGAGAGGGGCTTTCCCAGAAAGCACTCTTGCACAAGAGCACCCTCTTTCTTGTCCCCCCACCTGCACCTCAGTGGAGAGTCACCTTTGTCCCACACCCCTTCATTACCGGATAGCCAGCAGCCTGCTCACATCTCTTGGCTTCTGAGCAAGCAGCCTCTCCCTCAACAAAGATCAGGGTCAGGGTCAAGCCAGTCAAATGCAGGTCTGAGGAGTGGGAAAGCCTGAGCAGCTCCCCTGAGAGGCAGCCATGGGGGCCCCATAAAGCTCCCCTCCCCCCTGCTTCCCAACCCATCACCCCTAATCTCTGGGCTCAGCCCTGCAATGACAGCTTAGGTGGCGGCAAGGAACTTAACCGCTGCAAGTTGAAACAAGACTCCCCGCCTCCCCTCTCAGCAACCAGGCTTTAAATAGGATTAATGAGAGAGAACATTCTAAACACTGCGCTGAGAGGTTCCAGAACAGGCAGCCGGCTACTTCCTCTCAAGCTGCCATTTTGGATCTGTTCCCCTGGCTGCCTCCTCTGACTCGGAGCTAGCACTTTCCCGCTCTGCATTCCAGCTCAGCTCTGAACCCAACCTTGGGATTTCAAGGACAAGGTGAAGTCCTATTGTCCTTCCAAGGACCTCCTCAGCTCACTCAGCCCACTGCTAGTGCAGGGAAAGTTCAGTCTTGCCTTAGTCATTTAGATTAATTGATTATCTGCACTGATAAAATTCAAAGACCTCAGGAAGGAGTTGGGGTGGATCCAGGAAGGAAGCAGCATTAGGCATCTTGTTGACCTAGAGTGGGACGTGGCCATCCCTGGGAAGGGTGGACATTGTCTTAGTCCATTGCATGTTGTTTCCTGTGTCCAACCCTGTGGAATTATATGGTTAATTTCACCCCAAAGAATACAAAACTGAGCTTCTGGGGGCAAGGGACTAAGCCAAGATCTCACTGCTGCTAGAATTCCAACCCAGGCCTTCAGCTCCAGGTCAGTAGCTTCAAAACGTTGTTCTTGTCCCTACTACATCATGCTGATGGGCTGCAGGCCGCACAGAGACTGTTTCTAATTGGAAGAAATAGGGTAGAAAAGTCTCTGGGTATCTGATTGGGGGAGGAGTGGCACAGAGGACAGCAACTAAACACTTAACAAGGGTTTGGGGACATATTTGGCCCTGTCTTAAGTGGTTACAATTGTTAACTCCTGAAACACTCATGGCAACACCATGGGGCAGGCACTGTTAGTGGGAAACCCAGCGCTATTTCACGATTTTGTCTCATGGAACCCTGCAGGCAAAATTAGCTAATTAACAAGAGACTTTTCCAGATAGACCACTCAACCTGGCTTCCATTGATAGCCCTTCTTTGCTATTCCTAGCAACTTTAGAAAAAAAAGTCAGAAAATGCTGAAAGGATTTCAGCATTTCCTTAGAGAGGACCTTGTGTGACCACCTGCCACCTCCACTCTGCTGCCCCCTTTCGCTTTATGTTAATTGGGGATGTGATCAGATTAAGTCTATCTTATGGGAAGTGCAGTCAGCCTTAGGAATAAAAGCAAAATATATGGTCAACACCTACAGAACTTGATATGTAGAGTAAAGGAGTCTAGTTAATCCCAGAAGACAGGAGGAAAAAGTAAAGATGCTAATCCAGCGTTTCAGTGGCTGGAGAATTCAATTAGAAAGTCGGCCAGACCAGAAGGGGCCCACGCCCAGGGCAGCTCCTTGTCTCAGACAACCAGTCTCTAAGGCCCCCAAACCCTCCAAGAACAGCATCATCCTCTCATCTAGAACTCCTGGAGCAGCTTCCTGAGAAACAATTGAGTAAAAGTGTAAATTAAATTGTAGCACACAGGGTCTCCAAAGCCTCTGCTCTTTTTTTTTCCGCCCCCCCTGGGGAGAGGAAATGAATGTGCCAACATTCCCCATAGAGGAACTAAATGATTTCCCAGAAGTCTGGTCTCATATGCTCTATTTGTTTAAATGAGTTTAGGGCCATAAGCAAATGCGAGTTTGACAGGGCCCATTTGCGAAAGGCCTCCCTCAGAACTGACAAGGGTCATGCCAATTTCTTTGTCTGCAGCCATTTCTCAGCCCTGGGGGAGAAATTAGCCCAAAGTCAATTAGTCCATTAGTCACCAGCCCTGTGCTCAGCAGCAGGCTGAGTGTCATTAGGGATATGGAAGAATAAGAGGTGGTCTTTTATACATTTATTTCTGTAATGTTTGTTGACTGCCTATTATGTGCTGAGCACAGAGCTGGGCACTTAAAATCAAATAGGAAACTGGTGTCCATCCACCTTTATGTTGAAGGAATGAACAGCAGGACGTGTGTTATTCAGTAGGACTTGAATGGGGTGGCAGAGGGACCCAGCGGAGAGCAGGTTAGGACTTTCAGAAGGGCTTAAAAGACCCTTCCATTCTGGCCTGAAAGAAGGCAAGGACACTGGCAGGTAGACATTGGTAGGCGAGGAGGCAACGTGGAGCTCTGGGCTGACCTTGACTCAGGAGCCTTACATGTTGGGCAGGTGTGGGATGTTGGAGTCATAAGCACAGATGTTTGGACTTGGTAGCAGAGGGGAAACTATTTTCTATCTTGTGCTATCTATTTTCTATCTGTGGTCCTGAAAGTCTCCCATGCACTTTGGAGGTCTCCAGCCTGGGCTAGGGCTGAGGTTGACTCTAGAGAGACAGCCTGAAAAAGCAGAGAGAGCAAAGGGTTTGGATGGGCCTGAATCCCACCCTTTTTCCTTGGCTTACTAGTGGTAGGATTTGGGGCAAACTGTTTAGGCAACTCTAAGCTATAGTTTCTTCATTTGGAATAGAGATAATGATTTCTACGATTATTAAAAATAAAGACTCTGTAGATAAAGTGTCCAGCAAAGATGTGACAATTAGTTGTAATAGGCAAGCAATGAATATCGTTTTCTCCAGGGCTTTCCCCTTTTTGAAGACAAAGGCGAACTATACAAGTATGTCCTAATACCATTTCTATTCCTAACCAATTGGTCAAAGTCAATCAGGGTAACTGGGTAACTTCGCAGTTTGCCACTGACTGCTGGATGACATGGCCAAGCCTGTTCAGAGTCAGCTGAAGGCTTTGTGAGAAAAGCTTTCTTGACCCTAAAAAAGAGACGCAGGAACAAAGGTCTTTTATTCCTCAGCCCATTACTGCCTCTGGGTGTGACAACCGGACGGATAGAGTCAACCTGTCATCATGAAGCAGCCATCCCCAGGGCAAAACCTATGCTCTGAGGCCGGCAGAACAAAGAGAGATCCAGTCTCTGATGCCCACTAGAAAGCCAAGGTATGAACCGTTAGGATCTGACCTCTGTGCTTATTAATTCATAAATTTATTTCTCTATTTTCTAAGCCACTTTGAGCCAGGCCTTTCTGCTACTTGTTCATGAAAATATCCTCTTAATTCACAACTGTAGACAAACGTGTCTAAACCACAGAAGACGCACATTTCCGAAAAGGTGCTAGGCCAGGCCCTTTCAGAGACTGGATGTTAAATTAGAAATAGTCTTTGTTACATCCTATTGGAAACAGTGGGGCAGGGGAGTTGACTCAGAATGCTTCCTTCTTGTTTCTCTGTAATCTTGTTCAACCCTGAGTTTACATCAAAGGGCTTGCTACACAATTTTCACATTTTCATAGTAGCTCTCAAAGCTATTCACACTAGAAGCCCCTTAGTCCCATTGGAGCTCTGGTATTGCAGTAGCCAAAGTGGCTGGTTCACTGTTCTCCACTCAGGGGAAGGAAGGTTGCCTGCCTGTGGCCAATGCCGTCCAAAACCAACCACATCCAGGTCTTGCATCGGTTAGTTACACAGTTTCTGAGCAGTTTCGAGTTATGTGTCATCAAAGCCTGAGTTCCAAACTCCAGTGAAGCTAGGCCAATTTAAGACAAGAGTCTTATATTTTGATTCCGTTTTCCTTTCAACGAAAGGCTAGGCTGAACATATTTCCTAAGATGACCTGAACATCTTCGTGGGGAGAGGTCATTACTGAATTGAAAATTCTGATGTCAGAGGCCAGGTTTGGTGGCTCACGCCTGTAAACATAGCACTCTGGGAGGCCAAAGTGGGTGGATTACTTGAGCTCAGAAGTTCCAGATGAGCCTGAGCAAGAGTGACACCCCTGTCTCTACTAAAAATAGAAAAAACTAGACGTGCATGGTGGTGCCTGCCTGTAGTCCCAGCTACTCAGGAGGCTGAGGCAAGAGGATCACTTGAGCCCAAGAGTACAAGGTTGCTATGAGCTATGATGAAACTGTGGCACTCTACTGGGTGACAGAGACTCTGTCTCAAAAAAAAAAAAGAACAAAATCTGATGTCAGGAAGATCTCGCAGGGTGTTTGTTCCCACTGTAACATCTCAGGTCTCCCTGAGCTTAGGTGAAGTACTTAGCATGAAGTTATAGACAATAATTCTAATGATGATGATGATAAATAATTCCTTGAATGCATGCAAAGCAGAAATACTATTTGCATTTTATCTCATTTGTCTTTATAACACAAAGAGAAGGCAGGGAAGAGAAACATTCTTCCTGATTCAAAGGCAAATTTACTGAAGACCAAAGATACTATGAAGTGCAAAGTGCCCAGTGATTTACAAGTAAGGGATGTAATTTCTTTTCTTTCTTTTTTTTTTTTGCATCCTTATTTTCTTCCTCTTTTACCTTTCTTTTCTTTTTTTTATTAAGTCATATACACATAGATCCTGAATACATTTATGCATATGTGGGGTACACCGTGTTGACTTTTTTGTACAATCTGATGTGCTTACATCAAACCAATCAACACAGCTTTCACCTCATTACTTGATTATTGTGTTAAGACATCTATGTTCTACACTTGACAGATTTGACTTGTACCCTTGCAATATGCTCCATAGGTGTGGTCCCGCCGTTTACCCTCCATCAACTCTCCCCTCTCCCCTCCCTTCCCACTCCATTTCTCTCCTTCATCCTGGGCTATAGTTGTGTTCTATCTTTCATAAGAAAGTGTGAGTAAATATAAGTTGGTTTTGTAGAAGTACTGAGTACACTGGATAGTTTTCCCTCCATTCTTGAGATACATTACTCAGGAGAATATGTCCCAGGTCCCTCCATGTTAACATAAAAGAGCTAAAGTCTCCATCTTTTTTAAGGCTGCATAGTATTCCATGGTATACATATACCACAATTTATTAATCCATTCATGGGTCGATGGGCATTTGGGCTTCTTAGGATGTAATTTCTGGTAATAAGATCTGCACATCCAGAGCAACCCTGAAGGGAAACAACACAGTGTTGAGACATCCTCCCAGGTCGTGGAGCATTGGCTCTGCCTGCAGGAAAGCTGGCGATCGGCAGCAACACTCTGTTGATTCCTTAAAGCTTTGCTTAGGTCTCTAGCTTTATAATACTTTTTATCTGACCTCACTTAAATATAATCAGCCTTTTCTATCTTTCAACAAAAGGCCCTGGACTTCTTCGACTTGAAATAATTATTAAACAATTATTTGACCTTGACATTTCACTTATTTCCCACTATATTCAACATTATTCTCTTAATCTTCATATAGTTCCCAATATAGATATAGTTGCCAGATAGATAAAATGTTATTAACCCCATTTTACTGACGAACAAACTGAGTCTTAAAAAGACTGTGAGAAAATTGCACGTTTGAAGAAGTGAGAATAAATCTTCTGAATTTGAGTCCAATCTTCTCTCTGAAAAATCATCCTGTCCCCTCTTCCCCCCCTTCCCTCCATAGCATTCGTAGCATTTTTTGAGTGCTTACTGTATACCAACAATGCGTTGGGTCCTGGGGATTCAATGTTGGGTAAGACAGACGGGTCTTTGAGCAAGAAAATTACAGAAAAGTTGAAGAGATAAGCAAGAAGCCGGGGAATTATTTGAACTGTGACAGGTAAAAGTATCTTGAGGAAGGCAGAGACAAGATTCTGCTTTAACTGGTCAATGGGTCTGGTTTGGTGGGCCAATATTTTTTTGTTTGTTTGTTTAGAGACAGAGTCTCAAGCTATTGCCCTGGGTAGAGTGCTGTGGCATCACAACTCACAGCAACCTCCAACTCTTGGGCTTAAGTGATTCTCTTGGCTCAGCCTCCCAAGTAGCTGGGACTACAGGGCCCAACACAATGCCCGGCTTTTTTTCTGTTGAAGTTGTCATTGTTGCTTTAGCTGGCCCAAGCAGGATTTAAACCCACCAGCCTCGGTGTATGTGGCTGGTGCTCTACCCACTGAGCTACGGGCGCCGCTTCAGTGGGCCAGTCTTGTTCCTAGTGGTGAAGAATGAAATGAAAAGCCAGAACAATAAGCCCTGTATCTCAAGTGATGGGTAGATGAGAAAGGGAGGAAACTTTTATGAGAACCATGTTCTGGGTCTTTCACAAAGACCCAGCTTTCTAGACTCTACTCAAGCGAGGGAGGACCTGAGGGATACATCAGAGGTCCACATCAGACACTTTATCTGTACCCAGGGGCCCAGGAAGGGCAACCCTTCCTAGACAAGGAAGAAGAAGAGCCACATTGAGAACCCATCAGTAGTGTTGGGGGTAGACATACTCGGCGTTGCATTACCATACCCAACTGCTGACTCAGGGAGCTAATTATAGCTTTGTACTGCTGGAGACCACATTCCTGAGGCTTTCATGCTCTCTCCCTCTCACACACAACCACAACACACACACACACACACACACAGGCACACACGCGCACTATACCATTCATCACTGGTCTCCTCCCCATTCTGCTGCCTCACTTCCACCCCCTCTGTCAATGCGTCTCACTTTACCTCTGCAGTATCATCACGGGATGTTTCTGTTGTCCCATAGTCTATCACGGTTCCATCCCTTGCATATACATCAATGCAACACTCGCACCTTTTGCCTAACTCCATCTTGATAGAAGGGCTGCATAGTGACCCCAACCTAATCTTCCACCTAGAATGTCTCTGATAGAGATTCAAGTGCGAAAGGAAGGCCCTTAAGGAGTGTCTCCTCCAAACTACCCATTTTGCAGATCAGAAAACTGAGGCCTTCCCGGCCAGGGACACAGCTTGTCTAAGAGGATATAAATAGTCAGTCCAGGGTCCTTTGCCCCTTCCATGGAATTCTACATCTGAAGACACAAAAATGAATTTGAACTGATTCTTTAGTCAAATATTTGACCTATGTTAGCCTATTTAGTAAAAATGGAATATTTGACCTATGTTAACCTATTTAGTAAAAACTCATGAGGCAGTCTCACAAGCAAACGAGCATACATATTCTGTATCAGTGAACTGAACCTACTGGGCTTTAGAGAAAAGAGGCATCCTTCTGCCTGGGGTGATCAGAGGTGTGAGTAAGGACTGCATTTTGCGTCTCAAATTTCAAGAGGTAGGGCGGCACCTGTGGCTCAAGGAGTAGGGCGCCGGTCCCATATGCCAGAGGTGGCGGGTTCAAACCCAGCCCCGGCCAAAATAAATAAATAAATTAAAAAAAAAAAAAAAAAGAGGTAGGGTTAGAGGAACAAGAGGAAAGCTCTTCAGACTGAGGCACAGGTATTTATAAACATGGGGAAAGGAGATAATGTTCCAAAAAGGCTGAGTAGCCTTTGGGTTTGACCTTTAGAAAGTGTAGTATTTTCATAATATGGGTGAGTACATTGGGTACTTTTTCTTCCATTCTTGAGACACTTTACTAAGAAGAATATGTTCCGAAAGGGGAAAGGGAGGGGAAGGAGGGAGGAGGGAGGGGGAAGGAGGGGGATTAATGGGATTACACCTGCGGTGCATCTTACAAGGGTATATGTGAATCCTAGTAAATGTGGAATGTAAAGGTCTTAGCAAAATAACTAAGAAAATGCTACAAAAGCTATGTTAACTAGTGTGATGAAAATGTGTCAAACGATCTATGAACCAAGTGTATGGTGCCACACGATCATACTAATGTACACAGCTATGGTTTAATAAAAATAAATAAAAAAAAAGAAAGTGTAGTATTACTTCTATTTGCTACCATGCGTATGCGCTTACCACAAGCTAGGGGTTCTCACTTAGTTCTCACAACAAACCTATAAACTAGGAATTCATTTGTTTAACAAATATTCATTGAGTGCCTACCATGTACCTGGCAAGTTCTAGGTGTTGGGGATACATCCCTGAATAAAACAGAACACATCTCTCTGGTCAGAAGAAAAGAGAACAAATCTCTGCCCTTGGGGAGTTTACACTTCACACTCCGGGATGGCTACCATTTTTTTTTTCTTGTGGAGACAGAGGCTCACAGCAACCTCAAACTCTTGGGCTCAAGTGATCCTCTTGCCTCAGCCTCCCCAATAGTTGGGAGGAACTACAGGTGCCCGCCATATCAGGCCATTTTTTGAGACAGAGTCTCTTGCTCAGAGCTGGTTTGGAATTCTTCAGCTCAGGCAATCCAGCCTCTTCAGCCTCCCAGAATGCTAAAATTATACGTGTGAGCCACCCTGACCTGGCCACCTCATTTCAAGTGAGGCTATGCTACCTTTCAAGGAAGAACAGAAGGCTGGAGGCAAAAGAGTGTTCTCAAGGGGTTTGAGCTGAGAGTAGCAGAAACAAAATGTTTTGTTTCTGTTTGGACTGTCTCACCTCCTATTTGTAATCAGAGGTCAGCCATCTCAATCCTACCCCCAAGAGCCCCCCTTCACACACCCATCTTTCAGGCAGAGGTTTACACTCTCAGCAGAGGTTTACACTCTCAGCAGAGTTACCACCATCCCCTTTTAGGGGATTAACTCGGTGTATCCTCAGGCCCCCAAGCCTCATGCAGCACCTGGCTCCCCAGTTAACAGTTCCCCGTCGGATTAATTGATTGATGTTAAAAATTAGGGTTGGGGAGAAAATGATAGTGTTAGTGGGTATTCGGTGAGATTAATAGCTATAGACTTGAAACAGGCCTGGGCTTTCACCTGAAACTCAGCCCTGGAAAGGAGCTGGAAAAGCTAGCTTTTGAAGTGTTTTGGGAGAGGGAGTGCCCGCCGCAGATGGATGTTGGAGACTCCAGCCTGAAACCCTGTGGGGTGAAGCAAGGACCCTCACTGGCCTGCTGGTCAGGTGGGTCCTTGAAACAAGAAATGCAGCCTTCTGTGGGAGAGGGAAGAGGAGCTAGGAAAAGGAAACCGGAGAATAAGAGGAAGGGATTATAAACAAGAAGGGAATAAGGAGGAAAAGGGCAGAAGGAGGAATGGATAAAGGAGAACTGAAGGAGAATGGAGTACAGGTAATGAAAAAAGGAAGGGATAAAAGAAAGATGGGGACAGTTGGAGAAAGGGACAGGGGAGAGAAAGACTGAGCGGGCAGTGCTGCGCGGCGTGGCTGATAGAAGTCAAGGGAGGGGGAAAAAAAAAAGAAGTCAAGGGAGGGGAGCCTGGGGACCCAGGACTCCGCGCCGGCCGGGCCAGGGCTCTAAGGAGCCCGAAGGTCGGGAGCAGCCTCAGCTGTCAGCCCGGAACAAAGGCCGCGGAGCAGCAGGCACTGGGCTGCGGGCCGCGCCCCGGCCAATGAGCGGCGCCGGCGCTAGCCCCGCCCCGCCCCGCCCCGCCCCGCCCCCGGCTCCGGGACCCGCGCCTAGGCCGGCGCGCCGGGAGCAGGCGGGCGGGCGGGCTGGCCGGCTGCGGGGAGGCCGAAAGTTTCTCTGGCTGCCTTGTCCAGCCAGCGACAGCTGCCGCGGGACCAGCCCGGCCCTGCAGCTCTGGAAAAAGAAGAAACTCGCCGGGAAACACACTGGGGAAAGAAAAGATCTCAAGCCAACCCGGCAGCGCAGGAGACAGGTAAGGTGCAGGGACGAGGTCCAGCTCGCCCCTGGCCGTGTCCGCTGCAGGGCGCTGGGCTGCGGGGAAACTGCGCTCCCGCGACGTGCCAGGCAGCCGGTGCCCCCGCGCGTCCGTCGGTCTTTGTCTGGGCCGCTGTCTGTCTAAGTGTCTTTGTCTGGGCACGGAGCTGTCAGGGTCTTCCCCTTTGCCGGGGTGGATGCTGCGGAGCTGGCCCCAGCATGCAGGAAATGATAGTGTGTCTGTCCTTCTGTCTTTGTCTCCTGGTCTCTTTCAGACAGAATTTATCTCCTCCCTGCCCCAATCTGATCTCGGTGGACTTAAATATTAGGTGACACTGGTATCAGAGGGGAGGTGGGAGGCGAGGAAGGGGAGCTGCGGTGGCGCTGCCTTTGGGAGAGGATCTGACAGTCGGGCAGGACACTGAACTTTGCGGTCTGGAACTTTGCAGATGGGCTGTCCACGCTGGCTGGCAGGGAGGGCACGGATGCAGTTAGAGGTTTGGAATGTTTCCCTCAAGGAATAAGTGACATGGGCTGGGATAGTGAGAAAGGAGGGTGTTAACCAGGGGTGTCTAAGTGGCTCCCTGGGGCTGCAGGTCTTCAGGGTCAGACCTGGGTGTGCAACTCAGGAATTTAGGAAAAGCCACACACGGAGAAACACACCGAGTCACACACAGCACATTTATTTCTGTCCCTCAGCCAACCACAGGCAGCCAGACCCACCCTCCCTCCCCAACTCACCCTAGAGAGCTCACACAACTCAGCCACAAAGGCTGAAACATCACCAAGGGCCAGGTGATGTTTCCCTCCCTGCTCCAAGTGGAAGGGATTGAACTGTGGAGCAAATGAATGTTCTGCCCGCCCACGAGTGCCAGGCCTGGGAAAGTGCTCCAGACTTGTCAGTTTCCCAGGAATAAGGATCTTGGGGATCTTAACAATCTTAGGGATCTAAGCACCTCAAGCATTCCTGGGTCCTTCCTCATAGTCCATCCACATCCTTCTGCTGCTATCGGTCCTCCTGCGCTGGCAAACTCATGACAGGGCAGAATTCTGGACAGTGCTTGGTGGGGACTGCTCAACAGCAGTGTCCCCCACGCTGCTGGACGTGCGGCCTCATAGCAATTGAGGAAGCCACAGAGAGATGAGCTGTCTGCCTGACAGTCCCTCCTGTATGGAGACCCTGGAGAAGAGGCAGCAGGTGGGCAAGAGGGTGTTTGTAACCTGAGCTTTCTCCAAGTTCAAATACAATTTTCTGCAGGTGTGCTGAGGAGAGTGGAGGTGTTGGTGGGGGCAGTGTATATGGGCTTTAAAGATAGTATTTACCGACAGGAAAGGTGTTTGTGTTCAAGGGTGGATAAGAACACAGTCTGTGGGCAGGAGTCCGTGGGCAGGAAGCGTACAGGCTAATCAGGTGTGGTGTTCCACCTTGTATTTATCCAGCACTTTCCTTCTGAGGAGCTTTCTCCACTTCATAGACGTTATCTCATTTGTTATCTTATTGATCTTCACAACATAACTACCAGGTTGGCACATTTGACTCTCTGTGTCTGTCAGCCAAGAAACTGAGGCCACCATAAGGGAAGGATGTTCCCTGAGGTCCTACAGCTAAAATGGGAGCAATCGGGGCAACTGGTAGTCCAAGTAAAAGGTCCCAGGTGGGTGGATGTGAGTGTGGGGCCCTCTTAGCTTAAGGTGAGAAGAAAACCAGTGAAAAAAAAGAAAGGGCATCTCTTGTGGGTGTGTGTCTGCAAGCAAGAAGGTGGATGGGATATTTGCTGTTGCTGGAGATGGCTGTTATTTAACATTTATAGCAGCCACTGTGTGCCTCAGGGTAAAACTGTTCTAACAGTTCAGCTCGGGCATTTGTGTATCTGCAGGAGGTACCCCATCTGTCTATGTGTGACTCAGTGGATGCATATTGGGGGCCTGCCACAGAAGGATTGCTGCTGTGTACAGTGTGCAAAGTTGGTGGGGGGGAGCAATGCTTTGGGAGTATATAAGGGAAAGATTTGCCTTTCAGTTTTGAGCAGCCATGTGTCTGCACATATAGTGAAGAGGTAGATGGTTCCAGACATATATAAATGGCTTTCTAATCCTGAAATCTTATTTAAATGCCTTTGCACTTATTCAACATTCATTTCATAAATATTCATGGGGTGCCTACCAAATGCAAGCTCTGGGCTACACAGTGAGGCTACAAAGATGAATAATGTAATGATGACAAACCCGTGGTTAAGCTGCTTATAGACCTGTGTACCGGATAACATTGTAATGTTTAATACCATTCCCTACTGCTCTGTGTGCTCCGTGTTTTTTATTCATTGTCTCATTTAATTTTCACTGCAGCCTGCAAAGTACTATAACTTAAATAACCCAGCTAGGTTGGTAAACAGAGGAAGAGGGGTTTGAACTCAGCTCAGTGAGACTTTGGACCCTGGTTCTTCCCACTTTTCTTCTGATGCCTTTGAGCACAGAAACATACTGTTTCTTCTTTGTAGAACATTCTTATCCAGTCCCCCCACCTTCTCCACTTTGGGTTTTAACCATAGGATCAACCCCTCCAAGAAAGCTTCCCCCATCTTTTCCTTTCCTACCATTATCCCATGCTATGACAGACAGCATTTACCCACTGGCTCCTGAAGAGTCTACAAAGTTTCTAAAAGCAAAGATTGTGTTGTGAATCTCCAGCTCAGAGTACTGAGTAGTCTCTTGGTAAATGCTTGTTTAATAAAGTAACAGAAAAAGGAGAGCTGTCAGAGGCCATTGGCAGAGAGCGTTTTTTGCAACAGTGGATATCTATGTGGGCACTCTTTATAGGCGTGGCCTCTGATTTTTCTCCCTGAATTATCTGGCCAGCTCTTTTCAGGGTCTCTGCCTAGATGAAGCTATCCCAGGCCCTGCCACCAACAGTTTGGGAGAGGGGAGTACCCTCACCTCCCCACTCCATCTCCAGATCTATCAACCCCAAAGTACAATTACAGAAAGGGAAATTTCTAGGTGTGAGGTAGACCTGAAGTTTTAAAATCCTGCCTTTTATGTTTTAGAAAAGGCACCTAAAAAAAGAATGAAATAAAATCTCGCACTTTGAGGGCAGCACCTGTGGCTCAGTGAGTGGGGTGCTGGCCCCATATACTGAGGGTGGCGGGTTCAAACCTGCCCCGGCCAAACTGCAACAGAAAAATGGCTGGGCGTTGTGGCAGGCGCCTGTGGTCCCAGCTGCTCAGGAGGCTGAGGCAAGAGAGTCGCCTGGGCCCAAGAGCTGGAGGTTGCTGTGAACTGTGTGATGCCAGGGCCATAAAGTGAGACTCTGTCTCAAAAAAAAAAGAAAAAAAAAATCTTGCACTTTCAATCTGAAAGGGCAGATGGTTCCAGGGCAATATTAGATGTTTCTGGATTTTTCCCTACAAAGAAGTATCCAATTGGCCAGGCGCAGTGGCTCATGCCTGTAATCCCAGCACTCTGGGAGGCCGAGGCGGGCGAATCAGCTGAGCTCAGGGGTTCAAGACCAGCCTGAGCTAGAGTGAGCCTCTGCCTCTAAAAAGAGCTGGGGTTGTGGCGGGCGCCTGTAGTCCCAGGGAGGCTGAGGCAAGAGAATCACATGAGCCCAAGAGTCTGAGGTTGCTGTGAGCTGTGATATCACAACACTCTACCAAGGGGCGAAAAAATAACACTCTGTCTCAAAAAAAAAAAAAAAGTACCAACTGCCTGGGGAATCTTTAGACAATTTACATATCTGCTCTTTGAGTTTGCCTTTGAATGGATCTTTGTACTGCTACAGCCTAGAAACTGTAATGGACACTCTTGAGCAGCTGTTGGGAGTGTGAATTGCTACCGTGTTTGGGGAGGTAATCTGGCTGTGATTTCTCCAAGGTCACACAGGTCAGGTGACTCTCTTCCCATGTCCTCGGCACCACCCACTTATTTCTTATATTGGGTTTACCACATGTGTTCTTATATGTCCACAATGATTTTAGTTTTCCTTTCAAAGATCATTACTTAAGTTTGAAAAACTCTACAGTTTACTATTTATTAACGATCTGATCCATGGGAGGTCCCGGGGAAATGGGGGACAACAAGAAAGGCTAACTAATGCTTTGAGACTAAAATCTGAGATGGGAATTGGGAAGAAAAGCTAGCACACCTGAGTCAGTGACAAGTACATTGACAATTGGGTTATACTAGGTTTGAACACAGCAGAAGGCAGGTGAGTTGGAACCTTCCCCACCAGGGAAGAGGTGCCCTGAGCTCAACCGTGAAGTTGAACCAAAGGAGGGTATGAAGAGAGTTGATGAAACAGCAGCCAAGGTCCTGAATCCAGAATGCAAGCTGAGAGGTGAGAACAGGGGACTCTCTCCCTAGCAGGATGGGTGGCCTCCTGGGCAGGGCTGTGCCCTGCCCTCCAGTCCAGACAGAGCTGCAGAATGGTAAAGATAAGTCACTTCTCACCACTGCCTCCAGCCAATATGCAGACTGGTCTCTAGATCTCCTCCTTGAACGGTTTGGAGAAGCTGATGGGGCTTGTCCACTGGAGCCAGCATGGCTAAGCTGGGCTTCAGGCTAGCCGCCTCCATGCCCCCTGGCAAAGCCGCTCTGCCAGGCTGCAGTTTCCACCTGGGGTCTCTCACACTCATGCTTCCTGCCAGACCCTGACTTTCACCATCTCTAAGCTTCCTTAATAATGATTTTAATAGCCCTTTTTATTTGTACAGGACCTTACACTTTAAAAGGGGGCATAAATTATTATTATAATTGTTTACACCTTATAACAACTCTGTGAGATGGTCCTTCCACCATTTGGCTGACATGGGAACTGAGTGAGCCCCTCAAAGGGGGAGGGGTTCACCAAGGATTTTAAGAGGAATGCCGAGATGTGAACCCAGCTACCTTGACTCCCACTCTGGGGTTATCACAACCAAGCCATGGGTCTCATTAATGATTTGGATTTAGGCTCAACAATTAAGTGGGATTGTTAGGAGGTGTTTCCTATGCAGGTAAAAAAAGAGATTTTTTAAAATTCTAATAATGGGGTGGCGCCTGTGGCTCAAAGGAGTAGGGCGCTGGAGGTGGCGGGTTCAAACTCAGCCCTGGCCAAAAACTGCAAAATAAATAAATAAATAAAATCCTGATAATGGGTTACTTTCATCACTATTGTAATTGAAGCATGATAAAAGTGTTAGAGTGGCGTTCACTTGTTCTGTGGTCTTTATTTGACATGCATAAATGTTTAGCTCAATAGACAATACATTAGGGAGTATCCAGGGTGATGACATGTCTCCTTGAAATTTAAGGAATGAAATTTATCCAAAGTCAGTTCTTTTTTTTAATAGTTTGTCAATCCATCAGGTTTAACCCACTCCGCATTGAAATTAGAGTAAAACTTGCCTCTACAGACTCTGAATTAGTGAAATTTCATGGGAATACCAAACTTTATCCTATAATATACAGAGGATACCAAAAACTGTATACATATGTTAAGATAGGAAAAAAACTGTATTAAAATTTTAACGCTATTACATTTTAATACAGGGTGGAAGTTCACGTGCAATTTTACTAGGTTCAACTATTTTAAATTGCACACAGACTTCCTGTCCACCTTTATATTGATAACAGAAGGTGAATTGAAGTCACCTTGAGCACCTCTTGTAGTTGCAGACGTCAAAGGTGACTTGAGCATTACAAATGTCAGTATTTCGCTATTTCCATCTTGTCCATAAGTGAGTAAAGCTCCCAACTAAAATGGGATTGCAGTCTGTTCGCTGGTGACCTAAGCAGAGTGTGGAAACCAGACTTCGGGGGCAATCTGGCATGGAGGCTGCCACCCAATTGGAAAGAGAACTGGAGGAGCTACATGAGAAGAAGCCTGTGGAGGGAAGGGGGGAGGTGACAGAGACAGGCGACAAGCAGGGAGGGAATGGGTGTGTTAGCTGACAGCTAAAGCTAATTGTTTTAATCAATCCAGCAGAGGGGTGATTTTTCTTACTAAGTGGCAGGCCACATTGGTGTCTGAACAGATGTGATGTGAGTTATATCCAGTACTTGGAACAAAGGCAGCGGAAAGCTGCCCGGCACAGATCACTAGGAGATTCGCTTCCATGTCAGTTAATCACTGTGGGAGAAGGTACCTGCCTTCAGGGTGATGCCAAATCCCGTGCACGAGAATGTGCGAGCACACCAACATTCATTCATTCACCCTTTCCCATCGTCTCTAGCTCTGAGACGTGCTCTCCCATGATACCCAGACTCACAGTCCCAAGTGCATCATAGAACACAAATCTTCAGAGACTCCCATGAGGTCTGGACCTGGAGGATCCACACCCTGTGAGCTGGATACCACAGCACCTCAATCTCTGCCATGCCTGGAGCAGTGGCCATGACCCCGTCAGGGCTGCAGATCCTCCCAAGCCGAGCAGCAGCCACCAGAAGAGAGGAGAGCAGAGTGAGACAGAAACAGGGGCCCTCAAGTGTGTTGAAAGTGGAGCTGAGATCAGGATGGGGTGAGCATCCTTGCAAACCCTGCCTGTCCCTGTACGGGTCTCTAACCTCACCACACAGACTGTTGGGCATGAGGCAATCCCTGCCGGAGGCAACAGGGCAGGGCTGTGCACTTGGACACCGGGGTGTTGGCTTGGGGGGGCCCTTCACTCTCCTTGCTGTTGCAAAGCCGTTTGCTACTAAATTACCTCCTCCTGGCACCCTGGACTGCTAAATTGGTCTCGACTTGCTGTACTTCCACCCACCACCTTAGTCATTATTCACTGGCAGCGTTCAGAGAGTGGGTGTAAGACAGCTGAACATTATATTCCCGCTGTAAAGAGGGAGAATTGGGCATAGACACGCAAGGAAAAGGGAAAAAGGGAAGGAGGTGAGACAGTGCGCGAAGGAGGCAGAGAAACAAAGCTTGGGGTTTGCCAGCACCTGTCTCTGGGGACCCCAAAGCACTGGATGGAGGGGCCCTGGGGGTGCACTCACTGCTGAGGGGCTGCACAGGCCGAGCCTGGAGGAAGGAAGGGATGTCAGCCGTGGGGAAAGAGGAGTTCTGCCCTCCACGAACTCCCTGTTCCTTGAATTCGGGGGCAATCAGCACAAGCTTCTCATGCCTGTTGAGCATTTGTTCCCATGTATTAATATTTAGCTTGTCACCTCCACCCTCCCTCCCACCCTAGATTAGAAGCCCCCTGAAAGAGGAAGTGTGTCATGAGTCCAAGAATATCTAGCACCAGGTCCTGGAGACAGTCAGGGCTCAGCCCTGAATGATTGAGGTGGACGGCGGAAAGGCCTGCGGTGGCCCTTCCTGCCCAGCCGTTTCAGACCTCTCTGTGCTGCCCAAGAGCCAAGGAGCCTAGAATGCCAGGCAGGCAAGAGGAGAAACAATAACCAGGGAACTTGCAGGGCTCAGTTTACACACTTCAGGGAGGGAAAAGGCTCAGAACAGACCAGCTAGGAAAGCAGAAACAGAGGCCCCCTGCCTTGGCGCAGAAGTCTGGAGTGACCTCCCGCCCAGAGCCTGGGGCTCCCCTGATAGCACATCTGTGCTCAGGGGGTGGAGAAGAGTCAGTTCTCAGGTCGGGCAGCAGAGACAGGGTCAGGAGAGGTGCCCAGACAGAGGTTAGAAGCGGGAACAGCACCAACCCAAGCTGGCTTGAAACCTGGAGGGCCCCAAACCCAGGCTCCTTCTCTCCTATACTCTGTATGAAGATAATGAGAAAACCCCGAGAACAGAAGCCTCTGCACATCTAGGGAGGCAGAGACACTTGGATCACATGGAGATTGTCAGGGGCCAGGAGAATGAACCCTGAAGCCGCCCTTGACCTTGTACCAGTCCCTGAGAGGCAGCCCCCTGCCTGGTATGTGCAGGGTGCCTGTGCTGGGCCTGCCCTGCCCCCAGGCAGCTGCCCGGCTCCAGAGGACAATTTGAGCACTCAGGGCAGCTTCCCTTATTTATTGTATCCTTCAAACACTCCAGCTTCAGCCTCTCACAGGGTGTCTGAACAGCGCAAGGGAAGGAGGGAGGGAAGGATTGCACTGTGCTCATGTCTTGAGACAGCCTCCCCCTCCTTGCCGATCAAATTCCCCCAGCCCCAACGCCTCAGTGGCGCCAGCAGACAAACCGCACTGCAGGCAGGTGGGAAAACAAGGGAAGCCAGGCGGAGCCCCCAGCCTCCACCTGCGCCCTAAGTAAATCAAGCTGACCATTGAAGGAGGCGGGGAAGGCTTCCCCAGCTGCCCGGGTGCCTCCTTCTGCAGGCCCACAGCTGGCCCCACTCAAAGGCGGCTGGCTGGCTGGTGGGGCAGGTGTGGGCAGGATGTGTGGCTTTTTCTGAGACTAACGTCCTTATCTCAGGAGTAGGAGCACTAGGCTTTTAGCCTCCCTAGGCCTTCCCCGAGCTTCTCAGACATCTGTTGACTTAGACCCTTTCTCTTGATAATGGAGTTACTTCTTACCAGAGCCACAGATGGGACCTCCAAGTCTAGGCCTCCAAGATTTATCCAAGGAAATTAAAGAGCCTGCCCTGAAGAAATGCCAGATACTCTGCACACAAACACAACAGGGCCAGGTTGAAAGGGTCCTTCAATGCCATTTTAACCACATTACCCACTCCTCCTCCCCTTAACACACACACACACACACACACATATCCATCCCCAACTTGCCTTTACTCAACTCTAAGAATTCTCGTTTCAGATTGCTGGGGCCCTGTTCTTTTCTTTCTTTCTTTTGTATTAAATCATAACTGTACATTGATGCATTCATGAGGTTCAGGGTACTGCTTCGATATACAATGTGAAATGCTTACATCGAACTAAGTAACACCTCCATCACAATTATACTCATTTCTTAATAGTTTTGAAATACACCATTGCATCATGCACATTAGGTGAGGTCCCCCCAAATACCCTCCCTCCTCCCATATCCCCCCTCCCATCCCCTCCCCTCTCCCTCCTCTTCCCTTCTACTTTCTGGACTACAGTTATGTTTTGCCATTCATATGAGTGTGTAGGTGGTTATATATTGATTTCATAGTAATATTGGATACTTTTCCCCCCCATTCTTGAGATACTTCACTAAGAAGAATATGTTCCAGCTCCATCCATGTAAACATGACAGAGGTAAAGTCTCCATCTTTGTTTAAGGCTGCATAATATTCCATGGTGTACATATACCACAATTTATTAATCCATTCGTGGATCGATGGGCACTTGGGCTTTTTCCATGACTTAGCAATTATGAAATGGGCTGCAATAAACATTCTGGTACAAATATCTTTGTTATAATGTGATTTTTGGTCTTCTGGGACCCAGTTCTTTCTATTTTATTTGCATCATCTTGAAATCTTAGAAGGCTAGGATTATCCCCAGAGCTGACCATGCTGCATCTGGGAAGTGCAAAGATGAGGACAGAGAGCTGGGGTTGGGAATGAGACCAAGACATACACACGAAAAAGCCGGAATACAAAACAGGGTGAGCACAGCAGAGTCTTAATGGAAGACACACAGCTAGGGAAGGGTCCCAAGGGCTGGGTGTGATTTCCAGGCAGTTGAAGTGTAGGGGTGTCAATATAGGGGCAGCAGGTGGTGGCAAACAAAACTTTCTAGAAAGGTCAGGTTGGGAAGGGCCAGCTGGGGGTGCGCATGAGGTGCTGCTGAAGTCACAGGCAGAAGAGCACCTATAGCCAACTTTGGTTTTAGGAAGTTGCTCTAGCAACGGAGTATAGAATGGATTTGAGAGCGGGGAGACATCTGTCTACATCTTTCTATCTTCATCCTGTATGTCCTAGTGGATAGCACAGGTCCCCAGAGGTCTCAGGCAGCCTAGAAATACAGCGGGTAGCTAAGGCTTCAAGGAGAATGAAGTTCATAGTTCAAGGTCAAGATGCTGGCACAGTATTTACTTATACAATAGGAAGGATGCATGGGTAATGCCTCCCTGCTCTGAACCTGGAAGAAATCACAGAGGGCTTTTAAGCTTTTTGTTTTTGTTTTTCAAGATGAATATATGGGCCCAAGAAGTGGAGGAGACTTGTTCAGCCTCCCACAGCTGTTTAGTGGCAGGGCCAGGACCCACACATGGGTTTTTCCACTAGGACATAATAGCCAGGAGAACCCAACAGCCCCTCAAACCATGGGTGTCAGGCCAGCCTGCCCTAGAGGACATGTGCAAACAGACACACTCCATCCTTGTGGCCTTTTCTCTCCATTCACGTCAAGGACGCCCCTGGACTTCAGTGACAGCTGATACCGCAGTCTCCATTTTTCTCTCCTCTCTCGTTTCTTTGGGCTCTTTAGGCATCTTATTTTCTTCTGTTCCTCTGCCTTTTCTGTCCGTAGGGTTCTGTGACAGTGAAGGCTGACTGTGACAGTCATAGTTGCTACCAGTTGGTACTTGGAGAAATGAAAAAGCAAGTTCTCCGCCTCGGTCTCATATGTGCACAGCTGAAACAAAACCCAAACAAAACAGGAGGGTGGTTGGATGCCAGGAAGCTCTACGAACCACCCGGAGAGCGACATCACAGAGGGAAAGCTTCCCAGACAGAAGGCAGGTGCACGTGCCAAGGCTGAGGGACGCTGATGACAGGGCAGGACACCCCTCAGTCTTAGAAGAGCAAGGTGCCAAGGGCTGTCCTGGCCGCTGCTATGAAACTCTCAGAACAGCATTTCCCATCTCTCTCTGGAAGGCCCCCAACCTGGTGCCCAGGATTTTCTGTCTTACCTACTAGAACCCTGGTTAGCCATGGGCGAGGGCAGAGTTGGAGCAGTGTCCCGTGAGAGCTCAAAAGAGGTGACACCTGTGCTCCCTTAGTCTCCCTGAGGAGTTCACTCTCCCCTGGACAACACTCTATGGCCCTGGTAGAGACAGCAGGTAAGTCCTCAAGGCAAGATGTGCCGTTTTTCCTGTGTGTAAACCCTGTGGACAAGTTTGGGAGTGGACAGTGGAGTAAACATGGGTTTTGGAATCAGATCAGCCAGTGTTCAGATCCCAGCTCTGCCACCTATGAGCTGTGTGACATTGGACAAGTCACTTGGCATCTCTGAGCTTCAATTTTGAGAACTATAAAATATGTTGTGTCTCATGGAATATTTGTGAAAATTACATCGGCCAATATAAATCAAAGCATAGCAAACGTAAGAGCAACTCAGTTTATGTGAGTCTTGCCCCCTTTCGGGCAGCTGCAAAGGAAGGGAACTGGGCATGAGGCTGAGGTGCCTGTGCAGGAGGGCCAGGAGCCCTGGGTACAGGCGGTGTCCAGGAGGTCAGCAAGGGATGACTTTAGGGCCAGGCAGAGCTACCTGTGGCAACAACCTTCTTATCCACTGACTCTGGCAAAGATAGACGGTTGTAACAACACAGTCTGAGAGGGAATCATTTCCACCTTCACCAGTCTACACCTCCATCTATATTGTCAAGTTCACTGTATTAAAATAGACTGAAAGCCTCTGAAATTACATGGAACAGGTGAGTGAGGCATCCCTGAGTCTCCTGAGGTTGGGACTCAGCACTGAAGGCAGGTGTCTTACCCAGATTGTGCCAATGTGTGTGCAGAATAGGATGAGAGAAGAGAGGGCTGGGGGAGCATCCAAGTCGCCGGGGCTTCCCTCCTCCTCTGGGAAGGACCCCATACCTCCATCTCTGCCATCTCAAGTCAGGGTGTGGAACAGACTCTAGGGAAGGAGGATTTCTCCCCAGGGCAAACAACTGGGTGGAAAGAAACCTCCTCTCCCTTTTCTTCCTTCCCCCGCCTCCTGCTTCAAAGCCAGTGTCTTTCCATCTGGATCATTTTCCGGATTATGTCTTGTGTAAGGTCAGGAAAGGAGGAGGAAGAAAAATAAATAAAGTGAAACTTCTCTCTCTGTTCACTTTATGGGGGCTGCACAGATGTGGGAGGACCCTGGTCTGCCTGAGGCTCACATAGGAGAATGCAGAGACATGTTTAAGAGTCTAATTCTGCATATTGGAAAGTTGGCGAAACATTTATTCTGCCTAAGTGGCATTGAACAAGTTGGGGGCAGACTGGGGTTGGGGGGTGGCCGAGGAGAAGCTGCTTCTGTTTTGGGCACACACTCCCTAGCAGGGACACTTGTATATGAGTTTTCCCACGTGAAACAAGCAGGCTGGCCTTGAATGATTGAATGCGTCTCCCAGGAGCTCCACATCACCTTTCTTCTCCTCGGTGTGTGTGTGTTTCTTTTTTTGGAGACAGAGTTTCACTCTGTCACTCTTGGTAGAGTGCTATGTTGCCATAGCTTACAGCAACCTCAAACTCCTAGCTTAGGCGATTCCCTTGCCTCAGCCTCCCAAGTAGCTGGGACTACAGGTGCCTGCCACAATGCCCGGGTAGGTTTTACAGATGAGGTCTCTCTCTGGCTCAGGCTGGTCTTGAACCCGTGAACTTGAGCAGTCCACCCACCTTGGCCTCCCCAAGTGCTAGGATTACAGGCATGAGCCAACACTTCCATCCTGTGTGTGTTTTTTTTTAAGTGGAAGAAACTTCTCCCTCTTAATGGTGTGGCCTAGGGAGTTAAGGGAAAGAGCTAAGAGAGCTCCAGTCTGATGTTAGAACTTGCATTGACAAAGTCCAGCAATTTCTCCATCCTCCTGTCCAAGTATTAACCAGGCCAGACCCTGCTTAGCTTCCAAGATCAGACAAGTTTGGGCGTGTTCCGGGTGGTAAAACTGAAGACAATTTCTCCTTTCTAACATGTTGTTATCGACTAGGGGGAAGGCAGTGTCTCCAGGAAACAAGCACCGTGTGACTGGTAGAGGAACGTCTAGCAGAGGGGATGTTGTGTGACTTGTGCCAGCCCAGTTAGAAGAGCTATCTGATTCTAGAACAGAAATGTTCCCCGAGATCTCAAAAAGCTGCCTGGGAACAAAAGGAGTCCTGAGATTTCCCTCTGGGCAATCTCAGCACCCCCCCTCACCCCACCTCTCTAAATTATGGGTGGTGGGAACCTCCCACCTGTGGGATGGAGACACGGAGTTCAAAGGGCTGCCCTCTGCACAGTGCCAGAGACAGCTATTAAACTCCCACTTGACCTTGCTTTAGGGATTCAGAAGCTGGTGAGAGATGTGGAACTTGTTAAAGAAAACACAAGGCAGCCTGGAATTGGACCTGACTTTAGTTGGCATGAAATGCTTTTAGGGAAGTGTGCCAAGAGTCAGAAATAATGGAGCTACCCTGTGGGCTCTGCTTAACATGTCTCCACCCAGAAGGCCCTAGGGAGGTGCGTCCCCGGACAGGAAAACATGGAGGTGGCAACACAAACCCGAGTCCTTCTCTTTCTCTGTCCCTCCTCCCTTGCCTGCCCACGACTGAGAACTGCGCCCCATTGCCTGACCCAAGAAGGTGAGGGCGAGGAGGGGTGAGGCTCTTTTGGGAGTTCCTGGCTGCGGATAATGTCCCCCGGCTTTGCCCAGACCTGTGCTTCTGAGGCCGCCAGTTCAGGGCTGTGCAGGGAGAGGGTGGCTTGAGAGTTTGGCCCACTTCTCCTGAGGATCAGAAAGGGCTTTCCGGAGTCAGCCTTCACTGGAGAATCCTTTCCACACTGAGTGGCAGAGGAAGAGTTTGCTTTCTAAGGGTGGTGGCTTAGCGTCCTGGATCTGGTGCCAGCCCGAGCATGGCCCAAGCCATGAGGCAGGTGATTCCTTCAACTCCTCACTCTGTCCTCCTCTTTCTGTTCCCTGAAAAGGACCCCACAAGTGCTCCTGTTCAGGCTTCCTTACAGAGGCAGTAGGATGTGGCTGAAGGTGGAGGCTGACATCTCATCCCCGCCCTGGGGCTGTCCTGCTCTTACCTGGGAGGAAAGGTGCAGAGAGGGAGAGGAGATGGCACTAACCCAAAACACCCCACCCCTAGGCCCTCCCTGTCACTATGGCAGGCCTCTGTGTCACCCTGGCAGGAGGCTAGGACTGCTCAATCTGGCCCACACAAGTGCTTCTTTTCTTTCTTTTGAGACCGGGTCTTACTCTGTTGCCCAGGCTAGAGTGCCCTGGCATCAGCCTACCTTATAGCAACCTCCAACTCCTGGGCTCAAGCGATCCTCCTGCCTCAGCCTCCTGAACTATAGGCACTGTGACTCCAGGTTAATTTTTCTGTTTTACACAGAGACAGAGTCTCGCCCTTGCTCAGCTGGTCTCGAACTCTTGAAATCAAGTGATCCTCCCGCCTTGGCCTCCCAGGGTTACAGGTTTGAGCCACTGGGCCAGCGTCGACTGCTCTTTTCTTAAATGTATTGGGTTCCACCCGGGTGGAAGGTTCTGTGCTTCTGGGCCCTGCGGTGGGAGGCCTCCTGGAGTTTTTCTTTTTCCCTACCTTTTTCTGCCACCAGTTTATAATCTATTTATCAGATGAGTGATTTCCATGCACTTTAAGGGCAATTCCTGCAAACAATTGATATGTGATTACTAATCTTTTGTCTAAATCTAATCTCTAAAGTCCCCAAATGGAAATGATTAGAGTTTTTTAGATAAGAAAGGCTGACAAATAGTGCCCCAGTCCTTGCAGCAGTGGTGGTGATGGGGAAACAGAGAGAGAATCTGAAACCCTGCAATCGGGTGTCTTATTGCTAAGTCCCATAAGTTAAAAAAAAAAAAAAAAGAAAACCCAGCTGCTAATAAAATTATTAACCTCTTAATTGTATCCTTTTACAAATAAAATTTTACTCGATCCTTACCAAACCCTGTGAAGTAGGCTCTGCTGTCAGCTCCAGTTTACAGACAAGGAAATGGAAGCTTGGGGGGTGGGCAGCCGCGCCCAACACGAGAAAGGGGGAAGTTAAGGGATCACGGACTGATCCCAAAGCAGACAGTGGGAGGACACGGGGAGGGGGCCTGGAGGAGGGACAGAGGTGGAGTGAGGTCTGCAGGAGCAGGGACGCCAGGGGGACAGAGGGATGCCACAGGGCTCTGTGGTGGGGAGAGCTGCTGCCCAGTGCCCTGTGTGTGTCACCCCGTGTGTGTTGCAGAGCGGCTTCCTGCCTCTGTTGGATGGGGGTGATCACAAGGGCATGCCCGCAGATCATGTGTGTGTTGTACATGGTCCGAATCTTAGTGCACAGGGAATACACAGTGAACAGGGGCCTGAGCCTTCCGTGCCTGCCCAACATCCCGGGGACAGAGCACGGCTGCTTCACCTGGGGCATTGCCTCTGCCCAAGGCAGGGAAGCTGGGCTGTCTCCAGATAGCCCCTGCCAGGCAGTGGCGACCCCCTTCCTGAGCTGTGGGAGGCTGGCAGGCAGCCCCTGCAGAGGCTCCTGACAGCATCCAGGTCCCGATTCTTCAGCGAGGAGGCGGTGATTTAAGAATCTCCCAGCTGCGTGGGGGAGGGAGGGAGACAGCGGGAAGGCCAGCCCTGACACGGGAGCTGCCAGCACCGGGAAGCTTCACTCCTCTTTAGGAAGGAAAAGGAGCTTGCTAGGCCCAGACGGTGAGGGAGGAGTGGGAGCTGGGGGCTGAGCAGACAGTGCGGTCGGGACCCCCACACAGCTCAGCAGAGAGCACTCTGAGAGGAGGGCCCGCCCCTGCTTGGTGGTACGGCTGCAGGTGGACTGGGCTGTGGACAAGGAAGGACCCAGGGGCAGCCCAGTCTTTCTCCCTTAAAGCGCTGCTGCAGCCCGCCTAGAACTAGAGACCCACCTTTAAGGCACAAAGCCCCAGTGAGGAGCCAGGCTGCTTGGGAAAGTGAGTAGTTCTCTATGTGAGTCAGGGGAGGCAAGGGTGGGCTCGAATCTTGGCTCTGCCTCTCACGCTTATGTGACACCAGCTGCCTTCCTTGTGCTGAGACTTGTTCCCTCATTGGCAAATTAGGGAAAAAGAACCACCTTGTAGGATTAGGGCGAGAAGTTTTTAAAAAACAAAACATGTAGGGGGGGCACCTGTGGCTCAAAGGAGTAGGGCACCAGCCCCATATGCCGGAGGTGGGGGGTTCAAACCCAGCACTGGCCAAAAAAAAAGAAAAAAACCTGCCAAAAAATAAAACATGTATTGAAGTAAAACATACATATAGAAATGTACACTTACCATGGATGAATAGCTAAACGAATTTTCAAAATGTTCATATATATAGAACTCATGTCCAAAGATTAAGCATGAAAAGTAGGCCAGAAATTCCTAGTGTTTCCCTGCCGGTCTCTATCTCTCCCCATTCTGACATCATCATGGTTACCCATTTTTAAACATTTTATTTATTTTTGCAGTTTTGGCTGGGGCCAGGCTTGAACCCACCACCCCCAGTATATGGGGCCGGTGCCCTACTCCTTGAGCCACAGGCACCGCCCCCTTGGGATTGCACAGAAGGTGCCCTTTGTGAGACTGGCCCATGTTGTATGTAGCAGCAAAGCCCTCATGCTCGTCACCCAGCCCATTTATTCTGTTGATGGACATTTAGGTTTCCAGGTACTTCCGGGCTGGGAATTTCACACACAAAGATGCTGGGTCTCATAGTAAACTCATGTGGCCATTTCTACCAAGAGCAAATCCAACAGTGGAGTTGCTGGGCCATAAAGTATGCCTCTGTTTGACTTCAACACTGCCACGAGTTGTCCTAGTGTGGCTGGGCGTGTGTCTGCGTCCCCACAATGGTGTGTGAGAGTGTCCCTTGCTTTGAATTCTTGTCAGCCCTTGACCCCATCAGGCTTTCATTTTATGACTCTAGTGGTTGTCCAGTGGTATTTAATCATCACTTTTATTTCCATTTTCCTGGTGACTAATCCTGGTGAACACGTTTTCAAACATTTTCAGCCATTTGCATATCCTATTTTATAAATTGCCTCTTCTGATGATTTGCTCATTTTGATTTGGGGCTTTTTTTATTGGTGATACCTAAGAATCCTTTTCCATATTCTGATACGAGTCCTCTGTCAGGAATATGTATTATAGATACATTCTTTCATGCTATGACGTGCCTTTTCACTCCCAATGAAGACCTTTGATGAAAAGAAATTCTTAATTTATTCTTGGAGTCCCAGCTACTCAAGAGGCTGAGGCAAGGGGATTGCTTGAGCCTAAGAGTTTGAGACTGCTGTGCTCTAGGGTACCACAGCACTCTCCCGAGGGCATAGACTAAGACTCTGCCTCGAAAAAAAAAAAGAATTCTCAATTTATTAATATTTTTCCTCTAGGGTTAGTGCTGTTGTTGTAGTTGTCATTGCTGTTTGGCAGGCCAGGGCCAGGTTCCAACCTGCCACCACCAGTGCATGTGGCCAGTGCCCTAGCCGCTGAATTACAGGAGCCACCAGGGTAGGGGTATTTTAAGTCCTGACTAAGAAATTTTTGCCTGGGTGGCCCCTGTGGCTCAAGGGAGTAGGGCACTGGCCCCATATGCTGGAGGTGGCGGGTTCAAACCCAGCCCTGGCCAAAAACTGCAAAAAAAAAAAAAAAAAAAAATTTTTGCCTATCCAAAGGTCAAGAAGATATTCTCCTGTGTTGTCTTCTAGAAGCTTTAGTGTTTTACCTTTTGCATTTATTTATGTCTACAATCTATCTGGAAATATCTGCATGTGAAGTAGTGGTGGAGATTCTTTTTTTTCCTAAACGGATACTAGTTGACCCAGCTACAATGTCCTCTTTGTCATAAATCAAGTGACCACATATACATAGGTCTGGTTTGGGATCCTATTCTGTTCCTTCGGTCAGTTTATCCATGTACTTTTATGTCAACAACAGATTGTCTTAATTACCATTAATTCATCATAAATCTTGCTATCTATTTGCATTAACCCCTCACCTTGATTCTTTATCAAGATGGTCTTACTTTTTCTTGGTCCTTTGTATTTTAATATAGAAACTGCTGAGGTTTTGATCGTGATTATGTTGTAGGTCAATTTGGAAAGAATAAAAATCTTTAGATTATCCAGACTTCTGATACCCAAACCTGGGATATCGCCTCATTAATTTAGATTTTCTTTATCACAGTAATAATTTACAGTTTTCAATGTGGAGGTCATATCTAATTTCAGCCACATTAATTCCCAGACATACACATTTTGTAAATGGTATGTCTGTTCTTAAAATTTGTCTGTTTATTTGTGTTGCTAGTGTATAGAAGTGGTCATTGTTTTGAGACAGAGTCTCATTTTGTTGCCCTCGGGTTAAAGTACTGTGGCATCACAGTTCACAGCAACCTCAAACTCGTGGGCTTAAGTGATTCTCTTACCTCAGCCTCCCAAGTAGCTGGGACTACAGGCACCCGCCACAACACCCAGCTATTTTTTAGAGATGGGGATCTTGCTTGGGCTCAGGCTGGTCTCGAACCCATGAGCTCAGGCAATCCACCCGCTTGGCCTCCCAGAGTGCTAGGATTATAGGCGTGAGCCACTGCGCCCAGCCTGGTCTTTGTATATTAATGTTGTAGCCAGAGACCTTTCTAAGTTTATTATGAGGACTAAGTGAGATAATTAGGACCCCCCCCCACACACACACACATAGTGGGGCTACTAATTGTTATCTGTGCACAAAAGAAGTGGGGCAGGTCAGGCTCAAAAGTAAGGGGTGTGGTGAGTGAAAGAAGGTTTCAGGGTAGGGGCCTGGTGAGCTTTGGAGGTCAGGATTTGCCTGCCAGTAAAAGGAAGAGAACGCCTATGGAGGGAAAAGTATGAGGACCATCCTGAATAGACCTTGAGAGAGGTCCCCAGCACCCCCGTGAGCTGGAATGTTGCCAGAGTTTGTAAAGCCCTTGCATCCGCTGACATTGATGTTCGCTGCAGGTCTATGAGGTCATTTTCAGAGAGCAGGAAGGTTTCCCCCTGAGGAAGTAGTGGTAAGATCAGTCAAACACAGTCTTTTGATTTCACCACTTAATGGAGAGTTTTTCTAAGACTATCAGATGGCAGCGTGGGTCTTGATGAGAGCACGAAAAGGTTAGCGGGCTGCAAGAGCATGGTAAGGCTATCAGGCAGGTACCCTGTTTCCCCGAAAATAAGACATCCTTCGAAAATAAGACCTACTTACAGGAGAAACAGGGTAGGTGACCCAAGTATTGAAATCTGTGTTTAGAAAGTCCTTTGTGGAAAATGGGCTGGGGCAGAAGAGGTAGGCAGGCCACGTCAGAGGTTGTCATTACAACCTTGAGCTGACCGAGGGGGGACCGGAGAGGGAGGATGTGAGCAAATGCAGAGGAGGGGACCACAGAACACGGCCAGGTCCCCCCGGGTCAGGTCCACGGGTCTGCATGGCAACACACAGAGATGAGTGACAAAGGTTCCTTGGGGACTTTTGGTTCTGGACTCTCCCATTTGTTTTTAAACTTCAGATAATATGAGGGTACAAACGATTGGTTATATTGTGTTTGTTAGATAAAGTTCAAGTTGTAGTTGAGCCCTTCCCCCAGGGGATGTGCTGTATACCCTTACCTGGTGCCCGTTAGGGGTCAGCGTACCATGTCTCTTCCTTCCTCCTCGCTCCCTTTTCCACTCCCCTGCCCCCACTTGAGTATACTTGTTTTACAGGAGAGAAAAACTCTCCTTTTTTTTTTTTTTTGTAGAGACAGAGTGTCACTTTATGGCCCCCGGTAGAGTGCCGTGGCCTCACCCAGCTCACAGCAACCTCCAACTCCTGGGCTTAAGTGATTCTCCTGCCTCAGCCTCCCGAGTAGCTGGGACTACAGGCGCCGCCACAACGCCCGGCTATTTTTTGGTTGCAGTTCAGCCGGGGTCGGGTTTGAACACGCCACCCTCGGTATATGGGGCTGGCACCTTACCGACTGAGCTACAGGCGCCGCCCGAAAAACTCTCCATTTTTAAAAACAGTAAACAAGCATGTGCATGTCTGTATCCTTTTGCTAACCTGGTGATTAAAACAAACAAACAATAAACTCTTTGCCCCCAGACTTCTCTGGTGGCCCTGCTCCTGGCAGAGCGCTGCAGGGCCCCAGCTCCTGTTCTGCACTGACTCACAATTTTCAGAAGGACAACTCTGCTGTGGCCTCCTGGCCATGGCCCACCTTGCTTCGCCCACCTAGCGCTCACCTGTAAACTCAGTCCTTTCATAAGGTGACTCCCTCTTAAATGGCTCTGTTGTGGCCTGTGCTCCCTCAACACAAAGCTGGCCTTGTTGGTGGACTTTCACCAGCAATCCTTTTTCTCTTCTCAAAGTGTGTGTGGTCCCTGATCTGACCCGTCGCTGATAGAACCTTTCTCTACTGGAAAGAGCAGTTACAAAGCTGTCCATGAGCTGAGGAGGAAGTGAAGCCTGGGAGAGAAAGCCTCTCAAGACCACACAACCGGTCGATGGCTGAGAAGGGCAAGTTCAAGCCTGGGATGCCTGACCTGTAGACCATTGCCATTTCTACTCCACCATCAAAAAAAGGGAGGTGTTGATAGCTTGGGCATCTCTCAGATTCCCTGTATTCAGTTGGTTTGGCCTCTAATGGAACCCTGAGTTGTTGACCTGGGAGATTTTCAATGACCCTAGACCACTGTAATGGAGAGGCTGCATCTGACACTGCAGCTGCTTGGGCCATATGTGCAGTGGGCATAGCTGGTTAGTCTGCTCTGTGGCTTGTAGGCCCTGGGTCTTTCCTTCCTATGCCATAGCCAAGATGACATCTCATCAGTGTCCCCACACTCTCTCCTTATGGATGAACTGCTGCTCTACATAACCTGTATTCTTTTATCTGGCCATGTGTCTCCCCAGAACAGCCAGGTGGGGAGGAAGAACTGAGAAACAGGCTGTCTGCTTGGAAACAGCTCTCCATGTAAATTGCTGAAATGTGTCCCTCTCTGAGCCTCCAGAAGGGACTTCAGTCTGTTCAGGCTGCTATTAAAAAAAAAAAAACATGATGAGGATAGCTTACAGGCAGTAGAAATTTATTTCTCATGGTTTTGGAGACTTGGAAGTCCACCATCGAGGCGGCACCAGCAGGTTCAGTGTCTGGTGAGGGCTGCTTGCTGTTCTGGAAGGTGAAAGGGACAAAGCAGCTCTCTGGGGCCTCATATATAAGGACACTGGTCCCATTCCTGAGGGCTCCCCTCTCCTGACCTCATCACCTCGCCCACATTAGTGATCAGGTTTCAACAAGTGAATTCTGGGGGGATGCAAACAGTCAGATCATAGCAACTTGCAACACCCTTTTCCTGTTAGATGGTTCCAGAACACATCTGAGCATCCACAAAATGTCTCCTTTTTTAATTTAAATCCTGAGACCCCTAAAGCCACTGGGTCTTTATCACTGGGCTGGGATAAAGCTCTTCTAGGCCAGCTTGCACTATCTCCCTTCTGACCCCCCAGAGATGCTCCTGGAAGGTGAGGATGGAAGGAAAACTGCCCTATTCTATTCTATTCTATTCTATTCTATTCCATTCCATTCCATTCCATTCTAAAAAAATATCTGTTCTTTAAATGTCAAATGGGACAACATTTACTAAGCACCTACTATTGTATGCTGGATACTGGGTCAGATGCTTTAAGTATGTTATCATATCATCTAATCTTTAGAACTACCCCAACCTGTTTATAGTAGTGGTTTTCAACTGGGGGAAGCTAGCTGAGGCCCGTCTGCCTGACCCTAGAGAAACTCTGCTCTTATGGTTTCAAACATGTTCCTGATGTTCAGGAGCAACTGCCCACCAGGTCGTATCTGTCAGGGGAGAGGACACGTTGTATTGTTTGCTTGAAAAACATCAGCCTGCCTTCACTGGACCAGAGGCCCAGCAAGCACGGAGAGCAGCTGTTCAGGTGTAAGCGTTTCTCACAGGTGCTCTGGAGGGTGACAGAGGCATGAGCCCCCACCTCGCCTGTCTGAAACTTGACATCTCACCTGAGGATTAACCACACGGGACCAGGAAGGGGCCTTACAAGTACCTGCAAAGGTGTTGCCAGGAAGGCCAGGGGCAGTGAAGAATTGTGTGCCTGGGGGCAAAAGGAATGGCCTCCCTCATGGAGGGCAGAGCTAGGGTGGGTCTTAGAGGGCCTGGTGGTGGGATTTTGGTATCAGGGGAGTTCAGATCTGGGGGCAGCCAGGGACTGCACTTTGGTGGGTGGGGAGCAGAATGGAGTACAATGATAGACCATCCTCTCCCAACTCTTTCCCCCTTACCTCCTGTCGCAGTCTTAACCTGTGTGCTCCGCTTCTTTTAATGCCTTTCAAGTTAAAACGTTCATAGTCCTAACAACCAGCTCGCTAACCATTACCCTAAAAAATGTTGATGAAACATTGTTTTGCTGAGTTGCATAGGGAGAACAGCTGTTCTTGCAGCCCCCCATCCCCTAATCAATGATTTAAAAGAATATATAAGCAAAGTGAGTGTTCATGATGATAGGAGCAAAACTGGCCAGGTGGAGCCGAACTCAGTGCTGGGAGGAGAGAGAAGGTGAGTCTGGAAGGCCAGGCTGACGGCCGAGGGAGAGGTGGGGGAGCTTCAGGATGCGCTGGTTCTGGGACAGACCAGAGGGGACGAGAGTCAGCCTATAGACTCTGTCTATCTGGAGTCCTCTGTCTGCAGTGATTGATGTTGCTGCTGGAACCACCTCTGTCCCTTTGTCTCTTCCTGCCCTGCCCTGCCCAGCCACCAGTTCTCCTGGCACTTGGCACTTCTTGAAATAACATTAGTGCAGTGGACTCCCCAGCTATTTAGCAGGGAGGGCAGTTCCACATCCAGGCAATGCTGCCCTTTATTTCAAGTGTCCTCACTGCTAATGGGACACGGGGTCTGAACACATGTGCACGCGCCTCCGCGCATGTGGCAGCGGGAGGAATTATCCCCATGAATGTCAATGAATGGGCAGGGACAATGAAGTACAGTGAATGAGCCAGTTGTAAGGGGGGCCTTTCATGAGGCCTGAGTGACAAGTGAGGTCCCGAGGAAGACTGCCAGCGGGGACACTATCCACATCCAGAAAATTCAGGAGGACTTTTACATCTAACAAAGCAAGGCTGCAGGAGGAGCTGACGTCCCTCCAATTAGCACTGTCACGGGGCAGATGGAAGCAGGAGGAAGGGGGCACCCTCGCTGGGGGCCGCTTGATCTAAGATCAGGGCCAATACTTAGAAAGAAACAACTGATAAAAGGGGGGAAATCCGACCTCCTCTGCGGGGGCGGCTTGTGGTGCGCCTAAGGGACCCAGAGCATCTTCACTTCCACCTTTATGGGAGGACTGTCCAGGGCTCCTTCCTCTCTCCTGCCTCACTCAGTAGCAATTCTGCATCTTGGGACGGAAGCTAAATCAGGAAAAGGAAGTTCAGTGGCAATTTCGGCAACTTTGGAGGCAAAGAGCTAAGTGCCTGCCATTTTTTATTTCCCTAACACTTCTTCCAAACTCTTCGGGCTTCTCTGGCTTGCCTTCCTCATCCTTCGAACAGTTGTTTACTGAGTGTGCAGAGACAAATACACCAGTGTTACTGTTCATTTTCAAGAAGCCCAAAGATTAGCAGAGGATAGGCCCCTCCACCCTAAAAAAATCTATCTGTTTTTTACAATATGCCAATTGTCCATTCAGTAAGCCAGTGTATCTTAGAATGAATAACACAAAACACATTTTATCCTGAGATTGTATTATTTCTTGATAATCTGAAGGCTTTTTCTACATTTTCTTTCCTTATTTTTTGGAGGTGGTGGTAAAAGGGATGCAGGTAGGTGGCTACTAGTTTTATAGACTTCTCCTCCCGTTAAAATGTGCTCCAGTCCCCGAAAACCCGCCTCCATTTCTGCAGGCTAAGATTTCTCCTACCCGTTCTAAAGTGCGCTCAACCACACAGCTTGCTACTAAGCTACTCCTTTCAGTTAACAGCAGCTCAGGCTCGTCTGGAGCATCTGCGCAGAAGAAACCAGATCTCCTAACCAGCAGCTGGGATACAATCTCTGTAAGCACCGCTGCTTTTGCGGGGGGCTTTCTCCCTCCCCTTTTCCGCTTTGTCACTCCATTTAGATCGTGGTGCAGCCCCAGTCTGGTGCCTCCCTGTGCTCCCCGCCGCATGGTCCATCCTTCTCGCTATGTCTCTGCTCCTTTTCACCCAACCTCTCCTCACCACAGACAGATGGCCCCTCGCCCTTTGGGGTTCCCTTTCCTCCCCCATCCCCTTAACCCTCTTCCTCCTGCTCAGGCTCCCCCCTCTCTCTGGAGTCTGGGGGTGCAGGGGAGAGGGCTGGGGGCTGACCAGCACGCACAGTCCTGTCTGCCTGCACTTTGATGACATTTCCTCCACCCACTGCCTGCAGACACTTCCCTCCCCCCAGCCCAGGGTCACACCCCTGAGCCCTAACCCCATTGAGACAGGCACATGGCAGCCACTTTATCTTTGTTTTTGATCACATCCCTCCAGAGAGCCACTCAGGGAGGGACCAAGGGTCAGGTCAAAGGGTCACTGAGAACTAATTCAATCTTCTTGCGTACAAATCCCAACTTCCAGCCTAGGTGGGGCCACCAGCTCCTCCCAGCTTTACCGGGACTCTCTCTGTGATTTAGCACTGACGTCTCACATCCCAGGAATCCCCACAGTCCCGGGCAAATGAGGACAGTTGGCTGCTTTGTGTGTCCCTGATTCTCTTCCCAAAATGGAGTGCAGAAAAAGCCAACATCGACAGGAGTGTTGATACAGTGCACACCCGTCGCCTGCCGGGTATCACTCAGCTGTGATCTCCTCTCTGTGTGAGGAAGGTGGAACCCCCAGACTCCAGCACTATAGTCCCTAATCCCTGGGCTGCAGAACTGGTCCACACAGCAGAGGGTGAGTGGGGAGTGAGTGAAGCTTCATCTATATTTACAGCCTCTCCCATTGCTCACATCACTGTCTGAGCTCTGCCGCCTGTCTGATCAGCATTAGATTCTCAGAAGAGGGCGACCCCCTTTAAACCATGCATGTGAGGGATCTAGGTTCCATGCTCCTTAAATCTTATGAGAATCTAATTGCCCCTTATTCCTGCCCTATGAAAAAATTGTCTTCCATGAAACTAGTCCCTGGTGCCAAGAATGTTGGAGACCACTGCTGTAGCAAACATGCAGCCCAGGCCCATCCACTGAGGCAGGAGTGTCCCCATGACATGCGGGGTGGAAATTGTCACAGCTGTGCTCTGGGCTACCTAGTGTGTACCAAGGAATGCCTTAGGGTGGGGGTTAGGGTTGAAGACATGTAAACACCCACCATGTAGAGTGTTCCATGGTATCGGAGTTAGGAAAGGGGAGCTCGTGGAACTCAAGCACCATTAAGGAGAAGACAATTTCTAAACACACGCCTGTCCATTCATTCAGTCACCACCTGCCGAGCCCAGGGGCAGGCACTGTGCTGGGAGTCGGATGAAACACAGTCATCCAGTGCACTGGGGAGGAGCCAGAGGAAAGAGGAGCTGCACTCTGTACAATTCATGTTGCCATAAGAACAAGCACAGGCTGCCTTGCAGGCACATAGGAAGGCTTCAGAGCCGGTGTGATGTCTCAGTAAAGCCCCAGCAGCCAGGGCGTAGGGACCAGCCTGGGAAAACCCGGGGCAGGGTCCTCAAGAGAAACCGGAGACCTACAGAAGCCTGGTCAGCCAGCAGAGATGGAGGGCCGAGGAGAGGCAGCCGGGCCATATAACGAGAAGATGCAGAACAGAATCTGGAGGGCTTCTCTGTCACGTTAGAAAGTTTGGACTTCGGTCTTTGGGGAACAGGGTATCCTTAAGAGAAGCAGGGAAAGAGCAAATAACAGGTCTATGAATAGCCTAAGGGAAATATGATAGCAGCTTCAACCAAGACGGTGGCAGTAGAGCTGCAGGGAAATGTTGCGTTTTAGGAAAACCAAAAAAAGACAGAAGGGAGGGAGGAGAAGGATCGCGTGTTCCTGGCTTGGGCAGGTTTCCTGGGGTCAGGTTTCTAGCTCGCTCACAGCTGTGCTGTTCTCTAAGACTGGGAACCCAGAAGGGGGGGCCTGTGGGGGTGCAGGTGGATAACGGCAAGGAAGATGGAGGAATCGTGGACGTGCTGGGGGAGAGCTCAGAAGGGAGGTTTGGGCTACAGGCACAGAACTGAAAATGGTGCACTTACGGATGCGGCTGAAGCCAGTGGGGAGGCTGCGGCAGAGGGGGCAGAAGACAGGGTCCAAGACAGACCCTAAAAGAGCATCCACACTTAGGGAATGAATGGGACAAAGGTGATAGAGAAAGTGCAGCCAGGAGGGTTGGAGGAAAGCCAAGAGATCCCACTATCACACAGGCCTAGGAAACAGTGTTTCCAAAAGGATGGAGTAAAATAAAGATGGGGTAACTGAGAGGTCAAGTTTGATCATTAACAGAAATGTCCATTGGATTTTGCAACATCCCTGGAGAGCAGTGTATTAGCAGGGACAGAAGCCAGCCTCCCAAGGCTCAAAGAATAAGTAGAAAATGAGTGCGTATCAGTAGTGAACATGGTGTTCTCTAAAAGCCAGGCTGGGGACAGGAGGAAAGAGGCGTTCTGAGCTTGTATGTTGGTTTAGAACTAGAGGACTTATTCGTGTTTCGGGGCTCATGAGAAAGAATAAGAAAAAAATCAGAACTTGAAGAAATAGAAGGAAGAAAACATAATTCTTGGAGCAAGACCCCTGAGACGGTCAGGGTTGACAGGAATCATGCCTTGATGGAGGGGGTCACCTGGTATGAGGACAGACTTCTGTTTCACGGTGACGGGCACAGAGGAGGCTGCAGTCACTTTGATCGCAGGCTCCTGAGTTCAGGGAATTGAGGGAGTTTCCTGCCAATAATTCTGCTTCTCTCTGTATTATAGAGCTGAATTTGTCTGCAGGGGGCGAGGTGGCAGCAGGGCTGCAGGGCTGGAAGAGTCGCAAAGGTCTGATAGACAGGACTTGAGAAATGTGAATGGGGCCGTGAGCGTCCAGGCCAGCTAGGACACCATGAGTCTTTAGTGCACTCATCAGAACCCGGCTCAAAAGGTGTTTCCTGTGTAGTTGACAAAAGCACTAGCTAATGATGTGAAGTTTCCCAAGCACACGAGGGAGGGAAAGGGTGGGCTGGGACATGTAGGGCTGGAAGGTACTGGGAGGGAAGTGACATGCCGCAGTGCCCACCCTACCAGGCCAGGCCCCTGCCTTTGACTCAGGGACTTCTGTGGCAGCTGGGACACAACCCTGCTGGAGCCCTGGGCTTCTGTCAAGGGTGGTGGGGTCACTGGATGCCCAGCAGAGGCTCAGAGACTCCTGTGCTGAATGTGAGCCCTGGAGGAGTTGAGGAAGGTTGGGAAATCAGGGCAGAGGTGATGCAGAAGTCGGAACTCCTCAGCCAGATGTTGCAAAGGACACAGAGAGAGATTTGACTCAGGATATCAGAGGCTCCCTGGGAACAATCTCAAGCTTCCCTGGGGGGTGTGCAAAGATTCTTAACTGACAGCCCCATGCCTCTGAGCGCACAGCAACAGCACCCAGTACCCAAAGCTCCCCTCCCTAAAGGACCATGCTGATCTCTTCACACCACGCCAGGTCATCTCCAGCTCCCGGAGTCAGGGATGTGCTCTGTGCCCTCTGCCAGGACTGCCTCGATCCCAGGACCTTTCTGAGTTCTGGAATCGGCCAGTCTCCCAGCGTGGCCCCCTGCATGGCCTCCCGCCGCCCTCCCACACACTCTGGATACACTCGGTATAAAAGGACAGTGGGTCAGGGGGAGGATGACGGGAGGTGAGAGGGTAGGAGGGGGCGTCTCTAAGTTTAGCCTGTAATGTGTGTTCCTCCCACTTCACCACCACCGCCCATCCCCTGGGAGTCTCTGCCTTTTGTCTCCTTCTTCCCTGCCCACAGCAGAGCCCTCCCAGGGGTCTTGCAGGTGGCACAGGGCTGTCCACTCTGCCTGCTTCCTTCCACTCTGAGGGACTGCCTCCATCCCTGGTCACATCCCTGCCCTGCCCAAACTGACACGCTCCAATTTGCCACTGACTTTTCATGGAAAGACAGCATTTGTCACTCATTGCCAGACCCTGTTTGTGGCTGGTGATGTCACTGAAGTCTCAGGCTCCATCTCTAGTCTGACAAAAGTATTCTTTTTTTTTTTGAAACAAGAGTCTTACTCTGTTGCCCCTAGGGTAGAATGCTGTGGCATCATAGCTCACAGCAACCTCAAACTCTTGGGCTCAAGTGATGCTCTTGTCTCAGCCTCCTGAGTAGCTGGGACTATAGGCATCTGTCCCAATGCCTGGCTCGTTTTCCTATTTGTAGTACAGACAGACAGAAAAACTCAGGCTGGGCTCAAACTCCTGAGCTCAAGCAATCCACTGCCGTTAGCCTCCCAGGGTCTTAGGATTACAAGCCTGAGCCAGCATGCCTGGCCTGACAGTATTCTAAAAGCGGCGTTTCTCAGCATGGGGATGTTCCCACTCCACTCCAGAAAAGAAGACTTGTCATCAGGCAGGGTGCTGGGAGGGGAGCGGCTCCAGGAGGCCAGATCCCCACCCCAGCTCTGCTCCTGCCTTACTGGGTGTTCTTGCACAGTCCCCTAACCTCTGTGGACCAGGGAAACATCTCTGGCCTTCCAAGCTTTTCTCCATTCTGTTGTTCTGTCTGCCATTTGGCACCAGCCTGTTTCTCATCCTCTCAGCTGCCTGGGACAGGACAGCGCTCTGGCTGGAGGACCACGGTGGTTGCCTCTGCAACGTCCCTGACGGGGCTGAGTGCCACCTCTCTCTTTAAGGGTGCACCATCGCCACTAGACTATGTCGCCATTTCTTCTCCCCAACTCCAGAGATGGACTAGACAGTCAGCTCACCTGTCACCTTTCTGATGGAGGGTCCTGGTTGAAAGAGTAAAGAGAACCATGATGGGGAGCAAGGGACAGTGAAGGAAGATCAAAATTTGGGAAAAGGGGCCCACAAAGGCAATCCTCAGAGTCAGAAGTCCTGAGGGAACTTGAGCTCTCTCCCATCACATTGGAGATGTTGGGTTATCTGGGGTGACAAAGGCCAATCAGGTACCAACTTTGGTACCCGACCCAGGGACCTAACAGTGCACCCCGCTCCCCTTCCCCACACCCACAGCTGCCACAGCTCATTTTTCACAGGTTCTTCCTACTGAACCTGTACTTGGCCTCAGAGGCAAATTCAGGCAGCTGCCAATTTGGTAAACCGGTAAAACTTATATTTCAATCCCTGTCCAAGGCCTTGTGGGTTCTGACCATCCATCACTCAGAATCAGGGTTCACCTTCCAGGGGGTCTTATCTTCACTCGGGGTTTCTGAAGGGTTGGCAGGCAAGGGACCACCGTCCCTGACATTTTGGCCTTCAAAGGTTCAGTTGGTCCTGGGTTTCTTAAGTCTTTCTGTGCAGGTGAGGACGTCTCCCCCACTCCCCCACTTAGGATCTGAGTCACAGGTCTTCAGAAATGGCTCCTTTCATCAGCAGGCACTGCCCATCTCCTCTGGGGCCCTGGGGTCTGGTGGCAGGTGGCACCCAAGTCATAAGTGCAGATGAGCCTGAATCCTGCTGTCCCATGTGGGAACACAAACAGCAGCAGGGTTACATTTGCATGAGCTTTGCATGTAACTGTGGTTTTATATTTGGAAGGGGGGAGGGCAGGTTGGGATTGGTGGGTAATCTTGTTCCCGGGAAAGCCGTCAATCAGCACCGCTGCGTGCGACACAAGCTGCCCACCGGGATGGAGGAAGGTTCAGCACAGCTGAATGCTGACAGCGACCCTCACACAAAAGGCTGCCAGGCAGAGTGGCTTTGATTTCTCCTGAGCAGTGGGAAGCAGAATTGCTTCCGATTGTTCACCCTGATGGAATGACTCAGCCTGCCAGCAATTTCCCTTTCACTTTCTGCCTTTCCACGGAACCCAAGTGCATTTAACTGAGAGCGGCGTGGGCACCTGCTTCCACCCCACCAGCAAACCTCTCCCACTGCCACCTCCGCACCCGGCCTCTCCTTCCACAACCCACGCCCCCACCCTCTCCCTCCTCCCTCTCCCCTCTTTTCCATTCATCCATTCACTCAGAAAATATGGATTGAGTTCTGCACATGCAGCCCTCCAGGCTCCGGAGGTTTGCAGACTAAGCTGAGATGATTAACTAGTTCAAAGGCTCACCCCTGCCCCAGCCCTGGCCCCTGACCCTTCTCCCTCATCTGGAAGAGCAAAGAGGAGGAAGGTCACGAACAAACCAGAAGAACTTCAGATAAGGGAAGCTGGACCAGGCAGTGTGTAGTGGGGGCGGGGCAGAGGGTGAGTCAGGGAGTCACCATAAAAGGGGGATCAATTAGCCCTGGGCACGTGCCCCATTCAGCCCTAACAGGAGCCTTGCTGGGGAGCTGGCACGGCCTACAAGTCTGGTGCAGCCAGGGGCCATGAGCCCCAGCTGGCAGATGCCTGGGGACAGCTCTCTCTGCTCTGCAAGCCCCAGCTGCCCTCCTGAGGTAGATCTGGTGCCACAAGGAGATGGGGGCAGGGGAATTTTTCCTAAAGCACCTGCTCTTTTTTAAACAAAGTCCCTCTCTATTACCCAGGCTGGAGTGCAATGGCAAAATCACAGCTCACTACAGCCTCCAACTCCCCAGTACGCAGGACTGATCATAAGCATGCACTGCTACACCCCACTAAAGTTCAAATGTTTTTGTTTTGTTTTGTTTTGTTTTTTGACCAGGGCTGGGTTTGAACCCGCCACCTCCGGCATATGGAACCGGCGCCCTACCCCTTGAGCCACAGGCGCCGCCCAAAGTTCAAAAGTTTTGGTAGAGATGGGGTCTCACTATGTTATCCAGGCTGACTTTAAACTCCAGGGCTCAAGTAATCCTCCCACCTCAGCCTCCCAGAGTGCTGGGATTCCAGCCGTGAGCCACCGCACTTGGCCAGGACCTGCTCTTTTAATTTCAAGACATGTGTGGGTCTGTTGGTAGCATCTTTCCATTTTGCTTTATAATTTCATAAGCATTTTGGTTCCCATCCATCCAGTTTGTACCATCCCTCTCAGGGGGGTCTCAGGCGGTTGTTTTTTTATATATGAGATTTCCTTTAACCCTGACAATAGCTGTGAGTCGATATCAACGGGGCTTAGCTGACACTGAAGAAAATAGAGGGGCTAGAAGGTTGAATCTGATGCCAGATGACAAAACAAATACACCAATCTTGGATCCTTTGCTGAGGGCCCAGTGTGAGAATGCAGAGAGAGAGTGTGCCAGGTACAGGTCTGATAAGTGAGACCTAGTGGTTCCCTCCAACTGTGCTGGTCACAGGAGCAGCAGGCAGGGCCCAGAACATGAAGTGAGTGTCCCAGGGCAGGAGTGAGGCAGAAACAGAATTACAGTGCAGGTGCCCTGACTTCCCGCCTAGTTCCATCTGCCATCCCCTGCCCACAGAGGACAGCAGGTCCACGCAAGTGGGATCTCAGCTCTGGGCAGACAGAAAAAACAGGAGGAAAGAATATAGGATGACGCCAGAAACAAGGGGACCTGGCAGCCTAGACAGCATCATTGCCAGGGTGGCTGAGAGTTGAGGCAGATGAGGGAGTAAGCTCCTTTTACGTGAAAGAAAAAATTAAAACCCCCACATCTGCGGAGCACAGAGGGGACTGGCCCTAACTCAGCAGACTCCTGAGAGCCCCTCCTCTTTCAGTTCAATGAAAGCTGCCTTTTAAACTTTTCTTATTTAAGTATGTGTACTTGTCATAGCTCTCAACCAGATCCTTGAAAACAGAAACTCTGCCTTCTATCTCTTTTTCTTGGCCCAAAGCTTTGAGCAGACCCACTTGTTGAGGAAGAAGGTAAATGTACCCCCCACAGGGTGGCCAGTTGATTCAAAGCCTAAGTGGCAATCATTTAGGGGGAAACTAGATTTGAACTCTAGTTCTGTAGGCTTGGCTTTGGCATCACACAGGCTTAAACTTCAATGTAAGCCCCATGTCCTCCCTGGGCCTCACCGTCCCTTCTGCAAATGAGGTCAGTTGTCCCTGTGCCTCCCTGTGAGCTGATGTTACTTAACATGTTTGCTGAGCACCTCTTACGTTCTACCCACAGGGCTTTAGCCCCATCACTGCCTTCAGGGAGATTTAAAGATAATCAGGGAGACAAAGTTTACCCCTGAAAAGTTAGATAATGCAAGAGCTGTCTGCAGGTGGCGCAGGCAGAGGTCAGGGGAGGTGAACACTGAGAAGTAACGGTGGCCACAGGGGACTTCTGCCCCGAGCAGGGTGACAGGGGCTGCATCCTTCCTTTGGAAAGGCAGCTGAGGTTCTGCATTGAAATGCAGGTTCTTGACTGAGAGGGCCACTGCTCTTCTCAGTACCCACAGTGATGTCTATGCTGAAGGACAATGAACTTGTAACAGCGAATGTGAAGATGTCCAGGTCCCTCGAATGGAACTAAGCACAAGAATGCCAAAGTGAAGCTCTTATGGTTCAGGATAGACGTCATCGTCACCCTGCCAGTGTGTGCCCTGGGGGAGGGAAAGAGCTGCAGACAGAGTGCTGGTCCCTGCTAAGCAATCTGCAGCCATTCCTGAGGACAGGTCAGCTCTCCCACTTGCGACTGCCTGTGCAGCCCGCTCTTCCTCCTGGGGAATGGACCCTGCAAGGCAATCCCCTGTGATGGGACCAGCAATGGAGCCTGCAGGCTGGACTCCATCTGCCTGGGGCAGCCTTATGAGCACCCACTCCACACACACCCCCCTCTTCCGCACAAGGCCAGGTAGAGCAGTGAGCTGCTGTCCCCTCCCTTTTCCAGCCATCTGGGAATGGAATCCAGCTGGCTTTGTCCTGTTGGTAAAATGGAAAGAATACTGGGTTCGAACCTGGAACTTGTGATGTGACCTGGGCAGATCCTTTCCTGGTCTGGCCTCAGTGTAGCCTCTGTATAGTGAAGGGGCTGGGGCAGAGGAGCCCATGGTCCAACTTGGCGCCCTACTTGGCTGTGGTCCAGGCTGCCACAGAGCAGGGGGCTCCTCTGTCACCTGCAGCAGGTGGACCTCTCTTCTCAGCTTGGCCAAAGCCCCTTCACCCTGTCAGTCGCAGGGCTCTTCCCTGGGCCACCACTCTGCCGGTGGCCCCTCTAATGAATAACAACAGCAACCTCCCCTTCTGCTCCCCCAGGGTAATATAGTGAAATGTGGGGGGGATGTTCATCCCATGGGGGCTACCCTCTTTTGATGTGGTTAGTCAGGGTCTCAGATGTCACTTCTCCTAGGAGCTTTCAATTTAAGGGGTGAGACAGCTTCTGAGACCCCCAATAAAATAAATCTTAGCCCTCATGTAGATGGAAAAGGAATCACAGACAGTGGGTTTTAGTGACAAAATGGGAACATCTGAGTAGAGAATGGTAAAAGAAACAAAGTGGGGGAGTGGAGTTCTACTACTCAGCAGGTGAAAGGGAAGAACCAGCGTTATACACGGGGACGGGAATGGATCTCAAACATAAAATGAAAAGTCCAAGAAAGCAGTCAGGGTTGCAGAATGATGTATACAACATGGTACCATTTGTGTAAACTAAAAAACTAATATTCATATATGTTGACATATATTTAATGATCCAGAGATGTTCCCACCAAATTCATGAGAATGTTCTCCCTGGGGGGAGATTCAGGATGGTGATGGGGGAAAGGCATAGGGACTAGGGGCTCTAACTCTGAGATGTTTTATTTCTGAAACAAATATGACAACATTTCACACTCACCAATTCTGCATGGGGAAACTGGGTTACTTTTTAGAAGTATTTTCATATTTTGAAAGTTTTTTAACATAAACTCAAGAAGGAATCTGGAGCGTGGAGCATCTAGCACTGAGTGAGCACTGGGGGTGGGGGTGCTCTGCCCTGGGCCCCATTCACTAATCTAGGCATCCTCACTGTCTGACTTCCCAGGCCCCTTCCTTCACTCCACCTTGTGACCCCCTTTGAAGTAGGTCTAAAGTTTCCCAGCACTTTGGGAGGCTGAGTCTGGATGATCACTTGAGGCTGGGAGTTTGAGACCAGCCTGGACAGCATTGCAAGACCCCATCTACAAAAAATAAGCCAGGGGAAATGGTGTGTGCCTCTATTGTCTCAACTACTCAGGAGGCTTAGGCAGGAGGAGTGCTTGACCCAGGAGTTCAAGGCTGCAATGAACTCTCATCACCCACTGCCTTCCAGCCTTGGCGACAGAGCAAGACACTATCTCTAAAATAGACAAATAAACAACTAAGTCTGCCCATGTCTTAGGAACTGGGGTGGCTGGATGCTGTGGTCTGAGTACTGGAGGGGAACATGACACCTTTGGTTTGGTTTCACTTCTTCCCCTGGCCCCCATTTCTCCAACTCCAAAACGGAAGCAGGGAGTCATCAAAGCCATTTCAGTAACCTAAGACCAAGCTCTTTGTTCTTCCCTGAAGTTCTGTGTTTGATCCCCTAGAGCCAGATATTTCAATGTGATTAAACTAGGCCAATCGAGGGGCACTGGGGTCAGGGGACCATTAAAAGTCACAGCCAAAAATGTTAGAGGAGGGTGCATTTTCCTGAAGAAGGGGTTAATCACTCTCATTAAATTCCCAAAAAGAAAAAAAATAAGCTGAAATGAATCCAGCTCTCATGTTGTGGTTATAAACTGACCCAGAGGGACTCAAGGCTCGGCCTGCTTCCAAGTTCAGGGGGTGCTGGGACAAGGAGTGGCGCCAAGACCCCTGAGGCCAGGCCAGGCTGTGTTCTGGGGGTGGAGCCCTGCAGTGCTCTCAAACAAACTGAACATCTCAGAGAACTCTCCTGGGGAATAATCATGAGAACATATGCCAACAAAAAGCAGCCCTGGGGATTTTCTGGAATACTATCTGAGTTCTCACTTCCTTTCCTCTTCATGGTGAAGCCATGTGACAGGGCAGGTGTGTTAATTACAAGTGAAAAAACTGAGGCATGGAGAGGTGAAGTTGCTTACCCAAAGTCACACTGAGTCAGTGACATAGCTGAGGTTCTCCCAAACCACGTTTCTCAATCTCCAAACTATTGACAAGTTGGGTCAGGTAATTCTTTGTTGCTCGTTCATTGAGGAAGCATTCCCTGCAGGGTGTTCAGCCTCTTCCCCCTAGCCTGGGCCCAAAGCACCCCATCACAACAACAAAAATGTCCTCTCTCCAGGTAGTTCCAAATCACACCCTCCGAGGACCACTGCTCCGCAACACCACGCCCAAGTTCATTCCTGCCTCAGGGCCTTTGCGCTTGCTGTTCCTGAGGAGAGGACCATTTTATAAAAAACCTGTATCGAGGGCGGTGCCTGTGGCTCAAGGAGTAGGGCGCACTATTTCTAGTGGACACTGTAGGTGGTCACACAGAGGACGGTGCCATGCCACACTCAGGGGAGGCCTATAGTTCCTTTATCTTCTCTCTGTCTTAGATTTCAGAGTTGAAGAGTCTCTGGCTCCCTTTCAGCTGTGCATAGCAGTTCTCTCTGACCGGCCTGGGGTTTCTTTTAGATTGATGGTGTGATTAAGAACAGATCCAAGAACCCAGGGTCCTTTTGACTGATTGAGAAATACTTCACAGGACATGATAATCATATAACCTTCCAGGCTTAAAAAATCATGTGATCCATGCTTTGAGATTTGCCTGAATCTCCACACATGCCAGCATTGAGGTCACAAGTTATTTCTCTGTCTGGTGACTGGCAAGATTGCTGTTATTAAGTATTGATTATAAGCTACAAACTTTTTTTTTTTTTTTTTTTTGAGATACAGTCTCATTCTGCTCCCTGGCTAGAGTGCTGTGGAGTCATAGTTCACAGCAACCTCAAACTTCTGGGCTTCCACAATCAAGCCTCTTGCCTCAGTTTTCCAAGTAGCTGGAACTGCAGGTGCCTTGCCACAACACTCAGCAAGTTTTTCTGTTTTTAGTAGAGACAAGGTCTCGCTCTTGCTCAGGCTGGTCTCGAACTCCTGAGCTCAAGCAATCCACCTGCCTTGCCCTCCCAGAGTGCTGGGATTACAGGTGTGAGCCACCCTGCCCTGCTGCAAACATTTTGTTTTTTTTAAGTTTAACTGTGTCTTAGAATTTATTTTCAAAACTGAAGGTTAAGGAGGTTAAACAGACACCTGTGTCATGGGTGGCAGGTGACATGCCAAGAATGCAAACCAGGCCTATCACAGACTTCTCATTGTTCAAGGCTTACTCTCTTCTGAGCCGTCTCCAATCAGCCTTCCCACCACCAGTCCACCAGGACTGCTCTTGTCAAGGTTACCAATGGCATGGCCAAATCCGTCAACCAATTTTCAGCTGTCATCTTCCTTTGGCACCCCTTGGCACTATCGTTTTGAAACAGTTTCTTTTCTTGGCTTTCCTCGTTTCCTGCGTCACCTGTCAGAACCTTCTCTGCCTCTCTTCCTCTCTCCTCCTCACCTGTCTCACCTCCTGACGCTGCAGCCTGCCACCAAGCTGTCCTCAGACTCTCCCTTGTCTGCATCTGCTCTTTGGGGATCCCATGCCATCCCGCAGCTGCCTAATACACACTCACAACTGGGACGTGTGAACCTGCAGCTCTGCGGCTGACCCCACACCCCACTGCCTGCTTTCCAACTCCCCTGGGTGCCTAACAGGCTTTGCAAATGGAACGTCTCCAACCAACCACCCATTCACCACCCCCTCCTCACTCTAAACTAGCTTCTCTTGTGGTCTTTTGCTTCTTAGGAAACACAGCAACTTTCTGCCACTAGTTGCTTGGATGAAAAGCCTGGAGTAATCCTTGATGGCTCTCTCTGTCTCTCTCCCTCTCCCCACATCCAATCCTTTAGCAAAGCCTATCAGCTCCACCTTACAATTATATCTGAAATTTACCCCGCAGCATTACCAGGGCCAACTCTGGTAGTGCTGTGCCTACCGGCCTACCACTTGCACCTGGCCCCCCCAGAAAGCTTCCCACCCAGCAGCCAGAGTGACCCTCCCCGCCTAAGGCAGAGCGAGGTGTCAGTTGCTAACGCAGGGCTCCTCATCTCAAACAGGGCAAGGCTGAAGGCCTTAGAGCCACTTAGGCTCCTGGCTACCTGCTAGCTCGCCGGCTCTTCTCCTACCCTCCCTTGCACTTGGGCTTCCTCTGGTAAGCTCTCTCCCCACCAATTTCCAGGTGGCTTGTCCCTGTGTGATCTTGAGATCTCTTAAATGCTACCCTAAGAGAGAGGCCTTCTTGCATAAAACAGCCCGGAATTCTGTTCCACTCTCCCTGCTCCGGTCTCCCCCACACATGTGTGTCACAGGCTGCGGTATATTCTGATCTATTTATGGCCTGTCCACACCACACAGAACCTAAGTTCCAGGAGGGCAGAGATTGTGACTTCGTTAGTCACTGCTGGATCCCCAGTGCTCAGAGCAGAGCCTGTCCTGAAATGGACTCTCGGTGAGTGTTTGCTGAATTAGTGGACAAAGGAAGAATGAATGGAGGGCCCAGTACGGAGACGGAGCTGGGGCTTCCAACCTGCGTTTCTCTACTCCTCCTTGGGGCATTTGGAAGGATCACGCCTCAGTCACCACCAAGGCTGTGCAGTGACTGGCCCATCCTCGACTGACTTTTGTCCTGTGTCTCCTTCCACTCAGGTCATGGCCCTCCCAGGCCCTGTGAGGCTCTTGCTATGACCCCAGGCCCCTTGTGGAGCCAGGACTGCGCCCTGCTGCTGCAGCCCCGCCCCGCCCAGCCTCCTTCAGCCCGGAGTCGCCATGGGCAGCGTCAGCAGCCTCATCTCCGGCCACAGCCTCCACAGCAAGCACTGCCGGGCATCACAGTACAAGCTGCGCAAGTCTTCCCACCTCAAGAAACTGAATCGGTGTTCTGACGGGCTGCTGCGCTTTGGCTTCTCCCAGGACTTGGGTCATGGCAAGTCTAGCTCCAAAATGGGCAAGAGCGAAGACTTCTTCTACATCAAGGTCAGCCAGAAGGCCCGGGGCTCCCACCGCCCAGACTACACAGCACTGTCCAGCGGAGACCTAACGGGCCCAGCGGGAGTGGACTTCGACCCGTCCACCCCACCCAAGCTCCTGCCCTTCTCCAATCAGCTAGACATGGTGAGCGGGGGCTCTGGCAAGGATGGGTGGGTCAGAAAGACTGGAAAGAACAAACTGGGGGTGGAGAATGTGGCTGAAGGGGGGATGATGACCTGAAAGTTTAGACCTCCAGCTGACACAGGGCGGGAGTTCATGGCTGCTCTGGCTGGTAGACTTATGGAGGTAGGGTTTGTTTTTGGCTGCCCTGGTGTGAAGTAGCTCTTTGCTCAAGCTGGATCAGAAGCGTCTTTGGCTGAATGCAGGCTGAGAATTTATTATGGTCTATTTAGCAGGGATGAGAGCAAAAGAGTCCCAAGTACTCAGAAATCCAGCCCTCGGGCCACCTCAAACACTCAGGGATATAACCCATGGATGCTGAAACAATTTTTCTATTCAGTCCCCTGTCCCTGCCCTGGGGGAATGAACCCACAGCTTTGATTTACTAGGAAAGGGCTCTTTATGTTTGCACAGAGCATTCAGTTCTTCAAACTAAAAGCCTCGTAAACTGCAAGGCACTCTACCAATGAAAATTAGGGTTTTGAAAAAGGATTATTTCATATGACCCTCCCGGCCCTACAGCCCTGTAAGAAGGCCATGGTCAGTGTTCTTGCCCCAGGTTTAATGGAAGAGGCACCAAAGGTGAAGAAGGGTCACCTAGTCTAGGAACCAAGCCCATCCAGTGTAAAGCCCTGACCCACGCTACACAGAGACCCAGAACAGGAACCCGTGAGTGGTGTTTATCCTCTCAGGAGGGCTGGGACAAGCTGGTGGCAGGTTGTTATTTCATAGAACAAGGGGCCCAGGTTATTATTTAAGAATGTCCTGGCCGGGCACGGTGGCTCACGCCTATAGTCCCAGCACTCTGGGAGGCCGAGGTGGGTGGATTGCCTGAGATCACAGGTTCAGGGCCAGCCTGAGCCGGAGGGAGACCTCATCTCTAAAAATAGCCAGACGCTGTGGTGGGTGCCTGTGTTCCCAGCTACTTGGGAGACTGAAGCAAGAGAATTGCTTGAACCCAAGAGTTTGAGGTTGCTGTGAGCTATGATGCCATGGCACTTTACCAAGGGTGACAAAGTGAGATTCTGTCTCAAAAAGACGTCCACCCAGGAGAGAGGATTTTGTCTTTCTTGAGAAAGATTCGCCGCGTTCAGCTGCTTCAGAGCAATAGGTGATGTCTGCGGTGGTCACTGGCCGGGAAGGGTGCCACCTGGCTCCCTGAGCTCGGCTGGCCAAAGCAGGCACTCGGACCTGGTGACAAGGGACAGGTGGGATGGTCTTGCTGGGGAGACTTGGAGTCAGTCCAGTCCTTTTTCTCCCCAGGGCTCCGAGAAAGGTGTGACGAGGCCCACCGCTTTCAAGCCCGTGCTGCCGCGCTCAGGGGTCACCCTACACTCTTCCCCCGAGAGCACCGGCCACCAGCTGCACCCCGCCCCTGCGGACAAACCCAAGGAGCAGGAGCTGAAGCCCAGCCTGTGCTCTGGAGCACTGTCCGACTCCGGCCGCAACTCCATGTCCAGCCTGCCCACGCACAGCACCACCAGCAGCTACCAGCTGGACCCGCTGGTCACCCCCGTGGGGCCCGCCAGCCGTTTTGGAGGCTCGGCCCACAACATCACCCAGGGCATCGTCCTCCAGGACAGCAACATGATGAGCCTGAAGGCTCTGTCCTTTTCCGACGGGGGCAGCAAACTGGGCCACGCAAACAAGGCAGACAAAGGCCCCTCATGCGTCCGCTCGCCCATCTCCACGGACGAGTGCAGCCTCCAGGAGCTGGAGCAGAAGCTGCGGGAGAGGGAGGGCGCACTGCACAGGCTGCAGCGCAGCTTTGAGGAGAAGGAGCTGGCCGCCGGCCAGGCCTACGAGGAGCGGCCGCGGCGCTGCCGGGACGAGATGGACGGCGGTGGCAAGCTGAAGCCGGCCTCGCACAAGAGCCAGCGCGTCCAGCAGGCGCTGCCCCTGCAGGTGCTGCAGCTGCAGCAGGAGAAACGGCAGCTGCGGCAGGAGCTCGAGAGCCTCATGAAGGAGCAGGACCTGCTGGAGACCAAGCTCAGGTCCTACGAGAGGGAGAAGACCAGCTTCGGGCCCGCCCTGGAGGAGACGCAGTGGGAGGTGAGGCTGCCAGGGGCTCTGAGCCATCATAGGAGCCAGGACCCAGAGAAGGGGCTCTCTGTAATAGCTCTGAGCTTCCTCCTCTCCCCAGCACACCCTCGTAGCCCCCAGATTGGAATTTCCTAACCCAGTCGCTGACCAAGAAGCCAGAACCCAGGGAAGCGAGGCCCAGTCAGGTGGAGGGTTGGCCTCAGGCCATCTGCTCATGGAGGCTCAGAGAAGCACAAGAAGCCCAAAGCCCCAAGAGAGCTTAAAATGTTATTTGTTGCTTTCGAGAGAAGGGATCCCACCCACTATAAAGAGTGACCCTATTTGTGGCAGGTCTCAGTGACAAAAGTGGCCAGTCCTCAGTGGTTCTCAACCTTCCTAATGCTGCAGCCCTTTAATATAGTTTCTGTGGGTCGCGACCCATAAGTTGAGAACCTCTGAAGTAGAGCTTCTATTCAGTGAGCAGAGACAGGAACTTAGGAGAGGAAGAAAAGCTTCCACACATGCAAACTCACATGCTGTCACTCAGGCACACCTCTGAACGTGGCATCTGGACCTGGCCATGCCAGGGAAGCAGTGTTACCCTGCATCCTGCTAGCCAGAATGCAGCTTTTATCACCAACTGGCACCGGGTGGGAGGACGGCACTGGGTGGGGGTGTGGGCATTGCAGCTCTGTCATTCACCCCAAAGATTGCCCCCCAGGAAAGAGGTGAGAGTTTCTGGGTGTGGCCAGACTAGCACCATGCCCTGTCAGGGGTGACACCTGTTGGCACTGGAGCATCCCATATTCATCCTGGAAAATAGGGTGACAGTATTTTTAGGAGCAGGGAAGGAAGCATCCTTTCTATGGATGAAGCAGATGGGAGGACTGGCCCGATAGGAGGGGACGGATGATCACTTTCTGTTTGCCAGGCTTCCCAGAGAGAAAAGGCTGCTAGCCACGGGACATTGCCTTTTCTTTCCCCATCGATGTTGTCCCAGCAGACCCCACACCAGCCACGGTGTCAGCCACACCCAAGATGCACAGCTCATGCTGGCATTAGGCGCCCAGCCTTGCCTGTCAGTCTGGAACTAAGCTAGACATTGCTGTGGCCTTGTGCCCAGCTATCCAGTCAGGCTATATAGTAAAATGATAAAATAAATAATAATAAGAATAACTTAGAATGGCACATATGTTATTATAAACATGTTTATAATAATAATAATAACGTGGAGAGTGTTTGTTAGTAAGTGCCAAGCTCCAGGTTCTTTCATTTTTTTCCTACAATGGTCAAATGACGTAGGTACTTTTACAAACCCTCAATTTACAGTTAAGAAAACTGAGGCACAGAGCGGTCACCATAGCCAACAACAAATTAAGCAACTAGCCCAAGGTCTGATATATGTGTGTTATATATTAGGATTTGCTCCTAGTAGGATTATCTCACTATACCGTGTCGCCACCACGCCATGGATAACATAGCCAAGATCACCTGCATCAGCAGTGGTCAACGTGGGATTCAAGCCCACGTCTCAGCCATCATCACCCTGTCTGTTCCCTTCATGACGTGAACACCGGCTTGGCCTGGGAAGGAAATGCTGGCTCCCAACTAAGCATTGTGGGTGGGGCTGAATGTCCTCTGTGACTGTGCAGCCTCCTCACCCCCACCAAAAGGAAGGGGGAGGGAAAGTGAGGAAATAGTAAGTGGCTTCCGGTCGTGTTGCGAGAATGCATTCTGTAGAGCCCCAGGAGCTGGCCTTCCTTCACCTTAAAACACAGCCAGCCAGACTAACCCTGGCCTATGACCCAAATGGCCAAGACCCCAGAGACACAAGGGTCTGATATATGGCTTTGGTTCTCCTCATTGCTCTTGGCCCAATTTTGGTGGGGAACAAAAGTGGAAACAGTGACAGAAGGGCAGGACTTACCAGTTTGTCATCTGGGGGGTTGACATTGCGCTCTGCCTCTCATCCAGCCCTGTGCTCGTCACTGGGGCTTGGCAATGGATGCAGAGAGGGGAGCGAAAAGGTGAGATCAGGGGTCATGGTCATAAGCGTGCAGGATAGAAATCTGGCTGACATAGAAACCAATACCATCAGTGTTAAGTGTGGGTGACAGAGCTAGCGGTGGGCAGATTCAACCACCGATCACTGATTTGCACAGGCTGAGATTTGGGCCCTGAATTGGGGGTGAGGGAGGCACATAGACAGACTGAGCCAGACAACAAGCATGGTAAGACCCTCAAAGAGTGGCTCGGTGCCCTTAGTACAGTGGTTATGGCGCTGGCCAATGCACTGAGGGTGGCGGGTTCGAACCCAGCCTGGGCCAGCTAAACAACAAGGACAACTGCAACAAAAAAAGAGCCGGGCATTGTGGCAGGCACCTGTAGTCCCAGCTACTTGGGAGGCTGAGGCAAGAGAATCACTTAAGCCCAAGAGTTGGAGGTTGCTGTGAGCTGTGACATCATGGCACTCTACCGAGGGTGACATAATGAGACTGTCTCAGAAAAAAAAAAAAAAGACCCTCAAAGAGGCACTTGATTTTTAGTCACTCAGACTACCAGCTACCCTGTCCGTGGAGAAAAACACTCACTTCTTGGCGCTCTGTCCCTGTGCCCGCTTCCCCGGCAGGTGTGCCAGAAGTCGGGCGAGATTTCCCTCTTGAAGCAGCAGCTGAAGGAGTCCCAGACGGAGGTGAACACCAAGGCCAGCGAGATCCTCGGCCTGAAGGCGCAGCTGAAGGACACGCGGGGCAAGCTGGAGGGCCTGGAGCTGAGGACGCAGGACCTGGAGGGCGCCCTGCGCACCAAGGGCCTGGAGCTGGAGGTGTGCGAGAACGAGCTGCAGCGCAAGAAAAACGAGGCGGAGCTGCTGCGGGAGAAGGTGAACCTCCTGGAGCAGGAGCTGCTGGAGCTGCGCGCCCTGCCGCGTGAGCCCGTCCTGCCCGCCATCCCCGAGGACATCCCGGCTCTGCAGCGGGAGCTGGAGCGGCTGCGGGCCGAGCTGCGCGAGGAGCGGCAAGACCACGACCAGATGTCCTCGGGCTTCCAGCACGAGCGGCTGGTGTGGAAGGAGGAGAAGGAGAAGGTGATCCGGTACCAGAAGCAGCTGCAGCAGAGCTACCTGGCCATGTACCAGCGGAACCAGCGCCTGGAGAAGGCCCTACAGCGGCTGGCCCGCGGGGATGGCGCCGGGGAGTCCCTGGAGATTGACCTGGAAGGGGCTGACATTCCCTACGAGGACATCATAGCCACGGAGATCTGAGAGGCCACCTGGGAGAGTTAGGCCTGAGGACCTGGCCCTGGGGGGCAGGGGCTGTACCTGTTCAGGGAGGGGTGGCCTCCCACCTCCCCTGCTCAGCACTTTGGGCCCCTTTGAGAGAAGCCACCGCTGGGGCACAGGCTAGGGCCCCCAAGTGTTGGGCAGGGGCCGCAGGATGGCCATCCCTCCCCTTTCCGATGTCCCAGTGCTCACCAACCCCACAGCCTGCTGGACCTTGGGCTCTGACTCATGTGGCTTCCCCAAGGGATGGAGCCACGGGTCTCCATGCTTTAGTTAAGGGCTCCCTAAACCTTGGCCTTTGTTACAAATAGTTAGAGACACCCCCACCAGGGAAGGTGGCTCCTTCCCTGAAGGCCACGTGGCCACACCAAGTACAAGGCTCCCTTTCGCCCCTGATCCCATTCCCTTTTCCCGTGGACACACTGGAATGAATGCCTTGGGAGAAGAAAGAAGCCATTTGTGACCAGAAGCCTTGGAGCATGGCCTGTCTGAACCTGAACTGCTTTTTCTCTTGGCCTTGGAGATAGTGAGTTGGAAGGGCTGCAGAGAGTCTTGCTAAGCATCATCAAGGCTGTCCCTGTAAGCCACAGGAAGGAGGGGACAGTAGACCAGACCCTGAAAGACCCTGAGGAGGTCAGAGGGAGAAACTAAATTGCATGAGCTGGTAGTGGGCCAGTACCAGCCAGGCCCTGAGCCCAGCTTTCCCTGTGGTTTCCTGCTCACTGGAGCTAAGCAGCCTGGGAACAGGAGGTGACCTTGGACCTCAGTACCCACTCTTCTAAAAGCCATAGATGCTAAAGCCCTGAGGTGGGCTCTGGAAGGAAAGGTCAAAGGCACTGGGACACAGAGGGGGTGGGTTTTCAGTCATCCCAGGGGAGCCTCTGGATCCCTCCAGCTGGGGCTAGAGACAGGGATGTCTCTCCCTGGTTCAGAGTTGGCTGCTGGCTACTCTGGTATGTCATTTTCTTCCCAATAATCCAGGTTTTACTTGGATGCAGAATAACCCATGTCCCCTGAGATGGCTCATACGTGGTCTGGGGTCTGGACATCTTCCCCCTGCACCTGTGGCCAGATTCCATGTGCACTTCTCCCCTCCAGTACCTTCAGTGTTAAGTGCCGGGTCTTTACAGATCAGGAGGGGGCCCCAGAGTGCCAGTGGGCCAGAGCCCCAAGCAGGGAGAAGAGGTTTGCACACTGTGGTAGGAACAGCCCTGGGCCACCAGTCATTCTGTCCTCCCCACCCCCGCCCCCAAGGCCCCCAGGGACCCTAGACTGTAAAGGATCCAGATGGTGGCAGCTTTCTCAGGGGCCCGGGCACTGCCCGGGGAAGGCCAGGGTTTCTCTCCTAACGATGTGCAGAGCGGGAGGTAAGGGGGAGAAACGTGGACTTTTTAAGTTGCTTGGTTCAGGGAATTTTCTCTTCTGTCTTCTTCTTCCTTTTTTCTTTCTTGTCTTTTCAGAAGCAAGCCAGACCTCGCAGGCTGTTCTGTGTTCTATTTTTGACTCTAGCCACAGCTGCTGTTCTCAGGACAGCCAGCCCTGCTGGATCCGGCGCCTCCTGCCTGCCTGCTGAGCTGGGCTTGGGGACAGTCTGGTACTTGACAGTCTGAGACCATCCCTAGTTCTGCCTCCCTAGCACTGGGGGCTCCCCTTTCTTCTTGCCCACCACCCCCTCACAGGTGCCCCACAGCCCTTGCTTGGGTGTGGGCTGATGGGAGGGCCAGCTTCCCATGGGTGGCCCCACCTCTGGTCCCCAGGCTAAGCCATGCCCATCCTGCAGTCCCCAAATGACAGAGGAAGGTTTCTAGAATTTCAAACCACTGCTCTTAGTCATAAGCTAGATTTAAACCTGGAATCTGCAGGCCAGAGCCCCCTCCCTGTATGGAGGGAAGTACCTCCATTAGGCGTGTTCAGAAGTCAAAGGCGTCCCATTTTTGCCCCACGGCCCTGGGTCCTCCATATTCCCACCAGCCTGTGCCTTGTTTGAGTCCTTCCTCCCAGTGAGACACCCCACAGAGAGAGAGGGGGGCAGGCTGCCTCTCCCAACTTTGCCTTCAAGTTGTCACCTGGGAAGAGGTGGGTGCCAACCCAGGGGCAGGCACTCAGACATGGACCCTGTGCTCCACTGCTGGGGGATGGAGCCTCCACCCACAGGGAGTGCAGCCCTCTTCCATGTCTTCTTCACCCTTCCCCAGGCCATCCCTAGGATGTCTACCCAGGCCTTGCCCATCATCCAAGATGGCAGAAGCCCTCCCTGGGTCGCCACCAGCCCAAGGCCCCAGGGTGGCCCAAGCTGGCTCCAGAATGCAAATGTCCTGTTTCCCAGCGACCTTGCCTTCTTCTGGGTTTTCTTCCCTTCCTTGTCCACAAGCATCCTTAATATTCTTGGACCATGCCAGACCCCACCTCTCTGGAAGGCAGCTCTGCACAGTGGAGGTCCCAGCCTGGGGCGGGCTCACTGCCCTTCCCTCTGGGCACTCTGCCTGGCACACTTGCCCACCAGCTCTCTCGAGGATGCCTGGCCTGCAAATGCTCCAGCTGTCTGCAAAGGGAATGCTCCATTCAGCACCACCTCAACCAGGAGGTGTCTCTGGTCTCTGCCTCTGGGCCTTAGAATAACCAGGCTGGCAGGAGGCATCTTCAGGGGCAGCTTCCAGTGAACTGCTTGCACCAAGCACGGTCACGTGGGACTGGGAGTGGGAGGAGGGGCATCTCTTCCCTGAGAGGCACTCACAGAGTATCTTGTTGCTGGCGCCAGCCTGGACCATCTCTTAGGGGAGAGAGTTGCCCAGGCATGAGCCAGGCTGGCTGTTGGCAGTGTGGCTTTGGGAGAAGGGTTTCCCTGTGGCCCTGTGTTTTCATCCTGTGCTGACGTGGCCAGAGGGCCTGATGTCCTCGCCTGTCATGTAGGTGGTCCCCATGCTGTGGCAGGCTCAAGCTTTGGATGGACTGGCATTTGGAAGAAGATGTACATAGTTATTTTTCTCTGTTTTTTCTCATTTGGTTCAGTTTGCTTTTGACAGCTTCGTTTGATTTTATTTTTGACGGTACTTTTTGTCCATGTAAACTATTTCTGGTAATTTTATGTTTTTATTTATGAATAAAGAATGCCATTTCTCATGTCCTCCAGTGCCACTTTTGCCTGTCCATGCCACCCTGGTGTCCCCTGTCTGGGATGTGGCAGCTCCTTGGGACAAGAGAGGTGATGAAAGTGGCCCAGTGGGGAAGTGTGGGCGCTGCAGTGAAAGAAACATCAGGCTGGCTCCTGCCCCCCACCAAGCCCAGGACCTTACCTGTGAAATGGGAGGAAAGCAGGGTGAAGGCCCAGCCCCCGCAGAGTTGAGGGTCCTCCCCCAAAGAGAAGCCCTCTCCGCCTGACCCTCACGGCTCTCCTGTCTCTCCCCACCAGCTGCCACCTTGCCTGCCTCGCTGGCAGGAGACCAGAGTGGCTATTGTTGCCACTTCCCCAGGGTCCCCTGGCAGGGAGGGAGGTTGGGTCACCGCAGTGGCCATCTGCCCAGCCTTCTCGGTATCAGCCCACCTGCTTCTCCTTGACAAGCATTCCCTGCTGTCCTGGACTCTCAGATCCTGGGCTCTGAGGGCTTCTGCTCAGGTGGCAGGAGGCAAAAGGCATGCATTAAGAGGGGATAAAAATACAAGGCAGCCTGTGGAGGGGCAGTGACAGTGGCTTTGAGGCGGGAAATGTGGCAAGCAAGAAAGGATGGGGGCGAGGGTGGGATCTAAGAGAGTGTGAGGAAGGGAAGACAGAAGCAGGTCCCGGTGGCAGGGATCTGCGCAGTGAGGCCCCCTGCCCACCCATGCCCATGAAGGTGACAGGCAGCATGGGGCAAGGGGCGGAGACGCAGGAAGGCTGAGGCACAGTGCCCCCAGTGCCCAAAGGGGGTTGGGCAGCTGAGAAATGACCAGGCCAGGAGCAGTGCCCACCGCTGTGTAACTCAGGAGCCTCAGCTGGAGGGCAACAGGATCACGGCAGACCTGGGGTCACCCTTCCCAATTACTCTTCCTCCTAGATAGACCTGGCCCCAGGCTGGTGACCTCAGTGAGACAACCCTCCCACTAATCACAGCCTTGGTTAGCCCCTCCCTGCTTCAACTCAGGCAGACCCAGGACTTGAACCAGTGGAGCTCAGCCACTGCCAGTTTCAGCCTGAGCTTAGAAGGCCTAGCGGCTTCCACTTTCATACCCTCAGGGGCTCTGAGCTGCCATATGAGAAGCCCCCCGACCCCCATCCTGCTGGAGAGTCCCCGTGGAGCAAGAGGGGCCTACAGTTAGGTCCCACCTCCAGCTAAGCCACCCAGCACCAGCCCCCAGCACCCAGGAAAAGCAGAGTCTCCTTCCTGGCCTCACTTCTGCTCTGCCAACACCCTGACCCCAACAATCCCGAGTCCATGAAATGGCAGCCATGAAGGTCAGAGTGATCTATTACATAGCACAGAAATAGTTGACCAAAATGCCCACCAGCGACCCCCCTTGCTTGCCACCCTGACAAGCCTCTTTCCAGCCAAAGGGCTAATAATATAAAAGCATAAAAGCAGGGCCCTGGAAAGCCCACTCCAGGTAGAAGAGGGATAAGATGTGAAACAGACGCTTTTCCCATCCCTCTTCTTCCGGAGTCCTGCTAGGACACGGCCTTCTGTAAACTCCTAAACCTGCTTGCTATTTCAGGGGAAAATACAGAATAAAAGGAGTCCAGCGTACTGGCTCAGGCCTGTAATCCTACTCTGGGAGGCTGAAGCGGGAGGATCACTTGAGCTCAGGAGCTTGAGACCAGGACCAGCCTGAGCAAGAGCGAGACCCCATCTCCACTAAAAATAGAAAAGTTATCTGGGGGTTATGGCAGGCACCTGTAGTCCCAGCTACTCAGGAGGTTGAGGCAGGAGGATCACTTGAGGCCAGGAGTGTGAAGTTGCTGTGAGAGCCTGAAGCCATGGCACTCTAGTCTAGGCAACAGGGAGAGATTCTGTCTCCAAAAAAAAAAAAAAAAAGAAAAAGGAAGAAGAGGGAAATGAGAGAGGAGGGAGGAGAGAAAGTGAAAGAGAGAGGGAAAGAAAGGGGGAGCAAGAAAGAGAAAAAGGGAGAAAGAAAAAGGGAAAGAGGGCAGCGCCTGTGGCTCAAAGGAGTAGGGTGCCAGCCCCATATACTGGAGGTGGCGGGTTCAAACCCAGCCCTGGCCAAAAACTGCAAAAAAAAAAAAAAGGGGGGGGGGAAGAGATGAGAGAGAAAGGGAGAAGGAAGGAGAGGGAAAGAGGAAAAGAAGACAGGGAGAGAGAGAGGAAGGAGGGCCCTCCTTGCCTTGACAACACAGAGCTCCGTGCTCAGCCTCAATCACAGGTGATTTCTGAGTCATCTGGGGAAGGCCCTGCTGCCCGCAGTGTGTCCCCAGCCCAGGTGCCCCAGCCCCAAGCAGCACCACTCCCTTCACTCACCAGGGTGGGCATGACGGATCTGCTCCTTTACTTAATGTGTTTTGGGCCCCTGCTCTATTCCAAGCCCCATTCTGGACACCAGAAAGGTAGAGGTGAACAAAACGGTCAGGTCCTTTCTCCTGATGAGGTTTACACCCTAGAAGTAAACAACTAATTATGACTTTCCTTTAGGCCGGGAGCGGTGGCTCGCACCTGTAATCCTAGCACTCTGGGAGGCTGAGGTGGGTGGATCTCCTGAGCTCAGGAGTTCGAGACCAGCCTGAGCAAAGCAAGATTTCATCTGTACTATAAATAGAAAAATTAGGTAGCATTGTGGTGAGCACCTATCATCCTGGCTACTTGGGAGGCCTAGGAAGGAGGATCACTTGAGCCCAAAAGTTTGTGGTTGCAGTGAGCTATGACGCCACAGTGTTCTACCCCAGGGTGACGGAGTGAGACTCTCTCAAAAACAAAACTTTCCTTTATAATAAGTGCTATAAAGGAAACAATCAAGACTATAGGAGCTGGCTGTGGGGGGACTGGAGGTGCTAAATCTGGAGAGTGAGGTGGGGGAAATTGATACAGAAAAAGGTAAGTCGAAGAACCACGAATGCCTTCTGATTTCACCATTACGACAGACCACGCCAGCCACTGTCCTTGGATGCTCCACTAACTTGGATGCTCCCCACCCCAGAGGTCTCAGCAGATACCTCCTAAACAGGGAACTTGTCACTTCCCTCCTCCAACCTGGGCTTTTCCTGTTCCTGTGTCCCAGACAGCTCTTCCTGAGCAACCTGACCTCACCTTCCTCTCCATCCACCATAGCTCTTTCCACCACCTTCCAGGGAGCACCAAGCATGTTCTTTCACGCGTGGAAATTAAAGACGAAATTTTGTACAATGGCACAATCCTTCCACCAAGGCTGAAATTAAAGTAGCCTCTTCCTAGGGAACTCGATGAAGAAATGTTCAGCTCCAATGAACATATCTAGATATTTTTTGTTGTTGCTGTTTCTTTGTTTGTTTGTTTGGGTGGGAGGAGTGTGTTCCCCTGGGGCTTCAGTCCACTGTGTCATTAGGGTAATCTCTGGCCTGCTAATCTCTCCCTGTAGTTTGCAGCCATCCACCCACGATGCTTGCCTGTCAGTCATCCTCTCTGTCCAATCAGATCCTAGATCCATGACTGTCATCCTCTCTGTCCAATCAGATCCTAGATCCATGTCTGTCATCCTCTCTGTCCAATCAGATCCTAGATCCATGTCTGTCATCCTCTCTGACCAATCAGATCCTAGATCCATGTCTGTCATCCTCTCTGTCCAATCAGATCCTAGATCCTGTGGGACAGTGATTTTCAACCAGGGATGTGCCGCAAAAAGTTTTAAAGAGCATTAATTAAATTATTTTTGAAAGAAGCCCAAACCACAGTAAATACATATTTTTTTACTCTTTTTTTGATCAACATAATTTAAGTGTGCCACGGAAGTTTAACTATGGGTTCAAGTGTGCCATGAGATCAAAAAAGGTTGAAAAACACTGCTCTAGGTTCTACCCACTCCCTAAGCTCTCCCAATCACCCTCTTTTCTTTCTACATGTGTTGGCCCAGCTGAGGTCATCCAAAGAATCACAGAATGTTCAAGACACCTTTGACATCTAATTCCATCCACTTCAAATTTACAGATGGGCAAAAGCAAGACTCAGAAAGGAGACAGGGCTTTCTCAAGGTCACACAGCTGGATGATGAGGGACCTGGCCGTCGTGATACCACCATAAGTTCCATCAACAGTGAGGGAGTCCTGCCAGTCACAATTTTTATGAAAAAGACCCCACTGGGGGGCCCCATCCTGTCTTCTACCTTGATACCCTTGGCAGGAGGCAGCATGTGTGGCTGCCTGCTCCATCTGCAGAATCAGAGCTAGCCACAGACTCCCTGATGCTCAGCTGTGTGGCATTAGATACGTTCCTTAACCTCTCTGGGCTTCAGAGAGTTGTTCTGACAATTCAATGACATAATATTCAATAAAGGTTAAAGTACTGCTACTATTTTTTATGACTACTACCAGTGGCCCAGGATCTCTGGGCCTGGCAAAGCTGTCCACCCATGGGAAACAGCTGATTTTATTGTGATCAGCTGTCTCCCCAGATCCCCCAACCTTTCTCTCCAGCTCTCATCTCCAGAAGACTGGCTTGTGGGGGGGAATAGCCCCCGGGGGAGAGGGGAAAGAAAGGAACAAAGAGGGATTTACGGGGTGGGGAGGTCGATGGGACAGGAGTCCCTCAGAGCCCTATTTTACCACCTCCCTAAGTCCCTCTTCCCCATTCCCTCCCCCCTCCAGCTCTGCCACATGGTGCTAACCCAAGCGTACACCCATGCACACACATCTTTGCACAGGCACGCACACAATGCACATGTGCATATGAACACATGCAGAGAAGCACACACACGATGCACACACATGCACGTACACATACATGCACACACATGCATCCATGCACACACGCACACATGCACACACACGATGCACGCACATGCATGCACACACATGCACGTACACATACATGCACACACATGCACGTACACATATATGCACACATGTGCACACATGCATTCATGCACACACGCATACATGCATGCACACATACGTGCACACATGTGCATGCACACATGCATGTACACATATATGTGCACACACATGCATTCATACACACACATACGTGCACACACACATACGTGCACACACATGCATGCACACATACATGGCGCCCATGCTTTCTCCTTCGTCCTAACCCCCCCATGGTCTCAATTACAGCTAACTGAGCAGTAAGGAGCTCACAACAGCATTTGTAGTCAGTGACAGCTGAGGCAGATTAAATTCCTCAGACTGAAAGTAACAGGATGATTGGCCTGCCCTTGGCCTTTACTCAGAGGCCCCACTTGGACTCTGGTGGAGTGTTTCAAGGCCCAGAGTTCTCTTGGCTTGACTGATTCTTCCAGGTGGAGGCTCAGGGGCCTCAGCAGAGGCAGAGCAGGCAGGGTGCAAGGTGCCACTGTCCCAAGAAGAAGACAAGTTCGCTACTACTGACTGGGATGGGCACTGGGTGACTCCCCAAGGCCGTCACTTGCATTTGTACCCGAAGAAGCTGCAGCACCATGGATGGTCACAGCCCTGGCCCAACTATAGCCTAAGCTTGAGCTCTGGCTCTGATGTGAGGCTGCCTCTTCCTTCCACCCTGACTTCGGGAGTAGTGGAAAGTCACAATTTTGGTCAAGGTTGCCTTACTGTTCTCCCACCCTGATGGGTGCATCAGAGTGATTCAGCCTTTCTGATCTCTGAAGAACACCCATTTGAGCAGCTGGGTGCTTGGCTTCTGCCCACCTAGGATAGTGGCTGCTGGGAGGAGAGGCCACCAGGGGGCCAGGCCACCTGGCAGAGAGGAGAAAAGAGGAAGGGTCCAAGCACCTTTGCTTACTGCCCACCCCACCCTCCTCCTTCACTAGCTTCCCGGCCCTTCTGTGAAGCCAGCACTTTCCAGGGAAGTCCTGGCTCAGGCTTCATCTGGCCATGCCTCCAAGGCTATTCTTAGAAAGCAGGAGGGGCCACTGCAGTGCCAACTGGCCAGCTCCAAGCAAGAGCTGGTATCACAAATAGACACCAGCTATGTGAGGAGCAAAGTCAAGTCCCCCAGGCCGAGGCCTGCCCCCACCCCAGTACTGGCCACCCCTCCCTCCTGCTTCCTGAGTCCAGGGGCAGTAAAACAGCTGAGTGCAACTGTGTACGGCCCTCTCTGCCTGTCTCAATGCCCTGCATACAGATCCCCAAAGGGCACAACTCTATCAGAAAAGGGAAAAGCTCATTGAACTAGTTTGCTTTTCCTGCACACGCACACACAGTAAGCCTGTAAAAAAAGCCGGTCACTCGCAGGAAATAGGTATAGGTGACCTCCAGAGAGCACCTGGAGGGTGGGTGAGGCACAGCGAGCAGCAGACCTGCCTGGGTGGAGCCTCTTGGCCTCACCTGGGGAACCTCAGGGAAGGAAGGCAGCAGGCTGGGAAGGGGGACATGAGGTGGACCATCACACACAGGGCTCAGCCCATCCCCGCACCCAAGCATTGCCCCTGCAGTCCTGGGTGAGGAAGCCCCCTTGGCCTGAGCATAAGCCTCCAAGTGCAAGAACGACTCCTCCAAGAGTCATGGCCAACAGCTGGGGGGTGAGGCCTCACCCCACACAGGGACCTGGCCACCCCCAGGGCCTCTGCCCTTCCCCACTTTCACTCCCCCACTCCTCTGCACCCTCATCACTGACCACCCCACCTCTGAACATTGTACCACAAGCCAGAGCCTCATGAATGGGATGGGGCTTCTCACCATTCCCCCCACAAGCCCTCCAAGATGGCACCAAGGCCAACTCGCAAGCCTGGGGGCCAAGCTGTAGTGGGGGTCACGTTCACACCCAACACCCAGCTGTGAAGACACTCTGGGACACTCACTGCCCAGAACTGACCGTGTTTAACCAGCCCAATTCAGGGGAGAAGGGCCGCCGGCTGACTGCCTTCACTGTGCCTCCCAGTCTACAGCTAGAATTGGGCTAGAAGAGGCAGAGGGCTCAGGACAGAGGAGATTGATTGTGGCTGTACTGGGGGTTACCCAAGAGCCAGGTGCCCACCGAGAGTAGCCAGCAGCAGGTTGGGCGTCCCAGAGCAGTGGCCAGAAGCTGGCCTAGACTCTGGCGTCCCGGCAGAGGTCTATCCAGGAAGTCAGACATCCCAGGAGCTCCCGGGCACTTCTCCCAATCAGCCTTGAGCCAACCGCTAGGCCTCCAGGGATCCTGGCCCCTTCCCACGGGGCCATGTTGATCCTGAAGAGATCGGGCTGCCTGGTGAGGCCATTCCAGGCAGTAAATGACAGACAAGTCACCATCTCCAGGCTATTGTGCTCCCTAGAGGAGCAGGGAGAGAAAAGGCTGCCGCAAAGAGAAGTCATTGGGGAGGGGGCGGCTCCACCCCCAGCCCCAGAACCAGTACGCAGGGCTCTCAGCACCCAGGGCTGGAGGCTGGGCAGTGACATAGTCAACTAGAACTGACCCGCCCCAGTAGAACCAACCTGCCCAGGAAGAAATGAGTGCATGAATGCCCCACCCAGGAAAGAATGAATGACTGTGCCAATCCCACCCCTCCTCCCCTTTAATTCCCATCCTCCTTAACCCACCTGCTGACTTCCTTCTCGAACTCAGCTCACCTGCACCCAGGTGGAAATAGAGGCTGATGTTGCCCACACAGAACCTGGACTCCATTTCCTTTCATTCATTCCAGACGAATCTTTTGTTTTGGTTGTTGACCTCTCAGGCAGGCCCTAGGGTGTCCCCAGCTTTCTCTTTGGAGCACCGAGAAGTAGGGAGGCCACATGTCTGGCCCCTGTGGGGAAGTCACATCCACAGCCCTGTGTGTGACACTGGGTTCAAAATTGCTCAGGGCCACGTGGGCCACCCCATTTCACAGACTCCCTAAGCATCTTGCGGAGGGTCACCCACCCACTGAGTTAGTGACGCTGGGACAGCCCTTCCCTTTCCTCCTCGCTGAGTTCCATCCTGCACCTGTTGAGGCAGATGGGATAGGCAAGGAGGAAGGGAGACCCACTGACACCTCTCAGCCCCACCAAGATGCCACCAGCAACTACAAGCCTGGCTGAGGGTTGGCTGGCTGGATTCTCCACAAAGCAACTTCCCTCTCTGGGGAAGGGGAAGACTCTGGAAGGTTTGACTAGGGCTGTTCAGGTGGGGCAGGAGGGGCCTAGATTGTGGGTGGGGATATAAACTCACCCTGGATCCCAGCAGTCTTTCTGTGACCCTGAGGCCATCTTGGGTGTCTTATTGCACAAAGCACCACCAGTTTGTCAAGATGGTTACAACCCCAGCTCAGCACCTGTGGCTCAAGCGGCTAAGGTGCCAGCCACATACACCTGAGCTGGCGGTTTCGAATCCAGCCTGCACCGCCAAATAACAATGATCGCTGTAATCAAAAAAATCGTTGGGCGTTATGGCAGGCACCTGTAGCCCCAGCTACTTGGGAGGCAGAGGCAGGAGAATCGCTTGAGCCCAGGAGTTGGAGGTTGCTGTGAGCTGTGATACCATAGCATTCTACCGAGGGCGACGGCTTGAGGCTGTATCTCAAAAAAAAAAAAAAAAAGATGTTTACAACCCCATCTCACAGAGGGCCACGGGAATAGCAGCCTTTCATCAGGAGACACAGAGCCGGCCACGGGGCCTCCTCCCAGGAGGACAGGCACGTGCCCCAGACTTGCAGGTGTGGAAGGGGCTGAAACAGATCCTGCTTCATGGTGCCCTCCAGACTGTAAGCTCCTTGAGGTGCTAATGTCTTGAAATCCCAAACACTAAGCAGCAGGAGAGACGCACAGGTGCAATCAGATTCTGAGCAGGGGGAAGAGGTGGCAGGAAGGGTTTGCCTTCTGGCTGAGAAGGTGCAGCACACACAATGATAACAGGAGGCCAGAGGCAGGCTATGCTGACACAGAGGGGACCCCGAAGCCTGGGGGAAGGACTTGGGTGGAGGGAGAGTGATCTTTGCTCATAGTCCAATCTTCCTTCCATCTCATGATGTGGTTTCAGCGTCCTGGTTGCCCCTTAATTACTCTGGGGCTTTACTATGGGGGAGGCTGCAAGAGGAGGACAGGGAGTGGGTCGGGAGAGGAAGGACCAGAGAGCACTGGTCATCCCAACCACAAAAAACTGCTGGGGGTGTCATCATAGTATAGCCAGGTCCTCGGGACACTTGGCCAAGAAATTCAGGGGGTTACTTGTTTCCTAGAGTTGCCATAATAAGGACCTCAACTGGAGGGGCTCAAAATGACTAAAATTGATTCTCCCACAGTTCTAGAGGCCAGACATCCAAGATCAAGGTGTTGGCCGGGCCGGGCCTTTCTGAAGGCTCCAGGGGAGGAGCCCCCCTCCCACCCCCCATCCCACCCCAGCCCCCGCGCCCCTTGCCTCTTCCATCTTCCGGTGGCCCTAGGTGATTCTAGGCTTGTGGCAGCATCACCAAGCCTCTGTCTTCACATGGCATTTCCTTCTCTGTACCTTTTCTTAAAAGGGCACAGTCCTATTGGATTTGGGGCCGACTTCATTTTAACTATTTACATCTGTGGAGGTCCTATTTCCAACTACGATCACATTCTAATGTCCTGGGGGGTTAGGCCGTCAATATGTCTTTTGCAGGCCACAGTTGGACCCATGACAGGCTTTGCTGGGGGGATTGAGATGAGGGTGTAAACACAGACCAGGGGTCTTGCTAAGAGCCGGTGTCACTGATGTCGCATCCAGATCAAAACAGACCCCACCCCAAAGAGAGTGCCAGACAGAGGAGGGTCCTGGGGAGTGGCTAGCAAGGGCTTGTGAACTCTCTAGGGTTGTTTAAACCGCCCTCTGTTAAGAAGGGGGTGGAGCCCGGATGGGTAACTCACTCAAAGCTACTTGATTTTCCCCAGAATAGACCCAGGTCCCAAGAGCCCTGCACTGGGGCTTGTTCCCTTTGAAGTGCAAATGCAGGCCTGGGGTGCAGCCCTCCCAGCATAATCAGCGCCTCGCATCTGCTGTCGTTTCTGCCCCTGCCTGAAGTGTGACCCACCAGCTGCTCCATTCTCTGGGTGCCCCACTGGCTAAAGTCAGGTGGCTGGGAGATCAGGCCCCAGGCAGATCCCAGTAATCACCACTCTACCAGGAGGGGGAATTAAGAAAACAGTGTTTAATGTGCTGAGTGGCAGCTGTGGCCTCTCCTCTGTGCATGTGCTCAGATACCTGCAGTCCCTGTTGGGCCCAGCCATGGGGGCAGGTGGGGGGGGGGGGCGCGGCACAGGAGGTGGGGGCCTTTGTTTGAAGGCAGCTCACTCCAGGTCACAGGAAGAGGAAGGCACATTTGGTGGTTTTGATAACAATCAGCCAGTGACCTTGGTGGTAAGTATATGGAGCCAGGCTCCCCTGAGGAAGAGGGGTGCCAGCTGGCTGCTCTAGGATTCCCTCTGTGGCCCCACCTCAAAGCCCCAGCCTTCCCCCCAAGAGAGGTCAAAGCTAGCACCCCAGACAAGAGGGCTCTGCTCCAGAAGCCAGGCTTGGGGAGCAGACAGAGCAGACACAGTGACTGGCACTGGAGCTCAGCATTCTATGGGGCTTTGGTTAAGTTGTCTAACTGGAGCCTCAGTTTTCCTATATGTGAAATAGGAAGATCAATGCCTACAGGGGAGTGTATGGAAAACATCTTTCACAAATACTCAGCACATGCTTTTGCCCTGGGCCCTGGGAGCTTCTGGGAAGGTTTCAGTGCTGCCCTCACCCTGGACTGTGGGGGGGAGGGGGCGCGAGGTGAGGCGTGGAAACATTAGGCAGGGTCCTCCCGGCATCCCCAGTGCTGAGACCTTGCTCATGAAGGGATGGCTTCCCTCTCTCTTTGTCCCTCCACCCTCTCTGAGGGCACTTCATCCCATGGCCACTTCCCTCCTCCAGGGCCCCAGTGAGGCAGCTCTGCCCTGGCTGAGGAGAAACAGGGCCACCACTCCAGCCTCAGGGAGACAGCCTGATGTGCAAGGCCCAGCAGGCAGGTGCTCTGACCGGCACCCTAAGCAAACCCTGAGCAGAGGCACTGGGCCACAGCAGGGAAGGTGGCCTCTCTCCCCAGTACGTCCACCTGCTGCCTGGAGGTCCTGCCCAGGGCAGCCTTCCCCTCAGGGATCCTTCTCCAGGCAGCATCCCTTTCCGTGGGGACTTTAGTCTTGACCCACATCAGGGAAAGCCCCTGGGGGCGCTGAAGAGGAGGTGCTGGAATTGGGACAGCATTTGTCTGCTCCAGTAACCCTGTCCTGCAGAGTGGGTGCCTTAAACCACAGAGCACGGTCTCGTGGTTCTGCAGGTCTGAAAATCAAGGTCACAATCAAGCTGTGAGGGGTGCTGGCCCCTCCCACCAGCTGTGAGGGATGCTCTGTGTCACACATCCCTCTCAGATGCCGGTTTGCAGCAATCTTGGGCTTATAGCGGCTTGGCTGCTGTCCTGTGCCTCTGTCTTCATGCGGCGTCTTTTCTAAGGACGTTGGTCATGCTGGACTGGAAGCTGATCCCATCTTAACTATTAAATAATGGCCTATCCACAAATGATCCTATTTCCAAATAAAGTAATATCATGGATACTGCAGATTAGGACTTCAACAGAAGAATTTTTTTTTTTTTTTTTAGAGACAGAGTCTCACTTTATTACCCTTGGTAGAGTGCTATGACGTCACAGCTCACAACAACCTCCAACTCCTGGATTTAGGCGATTCTCTTGCCTCAGCCACCTCCCCCCGTAGCTGGGACTACAGGCGCCCGCCACAACACCCGGCTATTTTTTTTGACCCCATTCAACTCATTAGAGGACTTAAGGGTAAAACAAGATTCTGGCCAGAGAAGAGGCCTCTTCCTGATGTGGCTCCCAAAGCAGGGTAGAGAGCTTTCCAGTAGGACTTACTTGGAGAAAACAAGGAAACCGGTGTGCTTGGGACCCAGGGCCCCTGGGCCAGGAATGAGGCTGCCCTCCCAGCATGGTCACTGCCTGGGTCTGCCTGTCTGATCGTGGGGAACTACTAGGAGTTTTCCTGGGGACCCACTGAGAGCTCAATGATTTTACACCAACTGCGGGGAGAAATGGCGGGGGGCGGGGGGTGGGTGGGGACTGCCGGTGAAAAGCCAGAGAGCCTCGCAGGCTGCGATCATCTCCTTCCGCCCCCTCCTCATCTGTCAATCAGCCCAACAGCTGTGCCCACCTCTCCCAAACGTTCGCAACACTCACGCCCAGCCATGTAGTAAATGCACGCATTGCAGCCCCACAGAAGGCCTCGTTAGGATTGTTGAGAATACAAAAACAGGCCAGACCGCGGGGGCGGAGAGAGGGCCGGGAGGAGAAGGATGGGCGCGGGATATGAGGCGCTCTCGCCTCCTGAGCGCAGGTGGCCGTGGGCACCGCCCGCACCCTCCCCGGTCTTCCCCTGCCACCTGGTGCTGAATTGTGGAACTGCAGCAAGCGTCTCCTCCCCTCCCCCCAACAGGTTTAATTTTTCTTATTAAAAGTACTACAGACGCCCCTTTAGACACACAGACTTCCTTCATGTGGCTAGTCCAAGTTTCCCCAAACAGCCTGATGGCTGTCATGGACCTCACACTAATGAGGGCTTTAAGCGGGGTCCGTGATGGTGGTGCTGATGCCGTAGCCTCGTCTCCGTATTCAGGGCCAGGCCAACCTCCAGAGCAGGCGTCAGGAAAGAGTCTGCCCTCTAGGGCTCTTAAAAGATGTCTAGAGTACACAGCTATGATATAATAATAATAATCTGTTTAGAGTAGGACACTGCAGCCTTCTGCTTAAAATGAGCTCTCCCCATGCCAGTCTCCAACTGTCAAAAGCAGCCCTGACGGATTAGGCCAGACCCAACAGCCTGGGTGTAGTTGTCAGTTTGAGAACCTGAGTGTGTGACTTTGGGGGAAGGAAAGAGGATGGTAGAGAGAGCACGAGAAGAAAGAACAGCTTGAGAAGGACATATCTAGAACTCTGCGAAACAGTCAGCACTAGGGTGCCATGGTGTTATCGATCACTACCTGGGAATTAGGATTCAAGTCCTCTCCCTCCTCTTTTTGGGCATCGAGTGCAGGAGTACGTCAAGCTGTGGACGGCCTGGTGGCACATTCTGCAGAGATTTCCAGTGACTAAACTCTGAGCAGTGTAGCACCTGGGTCTTAGGGTCTAAAGACCCAGCCAGGTCAGGAAAGGTGGGCCCGTCTCCCAGGCACATCCTCCGTGAAGAGACTGGGGTGGGGGTGCCACAGAGATTCTGGAGCCGGCACTTCCTGGGTCCCTCAATAACCACAGGATTCTGTCTTGGACTGAGGCTATGAGGCCTCACTAGTCACCGCCAACCCTGTCCTCTGAGACCTCCTCCTCAGTGGGTGTCATGGAACAGAGATGAAAGGTCCTCCGGGTGGGTGGGCTGTGTTGGACCTCCCAGCTGCCACCCTGGTCCCTTACTGGAAGTGCCGGGGGCCTCTCTTCTGAGATGGTTGGGAACAGACAGTCCAAGGTCACCAGGGTTTGCTATTTTGCTTTGCTTTTTTGAAAAGGATATCAGTCCAGTACTGACATTGATAAAGTAGAAAGTATCTCGCCAGCTACATAAGAGACAGTTGTCAGCTTCTTGTGGACACTCAAGGTAACTTCTAGGAGATGTGGAGCCATATTATTTTCACTTTGTGTTGAGATCGCACACTGTAAAACAGTGTTCATCTGCTTTTGATTTCTATAACCACTTGGCAATATAGGGATGATCCCTGCTCAGATTGCTGTACAGATGAGGAACCTGAGCTTCAAGGACTCAGTCACTGAGGTGTGGGCACGGAATTTCTCAATAGCTGAATCCACCTCACCATCCAAAAAATAAAGCTTTTTTTGAGGTATATTATTACAAATGTAGAAATGGAGTCTGAGAAATTATCATGACATCAATAAGAAAGAAGCAAAACCAGGATCCAAACCCAGATGCTCTGGTAGAAGTTTTGTGGTGCTTTCTCTTCATCCTTAACGTTTATTTATCCCCATTTATATGATAAACAGGGCCAGAGATAGCAAATAACTTGTCCAAATTTTCATAATTTATATGACAAATAGGGTCAGAGACAGTAAATAACTTGCCCAACTTCCCAGTTTCATGGTGGAGCATATATTTCATCTCCAATATGTTGTTTTCCAAAGCCCATGATTTCCCACACTAGGCCACAATCCGACTTCTTCCCCAAGTGGGGACACAGAAGGACAGAAGGGCACTCAACAAGGTTTCAGGATCCCCAGATTCCAATCTGAGCTCTACCCTTGGTGACTGGACCTCTGCTCACCCCACCCTGTTAGGGTGTTTGCTGTTAAGGACAGTGACATGATGTAGTGGTTGAGGTGAGACTGGGGAGAGAGCTGAGAAGAGCAGTACACTTGGAACCTTGCAAGGCACCTGGCGGAAACCCTATTCTTTATTCCTTCTTCTTAATGGCAGCAGCAGAGAACTAAGTGGCTCCCGATAGGGCTCCAAGTCACCTGCATTTGTAGTGATGTCCCTTCCAAGTGTGTAAGTATTTGGGTTTGAATGCAAGTGGAAGACCAGGGAACAAAATGATTAGACAGTTGGGGGAAATTGCCAGTTCTGATCTGAGCAAAATATCCTGTTTTCTCAGCATTGGGAAACAGCTTCCCATTCTAGATTTCTGGGTGGGTCTGTGGGGGAAAGAACGACCGCTCCCTAAGGTGTTTATTCTATACTATTCTAGGAGCTCACCATGTACAGATAATGTTGATCAGAAGTAGAGCCATGAGTTTAGTCGTGCCTTGGGTGAAAGTGTCCATTCGTCCTCTGAAAGCTCTGTTGCTGACTTAGAGTCCTACAGAGTATCCTCGTGTTTGATGATATATGAGGGATTGAGGAAATCTCATCATTCCCCCGGCAACATGGTAAGAACGAAGTCTCACTGGTTTCCCACAGGGGATCCTGAGCACAAGCATGGCATCCTGCCCCCCAGGCCAAATCTGAGATCCTGGGATTTAGAAACCACGGGGTTGCCCCCACTCATCTGGAGATCTTAAAATAAAGAAACGTAACTCTGCAAAGGACACGATGGGGCCCTGAATTTCCAAAAGAAATTCAAATAGCTAAAACGGATGGGAATTCTTTGGTAACTTGGTTTACTTTAACAAATGTAATATGATGCATTTTCACACATTAAATGGGCAAAGATTTTCCCCTCTGGTGATAGAAGTCAAGAGAGCAGTTTCCTGGGGGAATAAGCAGAGACAGGTGGAACCTGGAAGGGGCTGTGGTGGGAATTTCTGAGGTGCTGGAACCACCCTACCTAGTGAAGTGGGTTTAGTTATACAGGTGTGTTCACTTTGTGTATATTAATAGACAAATTTTCTTATCATTAAGGTGTTTTTTGTTTGTATTTTTCAACAAGAAAGAACACCCAGTGCTAGTGAGGGTGCAGTGAAATGATGGCGGCATCAGAAGTTGTCATAAACGTTTTTACAGCAGTGGCACCAAGGTAAGTCAAGAGCTTTAGTAGTGCTCATATTCTTTGTCCTATCCCTTTGAAAAGATAGTAGTTATACCAGAATAGAGACAAATATTTATGTACCACCAAATTTATTACGGCCTAAGTAAAAAAGCTGAAAATGTCCTAAAGGGTAAACAATAGAAAGAATATGGCGTATTTATGATCAAGTATTATGTAGTCATTAAACTGAACGCTTAATGACTGCAGTCTCCCATGCAATTAAGTAAAAACGGAGAGTGCAAAATTTATGCATCTTTAGTTTCAATTACATTACAGTACTTGGAGTCTCACTGAAGATAAAGGTATTTTTTTTTTTAAACAAATGATATTAAATACATCTTCAAAAGCTCAGCAAATAAGCTAGACGTAACTTGCTTCTCAAACAAACCAGAATCTTTGGCATTAAAAAAAAAAAAAAAATCACCCCTCACCCTACACGCTGCCAACAGGAATATAAAGTGCTACAGCCGCTGTAGTGACTCGTGTGGTAGTTTTTGAAAAGGTGAAGTATAGAATACGCACAGGACCAGCAATTCTACTCCTACGTAGTGTACCCAAGGGAAGTGAAACAAGTCCACGCATACAGTTGTACGTGGATGTTCACAGCATCATTACTCATAATGGTCCCAAGGTAGAAGCAGCCCAAATGTGCATCACTCAATGAATGGATTAAAAAACAGTAGTATATTTATATATTGGAATATCAAAAACATGATACATGCTCCAATGTGGACAAACCTTGAAAACATTATGCCAAGACACCAGGCACAGAGAGCCGGGTACTCCATGATTTCAGTTAAGTGAAATGTCCAGAATAGGCAAATCCACAGACAGAGATGATTAGCAGGTGCCTGGGGTTGGTAGTGTTGGGGAGAAATGGAGAGAGGCTTCTAATGGGTACAGGACTTTTTAGGAGAATAGGAAAATGTTGTAAGATTGATTGTGGCGATGGTTGCACAACTCTATTAAAAACCACTGAAGGGCACGTCAAGTGGATAAAGTGTATGGTATGTGAGTTGGATTGCACTAAAGCTGTTATTTAAACACACAGACACTCCCAAAGAGTACAGCCCTTTTCCTGCACTATCTTCAACGGTCCAGGGCACGAACAGTGCTTCAGTCACGATCTATTAAAGCAGATTCTCCTGGAGTCAGTATGCAGACTGAACCTGTTATTAAATTTCTTCACGCCAGCCCTTACTGGAGTAAAACCTATTTCACACTCGGGGTTTTTTGTCTTTCAGACTCCTCAGCAGAATGCCTGGGTAACTCCCTGGTATTTTCACAGGTTGCTGAGGCTCTTAGGAATAAGATGCCTGGGCCCCTCTCTGTGGATGCTACAGAAACGAGTGCACGAAGCTTCCGGCCCTGCCGGGCCCCTCCCTGCAGGTGGAGGTGGGGCTTCTAGCTAGGTCCACACTTAGGCCCCGTCTCCTTCCTTCCCAACCCTCCCGTCTCCTTCCTTCCCAACCCTCCCGCTGGCTTCAGCCTTGTCACTCCAGTTCCTGGGATCTCACAGGAGGAAAAGGAGGGAGGAAGCTCAGAAAGCAGTGCCATGGAGGATGGCTCCCTGGTAGCCTCAACTCTCTCTGAGGTTTTGATCCAAGTGGCTAAAGGAGACAGAGCAGTAGACACATAAGACTCTTGAGAAGTACATCTAAGGGTCCGTAATTCCTCATAGTGTGTACGTAAGTTAGGAAATTCAAACAAGGCCGGGCGGGCTGGCTCCAGCCTGCAATCCTAGCACTGTGGAAGACCAAGGTGGGAGGATGGCCTAAGCCCACCAGCTGGAGGTTACCGTGAGCTAGGCTGAGACCATCGCACTCTAGCCCTGGTAATGGGAGTGCGACTCTGCCTCAGAAACAAACATAAATAAATTCAAACAAGTTACATTTAGCAATTATTTCTGGTTTGGTTACATGAACTTTGTTGTTTTTTAAATGATACTACTCAGATTGAACCACATGTATTCAAAGTTTATAGCTTACTGTATTCAAAGTTTATAGCTTAAACACATCTCTTCTTGACAGGACTCATAATCTTATGTAAATAGTCTTTGGGAAAAAGGAGGCAAAATTGCTCTGGGCTTTGGTTTAACAAGCCAGTTGGTAAGTCATGATTGTTGAGGGGTTCCACATGACAAAATGTTAACAGTTTCCTGTGGGTAGTAGAATTATGAATTTTCTTTGTACTTACCCGCACTTTTCGGGTTTTATTTGTACAATGAATTAAGTCAACCATTTATGAGACTTCCATAGAGCTGGGTAGTATTACACCTGCAGGATACTGAGTAGCAGGTCCTGGGGAAATGCATAGTAGGACCAGAGAACAGAATATTAGCTCGGAGCATCTTGGGGTCTCCTGTACCTAAGCATGGGTCAGAGCTCTGGGGACAGGCCAAGGCCACCACTCTGCAAGGTTAGAGGGAGGTGAAGTTTTATCTTGATTTAGGAAAAATATTCTGACTGTTGAAGATGTTGATCTCTGGAGCAGAAGGCCTTCTGAGACCCCTCTGCCTGGAGCTGGATCTGTTTCAGATGCTTGAAAGGCCCTTCAGCTCCCAGGAGAGAGCGGAACGGAGGAACCTCTGCCATCTATCTAATCCAGACCTTCTGATTCCACATCTGGGGCTCTTTGCACTGATTTCAGTCTGTTTGAACTTACTTTTACAAAAGCATGTTCTCCCATAGCTCCCAGGCTAATGTAGCTCCAAGGGGGGGAAATCACTGAGCACCATTTGATTCAGTGACGCCTTAACTGCTCTGAGCTGGTATTAGTGCCTGTGGACTCATCAGCTGGCTTCACTGCTCAGGAGCTGCTGCCCTCTTGTGGAAATGAAGAAAACAACCGTTGAAAAAAGTAATCTAAGATGCATTTTGGGGCTCTTGTCTGCCCACTTGCCACCAACTTAACTTACCTCCCCACAGAAGCTTTTTCTGTGAAAGTTCTGAAGTTCTTGACTACAGCCTGTCAAGGCCTTTGGTTTACATTTTTTTTAAGCTTTTTTTTTTGCAGTTTTGGCTGGGTTGTGGGGCCGGCACCCTACTCCTTGAGACATAGGCACCGCTTTTTTTTTTTTTTTTTTTTGAGACAGAGCCTTAAGATGTTGCCCTGGGTAGAGTGCTGTAGCATCACAGCTCACAGCAACCTCTAACTCCTGGGCTTAAGCGATTCTCTTGCCTCAGCCTCCCAAGTAGCTGGGACTACAGTGCCCGCCACAGCGCCCGGCTATTTTTTGGTTGTAGTTGTCATTGTTGTTTGGCAGGCCCAGGCTGGATTTGAACCCACCAGCTCTGGCGCCAAGCCCATTCATACTAACATTATGTGCCCTAAGATACTGGCCTGTAACTCCAGCCACAATACAAAATCCTTGTTTCTAGAGTGATCAGAATTTGAGGACACCATTCTAGGGTTTGGAGTGGCCCTTGATGTTTACACAGAACTTTAGACAGAACACAAGATTAGGCTTAAAGACCCAGATCCTAGCCCATGCTCTGCCCATCTCTATGTGACGCTGAACAAGTCATTTACTTTATTTCTTATTCTGTGGGTAAGGAGCTGCAGGACCACTGCTATCTGAAATGACACGATGTATTAAATTTATAAACTGTGCTAGAAGCTTGCAGTCGGGAAATTCTTTGGAAAAAAGTGATACATCGTATTTGCAATATTTACAGCTACTAACCACAGCCAATAAGCATGTGTTTTATTGTAGGACCCTCAGGCTCCTGCAAAAGAGACTGGCTGGCTGCCCTTAGGTGATGTTCATCCGAGCCTCCAGCTTTCCCCCTCAATAGGACCTGCAATGGAGCAGCAGACTGATCAGGGTGGGATTGACAATTCCTAGCTTGCCCACACGTCTGAAAACATATAACAAGTCTTCTTTCTGGGCAGGTTTTGCTACTCTTGCTGAGGATACGATGTGCTGTGCCCCGTGGAGTGACTGGAAGCAGTTTCTCACTGTTTCTAGCCAGGAGTCACCTGCACCACATTGACATTCACAGCTTCAAAGGCAGCAAAGGACACCGCACAGCCTGCTGGACCACCAGGCAGGTATGCAACCCCAAAGTGGAGAATGGTTTGGTATAAAGTACAGCTGAAAGCTCAATAAGGAGCATGACCGTTTCATTAAAAAAAACTCAGCTCCTTGTACTTCAGCTTTCCCACAAAAGATAATTTTCCCTCAAGGGCTGCCTTGCTAAGTTTATCTTGCAGTCTCTAAATGGTATTTTTAGTTCAGTACAGAGAACTATTTTCTGCTAGCCCCTAATACTGAATTAAACTAACTTTCCTTTACTGGATAAAAGGAAAATTTCAAAGGCAGATGATGCTTTGTTCACCTCAGAAAACTCACACCCCTACACTTGGTGAAAATAAAACATCTTAGTGAGGTATTTATTACATCAGTCCGAAAACGCCTTTTCACTGACATGAAACCTCACACACTGAAGTGACAGTCAACTGAAAGTAATAAATGTTTCATGAGTCATTTAGTTAGCTGCACCTTTGAAAGTACTTGCCTTTTCAGCTGGTCTCTTGTAACTCCCTTAGAAAATGTTTTCATTAAAAAGTGTTACAAACCAACAAGAGTGCTATCACACTTCACCAACTAATCATTAAGTATTACGTACAAGTAACAAGGCAAATCTGTCTTAATAAAGGTTTATTAATTAAACTCACCTGCTATTGACCAGGCACTGTCCCAGTGCTTTATATACAAAATCTGTAGTCCTTATAATGATCATACAAGCAGACTCACAGTGGTCACATGGCTAAGGAAGGCCATACAGTTAGTGGCCAAATCAGAGAGAGCTCAGGTGTACCTAGTTCTTGCTAGGATTGTTTTTTCCTTTGCATTCAGAAACTGCCTTGAACTTAAGGTAGGAGAAAAAGGGGAAGTCTCTAATACCTCAACTCCCCGGTGCTTTAACCAGGTTTTCTTTCCTTTTTTCTTGAGATGGAATGCAGCGGCATCACAGCTCACGCAATCTCTAGCTACCTGGCTTAAGTAATCCTGCAGCCTCAGCTTCCCAAGTAGCTGGGACTACAGCTCAAGCATGCTACAATGCTCAGCTAGTTTTTCTTATTTTTTTGTAGAGACTGGGGTCTTGTTATCTTGCTCAGGCAGGTTTTGACCTCTTGGCTTCAGCCTTCCCAAGAGTGAAGATTACAGGTGTGAGCCACAATGCCTTGTCTAGGTTTTCTTTAGATACCAGATAGGCATTTATGATTTTATGTGAAACAAGTTTTGGCTTTTTTCAAGTTATATTTCATTTTATATTTACAATCTTTTTTTTTTTTTTGATTTGTTTGTTTTTGTTTGAGACAGAGCCTCAAGCTGTCACCCTGAGTAGAGTACTATGGCATCACAGCTCACAGCAACCTCCAACTCCTGGCTCAAGCGATTCTCCTGCCTCCTCCTCCCAAGTAGCTGGGACTACAGACACCTGCCACAATACCCGGCTATTTTTTGGTTGCAGCCATCATTGTTGTTTGGCGGGCAGGCAAACCCGCCGGCTCAGGTGTATGTGGCTGGTACCTTAGCGGCTTGAGCCACAGGTGCCAAGCCATATTTACAATCTTTTATTCATAGCAGATAGGTTCTAGAGATCCTAAAAATGTTTCACACAACGCTATGGGGCACTCACAGAACTCTTGCCCCAGAATCAAACCACAACATGTGGTAAGAGGTATTACTGAGAAGAGCCTGAAAACGCAGCCTGGAGGACAGAAGGTATAAGACATGGGCCACGTCCCTACAACACTGGGGGGAGGGGGAGGGGCTCACAACACTGCTTCTGATGCTTGCAACTGTGAATTGAAGAGATGCATTATTATATATTGAATTGTTGTTGCTTTTCTGATTAGAAGATACAGAGTCGCTCCAGGTAACTTCCATTTAATTTAACATTTATTTTCATTTTATATCCAGATATCACATTTTCTACATTAAAATATAATCATGCTGACTCCCCACGCCCCTTAGACCCTCAGAGAAAAAAGTGAAGAACTTTACACAACTTGAAAGATGGAATGCACAGAGTAGGGAAGTTGCCATTGCACCCAAGTCCAAGTGACAAAGAACACAAAAGACCAAACAGCAGACACGGCAGAACTGCACGGAAGGTAGCTCAGGGCTCACTTCAGAAAGGAGCAGAAATCAGTAAAACTCTAAAGCTTTTAAATGCAATCACGTGTGCCACAAGATTACCCTGAAAAGATAAGAGGTCAGAAAGCAGAACCAAGGGGATTTTCCAAAGGTTGCTCTAACAGAGTTTAAAATATCCATAAACGTAAGAGCTTTTGTTCCCCACCTTGCCTTCAGCATCTGGTAAACGCTTTAGAAACTTAAACCACTGTTAGCACAACAGAAGGTAAAATAGATACAGGTTTTTCTTTCTTCTTTTTTTGCACCTCAAATAATTTTATTAGTTATTTTAATCATGTGATTCCTCCGCATGTAAACTGAGGAAGGGTCGCCAAGAGAAGGCATCTTACTGCTATCAGGTAAATGCAGGCTATGAAAAAGTTGCATGATTCTGTCACTCAGAGGGAGAAATGTCAGTAAGACACAGGCTCCCACTGCCTACTATGGAAGAGGAAAAGGAAACTCCTTTTGCTAATCTAGACATTATCTAGGAAACAGCCGCAGACAGTAAAAACCAGCTGCTTACAGAAGCAGCACAGACCCACGGGGGCACAATGATCCAGAAGAACACTCAGGAAAGAGCCTGTCAGTGGTTCTTCCAAAAAGAGATTTCTTTCAGGCCTGATCTTGCCCCTAATTTAGAGCAAAGCCTTACAACTTCAGAGCAAAACTCTTAAGGGGGTTGAGAAGTAAAGGTCTAAGAGACCCAAATAATAAGGACATGATTGTGTAACTAACTACACCACTATGTACAAATACACACATGAATAAGAAAACTCCATCCCTGCAGCTACTTTAAACAAAACACTGAAAACCCAGCTTTTCTGAATAGCGGATATTTTAAAGTCTGTTAGCAGTTTAAAACATTGCAACACTGGCACAATATGTTACCTAGTCTTTGTTTTTAATTACAGGGTAACACGGTAAACTCCAACACAAAGGTGGGGAATGGGGGAATGTGAAAGAAAGAAATAAAACAGAACCAGTAATTTCACAAGATGACCAAGCCAGCGATGAAGTGGCAGCTAATGCTTGGCAGAGTCTCGAGGGTAAAATTCGCTCAGGGTGCTCTGAGGGATTCTCTTCAGCATTTCTTTGGGGAAGATTCGGAGCAGCTGCCAGCCAATGTCCAAAGTCTCATACACAGTGCGATTTTCATAAGGACCTTAAACAATTGAGATTGATTTAATAAAAGCAAATGGCTTTCAACTTAGCAGTGTTAACTCAGTACTTACTGTGCTATATGACTAGAGTGTCAGCATTTAATATAAAAAAGAAACAAAGTTGGGATTCTCAAGACTCAATGGGACTGAATGTGGTGACGAGGCTACAAACAGAAAGTACCACAGGGACTGAGGGGAGAGGGAGAGGCCAGGAGTTGAAATCAGGAGTCTGGGGACGGGGGCTGTGTTTTCAAGCACACATGGGGGGGTGGAGGATTGATCTGGGTTTTGACAGTTGAGTAGAATCCTTGAACAATGGAAACTAGACTGTGTTTGTCCAGAGATCAGTGAGAAAAGCCGTCTCTCTTGAACAAAAGAGCACAGAAAAGGCAGAATCTGAAGAGACCAGTACAGACCTTACAAGGCCTTATGTGACAGTGGAGCCCCTGAACCCGTGCACAGGCCTGTGCTTCCCAAGCCTGTTGTAATTATTTCTAATAGCTAAACCACCCTCATCCCCCAAATAAATCTTATTGTTTGACTAGGGAATCAAGAAAGAGTGGGTTGAGTTCTTGGGCTTTCTTCTAGAGAAAAATTTTACTTTTATTTTTATTTTATTTATTTTTTTTTTTAGAGACAGAGTCTCACTTTATCACCCTTGGTAGAGTGCTATGACATCACAGCTCACAGCAACCTCCAACTCCTGGGTTTAGGTGATTCTCTTGCCTCAGCCTCCCCAGTAGCTGGGACTACAGGCACCTGCCACAATGCCCAGCTATTATTTTTGTTGCAGTTTGGCCGGGGCTGGGTTTGAACCCACCACCATCGGTATATGGGGCCGACGCCCTGCTCACTGAGCCACAGGTGCCACCCTACTTTTATTTTTAAAATACTGAGTTTCTGCATTAAAAAAAAAACCAACAATCATGTATACTTTTGAAATTTTAATACTAATAATGCACTATATAACTAGAGAAGTACACAAATCCTAGGTGTACAGCCTGATGTATTATTCCAAAGTAAACACATATGCTGTAATTACCCAAAGGGTGACGGGAGAGATCAAGCAAAGCACCTGGGAAACACTACATATGCCATGCAAGGGAAACCATCTCAGGTCATTTTTAGCAGAGGGAGAACCAATAAAGTCTGTAATAAAGTTAGCAAGGCAGCGGTGTACTGGGAGTCGGGAGACTAGTCAAGATGCTAACCAAGAGCCAAACGATGGAAGGGACAACAGCTAGACCAGGCTGCTAGACTCCGAGTATGGTCTGACTCGGTGGTCAGAGACCAGCAGCTTCAACGTCACCCATAGAAATACAGTCTCTGCCCTCCTCCACCTTTACTGAATCAGAGTCTGCATTTTAGCAAGATCCCTGGTTGATTCAAAATATACTAAAACTTGAGGAACAATGGTCTAAGGTATTATGATGGGAATGAAACAGAATAGGGTAAGATATCTTAAACAATGCAAACTCATAAATAACTGGAGAATAAGTGAAGGAGGTTGAGAATAATACCCATTTGGGCGGCACCTGTGGCTCAAAGGACTAGGGCGCTGGCCGCATATGCCGGAGATGGCTGGTTCAAAAAAAAACAAACAACAACAAAAAAACAAAAACCCAGTTATTGAGCTCAGGTTAGTCAGGACAATGATCGTTTCAGAGATAGAAATGCTGAGGTTACTGTGGCCTTGCTCAGCGGGTGAGTTGAGAAAAGCCTTCGGTTCTGGCCACCCTGAGCCTGAAGGATGGTGGCAGGAACATGAATGGCATCCCTAAGGCAGCCAGAGCTGGGGGATCCTAAGAAACTAACATAGCAGCCCCCAGCATGGAAAAGTCAGCAATGGGAGAAAACGTACAGAACAATCAGGTAACTGAGTAAGGAGCAGGAAGGTAAGAGATGGGAAAGGGAGATGAAAACAGATGACTCAGAAAAGTCCCAACCCCGAAGCAAGAGAGATGGCTGCTGAGAAGTTGATGAGGAAGGACAACTGGCAGTAAGGCGGCAGAAGGCCAGCTGGACGCAAGTTTCAGAAGCACGAGGGAGAGAGGAAAAAAACAAGATGGCAGCCAAATACCTGGAAGGACAAGACCTTCCCAAGTGGTTCAGAAGACAGAGCTATGACAGGCAGTGGGAAGACCCCCTTCCCTAATCACAGGGATACTGGAGAAAGACCAATGTAAATTCTCTCAAACTGGGAAAGAAGTCTTCAAAACTACCTGAGGCTTTGTATATTTGTAAGAAAAATGATAGTCATCTTACCCTGAGCAATAAAGTTCCTCTCAAACTTCTGCAGAAATTCCAAGTAAAGAAGGTCATCTGAGGTAAGAGCTTCTTCTCCGACTACAGCTTTCATGGCTTGTACGTCCTTCCCAATAGCATAGCAAGCGTACTACAGAGAAGACAGGCACACGTGAATGGAGAGAGGACTGTACACATGCAGACAGTAACTCGGGATAGACAGACGTGCTGCTGAGTGTTCCTCACACAGACAAGAATGTGCACAGTCACACAAGTTAATATGAAAGTACCAGAACCTTGGAAAGGAGCCTTCAGCATTCAGGACACATCTTACAAAAAATACACTTCCTCAATACGTCAATGAGCTTACAATTCACAGAGCATTTGAAATTGAGAACTCACAGTCAAACCATGGAGAAATCTACCTTGAAGTTCCACTCAGGAAAAATATCTGTGCTATCAGTAGGTTTGTCATTTCTACTGTAGAAATGACAAATTGTGTTATTTGTGTTTGATGTACAATCTCATTACTATAAAAATTAAGGATTTCATGTAAAAACTGTATCTCTTACTGATTGCTTAGTATGTTAAAGCAGAAATACATTAGTATACTTTCAGGAATTCTCTACACTTACCATTAAAATTACTAATAAAAATTAAAACCACCTGATTACTTATTTTTGTATGTAGAAACTATATAGCATTACGCACGGGTTTCAAGCGTATTATTTTTAATATTGATTATCAACATCTATCTTTATGAGAAAAAGACTGTTTGGTTCTAATTAATGAGTAGGTATCTTCTACTTCAATCCTACACTGGAATTCTACATGGATGAGAGAAAAATGGTAAGGGAGAAAGACAAGAGGTATTAAGGCAGAAGAAAGAATGAACCGAGAAAGGTATTCATTTCTTCCAAACACCATTCGGAGAACCTACGTACCAGCTGGTTAGAGACATCGGCATGATCCTTTCTGGTCATACCTTCTCCAATAGCAGACTTCATTAACCGTGATAGTGAGGGCAGCACATTAATAGGAGGGTAAATCTTAGGTAGAATGAAAAAAATAATTTAAGTATAAAATTTGAGTTTTACTAGTAAAGAAGCATTTGAAACCCATTATTACCCCCTTAAATCACATAAAACTGCTACATTTGTTTTCTACATGAATTCGAGTATCTTTTCCTGGAGAGAAAAGATAGTAAGAAATACTTTACAGCATGGTATTTCTTAAAAAGATCAAATCCAAAAAATCGTAATTTACTAAATAGTTCAAGACTATTTTGAAAAACATTTTTCAACTGGCAGATACTATCACATGAGCAAGTTTAAATGGTCTTCTGAACTCTTAACTCAAAATATCATAACCCAAGTGAAAAGATTAACGAGTATTACATCTAAAAGCCGATTTTAGGGCCGGGTGCAGTGGCTCACGCCCGTAGTCCTAGCACTCTGGGAGGCCAAGGTGGGTGGATTGCCTGAGCTCATGAATTCGAGTTCAAGAGCAGCCTGAGCAAGAGTGAGACCCCACCACTAAAAAACAGCCAGGCACTGTGGCAGGCACCTGTAGTCCCAGCTACCCGGGAAGCTGAGGCAAGAGGATCGCTTGAGCCCAAGAGTTTGAGGTTGCTGTGAACTATGACTCCATAGCACTCTACCAAGGGTAACAAAGTGAAACTCTGTCTCAAAAAAATAAACAAAAGCTGGTTTTAAAAGAAGCACCTATTACAGAACTACCAAAAATTTGTTTTTCTATTAATAATCAGATTGGCAGATATACCATTATGGAATGGAATACCCCAAAATGTGGAGGTAACTGACTCCGTTTTAAGGCACAATAAAAAAAAAATGATCATTTTTAATTCTCGCACTCTCCCCACACCAGAAATGATGATTTTATACCCATATTAAAAACAATTCAGTTGATATTCTGAGCAAAATAATTCCTGACGGCACAATCAAAGTCACTGAAGAGTAACGATGCGAGAGAGGAGAGACCTGCGAGCTCTGGGGCAGTGCCGAGTGTCAGATACCTGTCTGTTGTGCAGCTGTCTGTCCACGTAGATCTGCCCCTCTGTAATGTAGCCAGTCAAGTCAGGGATGGGGTGAGTGATATCTACCGGAGCAAGACAGAGGATGTTAAGCACGGCATTCTTAGTTTATGAGTTTTAGAGTGCTATCTCATGGAAACAAACTCTTAAGAAGTAGATCTGTACTGCTTAGACCATGCAGTGTTACTCAGAAGAATGTTACTAGAATACTTCTCTGTAAGGATGGAAATATCTGCGTCTGTGCTGTCCAATATGGTGACCACCAGCCAAGTGTGGGTAACGAACACTGGAAATATGGCTAATAAAACTGAAACTTATCTGCAATTGTATTTAATTTTAATTAATTTGAACTTAAAATAACCAAACATGGCTAGTGGCTACTGTACTGGCAGTTTAATTTGTGTGGTATAGCAGTGAGATGCGAAAGCACTATGAAGTAAATGGCTAAACTCAAAAAACACTCCCTCCTAGATACCTGCTCTCGCCTCCAAATACAAGTAAAATTCTATTTGAAACACAAAATTACCTTACAGAAATTTGCCAACTTGATGTATACTGAAAGAGCATTCTTGATCCATGAGCTCTCTCAGACGGATGTCAACATGTCACCGTGCAAAGGACACAGATGAAGACAAGTAGCCCAGCACTGCCGGCCACCCCAGGAGTCACCCAGCAAAGCAACGCACTTGAAGTCTGTCAAATTACCTAAGTTTGTAGCTACCCCCTTAGAATGAGTCATTTTCATGTCCGAGGCAGTGCAGAGAACAGAGTCAAGTATGAACTCAGATCTTCTGGGTCCTAAGCCTACCACTTCCTGAAATGAATTAGTTCAGCTCTCTGTGCCCAGATGACAGCACCTGCCTCAAAGTTGCTACGAGGATCGAACAAGGGAATATTTATAAAGCACTCAAAAAGGAGCTCAATTATAGCAAGTTACTGCTGTTTTAAAAAATATAAAAGTGATTTTTAAAAACTGAAATAAGGAGAAAAAGGCAATAATATGAGGAATTCTGAACAGTTCATCCCAGGAGCCACCCTCAGCACCCATACAGACAGGCACTGCACCATGTGCTTTTAGAGACACAGTAAAAGAAAGTCATTTCTAACCAGCTCTTGGTTAAAGACCCTCTCTAGTCTTGTGGCATTTACTACCCGTACGTTCCATGTGGCACTTAACATAAGCCATCTTAAATTACTGGCGCATAATATATTAAATACTCAGTCCCCAACTAGGCTGAGGAGATTACATTAAGGAGAGACCATAAATTATTTTTAAAACTTTCCTACATCAGAATAGCAGGCACTCAATAGTACCTAATAAATGAAAATTAAACATTTAAATTAAGGGGCGGCGCCTGTGGCTCAGTTGGTAAGGTGCCGGCCCCATATACCGAGGGTGGTGGGTTCAAACCCGGCCCCGGCTGAACTGCAACCAAAAAATAGCTGGGCGTTGTGGTGAGCGCCTGTAGTCCCAGCTATTCAGGAGGCTGAGGCAAGAGAATCGCTTAAGCCCAGGAGTTGGAGGTTGCTGTGAGCTGTGTGATGCCATGGCACTCTACCGAGGGCCATAAAGTGAGACTCTGTCTCTACAAAAAAAAAAAAATTTAAATTAAGAAGAAAATTGCTCTTCTTCCACAAAAAGATAATGATAATTATTGTTAATGAAAAAATATATTTAAGCACATGTAACTAGCTAAACTCTTAGAGGATAAGCTCTTGAAAGAATTTCAACTCAAAAAGGTCAGTGGTCTTCTCTAATTTTAGAATTAAAATCCTTGTGATAATTATGTCTGCTGTAACACAAAGATTCACACTTACCATCGTTAGGCATGGTGAGAATAGGGATTTGAGTAATCGAGCCATTTCTACCTTCCACTCGACCAGCACGTTCATATATTGTGGCTAAATCTGTGTACATGTAACCTGGGAAGCCTCGTCTACCAGGAACCTCCTCCCTGGCTGCTGAAACCTAACAGTAAGTCAAGGAGAACATCACAGACCAGAAGACAGTAAGCAAAGCTCGGTGAGAACATGTTTGTTTGAACTTGCCAAATTATTAAGTGGAACATCTCGTCCTGTTCATTTTAAATACTGTCTTTAAGAGATTTAGAAAAATATCTTAGCAATGTTAAGTTCAAACACTCTGCAAAAAATGTTGACAGTGGAGGACCAGAAGATTTTTGTTAAAATCACATTACTATAAATTTTCAAAATAAGAAAATATACTTGCAATTTTATAAATCAAAGGAAGTTAATTTTACAACTGGGGTAAGATTCTTAGTTTCCAGATTTTTTCATGCTGTGGAGCCATATTTATGTAAACTAATCCCAAAAGGGTCAAAAGGGAAGGAAATGTACACCAGGAATCACTTGTTGTACCTTACACACGTTATTTAATTTAATTCTCACAACAACCCTATGAGGAAGGCTGGTATCCCCAATTTACAGTTAGAATTAAGGGCCAGTTACCCAAAATCACAAAGCCAGCAGTCCATTACACTGGGTAAGGTAACAGTAATAATGAGCAGTCTTTTTCTCCAGAGAGACACGCATAATGGAAAATGAGCACACATACAAACCTATCATCAACAAGAACCCTAAAGTGTGATTAAATCCGACATCTAAATGCTGCTCCCGTACCTCTAAGAGTGTACTACAGCAGCCGTGCTCAAAGCGTGGTCTACAGACCAGCCGTGCTGCCTTCGTACCTGGAAGCGTGCACTGTAGCAGCCGTGCTCGAAGTGTGGTCTACAGACCAGCCGTTACCAATGCGCAGTGAGATACTGAGAAGGCACAACAAGCACTTAGAAACTGTAGGGCAACGTGGCAGAATAATTTTATGTCTTGTTGGAATTAATAATAATTTAAAAATCTAAGTTTGCAGATTGTACAGCTTTTAGAATTTTTCACTTTTCTAATAACTAATTTTTATTATATTTTACAAAAGTATTGGTCTTTGACGGATGAGAGAAAAAAATAGTCTTTTGCCAGAGTTAGTCTGAACAGTAATATACCAAAGTGAGATATGGTGACAGATCTCAGGGAATTTTAAGAAGCTGGAAATCTAGCATGTCTCTTCAGAAGTTCTTTTCCCTTTTTATGTGCTTAAAGGAGTTAACTTACCCAAACTTTCAGTAACTTATATTATCTGGATAATAACTGCTAGATCTTAATATTGTTCCTAAACAAACAGTTTTATAAGTTTTCTAAACAAAAAAGTCCTGAAGAGAGAAGTGCCAGAGTATGGTCTTTATTTATTTAAATATTAACATCACAAAAATGGAATTCTAAAGAGTTAAGACAGAATTCCCTGGGAGAGTCCCTGAATAGCCTGTATCATTTTCTCCCTTAGACAATCAGCCCTTAATCCATGCAGACAATGTCAGTATCATAAGCAGGCTAATAATTTAAATTCCATCCTGTAATCGCTTCTACAAGTTGACAGAAAAGTTGTATTTTCCTTTCTGACTAATTAAGGTATTCTACTAATATATGTGTAATGAGTTTTAAAAAATGACATTAGAGAAAAAAGAAAAGTTGCAAAGAGACAAGATAGCTCTGAAAATTAACCCACTTTGTTTAATTAAAGAAAAGAAAAAAGAAAGAAGTTACCTCTCGAAGCGCTTCAGCGTAAGAACTCATGTCTGTCAGGATAACCAGCACATGTTTCTCGCATTGGTATGCCAGAAACTCAGCTGTGGTTAGAGCCAGGCGAGGTGTGATAATTCTTTCAATCCTGAAAGGGAACATATTGAGTCCTAGGTCACTGAAACCAGCCAAAACCAAAACGATCTGGAAATAATAGTATAACCTTAATTTAAAGTTTTAAATAAATTAAAAAGATTATCTTTTACATTAAAAAGTCTTAAGTAAGACAGTTATTTTATAAATGCTCCGTAATTTCTCAGAGGTACACAACTTCTCAAAACTGGGGGCAGGGTAGATTGAGGGAGGGAAGGGGAGAAGGAAGAAATGGCAGCCAGATTTCTCAGGAAAAAGGAAAAAACTTATTTCCTGAGTATCAACTGTGTGCTAGGTAGTTTACATGTATGATCTCATTTAATGTACAAACAAATGAGACAAATATTTGTCACATTTTACGAGCTTCAGAGCCTAAGCAATTTGCCCAATGCAATAGCTACCAAGAACAAGAAGCACGGGTGCAATTTAAATACAGGATCACCTCATTCCCAGGCCATGTTTTCATCACATCTTACCTCTCCCTCATCTTAAGTACAGTACAGTTTTGACTCTGAGTCTGGGTGAACAAAAAGAAATAGCTCTACTTACGTTGGGTCATTAGCCAAGTTCAAAAAGAGGCAGACGTTGTCCATTGAGCCATTTTCTTCAAAGTCAGATTTAAAGAAACGAGCAGTTTCCATATTTACCTAAACAGGAATAACTTCATCAGTGGTGGGAGAAAAAAATGCTCAATATTTACTCTAATGAAGATCAAGCTACAGATCTAAATTGTTCCTTCCTTTAAAGTTTCAAGCACCCCCAACCCCAAATTCAGAAAAGCCAATAGAATAAAGAACCTGCTTGGAACACAAACATATCATATTTATACTTAAATTTTAGATTTCTAAAATGGTAAATTTTAAGTCTTAGTCTGGTAAAAATGCCAAGCTGCAACTTCTCTACCTAGAGATAAATTCAATTATATATGTGCAGTTTACTTCACTGTTCTAGTAATGCAAGCAATGAATTTTATGTGCCATACTAAAACAAAACAAAACAACCTGTACTTACACCCATAGCAGCAAATACAATTGCAAAATTTTCCTCACTGTAGTCCACTACATCTTTGGATTTCTTTACCAAACCAGCCTGGCGACAGATCTGAGCTGCAATCTGAAGAAAATTGTAAGAGAACTGAGTTGAAATCTAAAACAGCATTGCTATGACTTAAATAACTTTTATCCTTAACTTTTTGAAATTATAATCATAAATGAAATGGGGAGAATTTAGGACACTTATCCAACAAAACTATTTTGTACTTTTTGTAAAGATAAGCGTATGTGTAAGACATTTGTATGTGTGGATAAAAATTCAAGGTAACTGGATTATACAAACAAGAACACTAAGTATTTATTCTAAAAACCCTTTATTTCTCATTAACAGTGATGCACTGAGAAATTCTTCCCTGCTAAATTTCAGATCCTACTTCTCACCTCATTGTGTGGTAACCCAGCAGCAGAGAAGATAGGAATCTTCTGCCCTCGAGCAATACTGTTCATGCCGTCTATGGCTGAAATGCCGGTTTGAATCATCTCCTCTGGGTAGATTCGACATTGAGGATTGATTGGTTGACCTAATGCATTTCCAAAAGGGAAAATTTCAATATGTCTGCACAGTATTCTTGAATTAGAAATCCAATTAATTTAAAAGAAAAAGCACCAGAAGTCCAGAACTGCATAAACCGTTTCTCTCTACTCTTAAAAAAATCGGTTTACTTTTGAAATATGGAAGTTGAAATAATTTTTTTCCTTTAGTCTTTTGTTGACTCATAAAACATATGATAGCAGAATCAAGTTCCTAAAGTGAAATAAAAGTATAGCAAAGAGAGAAATCCTACTTTCAAAGTCATTATAACCATATTCACTTCAGCTGTATCCTAGATACTTTATAACATCTTAAGATATTACATAAGATTTTAAGATAATTTCTAGGAAAAATTAATTTGTAAAATAATTTATAATACATGGAGTACATTAGTTATCTACTTAAAAATGGCATCATAAAAATCACTATCTGGCAAAGGTGCAAGATAGATAGAGGCTGTTTTCTGCAAAACACAAAAATCCAACTACTGCCCCTACCCATAATATCTAGAAAGTCTTCAGCCAGTACAGCAGGCCCTCTGTCAATGGGTTTTCCTGATCCATTGAATACTCGACCTGTAAAACAGTAACAAAACAGTACAGAACAGACCTTCAAATACTCATAATTTTTTTCACCGTTATGAAATATGTTCACAAGGCAACAGATCTCTGCTCAGAATGAATAATAATATCAATTTACCAAGCATATCCTCAGACACTGGTGTTCGGAGAATATCCCCAGTAAACTCACAGGATGTTTTCTTGGCATCTATACCTGATGTACCTTCAAATACCTATAAATAAAAAGAATAAATCAGAAGGGTATTCAGCCCTTGTAAAGTAAAATACATAAATGTATACCATTTTAAATAAAATGAACAAAGAAACTTTCATGGTCATGAACCAAATTGTCAATCTTGGACCAAGGGTCCCACCTGCAGAGCCAAATTCCATAAGCAAACTAAGAATGTTTTCTGCATTTTCAAAGAATTATTAAAAAAATAAAATAAAAATAAAGAAAAGAAATATGCAAAAGAAGTTAGGTGACCCTTTATAGAAATTTGGCCAACCCCAGCGCTAGACTATTTTTTAGGGGAAGATGTTAGTTGAAAACACTATCATTTCCTATAATGAGCTAACGTTAAAAACCAGGAACTATCAGAGACAATGTAAAGGAACAGACTTAGATACGGTTTCAGTTTCATCCCATAATCAATGAACTCTGCTTTTCATCCTTCTATGTTACTATTTCATTTTACTCATTAAAAAACAAACAAACAAACAAACAAAAAACTATTTTACCAGAGGGGTTACTAGACTAGAGTGGATGCAGGTGGCAGATTCTGAGCAAGACAACTCATAATAAGACAACTCTTTTCTCCCTGCAATCAGTAATCACCCTCCAAATACTCTTATAAAATGATCATTAGAGAAAACCAAGTAGTACTTCTTTACGTGTCTGCTGTTAAGAAACAGTTCAATTGACAAAGTTTTTAAAATCGCACTTACCTGAACCACTGCTTTGGAACCACTAACTTCCAGAACTTGCCCACTTCTCTTCGTGCCATCTGGTAATGTCAAGTGGACAATCTCAGCATATCTGGGAAACTAAGCAGGAAAAAATAAAGGATGGACAACCAACATTTTAAAAGCTCCCCAAATTACTCTATATGCTCTGTCTTTAACCATCTCCAACACACAGAGTTTATGCCGTTTATAATTTTCTCAGGCAGTTTAAGTCCTTGGAACACACGTCAGTAACATATATACTGGCAAACGCAGAATAAAGTATAGGGAGAAGATCTTAAATTCATGAAAACATGGCAATTCTTTATTGCTTTTCTTCTGCACACATCTTAGAGTTCTGAAGTTATAAAAAGGTATAAAATTTACAAATATCTGTAGCTGTGCTCCCACCACTTGGAACTAATGCTTGCTCTTTGCGCTGAGTGTGTCATCACCTGGGAGATGGGGGTATAGAGGACAGGGGAAGAATAATTACTATTATGATAAAAAATAATGCTTAAGCCCCACCCTTAAACTAACTACCCTAATAATATATTCCTCTAATTCATTTTTACTATTTTAAAATACATGTCTCCAAAAGACATAGGTTAGTATTTTTCTTTACATAAATGGCAATGTACAAAATATATCATTCTGCAACTTGTTTTAACTCGGCTTTATGCTTAGCATGACATACTGTCATGTTCATAATCTTATCAACACAATTTACTAAAATTGTATCACTATTTTACGTGACATAAGGAAAAAAAACAACTCTGCCAATCAAACTATGATGCATCATTAGATAGAGACCCTTGGATTTAGGGATGTTCAAATGTGAATACATAAACACCTGGCACTATTAAAACAGACGCAGTTTAAATCCAATAACTATACTACATTTTATTCAGCTGTTCTTCTACAAATGGAGTTCAAGGTTGTTTCAAATTTACACTAACAAGAAAATGCTACTATCAACAGTTTTGCAGGAGGCTCCTTGCATTAGTGTGCCAAAGTTTCCCAAAGGGATTTGGTAGGGTACATACAAGTCACTTCCATTTTCTGCCAAATTAACTCTGCAAAGGAACTGTGTTAAGTTATGATCTTCCTAAAAGTATAAAAACATATCCTTTTTCTCCATCTATGTCATATGTCAGTCTTATATTTTTAAATTTAAATTTAATTTTTACCACTGCATTCCAGCCTGGGCAACAGAGCCAGACTGTATCTCAAAAAGAAAAAAAAGAAAAAGAAAAGAAAAGAAAAAAAAGGAAGGAAGGGAAGGAAGAGACAGAAGGGTGGGGAGAGGAGAGAAGAGGGGGGAGAAAAGGAAGAAGAGATGACTATACTTGTTCATTTTCCTTTTCAATCCCTTTATACTCTAATTCCTTTTTCCCACAGCACTGGCTACATTTTAGGCAAAAAGATGGATAATGATGGTGACTAGCATTGTCATCTTATTCCTGACTGTGATACTGTGATATAGTAAGAAATATATATTTGGTCTTTATCCCTACTCCTGTCCAGAGGCCCTAAAATACAAGTAATAGCAATAAAGGTGAAAAGAACACATTTTATTATTTATAACAAGCCCCTTTCAAACACACCAGGGTATATGTTAATACAATGACTTTTGGAAAGTCTTTGTGGGGGAGGGGCAGTCGCTAAGGGAACCAACCACTTGTTTAGAGAGTCGCAATGTTCAGCCCCATCCCCTGACCTCTGGGAGAATATAGGGACTGGAAATTGACTTGACCACCACAAGCTAATTATTTGATCAATCATGCTTAGGTAATGACGTCTCTATAAAAATTCTAACTGAAGGGGTTTGGAGAGTTTCTGGGTTAGAGAACAAGGTAGCATCCATGTGCTAACAGGGTGGTCACCCCAGATCCATGGGAAAAGAAGTGCCTAGGTTCAGAACCCTTCAGGACATCACCATATGCAAACTCATCATTTGGCTACTCATTTGTTGCCTTTAATATATCCTCATTTTAAAAAATCTGTAGTAGCAAATAAACTGTTTTCCTGAGTTCTGTGAGCTAGCAAATCTAAATTCTAGCAAATTATCAAACTTGAGAAGGGAATCTTCGATTTACAGCCAAATTGGACAGTAGCAGTGGGTAATGTGAGGACCCCCCTCCCCCCATCTTCAACTGGCAAGTGAGGTGGGGTCAGTCTTGTGGAATATAATCCCTTAACCCACGGGGTCCACATCAACTCAAGGCAGTTAATGTCAGAACTAAGTTAAATTGTAGGAAACCAGAAAATAGATGTTCACTGAAGAACTGAATTGTTGCAGGAAAAAACTCATATACCTGATGTCAGAAATGAAATAGCTAAGAACGGTAGCAGAGAGGAAACAGTTTTCCTTTCACCGATTTAAATGGGACTATTCCCAGAGTCTTGTGAGTATGCTGTTTGCTGCAGACTATGGTGGATACTCATTAAGAGGTTAAGTTTGTTTTATTCCTTATTTTCTAAAAGTTTTTAAAATGAAATAAGTAATCACATCAGATACTTGTTCTGTCTTTATTGAAAAAAGCATAAACTTTTTCTAGTTTAATCAATGAAGGAGCAAAATTACATTGGTATGTTTTCCAGTAATAAATTATATTTGTTATTACTGGGATCAATTCTACTTTCATTATACTTTTGTTGATTTTTTTATACAGATATTTTCGCTAACATCTAACATGTTACTGTATTTAAGAACTTTGGATCTGTGTTTCTAAGTGAGAATAGCTATTTTTCTCTTTTCTAGTATTATTCTTTGTCTTGTTTTGAAATCCAAGATAACCCAACTTCATAAAATGAGTTGGTAGCAGGGCTTCATCTTCTATTCTGATATAATTCGCACAATTCCTGATTGTATATGTTTTTTTTTTTTTTTGTAGAGACAGAGGCTCACTTTACTGCCCCCAGTAGAGTGCCGTGGCATCACACAGCTCACAGCAACCTCCAACTCTTGGGCTTACATGATTCTCCTGCCTCAGCCTCCCAAGCAGCTGGGATTACAGGCGCCCACCACAACGCCCGGCTATTTTTTTGTTGCAGTTTGGCTGGGGCTGGGCTTGAACCCGCCACCCTCGGCATATGGGGCCAGCGCCCTACTCACTGAGCCACAGGTGCCGCCCGATTGTATATGTTTTAAGTTAAAACCAAAAGCTTGGCTCAGCGCCTGTAACTCAAGTGCCTAGGGCGCCAGCCACATACACGGGAGCTAGCGGGTTCAAATCCAGCCCGGGCCTGCCAAACAACAATGATGACAACTGCAACCAAGAAAGAAAAAAAGAAAAAAACAAACAAAAAAATACATATATATAAAACAACAATGATGACAACTGCAACCAAAAAAGAAAAAAAAAAAAAAAATATATATATATAAAACAACGATGAGAACTGCAACCAAAAAAGAAAAAAACACACACACACACACATATATATATATATAAAGATAGATATAGCTGGGCATTTTGATGGGCACCTGTAGTCCTAGCTATTTGGGAGGCTGAGGCAAGAGAATAGCTTAAGCCCAAGAGTTGGAGGTTGCTGTGAGCTATGACACCACAGCACTCTACCCAGGGCGACAGCTTGAGACTCTGTCTCAAAAAACAAAACAAAACAAAACAAAAAAGCTAAAAACAAAGAAAAAGAAATCACTATAAATCTCATAGTCTAAAGTTATTTTACATAATTTTTTTTTTTCCAGTTTTTGCTGGGGTCGAGTTTGAAACCACCACCTCCAGTATATGAGGCTGGTGCCCTACTCCTTGAGCCACAGGCGCTGCCCATTTTACATAAAAATTATTTACCTCACCCCCAAGTAATACGTAATGAAGCTTTTTTAGCTCTGTTAAAATTACTTCTTCAGAGATAGGTCTGCTCTAATACTGTCTCCTATGGTGCCCTCCCAGACCCTTCAGAGAACTACCTAATTACACATTTCTGTGTCTACAGTCTATCTGCTTCTCCACTGCCCTTCGCTCCATGGAAGGAGGGCTCATTCTCATTGTTCACCATGATATTTTCTGTGCAAAGTTCAGCACTTAATACCACTGAAACTAAATAGTTTCTGAGCTGTTTTTCAATAATACATTTACTAATATAAAAATTTCTTATTTTAAAAATGAGGCAAAATTTTTATTTAGTAAAGAATGTAGAAAAAAGGGAGAAATAAAGCTTCTTAATATTTTCCTAATGAAGGAACATTTCATAAAATGTTGTAGGTACCTACATAAATCTTGTACGTCTGAGTTTACCATACTGAGGCTTCGAATCAATCTGCAGCCTAGTATGAAACTGTGGCCAAGAAGTAAACTTGGTGGGTACCTTGTCACACATAAAGTTTCTCTTAGTGCTAAACAGAAAGACAATGCACTTTGCTCTTTAAGAAATGCTTCTCAATGAATTTTCTATTTCCAGAGAAGTCACATGCCATACACACCTACCACTAACCTCTCTCAACAAACTAGTAATTTTGTGTGCCTCTCCCCCAACAACCAATGTACAATTATTGTTTTAGAAAGCATATTATATAAATTACTTTCTTGGAAGGTATTTTGATCATACAGTTCAGGCAAAAAGTTTAGCACCCAGACTATGCAATTATAAATTATATCCTATGCATTTCTCTCTAAGATAATAAGTGTTTATAATTCTGTATCTATATAAGTCTGGCTAAAAGAAAAAAACCATGTAACTAAAGATCTTTACAACAAACAGAATAAGTAAAAACTTCTCTTTGCTTTAGCTTTAGGGTTTTAGTTGCTGTTGAGATAACCTGTTCTTGTACATTCATTATTTGAATAGCAATGCCAAACCCTCAAAGATAAAAGTAACACTGTTCCTTCACTCAAGAACCTAAAATTTAGCAGAAAAGATAAGATAAATACTGTAAAAAAGAACTATAACACATGGCAGTCTACAAGGGCCATAAGATACCATATAAACACGCTCATAAATATTATTGCTGATTTTCTCTTAATAAATCTGTTAGGCAATATTAACTTTTCTTTTCCTTTTTAGATTTTGTATGAGGGATTCAGGGCCACAGACAATCCCACAGCAGATCCAGTGCTGGAATCTGGTCTTAACAACTTTTAGTCTAAAACTCTTGTCTCCAAAACAACACTGACAGTCCCAAGAATGACTTAAAAATCCCAGCAAAAATCTGAAGTGAAAAAAGAAAAGTCTAAAATGTATTAAACAAGACTCAATGCCATGTTTTAACTACATAAATAGACTATAACAGATGGTGATATTACCTTAACATGATCTAAGATCACTAGTGGACCATTGACTCCTGATACTGTCTTGTATGCTGGAAAGAAAAAGAAGAGTCAGTTTTACCCAAACAGCACAAAGATCCAAATTATCTCTCTACTTCATCACACCTATTATAATATGAAACTCAAACAGCTACATTTTTCAATGAACTTATAAAATATGCCTGTGCCTACACAATTTTTCATAACCCACCCTCATCCAACCCAAATCATTTTGAATCCTTACTATGAGTACGTCATTGTTGTAAGCACCCAAGATATGTAAACAAGGTACACAGGGACAAGATTCTGCACGCCCTCAAAAGTTCACAGTCTCATGTGGGGAGAATGTGATAAGGGCTCTCCTCACTGGAGGAGCAGGAAGGGTTTGTGGGAGCACAGCAAAAACAGTAACAGTTCCCACCAGACAGAGAAAAGGGAATATTTTATGGAGGACATGGTGATTAGCTAAGTTGATTAGAAGAGAAAGGGAATTCTTACGTTAAGTACAAGTGATAAAACTCATAAGGGAAGGTCAGGCAAAGTGGCTCACACCCTTAATCCTAGCACCCTGGAAGGCTGAGGCAGAGGATCCCTTGAGCTCAGGAGTTCATGACCAGCCTGAGCAAGAGCAAGACCCCATCTCTACTAAAAATAGAAAAATTAGCCAGGCACAGCGGTACCTGCCTGCAGTCCCAGCTACTCATGAGGCTGGGGCAGGAGGATTGGCTGAGCTCACGAGTTTGAGGTTGCTGTGAGCTACGATGACGCCATGGTACTCCAGATGATGCCACTGCACCCTAGCTGGGGGGTGTGTGTGTGTGTGACAGAAACTAAGAAAATGTAGCCAGCAAGGTAAAAAGCCATAGTTAATCAGTTATAAAAACAAGGGGGAAAAACTTTGTGAAAGAAGGAGTGGGCAATGGAAAGCAAGCCAGGGTTGTGAGTCAAATGTCATTGTCAGGTTAGAGGCTGATATTTTCTGCTGCTCTAACTATGCTCTAGGAATAAACTGGTGGTCTAATAGTCTTCTCTACAAGGCACTACCCAAATCCTACACTGTGTGGCAAGAGTAATGGTAATTACACATAAACAGAATGCTAAGGGGAAAGTTATTCCAACAGACAATTTCAGAATTCACTAAATTTCATAATCAAAACAGCTAAAAAGAAAAAAAAACATGAAATAAATTTCTGAAGAAAACTTACCATAAGGCTTAAAATAATTTACATGAAACTTTCAACACACTAGGAATTTTTCACTTTCTAGATTTCTTTTGAGGTCTTATAATGAGGTTGGCCAGAGGTTCCCAGCACAAACATAGACTCCCAAGAATGAGGAAACCATTTAATAACCAGTCTGTCCACTGCAGGAACTATGGAATCTAAAGCCATGATTCCTTCAGCCTAAGGCCAAGAAGCAAGTGCCCTGGGACAAATGCTGGGACAGAGAAGGCAAGCACTTCCAGGTCTTCCGTCTTTCATACTAACAGGACATTTTCATCCAAGTATTTTATCCAGACATCAATTACTTGAATAAATCAGTAATTGTCCTGTAATTATCCACAGGATTTTTTTTTAATCTTAAATAAAAGGCAAGTCACGAGTTTAAAAATTAAGCTACTAGAGTGAAGGGTAATATAAAAGGATTAATCTTCTCCTAAGACTCCATTTACCACATTTCCTGCTATTTTTATGAAAACCCTCCCCATTGTTTTAAAATAATCTGATACTCTTAAAAACACTTCCAATCCTTACAAATATTATTTCATTGTTCTCATTTTAAAGGGCTCCCAACATTCTGTTTTTCAATGACTTTCTAAAATTGCTAAATAGAAAAATGTAAAGTGAATACTAGAAACATTTTCTCAAAATCCAGTTTTCAGAAATATAAAAACACAGATCATTTCATTTCAATCCTTTATCTAATGGGGTGGGGTTGGAGATCTAGTCTTCAGATTTATAAGAAGCTTTGTTTTGTTTTTTATTTTTTTTGTAGAGACAGAGTCTCACTTTATGGCCCTCGGGTAGAGTGCCATGTCTTCACACAGCTCACAGCAACCTCCAACTCCTGGGCTTAAGCGATTCTCCTGCCTCAGCCTCCCGAGTAGCTGGGACTACAGGCGCCCGCCACAACGCCCAGCTATTTTTTGGTTGCAGTTAGGCCGGGGCCGGGTTTGAACCCACTTTGTTTTTTTTTTTTTTTTTTTGTAGAGACAGAGTCTCACGTACCTCCCTCGGTAGAGTGCCGTGGCGTCACCCGGCTCACAGCAACCTCTAACTCTTGGGCTTACGTGATTCTCTTGCCTCAGCCTCCCCAGCAGCTGGGACTACAGGCGCCCGCCACAACGCCCGGCTATTTTTCTGTTGCAGTTTGGCCGGGGCTGGGTCCGAACCTGCACCCTTGGCATATGGGGCCGGCGCCCTACTCACTGAGCCACAGGCGCCGCCCTGAACCCGCTTTGTTTTGAATGAAATGCAACATCAATAAAATCTTTCAGGTTCTTAAACTGTTCTTTACTTTTTCAACAAGACTGCATCTCCTTTGAATTTCTAATATCTACAACAATGCTTCAGAATCTCATGTTTAAAATTCAAGCTTATTCCCAACTACTAAGTTTTACCAGTCACGAGCAAAAGCATGACCAAGAAAAAGAAGTCACAGCTTTTCCTGGAAACAGTGAATCCAGCTGACTTCTACCACAGAAGACAAGAAAGATTCTACTTCACCAAGAATCTCCACATTTGCAACAATGTATACAGTGCCTTTAAAAAATCCAGTAAGTAACCCTGCAAGCTAACACCAACACACATTTAATACTGGTCAGAAGTTCTCATTTAATCTCCGGACTTCTTCTTCTTATTATTATTTTTGAGACAGAGTGTCACTGTCACCCTCGGTAGAGTGATAGAGTGCCATTGTGTCACAGCTCACAGCAACCTCAAACTCTTGGGCTTAAGTGATTCTCCTGCCTCAGCCTCCCAAGTAGCTGGGACCACAGGCGACTGCCACAACTGGCTATTTTTAGAGATGAGGTCTCACTCTGGTTCAGGCTGGTCTCCAACCTGTGAGCTCAGGCAATCCACCCACTTCAGCCTCCCAGAGTGCTAGGATTATAGGCCTAAGCCACCACGCCTGGCCTTTGGACCTATTATTATTCCAAGTTTTAACAGAATAGGGAAAGTAAGCAATATGCACAAGGACTTGAACCTATAGGGTCCTGGCTCCAGAGTCACTTATTCTTTAATTTTGTTGCAGCCTGAATTCTAAAACCAAACTGGTCCCCCCACCCCTTTGGTGATATGGTGCTCTTGTACTTACAGGAATTATGAAGTGAAGTTACCTAAAATAACTGCCCGAGTCTAGAATTTTAGCTATGAAAAATAGTTTTTTAACTATTTTTAATAATGCACTAAGCAATACTCCCTTGTGTAGTGGAAAACAATCTTTCTCCAGCCACTGGAAGTGTTTGGGCAGAGAATGGAGGATCTGACAGAGATGCTTCATCAGTTTTCTAGCACGGAAAACATGAGACAGAGACCACTTCTGATACAAATCAGAGGTTATATGTGGTTATTTTAAATTCAACTGAAATATAAAAGCTAACCTAATAAATGTTATAACACAAACTAAACAAAAATACTACCAAACTTTATATCTGGAGAGTGGTTCATGTTTTTACAAAGCTATCTGATTTCATCTTCACAAAATACTGTGAGGTTAAGCACTATGCTTTGAACATCCCCTCTGAAACTCTGATTCAAACTTCAACCTCAATGTAGCTATATTGAGAGTATAGCCTTTACGAAGTGACTAGATCATGAAGGCTCCGTCCTCGAGAATGGATTAGTTCATTCAGGGACTAATGAGTTATCCTGGGAGAGATTTTATAAAAAGAGGAAAAGAGACCTGAGCCAGCACCTTGGCATGCCCAGTCCCCTCACCCCATGATGCCCTGAACCACCTCAGGACTCTGTGAAGACCCCACTAGCAAAAAGGCTCTCCCACCTTAGACTTCTCAGCCTACAGAACTGTAAGAAATAAATTCCTTTTCTTTATAAATTATCCAGTTTCAAGTATTCTATCATAAGCAATAGAAAATGGACTAACAGGGGAGGCAAAGCTGACAGCTGCTCACTTTACACATAGGAAAGTAAGGCCCTGATAAATTTGTTTTTAAATGGAGGGTACGGGCTTATATGTGTTTTATTTTTCTTTAATTCTTAAGGTTGGTACTCTATGACTCTAACATTTCTGACTTTACTCCTCCGTATAGTTAGAAAATACAGAGAACACACAGTTCCTAGTTCTTGGACTGCACGAACTATATTTATATAAAACTATTCTCAAAGAAAACCAACTGGAGAAAATGACAACCAAACACTACCTTTTATCCCTCAACAGTATCCAGCCTTCTTCACCATTAATCACTAACAGTCCAAAGCAGACTGTGTAAAGTCCACCTGTCAAACACATTAAGTTGTTCTTCCAATAAAAAAAGGACAAAACCCATTTACAAGTTCTTAAATATTTTTATTTACTAAAATAATGACCACTCCTCTCTTGAAAATTTCCAAATGAACAAGAACTTAAGTCCACAGGTACATGTACGGGGAACAATCAGAACTTCTAACAACACAGTAGATACATGCTTAACACTGCATACTTAACACATCTTGCAAACAAAAAGTCTTAACCTTTGACTCTCCACAATCAAGTAGAAAATAAGTAGTTATAAAGTTAACATTTAAAAGCCAAAATCCACACAGATTTTAAGGAACACAAATTTTAACAGATGACATTCCCTTCCTCTAGCAGGATAAGGAATTGTTCTACACTACTAACACCACTTAATGATTATGAAATATTCTAAGAGAAAATCCGACAGCCATTGCACAATAAGAATCCTAGTCCCTAAGACTCCACCTTATTCGCAAAACAAAAAACCCAGAGCAGTCATCTTCCATTGTGCAAGAACGGTAATGACCCACACCCTGACCAGTAGGCAACTGAGGAAGAGGTCCTAGAAGAAAGCATGAAGTCAAACTGAGGAAGAGGTCCTAGAAGAAAGCAAGAACTCAAAGTTTATTTGACTTTTTGCTGGGGCTGGCTCTGTTTTATGAGGTAAGAAATTTAAGGTTCACCTAGGACCTCAGGAAAAATAGAGATCACCAAATTCAAAATATATAACATCCACAAGCTCTATCTCTATTCTTGAGTCTTTTCTTTTAAAAGAAAATCAAGTTTTCTTTTTTTTTTTTTTTTACTGTTGGGGATTCATTGAGGGTACAATAAGCCAGGTTACACTGATTGCAATTGTTAAGTAAAGTCCCTCTTGCAATCATGTCTTGCCCCCATAAAGTGTGACACACACCAAGGCCCCACCCCACTCCCTCCATCCCTCTTTCTGCTCCCCCCCCATAACCTTAATTGTCATTAATTGTCCTCATATCAAAATTGAGTACATAGGATTCATGCTTCTCCATTCTTGTGATGCTTTACTAAGAATAATGTCTTCCACGTCCATCCAGGTTAATACAAGAAAATCAAGTTTTCATTCCTTCTGACTTTAGAAATTCAGCTAAATTGCTCAAAATCACTTCCTAATTTCAAGTCTGTACATTGTCTTTTCCATTTCTTGTAACCAGTCCTATAATCCTGAAGCTGTTTTTGTACAGGATCCAATGTGTACAGGCGAACTGCTACTACTACTCCATTCCTTCACTCAAAAGGCACACAGGAAATAATTACACATCACCTTAGATGGTATCATCAATCTTTAATTACGAAAATTAACAGATTGATCAATATTTATTCAGAAGCAATTAAAGCTGTTAACTAGATAAAATATGGCAAAATAGGAAAAAGATATTAAAATGCAGTAATATGTTACCCTAAGCATATCATTTATGCTTCATTTTTTTTAATTTTTAAAGTTTTCACTTTTTATTTTTATGCTCAATATTCTCCCTAACATCATTTATGGCTTTTCAAATAACGGAGATACATAAGGGAAACTCAGCTCCCTACTGATTCCATTCATGTTAAGAATCTATCCACTAAACCCTGAGATCAAGCAATTTAAATGCAAGTCATACATACATTCAACAAGACACCATCTATGTGTCATTCATTATGCTAGGGACTGGGGATGCCTGACCTCTAAAGATTCAGTTTTAAGCACTATGCTGCAATAGTTCTGCCAAGATTAATGTCATCTGGAGAAATTCTTCAGCCACAGACTAGGCACACGGGGAACGTCAAGAAATCATATTCATCTCTCTCAATGGTTTACAGCCTTAATCATGGAGTATTTGTTAAACACTATGAATTCAGCTGAAATTCTCTGGGTTGGTAAGGAATAATTAAACAGAAATGGACTACTGTACCCTTATAACCTTTTCCTAAAGCTTTGCACCATTAATGTCCATCTGCTCTGCTCAAATACAACACAATTCATAAAAGAAAATTTGTCCTTCTTAGGCATAAATTTACTGCCAAGGTTTATATGAGAATGCAACATCTGTCAATTTCCTTAAATATGTACTTCAGCTCATACACAGTACAAACCCCCAACAGGCATTCTCCAGTTCAAACAATTCACCGTGTAAAAAGCACATCTCAGCAATCCACAGAAATGTGTTTTCCTTCTTCCTCACCCTGCAGTGCTGTCACATGACCCACTGACAGATCAGGATGGGATTAGTCAGGCTTCAGATCTCCCAGACCAAAACCATTCATCTGAATTTTTTTTTCACCAATGAGCCACCTTCAAACAGGCATTCTGACAACTAACCAGTGCAGTCTCACCACCTGGGGAAACGTCAGGTGCTTTTCCAATTTTTTTTTTTTTTAAGTCTATTTCCAGGGTTCATCCCCAGCTCCTCAAGACGCTGTGAATGGCGGTCTGATGCTACACAACTGAATTCTTTAGTAATCAATAACCATTTCTTTGGAACTGAACTGTCCACTTAAAACTGGTTTATTAAGGTCTTTTTATGATCATTGCAACACTTAAGCCTATGCATACGTGCTATATATAGGCAAAGCTGCTTGACTTCCCTACAGAACTTTGCACTCAACCAAGTTTGGTTAACCGGTCAGTAAATGAAGAAGCAATGGTAGAAAAAGACCCAAGAGGAATTTAAAAACCTGGATTTTTAGTTCCTGCTCTGCCAGTAATTAAGAGACTGAAGCCTGGTAAGTCCTACCCCTCCCGGAACCTTAGGCTTCTCACCTGTAAAACGAGAGGGTTGTTGGACTAGGTGACCTGCAGAGTACTTTTCAGCTCTAGCGTTCTCTGATATCTAGGTGTCCTCCTGTGGAGTAGCCCCTCCACCGAATAACAAGCCACATCTCCCTCTGGCTGCTGGCCTGACCTCCATCCACGAGAGGCCTGACCACGTCAGCGATGGCATTACACCGTCCGTCCCGGGCAGGAGCTCAAGACCTGCCCTGAGGTCCTCACCAGCGAGATGGGATGGATGGGAAGGGGCGTTGCCTCGACCCGTAGCCATTCAAAAAAAGCCAGGGGAAAATTAAGATCGGAGTGACAAGAAGCGGCCCTCAGAGACAGGAAGCGCCTGAGAATGCTCCAGCCTGGGGAAGTTGGAGAGGGTAGGGAATGACTAGAAGCAGCCCACCAAGCCTAGGAAAAAGTTCCCGCTGGCGCTCTTGCCCTCAGCCCACCTCACGGAAATGCAAGGCACACGCAAATCTCCTTGTAGAGAGAGACAAGTGGGTCAGGGCTGCGAGGACAGCGGGAGGGAAAAATAAATCCCACCCCCCCACCCGCTGGCTAAGCAGGTGAGTGGGAGCAAAGGGCTAGGCTAAGGAGCAAAGACGGAATACATCTTGCTCTCAGATACTCACTGAGGCGAGGCTGGGAGAGGTAGTTCCGACTAACTGCCAGCGCCTGCTCCCGAGCTCCCACCACTGGCCCACTAGTGGACACGGGTAGCTCAGGCGCGGCCCCGTTCACAATCCCCCGCATCGCCCGTAGCGCCATCTTGTCTCCTCCGTCCCGACTGGCCCAGCTGCGACCCCGCGCAGGCGCAGATATACCAGGGCGGCCCGCGCACCCGGCTCCGCCCATGCGCGCTGCGGCGCCCGGGCCTCGCTCCGCCCCCTTCGCGCCTCACCGCCCCCAGCCTCGTGACTGGGCTCCGCGGGGGCGGGGCGGGGCGCGCGGGCTGGAGGAGCTGACCAGCGTGCTGGGAGGGCGGCGCGGGCCGGGGCAGGGGAGAGGGAAGCGGGAGAAAGGCACGAGTGAAGGAGGAAAGGAGAGAAAAGAGACACAGAGGAGGGGCCGGAGCGGGGAGGAAGGCAAGCAAACACGTAGAAGTCGTCAAAGGATGTGCGTTTCGAATAGGCTTTCATGACGTTGAACGAAGAAAACTCAAGCTGTGAAAACCACTTTGAAAAACATGCAATAATGCTATTCAGTGATTAACGTAGGGTACTATTATATATGTCATCGTTTGTTTCATTTTGCTACCTTTCTACCCAGTTCATTCACTCACGTTATCTATTCAGCAAACACATACTAGCTTGGTTTAGGGTGAGGGTATCGATGTGAAAGACGAATAGGGACAGATCTGAAAACTGTTTTAAAGCCAGGAAGTAATACAGGATGACTACCTAGGGGTGGAAGGTGACAGCCAGGCTGAGGCCTGAGCCACTGAATGGATGTGATGCTCTTTATGGTGTGGCACTCTGCTGGTGTTCTGCTCCGGGATCCATTAAGTTTCTTGTGAAATTTCCAGAATATGTATGCTTTGTGTTTGACTCTGGGTGTATATGCAAGGAGATGATATCTGGGCTTCACTGAGGGGAGATTTGTAACTTATCATGCTGGTATTACGGAAATTTTAAAAAGAGACAAACTGGAGAGAATGCTAACAGCCAGGTTTTGAAAGGATCACTATGATTAGGAGATGGGTAAAGGAAGAGATTCTTGCAATCAAACTTGGAATGGTATTAGAGTTGGAGACAACCCAGACTACATTCCCAGAGGCCAAAAGAATGGAACATTTTAAGGAAGGACTATTGCATAACACAAAAACTGAACAGAAGGTGAGTGTAGAAACGTCACAAGTATCCTGATGTGTTTAGCCATCAGGTCTTTGACCATATCAGCCTGAATACACTTGATCTCATCCGTATTTGTTCATTAGAAAGCCACTGTGATGATGGAGAGATAGACGCTTGATGGTGAAAATTAAATTTTTTTGCATGGGGGAAATGTTATGGTTCAAATTGTTTACAAAGGTGGTATGTTACAAAGGAAGAGACCACTATTCAGCTGTCTAAAGTGGGTGGACCTCATTTCCATGCACTTTGGGATAAATGTCTATAGCCCTTTTGAACCTCACCACTGAAGCAAGAATCCTTAAATTATGAATGAAATTCAGCATCATTTAATATGTTTTATAATTAAAGACAAAAAGGCAGAGTAATATGAGACACCATTTTGTTTAAAGTCATGAGACGAGCTGTACTTTTAAAGTTTCTTTAATATCTAAAGTTGGCAAGCATGAAAGGAAACGGGAATTTTAACACTTTACTGATAAGAGCATAATTGGTCTGAAATTTGGAAGAGCAATCAAATATTTCTGTGCTAGGAATTTATGTCTAAAGAAAAAATATGTACTCAGTGTTTGTGACCCTTTCAATTATATATATGGTATGGTATACATTATATAGTACATATCATTATATATTATATGGCATATGATATTTGCATGTGTATATTCACATAGCTATTCATTGAAACAGTTTTGTAACAGGAAAACCCTAGAGATCATCTAAATGCCCTTTTATAAGTTACAACCTATCCCTCAAAGGTATTCCTCAGCTTTTCAAAATGAATTCAGTGGAGAATTAAATATTGAGGTTAAAAAAAAAAGCACAATATCCTCCAAGACACATTATTAAATTTAAAATGAAAAAGAAATTGCAAAATGCTGTGTGTTGTAGATTAATTTATGAACATTTACATATACCATATATAAAAATACAAGAAGGGAAATTTTACTTTTAGTTTAATAACCTTTTATGTAGTTCAATATTTTAACATATGTTTGCAGTGATTTTTTAAATACAATATATGACAACTCCCTCTTTAATGAAAATTACAAATCAAGTCTTCTCATGCCAATTTTTACCATAATAGATAAGTTTCAAATATGAGTATCATATTCAAAAAGTTGAGCTCACACAGCTCACAGCAACTATTAGTCATCTTTGCAATTTTTAGTCTATTATTTTAGGAGTAGTTCAAGACTTTTACTTTTAAAATTGTTTTCCTTTAATGTTTTACTGTGGGAAAAGGAATCAGTTAATGGTCTGTAGGACATAAGCAGAATAGTAACCCGAACGTTTATTTAACAGACATTTCTTGAGCAATTCCTTTTTTTGTTTTTTTTTTTTTTTTGCAGTTTTTGGCTGGGGCTGGGTTTGAACCCATCACCTCTGGCATATGGGGCCAGCACCCTACTCCGTTGAGCCACAGGCACCGCCCATCTTGAGCAATTTCTTATGTGTAGGGGGCACTGTTCTCAGTCCTAAACAAAGCCCCTATCCTCATGGCATGTATATGAGGGAAAAACTTGGAAAACAAACATACAAATAAAGTACCTGCTGGTGTCAAGTGTGAAGAAAAATAATAAAACCTGTTCAGGAGTAAAAGAATGCTTGAGATAGAAAATTGTAGAAGATGTGATCAGGGATTGTTCCTTTTAGTCACCTGAGACCTAAAGGAGGAGAGATAGCAAGTCACAGGAGGCTCCAGGAGACATGTGATGAAGTTCTGAGACAGAAAAAGGGAAATGGGGCTAGCATGGGCCAGGCTACCCAGAGAGTAGCAGGAGAGAGTGTGGGGTCAGGTCATAGAGCACCTTGAGTATTATGTGGACAAAAGTTTGAATTTATGCTAGTTTAAATGTAGATTTTCTTTCTTTTTTTTTTTGAGACAGATCTCACTTTAGCACCCTCAGTAGAGTACTGTGGCGTCACACAGCTCACAGCAACCTCCAACTCCTGGGCTTAGCTGATTCTCTTGCCTCAGCCTCCTGAGTAGCTGGGACTACAGGTGCCCGCCACATCGCCCAGCTATTATTTTGTTGCAGTTTGGCAGGGGCTGAGTTCGAACCCACCACCCTAGTATATGGGGCTGGCGCTCTACCCACTGAGCCATAGGCACCGCCCTTAAATGTAGAATTTTAAGAAGGGATAATGTGATCTAATTAGGCTTTAGACATCTTGTTCCAGGGAGCAAAAAACAAACTGGTGCAGAAGACAAGAAAAAAGTTGAGAAATTAGTTAGGAAGCCATCCATTGTATGTGTCTGGGTGAGCAGTACTGATTCAAAGCACCCTGAAGGCTCCCCTCCGGAGCACTTCAACAGCACGCTGTCCTTACCTCGGTCACAGAACTCTTTACTGCTATTCTATCATTGAGAAGTGTCCATAGATATTTTTCTCCTCTGCTGTTTCTCCCTGTAACTTAAGTTACAGAACAAGGAAATTGGCAATGGGAAGGTAGAGAACAATGCACGGAGGGGAAGCAGTTTGAAGGGAAAAAATGGTAAAAGTAAGTCCAAGACTGCTCCAAAACTGGGGTCATTAACTTGGGGTCCATGAAAGTCCTGTGGAAGCTTATGAAAGATGCATGCCAGGGGCATTTGCCATGGCAATGGCCCATAATATGTTATTAAAGTCTCAAAGGAGCCAAAACCCTTGAAGAAAACAACTGGGTAAACATCTCTGAACAATTGGGAGAGTGGTATTGTCACTTACAGAATGACAGGTGTTCAATAAATTTCTATCTGATTGTGACAGATAGTTGGTACTAGCAGACACCATCTCCAACTCCTAAGATGACATTTGTTTTTAATTATGATTTCTTAGCATCGTATGATAGATCTGTGTAGAGTACAGGCAACCCAAAAATGTCAACTGAAATTCAATGAGTGTTTCTCAGAATTATTTAGAGCATCGTTATTTAAACATTTTTTTCCTGAGGTGTTTTTAAAAAACGATTTCCTTAAAAAAAAAAAAAGATTTCCTTAATATATAAGAACGGCAAAGGATACAACACATATTTTGTGCATAAAAAAGTGCAGGTAGGAAAATACAGAAAATTTTTAGTAAAACAAACGAGATTCTACCATATCTTTTTGGGTAGGTAGGGGGCGGAGTTTCACTTTGTCACCTCCAGTAGAGTGCTGTCTCATCATAGCTCACAGCAACCTTAAACTCTTGGGCTCAAGCGATTCTCTTGCCTCGGCCTTCTGAGTAGCTGAGACTACAGGCGCCTGCCACAATCCCTGGCTATTTTAAAGATGAGGTCTCGCTCTTGCTTGGGGTGATGTTAAACCTATGAGCTCAGGCAATCCACCCACCCCGGCCCCCCAGAGTGCTGGGATTACAGGTGTGAGCTACTGTGCCTGGCCCTAAGTGATCCTTTTTTTAAGCATTGGTGGGATTAGGGGCTAAGAGTTGCACCAACACATTTCTAGTGCTTTTTATTTTTTATTTTATTATTTTTTTTTTTTTGGCCAGGGCTAGGTTTGAACCAGCCACCTCCGGCATATGGGACCGGCGCCCTACTCCTTGAGCCACAGGCACCGCCCCTTCTAGTGCTTTTTAAATTGGCCTGTCTTTCAGGTGTGGTGTAGGTATCATAAACTTGTTCACACAGTTTGAAGTTATAATTTGATTCTGTCATCTCAGTGATGTGATTATTAACTAAAGGAATGCGCTTCTAGCTTATTATGACAATACTGTGCATCATAGTGAAATGAAGTGGTAACCTGGATTTCTAATAGTACACTGGACAAAAATTCTATAATGAATACTGGCATAAGTACAATATATGGATAGTAGAATTTAAGTATATAGACTACTTATACAAAACAATATTGAGTGAAAAGAGCTAAACACAGATACAGACCAATAGCAATAGTGTAAATCACGTTTCAGAAGAGATTATGCGGTGATAATTGATGCTGTCAATTGGGGAGAGGATTTTTTTCCCCTCTAATGTATACATTAAGTATCCAGAAATTGCATGGACTTACACAGAATGACCTGGGGGCAGGGGAGTTGCACGGTATTATGGGTAAGAGGTGTGGCCCCTGGAGCCAAAAAGACTTCGTTTAATTTAAGGCATGAGTTCATTAGTTCTATGACCTTGAACAAAACTTATTCTATTTAGGTCTCATTTTTTTTCATTTATAAAATGAGAATAATACCTTCTCTATAAAATTGTTACAAGCATTAAAAGAGATAAGAATACAAATGTTCAGCAAATAGCGAGGGCTAGATGAGTCTTAACTAACATTATTACGAACTTTGATTTGTTGATTGATACAAAATTTACATATTAATTACTATGTGTCGAGTTCTTTTCCAGGAGCTGACTGGTATGTCTCCCTGACTAGCTGAGTTTTGTCTTAAGCAGGGACTACATCTTATAATTATCTTGCGTCTTCTATCTAACACGCCTATCAAGGTAATTTGCTTATAGTGCTTTGTACATGTCTGTTAGATAAATGAAAATGTGCTGCTTCTTTTCTAAGAATGAGCAGTTGTCCACCAATCTTATTCTTCCATATGGGAAAATCCCCCAAGGAAGAGTCACCTTACTCAAATCATTTGCTCTTTATTGTCCCTGCCATGTTCGTTGAAATCTTACCCTTACTTGACTCTCAAGGAATGCAAGAATCCAAGGAATTCCCCAGCAGTAGGGTATGTGGTCAGGACATGAGACTCAGACTCACCAACCCGGTTTCAATGCTGACTATCTTTTTATGCACAGTGTGACCCTGGGCCATTCTAAAATTCCTTTTCTCCCCGTCTCCATTTATAAGTGGGAAATACCTCATGTCAAGCCTGGTTCTCAAGGATTCAAAGGAGATTTTCAGAAATCAGCATCTTAGAAATGAAAACCCTTATTCTTTTATTACAAAGGATTATTGGGGAAGAAAAATAGGGAAGGAAAAGGTAAAAAAAAAAAAAAAAAGCTCATGCAGTGACCTAATTTCCCCCATATAATGTTTGTCTCTCCATTTGCTGGAAAATCCTGATCAAGGAAAATATTATACAGTAAAACCATGGCAGATTAAAGAGTCCTGAGTGTTTCTATGTTTCCATGTAATAAGGCATAAACCAATATAAAATCATCAATACAAAATTGCCAGCATAAATGAGCTTTATATGCGTATAATTTATGTATCTTTATTGTTGTTACTGTGTTACCTACTTTTAAATTCTGACCATCAGATGCAGAGTGAGCTTTACTGAACCTTGACCTCCTGGAAGTGAAGTCTGTGGTTCTCTACTATATTCTGTAATTACTTGCATCGTCACTAGGGTCACAGATGTGTGTGGAAAAGAGAGGAAACAGCAGAGGGCCTCCTATGATCGGAACAATGGCTGCTCAGAGCAATACAAATGTTTAAATACATAAAAAAGAAAAATAGGCTGATGGCTGAAAGGATCCTTACCAGGTGTTGCTGTCCTGTTGCTTGGTAGTTTGAAGGGGGAAACCTGTCTTTGAAACTCCAAGTGCCCTTTGCTGTACCCATTCTCCAAAATTATTCCAACACTAAGACATATAGCAACATAGTTTAAGCCTGTGAAAATTTTCATAATGGAGTATTGAGAAGAATACTCCACGTGAAATGGCATATCCCGTATAACCTTGTTATCTATTTCTCTGTGTGTGTGTATATACTCAGAAAATATTGAAAATATATTCTGATGTTAACAGTGACTATATCTGAATTATGAGATGTTTGGTTTTCTTTTTTAATTTTTCTATTTTTTCACGAGCATCCATTATGTTTTCCAATCAAAAGTAAATGTATTGGAGAACAATTAGGGATCTAAAAATAGACCTGCCATTCGATCCTACAATTCCTCTACTAGATATATATCCAGAAGGCCAAAAATCACATTGTAACAAAGATATATATTTTTTTTTTTATTAAATCATAGCTGTGTACATTGATATGATCACGGGGCATCATTCACTAGCTTCACAGACCGTTTACCAAGTTTCACATATACCCTTGTAAGATGCACCTCTGGTGTAATCCCACCAATCCCCTTCCCTCTACTCACCTCCCCCCTCCCTCCCCTCCCTTTCCCCCTTCCCCCTATTCTTAGGTTGTAACTGGGTTATAGCTTTCATGTGAAAACCCTAAATTAGTCTCATAGTAGGGCTGAGTACATTGGGTACTTTCTCTTCCATTCTTGAGATACTTTACTAAGAAGAATATGTTCCAGCTCCATCCATGTAAACATGAAAGAGGTAAAGTCTCTGTAACAAAGATATTTGTACCAGAATGTTTATTGCAGCCCAATTCAAAATTGCTAAGTCATGGAAGAAGCCCAAGTGCCCATCGACCCATGAATGGATTAACAAATTGTGGTATATGTACACCATGGAATATTATGCAGCCTTAAAGAAAGATGGAGACTTTACTGCTTTCATGTTTACATGGATGGAGCTGGAACATATTCTTAGCAAAGTATCTCGAGAATGGAAGAAAAAGTATCCAATGTACTCAGCCATACTATGAAACCAATTTATAGCTTTCATATGAAAGCTATAACCTGATTATGGCCCAAAATATGGGGAAAGGGGAAAAGAAGGGGAGGGGAAGAGGGAGGCTGGGTGGAGGGAGGGTGACTGGTGGGACCACACCTACGGTGCATTTTACAAGGGTACATTGAAACTTAGTAAATGTAGAATATAAATGTCTTAACACAATAACTAAGAAAATGCCGTGAAGGCTGTGTTAACTAGTTTGATGAAAATATTTCATTGTATATAAAACCAGCACATTGTACCCCATGATTGCATTAATGTACACAGCTGTGATTTAATAAAAAAAAAAAAGTAAATTTAGGACTCATAGGTGCTTCTCTTTAAAACCCTATGCTATTTAGCAGCCCCAGTATCCTAATGGATAAGGGATTGGCCTCTTAAAATGGTAAGACTTTCATTCTAACAGGCAGCAGGTTGTGTGGCTTCTGGTGAAATAAGTGCATAGGTAAAGGGAAAGCTCAGTCTTATGGAGACCTGGAAGAAATCGGGTCAAAGTGAAGAATTGGGGTGAAAGCGGGTAGTGACAGATGACACGGAATCAACATTATACTGTAAGACTTACTATTTTCCTCTAAGACCAGCTAATGATTATAATATCTGGAATGAACCTTAGGAATCAATGAAACTTACCTTCCTCATTGACAGATACAGAAACTGAACCTCAGGGAAGTAAAGTGATTTCTCCCAAGTTCCAGAAATGAAAGACTGGCAATCTAAACTTCCTAGACCATAAACCATGCTGTTTTCATTGTTTTGCCTCTGTAGCCAACTCCGTTGCCTGTGTAAAAATTTGAATACATCAGGGGAGATTGCTTCTGATGCAGGGTAATTATAGTTGGTCCATTCTACCCCCATCCATGGGAACTTTGGAACACCAAATAAATTATAAGAAAGTTAGGAATGTCTGATCTTCTGAAATAAGAATCTAAGACCCAGGCTCTACATGGCATCTGCCTGAAGGCTGTTCTCTGTGTCAGAGATGACCTGGGACATACTGGACTGAGAACATAGGGCATTCTCAGGAAACATTCTAGGGATATGTGCTAATTTGAATCATCAACACTTCCCCACCAGTTGTCATGACAATGTGGCAGCACCAAGTCTGAATGTGACCATTGCCAGAAAACGCTTTAATGCTTGGCTTATTTATGGATGTATTCATTAGAGGAGTGCAGGGACTAGAGAGATGTTTTCTATCAACAGTACCTATTGAGTGAGCACCAGGAATGAATTCAAGATGACGCAGGGCTCTGGAGAACCACAGAAGAACTACAGGATGTGTTCCTGCTCTTGGTGGGAGAACGTTGACCTGAGAATTGGGGGACTGGCCCCAGGTTTGCTTCTAACTATCTCTGCATGTGGGTGTCACATCTTTAAAGTAAAGATGACATTACTCTGCAATACATCATTTCTAAAGTGGAAAAGGCTAAATTGTGGAGACAAGAGTAAAACACGTGATTCGACTGAGAGAACATTCGAAACTGTGGAATGCGACGCTCTACTGTCTAATTCAGGGGTCCTCAAACTACGGCCCACGGGCCACATGCAGCCCACTGAGGACATTTATCCAGCCCGCCCTGTGTTTTTGCCGCCCTGACTGTCCTGCTTAGCAGCTGACTAAGGGCCGCAGTACACATGTATGGAATGTGCGCCAACTCTCTGACTCCACTCCTCCTCTCAGTCTCTGGTGTAATCCGAAGAGTCACCAGGTTGCCTGTGCAGAGCCTGCTGCTGCCTAAGGACCGAGGTAAGAACAAGTTAGGATTTATTTATTTATTTATTTTTGAAGTTAGGAGTTCTATTTTTTTTTTTTTTTAATTTTGCAGTTAGTAGGGCCCTTTTTTTGCGGTTAAGGGGGGGTCTTTTTTTTCTGAAGTTAGGAGGTCTTTTCTTTTTGCAGATGGGGTGCCTTTTATTTTGAAGTTAGAAGAGCCTTTTTTTTGAAGTTAGGAGAGCCTTTTTTTTTTTAAGTTGGTTAGTTGGTTGGGGGTGGTTTCTAGGGAGGTTGCACCACAGTGATAACACAAATAGTCAGCGCTCAGTGCTAATGCAAATTGTCAGTGCTCAGAGGTAATGCAAATAGTCAGTGCTCAGTGGTATTGATAATTGCTCAGCGTTAATGCAGATTGTTAGTGCTCAGTATTAATGCAAATTGTCTGCAGTCAGTGTTATCACAAATGGTCAGCGGTCAGTGTTAATGCAAATGGTCAATACTCAGTGTTATCACATGAGGGCCCCAAACTGGTAATCTGCCTAGGGCCCCATGGGAACTTAATCCAGCTCTGCAGACAGCCAAGGAGTAGGAAACCCAATTTAATTGACAGTAAGTGCATTTATATTCTGATTGCTATTCAGTTGTGTATGATGTTGTATGTTGTGTGCTGTGTAAGCCCCGGTTCACACTGTTGCAATCTCTGAGCAGTGCGAGTTCAGCCATATGCTTGTATGGCTGAACTCGCATTAGATTCGGAAGAAAAAAGGCATACATGCCTTCTTTTTTTCTGCAGTGGAATCTGATCACATGGGTCTTCTCACCCGTGAGATCAGATTCCTGTGCGAGTTCACAGATCGCAGTGTGGTTCGCACAGGGTAATGTGAACTGGAGAGGTGGTGGAGGAACCAGCTCTGTAATCATGCCTGTTCCCGCACCACACCAGTGTGAGCCTGAGGTCAAAGCGGAGTTCCACCATATGGACACTGGCGAGGCTGAAATGATGTGGACTGACAAGGCTGCATTGATGGACACTGATCAGACTGCATTGATGGGCACTGATCAGACTGCATTGATGGGCAGTGTAGTCTATATGTCTCTGTGTGGGCAAAGTTATTGCTAGTATATTGTTTTTGTAGCACTGTATATATATATATTGGTATTTTACTAATAGCAATTTGGAATCCCTAGGAAACAATGATATAAAGAAAGAGAAAAATTGACTTGGAGTGTAGGATATTCAAAGAACAGTGGAATTTTGATTACTTTTTTTGTGCAGTACAAGGAAAGAGCTGTGTGTTTGATATGCCAGAATATAGTGTCTGTGTTGAAAAAATACAATTTGCGTCGACACTATCAAACTCAACATAAAGATAAATATGATTGGTTGGAGAAGTGAGAAAAGGTAAAATATTAGAACTAAAATATACATTGACAACTAAGCAAAATACTTTTGTGAAGCAGAAACAGCTAAATACTTCATGACCGCAAGCAAGTTTTCAAGTTGCCAAGCTAATAGCGTGCACTGGCAGACCGTTCGTGGAGGAACAATTTGTTAAAGAATGCCTTCTTTCTTTTGCCAAAGAGATGTGTCCAGAGAAGGCCGATTTATTTAGTACAGTGAGTCTTTCAGGACCCTCAATTACATGAAGGATTGAAGAAATGGGAGACAATTTGCATCAGCATTTGCAAAACTCCACAAAAAAACTTTCCTAGTTTTCTTTGGCACTCGACAAAAGTAATGATGTTCGTGATTCTGCACAACTTCTAATTTTTATTTGTGGGATGAATGACTATTTCAAAGTCACAGAAGAGCTTGCTGCACTGCAAAGTGTCAAAGGAATAACTACAGGAGAGGATATCTATGAAAAGGTTTGCCAAACTATGAATAGTTTGGAGCAAAACTAGCCAGTGTGACAACTGATGGTGCTCCTAGCATGGTGGGGTCTAAGAAAGGAGTAATTGCTCGCATTAACCAAGAGATGAACAAACATAACCATTCTCATCCAATAGCCATACACTGCCTCATCCACCAACAAGCACTGTGTAGTAAATCACTGAAGTGGGACTCTGTTATGAAAACTGTGGTATCTTGTGTTAACTTCATTAGAGCTAATGCACCAAACCACAGACAATTTCAGGAATTTCTGTCTGAGCTAAATGTTGCCTGTGAAGATGTTCCATACCACACAGAAGTTCACTGGCTGAGTCAAGGAAGAGTGTTGAAATAGTTCTATGACTTACTTCCACAGATTATAGCTTTTCTGCTTTCAAAAAACAAAGAAGTACCAGAGCTCAGTGATGCAGAATGGAAATGGCACCTCACCTTTCTGACAGATGTAACAGAGCTACTCACCAGTTTCAGTGTGCAACTTCAAGGAAAGGGGAAGCTCATCTGTGATATGCAATCACACGTGAAAGCATTTGAAGTAAAATTAGGCCTCCTCATCAAACAAGTGAAGGAGGAAAATTTCTGCCATCTCCTCACAACTCAAAATCTGTTAGCGGAAAATCCATTAGTTGCATTCCCAAATAAAACGTGTGGATTCACTGGAAAGTTGCAAAAGAAGTTCCAATTTAGATTTAAAGAGCTTCATCTCCATGAACAGGACATACAGTTTTTCCATAACCCATTTTCTTTTGACATTGAAAATATGGATACAATTTACCAAATGGAACTGGCTGAACTGCAGAATTGTGACTCTCTGAAAGATGCATTCAAGTCAAGCAGCCTTCCTAATTTCTCCCCTCTGAGACATATCCTAATCTCAGGAACCATGCACTCAAAATGGCAACCATCTTTGGCAGCACTTATGTCTGTGAACAGACTTTTTCCAGAATGAAATATCTGAAATCTCCAACCAGATCTAGACTAACTGATGCACACTTGCATCACTTGTTATGACTAGCAGTGACAAATATGGAACCGGACATTGACCATCTCATTAGCCAAAAGCAGGCCCATAGTTCCCATTGAAATACAGGTAAGTTTGTTGATTTAACTTTACTTGTTCTCCATTTTAAATATTGTATTTGTTCCCTTTTTTTTTTTTTTTACTTCAAAATAAGATATGTGCAGTGTGCATAGGAATTTGTTCATAGTTTTTTTTTTTAAACTATAGTCCGGCCCTCCAATGGTCTGAGGGACAGTGAACTGGCCCCCTGTTTAAAAAGTTTGAGGACCCCTGGTCTAATTGGTAAGAAAAAAAGTCAGCCCAGCTGGCTTAGATCAAGTGGTTCTCCTTGGGGATGGGAGAGGAGAAACGCTTTCCAGTTAGACAGAATTTGGATTAGAGGGACAGTATAGGGAGTCAGTCAGTCTTTTCACGGTTAGCAGGAAGTAAGAGCTCTAAAGCCAATGCTCCATTTAGAAGAGGAATTTGTTTTAGGGAACTTAGTGTTTGGAAAACCCCAACAAACAGAGTGATTCAGTGAGAGCACTGTTAAAGTTTTACTGTTTTTCTTTTTCTTTTTTTTTGAGACAGAGTCCCACTATGTCACCCTCAGTAGAGTGCTGTGGCATCACAGCTCACAGCAACCTCGGACTCTTGGGCTTAAGTAATTCTCTTAGTCTCCCAAGTAGCTGGGACTACAGGTGCCTGCCACAATGCCTGGCTACTTTTTTGTAGTAGTTGTCATTGTTGTTTAGCAGGCCCAGGCCAGGTTCGAACCTGCCAGCCCTGGTGTATGTGGCTGGCACCCTAACCACGGTGCTACAGGCGCCGAGCCGTTTTACTGTTTTTCTGATAAGTGCATAGGAATAATATTATGTGCCTACTGTGTGCCAAATCCTCTTCTAAGTGCTGATGTTAATTTCTTTTTAAATCTTCACAAGAACTGTTTAAGTCACCAAACTGAATAAAGCTTGGGAAAATCAAATCATTTGTTTAAAGTCTCACAGCTAGTGAACGTGAAGGAAAGTACTACCATAAGAATGTGACCACCTCTCGCCCCCTACCATGAGAATGTGACCTTTTGTAACTGTTCCAGGAGATAGCCCCGAGCTGAAGCAGATAAAAGGGCTAAGCAAATGTTTAACTGTTAATCTTGTCTTAAGACAGTTGAGTAATGAACCAGAGTTCTTCTTATCTACAAAGCCCCTGCTATGTCTGCTACCTCTCCCTACTTTATGGTTAAAGCCCCTGCTATGTCTGCTACCCCTCCCTACTTTATGGTTAAAGCCCCTGCTATGTCTGCTATCCCTCCCTACTTTGTGGTTAAAGCCCCTGCTATGTCTGCTGCTCCTCCCTACTTTGTGGTTTTTGCCTTTATAAGCTTGTAAAACCTGCTGTTCGGGGCTTAACTCCTCTGCTCCTGAGAGAGTTATGAGCTAAGGCCCAGCATGCTGGAATAAAACCCTCTTGCTAATTGCATCAAGTGCCGTCTCTTGCGGTTGATTGGGGTCACTGTGGTCCAGGACAGAGTGGGAGTGTTGTCCCAAGTCTTTCAAACGGCAGACCCAGAAGCCAGACTCTAATCATTCAGATACTTTTTTTCTGTTTCCTGGTGTTTATAGAAAACATGGCCTCTGTCCCTAAGGGACATTATCACTGAAGTCAAGGGTATTTGGGCAGGATCTCTGTCCAGCACAACCATCTGGGAGATGGTAGATATTTTCATATCTTGTAAGTAAATTAAAGTTGACAAGGAGCCATCGCTAAAGCTAAGATCCCGAGGGTCATCCAACCCTCAGTTCTACTCATGGACTTCTGCTCACAGTCAAGGATGGGTGGGTTTGGGAGCTAAATTCCAAGTGGAAGGTGGGATTTCCTTATTCCCATTCATAAGCAAGGAGGCTCTGGGAATGCCACATCTCCTTCAGGGCTAACAGTCTTCTGAGATTCTCCGAGAAGCAAGAATGACTCCTGACTTCTCCTCATCATTTTTGATAACAACAAATAGTCATTGTGCACTTCTCCTGGGCCAGATGCTAGCTGCTATGTGGAATACAAAGATTGGTAAGATAAAGCCCCTTAGTAGTTCACGTTTTAGAAAATAATGACTGTAATTCAAGGCTGAATGTCACAAGTGTCATAAGGCATTATATCTCTCCTGGATTTGGCCAGTCTGGTTCTTAACCGACTCCTGCATAGCCCCAAGGCAAGCACTAAATGGAGGAGATGGAGGCCATGCCTGGGCTGTGGAGCTGTGGCTGCATTTCCCAAGCAGAACAGCCCTGAGGCAAAGTTGGATGATAATCAGGGAAGGAGGCCAGGCTGCAACGCCATCATTAGGGAGGATTTTTGAAATGGCATATGTCGGGCATGGTGGTTCACCCTGTAATCGCAGCATTTTGGGAGCCTGAGATGACAGGGTCGCTCAAGGCCAGGAGTTTGAGACCAGCCTGAGCAACAGAGTAAGACCCCATCTCTACAAAAAAAAAAAAAAAAAATAGAAAAATTAGCCAGGTGTGGTGGCTTGTGTCTGTAGTCCCAACAGGAGGATCATTTAAGCCCAGGCATTCAAGCTCACAGTGAACTATGATGACGCCACTACACTCAAGGCAGATGGGGTGACAAGGTCAGACTCTTCTCAAAAGAAAGGAAGGAAAGGAGGGAAGGCGGGAGGAAGAAAGAGAGGAAGGGCAGGCATATGGTCATTCCTTAGTATCCCTGGGTGGTTGGTTACAGGACCTCTTGCAGAAACCAAAATCGACGAATGGTCTTTCAAGTTTCTGCTATTAGAAGGCATGGTATTTGCATATAACCTACAAACATCGTCCCCATATGCTTTAAATCATCTCAAATTACTTATAATATCTAATACAATGTAAATGCTATGTAAGAATGTTATATTTTATAGGATTTTTATTTATATTCTTTTTTATTGTTTTATTATTGCTTTTTATTGTTTTCCCCCCAAATATTTTCTGTCCAAGGTTGATTGAATCCACAGATTGGGGAACCTGTGGATACTGAGAGGCTGATGGTCCTGAGAGGCAGGAAAAAACTAGAGAGAAGGGAGAGAATTCACCAGGGCAGGAGAGGTGCAGGGAGGTTGAGAGCAAGGGGTAAGTTCAGCACGGGCAGTAGTGTGGGCAGGACACTTAGGTCCTTACTGAAGAAACCAAGGTAACGGCTGAAGTGGCAGATGAGAGGACAGAAAAGTCCCCCAAGGGGAAGTTCTAGCAGGGCAGACTACTGTCAAGTTCTATGTTGTAGCAACACAGCTGAGGCTTCCAGTAACCCTGGCCAGAGGAAAGTGAGACTGAGTTTAAAGGGACCTGGGTCTCTGAGAGAGCTAAAAATAGATCTGCCATTCAATCCTATAATTCCTCTACTAGGTATATACCCAGAAGACCAAAAATCACATTATAACAAAGGTATTTGTATCAGAATGTTTACTGCAGCCCAATTCATAATTGCTAAGTCATGGAAAAAGCCCAAGTGCCCATCCATCCACAAATGGATTAATAAATTGTGGTATATGTACACCATAGAATATTATGAAGCCTTAAAGAAAGATGGAGACGGTGGTGCCTGTGGCTCAAAGGAGTAGGGCGCCAGCCCCATATGCTGGAGGTGGCAGGTTCAAACCTAGCCCAGGCAGAAACTGCAAATAAAAAAAAAAAGAAAGATGGAGACTTTACCTCTTTCATGTTTACATGGATGGAGCTGGAACATATTCTTCTTAGCAAAGTGTCTCAAGAATGGAAGAAAAAGTATCCAATGTACTCAGCCCTACTATGAAACTAATTTATGGCTTTCACATGAAAGCTATAACCCAGTTATAACCTAAGAATATGGGGAAGGAGGAGAGGGAAGGGAGAGGGGGAGGATGGGTGAAGGGAGGGTAATTGGTGGGATTACACCTGCGGTGCATCTTACAAGGGTATATGTGAAACTTAGTAAATGTAGAATATAAATGTCTTAACACAATAACTAAGTAAATGCCAGGAAGGCTATGTTAACCAGTGTGATGAAAATGTGTCAAATGGTCTATAAAACCAGGGTATGGTGCCCCATGATTGCATTAATGTACACAGCTATGATTTAATAATAAAAAAAAAAAATAAAGGGACCTGGGTCTGGAGATAAGGAAGCTGGCTTCACAGAGACAGATTCTCTCTCTTCTTTGCCTTTAAATCCCTCCCGAGTCGGCTGTCTCCATAGGTCAGAGTTACCTCCTCGAGAGACCTAGGGCTGACTGGTGGATTAGGGAGTGCTGAATTTCCCTGGCCCCAGTCTGCTTACTTATTGCTGAGTTTGCTGCCCTAGGGAGGTTCTGATTTGAAAAGCATCTTGTTCCCTGGGGGCTCAACCTCATTCTCCCTTGCTTCACAGGCCTCTGGGGACACATATCCAGTCCCACCTAGAAGGTCCACAATGCCATGTAGATCGTGGTCATAAAGTAACACCCCCACCCCTCCTGGGCCTTCTTTCCAGAAGCCTGTGACTTCTGAACCAAAGTCAGTCTCCAGTCTGAGGCAGGAACAATGACATCCGCTCGATATAAGAAGTCGGAAATGATGGTCAAATATTTGAATGTCAAGGGAAACAGGAAACAATGGGACACCAAAGCATCCTCCAGATCTGAGTCACAGGACCCCCCACTGCGGCGGGCCAAGTCAGCCACAGCCGGAGGTGTATGTAATTGGGTTCTATGTATTATTTGGCCTGGAGCAAAAGCTGTCTGTCTATGGAGGCTGGGTGCCAGCCACTTTAACTGCAAAGATAACACAACCGCTGTCAAAGAGCCTCAAACTTCCCTTTCGGTCCCAGAGCTCTCTGGCTGCTCTGGCTGGAAATCACTAGTCATGATCAAGGGCTCGGAGACCACTGTACATCTGTGTAAAAACTGAGCTGTTACTTTTTCTGGTGGCTTTTAAAAACCTTTTTTTACCATTATTTGAATAATAAATTAAAAACCTTCCATAATTTTGCCATTTAGCATAACCACTTGCAGGTATATAATCGCAATGCACAGAAAGTATTATTTCTAGATTTTTAACTGTGGCGAAATACACATTACACAAACCTCATCATTTTAACCATGTTAAAGTGTATCGTTCAGTAGTATTAAGTATATCTACGTTGTGGTGCAACCAACCCACCTCCAGAAGTTTTTCATCTTGTAAAACTGAAAATTCATACTCATTAAACAATTACTCCCATCTTCCCCTTCCTTCATAGCCCAGAAACCAACAGTCTACTTTCTTCCTTTTTTTGAAGTGGGGACAGAGTCTATGTCAGCCTAGGTAGAGTGCCATGGCATCACAGCAACCTTAAACTCTTCGACTTAAGCGATTCTTTTGCCTCAGCCTCCCAAGTAGCTGGGACTACAGGTGCCTACCACAATGCCTGGCTATTTTTCTGTTGCAATTGTCATTATTGCTTAGCTGGCCCAGGCTGGGTTCGAACCCACCAGCCTTGGTGTACATGGCCGACGCTGTAACCACTGTGCTATGGGCGCTGAGCCCAGCATTCTATGTTGTTTCTGTGACTTTGACTATTATAGTCACCTCTTATAAGTGGAATCAGGCAGTATTTGTCCTTTGGTGATTGGTTTATTTCACTTAGTATGTCATCAAGAGTCATCTATGCTGTAGCATGTATCCGAATTTCATTTCTTTTTAAGGCTAATATTACATTGTGTACCACATTTTTATTTATCTGTTCTTCCATTGATGGACACCTGGGTTGCTCTCACTTTTTGACTATTGTGTACGATGCTGCTAAGAATCCACATAAAGTTTTATATTCTACTTTTCTCCTCCCATTATAATACTTATGGGTACGTATATATTTAATGGGTCTATATAGAGAGACAGAGAGAATATAAATTACATATAATTGTTAAATAATATAATGTAAATAGTATAAATTGCATATATTATATAGTGTATATAATATATAAATATAAATTATATATGCACTTTTTAAAGCTTGTTATATGGTCTTCATAATAATCTTTTTTTCCTCTGTTTTGATGTTAGCTGTTCAAGCCCATGTATGTAAACATTTTTCTACCATTGGCCATTTGAGATGTTTCCAATTTTACCCAAAATATTATGATAAAAATTTAGCACCTACAAGTTTCTCCCCATATTTTAACTTATTTTCTTAGGATAGATTCCTAAGAAATTACTGGGTGAAAAAATATAAACATTATATGACTTAAAAGACAAAATATTGGCACATTGCTTTTTAAAAGAATTGTATGTAATTGCGCAGCTATTTGTAGGGCATATGAATTTCCTGTTGGCCCTACTCACACCTTCATTGTTCTTACACTAAAAAATTAAATGGGGGCCAGGGGCCGGGGCTTACACCTATAATCCTAGCACTCTGGGAGGCCGAGGAGGGTGGATTGCCCGAGCTCACAAGTTCAATACCAGCCTGAGCCAGAATGAGACCTCACTTCTAAAAAAATAGCTGGGAGTTGTGGCGGGCATGTGTAGTCCCAGCTACTTGGGAGGCTGAGACAGGAGAATCATTTAAGCCCAAGAGTCTGAGGTTGCTGTGAGCTGTGACACCATGGCACTCTACCGAGGGTAACACAGTGAGACTTTATCTCAAAAAAAAAAAAAAAATTAAAAATTAAATGGGGGGGCGGTGCCTGTGGCTCAAAGGGGTGGGGTGCCAGTCCCATATACCGGAGGTGGTGGGTTCAAGCCCAGCCCTGGCCGAAAACCACAAAAAAAAAAAAAAAATTAAATGGGGGAAGATGAGCACTTATCCCTTTTTAATAGACAACATAACACTTTATTAATAACGATGGGCATTTGTGACAACGTCCTAGCCTTGGCCAGGCTGTGAATACTAGCATGGTATACATTCACAATATGGAATGTATTATACATAGAATATGTGTGTTTATATTAGAACCGTGCCTGAGATGTAATAGGTGCTCTACAAATGACAGCTGTTATTACTGTTACTGTTTTTCCTATTAATGCCCAAAGGATGGTAATACTTAGCCTAGACCTACTTTCTCGGACCCTCAATTTCCCCAGTCCATGGTTTCCCAATTATATGGGGGCATCTGCGGTGAGGTGTTATCTCAGAACAGCTTTTTCTTCCTTGTAAGGATGCTCTCCCTCGCCCTCTGCTGCTAATGCGCTCTGCCAGACATGGTTTCTCTCTGGTAGATGCTGTAAACTGTCAGAGTACCAAAACTGTACTTAGGGTGGAGGGCATAGCGGCAGAAGTGTCACCTGGACTCCAAACGGGAGGCTGCCTGTGCCTGGAGTCTTGTACATGTCTCTATTAATATAGCTCCTCCATCTTTTGTCCCCAACCCTTTGTTTCCCTGGGAGCTCAGCCCATGGGGAGCTTGCTCCCTCTGGGAGGCAGAACACAGCACCCCTGAGATGTCTACATCCTAATTCTGGAATCTGTGACTATGTTACCTTTTATGACAAAAGGAACTTTGCGGGTATGATTAAGTTAAGGATCTTGAGATGGGAAGATGGACTTGGAATGTCTATATGGGCCCAAAGTGATCAGATGAGTCCCTGCAAGTGAAGGGGAGAGGCAGAGGCAGAGTTGAATGTGCTGTCTGCTGGCTTTGGGGAGGCAGCCATAGCCAGCATCTGCCAGAAGCCTCTAGAAGCTGGAAGAGGCAAGGAAACCATTCTCCCCCGGAGTCTCCAAAAGGCATGCAGTGCTGCCGATACCCTGACTTTAGCCCAGCCCAAGCTACTTTGGACTCCTGACCTCCTGAGCTATAAGATACTAAATGCATGTTGTTTTAAACCACTAAACTTGTGGTAGTTTGTTGTAACAACAAACTATTCCAGGTCTGGCAATTAAGTTCGAGGACTCCTCCCAGAGAAAATGCTACATACTTCCTTGCTGAGTGTCACTTCAGTCACCTTCAAAGTCCTCCCATTGGCCATCTGGTGACCATAGTGATATTCAGCGATGAGGTATGTGTAGCACATTTTCTAGGATGAGTTTGTGGACTTAATTGTCAGACTTCTTACAACGGCAGCTCTGATGGGGGACCATTCCAGAAAAAGTTTCAAAATTGCTTTGAGGGGTGGATTAGGTGCTGCATCGCTTCCAAGGGGTGAACTTCAAAGGTGCCCATAGTGATATTCACCAATGAGATATGTAGTGTTTTTCCTAGGGTGAGTTTGTGAACTTAATTGTCGGAACTCCTGAGAGCTAATACACTCTGCTGATGTTTCTATCTCCTCTCCGTATGTCTCTCTCCGGGTTTCCATTTAAGGCTCTTACCTTTTTGTAGCCCTAAATCGAAGATCTTGACATTAGTTCATACAGTTAAGAGGGGCTTACTAGTCCCATAAATTGGAGACCTCTGCTGTTACTCTTGGTCATGAGTTGTATTTGCTCTTTCATAAACTGTTTATGTTCTTTGAGCCACCAGTGACTCTTAATGTCAGGATAATATAGATCTATAGAGCCTCTCAAGATCCTGCAATACGCTGTTCTTTCCTATAGCCATCCATCTAGTTATTCATACAAGGAATGAGGAGTCTATGTGCCAGGCACCGAGCTAGTGTCAGAATGCACCATTGGCCTTTATAGAGATCATAGATGTTGGATTTTTATAGCTTGAGAATGACATGTATAGATGGCCCCCACCCCAGTTGTGGGTATTTTAAGGTTTGTTTCTTTCCAGTAAGCAATTGGGGGTACACGTAGCCTCTTCAGCTAAGCAGCAAGGGACAGAAATTGCCCTCTTGTTCCATCTTGTCTTCCAATTTGTGTTCAGACCCAGGCAAGAGTTAAAGAGTTTGATGATTGAGAAGCACAGATGAAAAACAGCCCAGCCCAGTGCCTCTGTTAGGATAACATCTCCCCTCTCTTTACCCTTGCCAGCCCCGCCTTCCTGCCTTTGATGCGGGGAGCTCAGGGTCTGAATGAAACCTGCTGGAGTTTCCAATTAAATCTTTGTGGACAAAGGGCACACGTATGCACACGCACACGCACAGCATCCTCAGATAACAGGTTGCAATAAATTGTCAGCACGCCCACTTTGCAAGAGCAGTTCGCGCTGCCTTCCTGCCAGCTGCCAGCACTTCATGAGTGCCTCACACCGATGGGCTCTAGGGTAAGACTGGTTTCTTTCTCTCCGAGCAAATGTAATCCTTTCTTATAACTTGTGTCTCTCATGAGAGGATTTCCACTCTAAAGTGTGCTATTGATTTGTTGGCAAATTTCTAATTTTGTTTGGATTCGTTTTGAGATTTTGGTGTGTGGTTGGTTGGTTTTTTCTTTCTTTTTTTTTTTCTGTCTTTGTTGGATTTATTTTATGAACTCCACCCTGTTTTATATCCTATTTTTTCATTGTCCGTTGCTTTTCTTTTGGTCTGTTGTTTTTCATCCTTATGTATTCTAAGTTAAGTTTGTATTTGGAAGTATTTATACAGAGAAATAAAGGGTTTTAAGTAATTGTTTGCATTTTCTGGTTAAAACTTATCTGGGAATTGGATTCACTTGAGGTCTTGCTGCCTTGGATTTATATAAGGAGCCAAGGGTCTGAATGAAAGCTGCTGGAGGGTCCAGTGAAATCTTGAGAAGAATGTTGGCTTAGAACAGAGACACTCAAAGCTCAGGATGCTTCGAAAATTCCAGAGTGACAGTTAAACCCCAGTGATAAGTCTTAATAATTATTTACTTCTTCGATTATGAAAGTAGCTCATTATAGAATATTTGGAAATTATAAAAAAGGAAAAAGAAAATAATTTAAGTCATTAATTATAAATAGCTGGCATTTGGGTATTATACTAGTCTCTCAAAAATGGGAACATATATGGTGTCCATAAAGTTCATGTGCAAATTAAAATAGACAACTATTTCTTTTTATGTAATTGAGGCCAAGCTATAGATATAGTTTAGTACCTTTTAAAAATTAACATTATATTAATATTTTCTAAGTCCATGAAATTATTTGAAAACTTAATTTTAAGAGCTGCTTAATATTCCAGTATTAAATTAAATATTCCAGTATTAAAACTTTTTAACTAACAAGAATAATTCAGCAATTAATTTTGAAGACAAAGCTTTGGCTGGACCTCTGATCATTTTCTTAGAATGGATTCCTTGAAATATGAGTTACCAAATCAAAGGGTATCTGACTTTTAGGGGCTGAAACATTTCATGACAGTAATCTATTTTAAAATTGAAATGATTGGTATCGCTGAAATGCAACAGAAGCCACGTAAAAGAAAATGAAACCGTTTGACAAGGTACTGTGACTTAATGCTTACTGATAATATGAAATCCTGAACAGAAAACGAACCATGAAAGTTAGCATTTTATTTAACAGAGCAACACACCTTTCTGAGCAGGGATTTAATAAGAGCACTTCTAGTACCACAAAGCAAGAGAAAATGACAGAGAATAAGCCTGCAAATTAAAAAGCTTGGGATTTCATCCTAGTTTGGCACTAATCTTGCACCCCTATCCTCCTAAGCCTCAGATTTCTCATGTATGAGATGAAAGTGTTGGTCTAGGGCTAGGCCAATGTTTCTCAGCAGGCAGTACAAGACACACTTGCGCCACATGAAATATTTTAGGTGGCGCATAGAACATAGACTATAATTTGGGGGTTGTATCTAGAAATAAACCAGAATATTTCTTTTGCATGGTACATAAAGTTACTTTAGAGGAAAAGATGAAGTGAACAATAAGTACAAATAGTCCTTAGATACAAGGTAAACCATGAAGGTGATAGGAGAATGTTTGAGAAATACAGGCACAGGTGATCTGTGGTCTGTTCATTGTACCATGTATAATCCCAGCTACAAATAGCCAGTAAGCAAACCTCACTGGGAAGGCATTCTAGGAACCAGGCAGACTCAGAGAGATGTATAAGAAATTAACAGCAATACAGATATGAAAATATTTCCAAATACTATCCTGCTACTGGCAACCCTTTGCACTTTTCATTTTAATAGTGAGTTCTGCTCATCTGGGCAGACTTCCTCCCTTCTTCCATAAAGGCTGCAGAAGACATATAGCTGTAACAGGACCCTCTTCAAGAACCTGAAGAAGAGCCCCCAGCCCAGACCTCGCCATGCTCCGGACTGTTCTGGACCCTCCTCAGAGATGGCTGAAGGAGGGGAGAGCGTCCCGGCAGCTGGTGCTGGTGGTGGTATTTGTCGCTCTGCTCCTTGACAACATGCTGCTTACTGTGGTGGGTACGTTCGGGGGGTCTTTGTGCTGAGGGTTAATTTGAATTTGGGCCCCAGCAGGCAGCACGCACTAAGGTCAGTTTCAGCAGTGACTCGACTTGAGAATTCTTTCTTTTTATGCTCAAAACACACAGAGGTTGCTGGGGGCTGGAGGAAACTGCAGGAAATGGAGTCTGAAGCTTGCAAACATTGTTGAAAGACTCCAGAGTTTCAAAGACTAGGAAGTTCAAAGATGGCCAGACCGAAAGAGAGGATGGCCCGGAGCCAGTACTGGCCGTGCTCTTTCTTTCCTTCCCAAACTGTCTTCCCAAGGCGCTGATGACTCCACGTGCCTCTGGGCAGGGAGCATCTTCTAACCGCGTTGCCTTTCCAGCGTCTGCCCTATAAAAATAGCCTACTGTATTTGGATACTCAGCGCCTCATCAAGACTTACCTTTCTGGCAGTTTATTTCCTTTGGAGTCCTGCCTTTTTCTACTTGACACTCCTGTACTCGTTACATTAAGTTGGACCAGGGTATAAATGGGTACGAATAGTTGCCCTCCTGGGTAAAACACCCGCTTTTAAACAAGAATCTTCTGGAGACAATTTAATCCAATACAGTCAGTTCTCATCATTCGCGTTTCTATAGTTGGAACCACGTTCTATAAAGTTACTGCAAACATCCCATTAGCAAGTCTTGAATCTTTGCTTTTGGGGGAAATTCGTGTGCGTGTGTGCGCATGCGCGCACGCACGTACATCGCATCACACGCACGCACATTTACGCACGCACGCATCACACGCACGCACATTTACGCACGCACGCATCACGCACGTACACATGCACGCATGCGTGAGCGCACAGATTATAATCTTAAATTCTAAGCTTCCCGGTAGGTCTATTTTCTTTTCAGAAGACAAAGACATTCAGAAGTGTTACATGACTTGCCCAGGGCCACCTGTTGGCACCACTAACAGGCGCTTTTTAGTAATCAAGCCCATCTAATATTAACAGGCCCCACAGCTGGGGCTGCCTGCACTCCCCTGCCCTGACTCCTGCTGCCCCCCATCCTCAGGTCATGTCTGTGTGACAGCTGAAACAAGAAGGCAGAGCCCACCTTGTTCTGCACGCAATCTGCAAAAAAAAAAAAAAAAAAATTGTGATAGCTCAGCGAGTATTGCGTTTGGAATTACAAAAAAATCTTCTTGAATAGGGGAAGTAGCCAATATGGAAGCGACGAATAGCTAGGACTAAGTGTCTGATACTGGGCTGCATTTAGGAACTATAGCTAATAGGATAGTTCGAGCAGCAGAGCGTTTCAGTAGGCTTTCAATCATGTCACTTAGATAACCTCCTGGAGCGTAAAAGCAAACCTCACCCTAATGCCCCAGAACCTAGACGTGGTAAAAGGGCAACCCATCCTTAGCCCCCACCACGTGTCCTTCTTGGCTTTCAGTGCCCATTGTACCCACGTTCCTGTATGCCACGGAGTTCAAAGACGTCAACTCCTCTCTGCACCTCGGCGGTGCCGTCACGTCTCCGGTGTTTTCCACCGTCTTCTCCTTCTTTGACAACACCACCGTGGCTGTCCAAGAAAGTGCACTCAGTGGCACAGCACCGACAAATGGCACTCCTGGCACCATCCCCCCTCCAGTTACTGAAGCCATCTCAGCACATAAAAACAGCTGCTTGCAAGGCACAGAATTCTTGGAGGAAGAGAACACCCGTGTGGGGGTGCTGTTTGCTTCAAAGGCTATAATGCAACTTCTGGTCAACCCGTGTGTGGGACCTCTCACCAACAGGTATCTCAGGGGGGGCAGAGCCCACAGGGAGCTCAGGAATTGGAGGATGAGCTGAGGTATATCAAGGTGGTTAGAAGGGAAAAAAGAGAAATACGCACTTGTCTGGTCTCCAGGGCAGTCAGCCATTTGGAAAGCTGGTTACTCAAATGATAACACATTATCGATGAAACATCACGGGCTTTAGATTTTCTTAGTGATGTACACATTGAATATGGAGTACCAAGAAGAGAACCAGTTAACAGCAGTGTGCTGCTGATGTTTTATATTCTGTGCCCTGGAACATGGCTTGGACAGGGTGAGGGTGGGAAGGGAACAGTCCTATTGTAATCTAGAGCACCAGCTTCCCGGTCATTGCCGTTAGGATTACCCCAATTGTTTTAAAGGGATAAACACTCCACCTAGGCTATCCTTTCCGCAAATGAGAATCTTGACCGTGGTCTACAGGTAAACTTGCATGTCTGTTTATTTGCTTGTACTCATTTCCCACGTCACGTTTCATTACCACACCTGGATTCAGAGGCATGCTTGACCGTGTGCTCAGATAACTGTGTTTCTGCTCCTGCTCACATTATAAACGCAAAGTATGTGAATGCCCATTGGAATTGTGTCTTGAATTTTCTCACTTCCTTTTTAGGATTGGATATCATATTCCCATGTTTGCTGGCTTTGTTATCATGTTTCTCTCCACAGTTAGTAAGTCATTTTTCCTTCCTCTTTTCTTCCCTTCACGGACTGTCTTTGATTTTATCATGTGAATTTGGGGTAGAGTGCAGGGTGGCCAGAGAGTAATTAGGCACCTGACTTAGCTGACTGGGAAATTGATTTAAATCAGGGGTCCTCAAACTCCACATGAGGCGGTGTGATTGTATTTGTTTCCGTTTTGTTTTTTTACTTCAAAATAAGATATGTTCAGTGTGCATAGGAATTTGTTCATATGTATTTTTTTTAAACTATAGTCCGGCCCTCCAACGGCCTGAGGGACAGTGAACTGGCCCCCTGTTTAAAAAGTTTGAGGACCTCTGATTTAAACTCTTCGTAGTTTGTGGTATGGGAACTAGAACTGTGGTATGGGAACAGATACTTTATTTCCTTGATCTAGGAAATTAGAAATGCTGTTAGGGGCGGCGCCTGTGGCTCAAAGGAATAGGGTGCTGGCCCCATATACTGGAGGTGGCGGGTTCAAACCCAGCCCCAGCCCAAAACTGCAAAAAAAATAAAAGGCTGTTTGAATGTGTATGCTATGGTGTCTGTGTGTCAGTAATTCCTTGAGAAAGTTTAATACAAACTTCCTGTCTTCAGGAAGAGATCATATTATTTTGATATGCCGCGGTAAAGGGCAGGTAACAAAAAAAAAAAGAAAGAAAGAAAGAAAAAGAAAAGGAAAGGAAATTGGACAACAGCATCTGGAACATTCTGAAAGGTCTTTTTTTTTTTTTTAATACATTAAAGGTTAGAGCTTAGGAAAGTAAATTTGCTAAAGCAGCGAGAAGGAGAAAGGCAAATAGTCTACCCAGTAGTCACTAAATGTTCCTAATAAAATGGAGATGGGATAAAAATAGTAAGCAAGAAAAATAAGTCTGGAAATTGACCCTGAGAGGTAAAATAAGAAGGAATGGATGGGGTTCGTGTTTGGGGATTCACTTTGCTTCTCATGGCTCTGCTGGTTCTCTGTCTCCTTCCTTCCTTGTGTTTTGTTTTTATTACCTTTCTGTTCCTTATCTGCTTTCTCTATTCCTCTTCCTCAACTTTTCTTCATTTCCAGCACAGGACTTGACTCAGGCCAAGGCAGTGTGTAACAAGAATGCGTTGCATTCAGGGCTGGAAGGTTGTCTTAGAACTGCATCTTCCTAGGGAAATTCTAGCTGAATGAAATAAAATTAGGAAATTCAAGTTAGCAACGTTCACTGCAATTCTAGAAGCTCAGCCTATGCTAGATAGCAAATTAAAAAATAATAAGGTGCTTAGCCAGGCGTTGTGGCGGGCACCTGTAGTCCCAGCTGCTCGGGAGGCTGAGGCAGGAGAATCGCCTAAGCCCAGGAATTGGAGGTTGCTGTGAGCTGTGCGATGCCACGGTACTCTACCGAGGGCAATAAAGTGAAACTCTGTCTCTATAAAAAAATAAATAAATAAATAAATACTGAATCTGAATCTGAATAAAAAATATATATATATATAATAATAAGGTGCCTTATTTCATCAAATGAATGTGGCTTAAAATGTATTGCATAAAACTTTATGGAGCTCATGTATTATGCCTCGATGGCTGCAGTCATGTAAAGAATGAAAAGACATGTTTCCAGGTACCCAGGAGGGTATAATGGTTGCCTAGGACACAAACACCTTGCAAAATAAGGTAATGCAGTGTGCTAGGGGATCCTGAACTTTTCAGCATGAGGTCTGTGCTGATTTTCTGCCAAGAACTCATGTTTTAAAAGCTTTTCTTCTCTGTTTTTTTCTTTTTTGTTTTGTTTTGTTTTTGAGATAGGATCTCGCTCTGTTGCCTGGGCTAGAGTGCAATGGCATCTTCACAGCTCACTGTAACCCCAACTTCCAGGGCTCATGCGATCCTCCTCTGCAGTCTCCCCAGAGATTACAGACACCCACCACCACACCTGGCTAATTTTTCTATTTTTTGTAGAGATGAGGTCTTGCTATGTTTCTTAGGCTGGTCTCAAACTCCTGGCCTCAAGTAGTCGTCCCACCTTGGCCTCTTAAAGTGCTAGAGTTACAAGTATGAGCCACTTGCCGGGCCTAAAAACTTTTCTTATCTACCTAATTTTATGTATTAAATAACTATTGTTTCCATGATATAACCACTTTGCTCTACTGAGTTGACCTAATGGTAGCCAAAAGAAAATGTACTTGATGTTTAGGGTATTCTTTTATTATCATTCAGTGTTTTAAAAATACTTAAAAGAGGTTGCTGACACTCATTACTACCCTAAACTTCCTAACTAAACTAAACTTACTACCCTAAACATCCTAAACTAAAAACCACGCTTAATGCAGTTAGGATGGTAATGGTGGCCTATGTAAAGGGTGCAAAGTGGAAAAAAAACTGTCTTAGTCTTCCTGAATGGGATGACCGGATATTCTGGTTTGCCTGGGATTGAGAGGTTAATCTGTTTAATGTTGCCATCAAGGAATCCCTGAGCTTGGGTAAGAAAAGAAGTTTATTTGGCTCATGGCTCTCTGGTCTATTTAAGAAGCCTGGTGCTGGCCTCTGCTCAGCGTCTGCTGAGGGCTTAGGGAGCTTCCAATCATGGCAGAAGGCAGAGGGGAGCCAGCAAAATCACCTGGTGAGAGAGGAAATAAGAAAGGTGGAGCTGGGAGGTGCCAAGCTCTTCTTCTTTTTTTTTTTTTTTTTTTTTCCTGAGACAGGGTCTTGCTTTGTTGCCCAGGCTAGAGTGCCGTGGCCTTAGCCTAGCTCAAAGCAGCCTTCTGGGCTCAAGCAATCATTCTATCTCACCCTCCCCAGTAGCTAGGACTACAGGCAGGTATAACCATGCCCAGCTAGTTTTTCTATTTTTAGTAGAGATGGGATCTTGCTCTTGCTCAGGCTGGTCTCAAACTCCTGACCTCAAGCAGTCCTCCTGCCTAGGCCTCCAAGAATGCTAGGATTAGAGGCATGAGGCCTTATGAAGACAACTTTTTAACAACCACCTCTCAAAGGAACTGTAGAGTAAGAACTCACTTATCACCCCTTGTTGTTACACCTCCCCCCCAACAATAATCTATACATGAAAGATCCACCCCTATGACCCAGACACCTCTGTTAGGCCCCATGTCCACCCCGGGGAATCAAATTTCAAGCTGAGATTTGGTGAGGACAATCAACCCATATCCAGATGGTAGCATGGGGCTTCCCAGGATAGAAGACTTTCAGTTTCTGTGGAGTTTTTTTGACTTTCAGTTTTAAAACCAAGAAAGTTCTGGTCAAACCAAGGCAAGTTGGTAAAAGGATGTGGAAATAGGAGACTGAAGAGATTGGAAGTCAGAAAGTCAGGAAAGGGGAGACCAAGAGGGTACGTGTTAGGGAGAAAAGGGGGTAGGTAGATCAGTGGGATCATGCCAGGAAGTCATGGGAGAGGATTGTAAACGCAACCAAAAGACATGTGTGATGAATGGGCAGAGAGATTATAACATTCTTCGACTCTGACACCTTGAGGAGAGTCTTCTCACTTTAGGAGACGCTGTTCTGGAATTGGAGGTGAGACACATCTGGGCTTACTGCCCTGTGATCCCGTTTCAGATAATATATTCTTTGATTCCTAGATTATTCAGATAATGTATTTCTATTTGGTTCTCAGCAGCTGTAGTATGTTGGTTTCCAGTGGACCGCACCTCTTCCAGGGCATGAGCTGAATATCTGGATTTCACATCTGCTGTAGACTCCAGCAGAACTGTATGTTCGGGATTATTTTAATAAATACTGATTTGATTTGGTTAAAAGATTTTCTATATCAGGCAAGGGGTGGGAGCTGGCTGAATGACAATATATTATTTTCTATTCAATGCCAGTAGTCCTTGAAGCACAAAACATGGCTCCTGTACCCAAGAAGACCCAGTGGTGCCCGGCAGTAGTAAAGACCACCTCTGGGTGCTGCACGTGGAGGACTAGGAGCGGGGCTGAGAACTAGGTCCCAGCCTGAGGCATTATGCTTCACAGACGTTCCTGATTCCAATGAATGGGATGTTTGGTTCTTAGCAAGAAGTGTAGAGACCCAGCCTGATTTCTCAGTCTTTTTGCCAATTAAAAAGCAGTTTCCATTCTTTACTTCCATCCTAAGTGAAGGATGGAAGGTTAGTAGACAAACGGGGACCAGTCATCCTGACTTATTAAAACATAAGCTTGGCTGGGCGTGGTGGCTCATGCCTGAAATCCCAGCACTCTGGGAGGCCTAGGCAGGAGGATTGCTTGAGGTCAGGAGTTTGAGACCAGCTTGAGCAAGCATAAGATCCCATCTTTGAGCCCAGGAGTTTGAGGTTGCTGTGAGCTATGACTCCACAGGCCTCTAGCCTGGGGCAACAGAGCAGACTCAGTCTCAAAAACAAACATAAGTATCATGACTCACATTTGCACTGTCATGGGCGTGTCTTCTGGCCCCTGGGGAAGCAAAGGCCCTGTGCTAACTGCAGCGTTCTTGCTCTTCTCTGTCCCAGTGTTTGCTTTTTCTGGCACCTATGCCCTGCTGTTTGTGGCCCGGACCCTTCAAGGCATTGGGTCTTCATTTTCATCGGTTGCAGGTAAAACTGACACCTTCATATCTCTCTCTCACACACACCCACACCCACAAGCAAATCTCTTACTAGCTCAAACCCTGTACAATTTATATGAAGATGTTAAGGAAAATATCATCCTGGTGGGTAGAAATTGTGACTCAGAAACAAGGTAATTGTAGAGCTGCAGGCAGAGCCCATAATTCCTTAAGCTCGACATAACTTCTGCTGACAATGTGCAGATGCAGCTGGCAGAGGGCAGAACAGGCCCACGGTAAAACCGTGAAGCAGACCAGGCTTTTATTGAGTGCTGCTTGATGGTCCTGTCTCTGTCCCCTCCTAACATTTGGGGGGAACAGTAACGTCAATACTAATGCTGTTAATACCCACACAGTGTTCAAAGTATTGGCTAATACAATAGTTAGTGTAATCCCATTAAAGCTGATGTTTTATGCCAATGTACCCCAGACCAGTGGAGCTGAGAGCCACGCAGCACCAGGCTGCACTCTCTTCCCAGTCCTTCGTGTTCTCAACGTCTTCCTTGGGTCCCGCTGTTGAATAGAACAGTCTCTCCTACGTTTTCCTTTTCCTGATCTGCTCCATAATCCTTTCATTCAGGGAAATGTACTAGGAAACAATAAAAATCTATGAAATGCAGACTAAGGGGGCAGTGGGTCCTGTTACCCTTTCCAGAGGCCTTTCACTTCCAACAATATTCTGAGCAGAAGGGGTAGGCAATCTGTGGGTGTTGGAAGGCAGTGGGGACAGTATTTGCAGAATACTGTGGCTTATCATTATTATTATTTTTTTTTGAGACAGAGTCTCAAGCTGATGCCATGGCATCATAGCTCACAGCAACCTCCAATTCTTGGTTCTCAAGTGATCCTCTTGCCTCAGTTTTTCTATTTTTAGTAGAGACGAGGTATCACTTTTACTCAGGCTGGTCTCAAACTCCTGAGCTCAAGCAATCCACACACCTTGGCCTCCCAGAGTGTTAAGATTACAGGCGTGAGCCACGTGCCTGGCCTTATGGGTTATATATATATATATATATATATATTTTTTTTTTTTTTTTCTTGAGACAGAGTTTTATTTTATCGCCCTCGGTAGAGTGCTGTGGCGTCACAGCTCACAGCAACCTCCAGCTCTTGGGCTAGGGTGATTCTCTTGCCTCAGTCTCCCGAGTAGCCAGGACCACAGGTGCCTGCCAGAATGCCCAGCTATTTTTTTGTTGCAGCTTGGCCAGGGCTGGGTTTGAACCCACCACCCTCGATATATGGGGTCAGCACCCTACCCACTGAACCACAGGCGCCGCCCTGGGTTATGTTTTAAAATCCTCCTCAGACTGAAACTCTAGCTAGAATTATCTCTGAAGACATATAGGACAGGGGCCAAGGACTCTGTGTAAGGCAGACAAAGTCCCCAGGGTCTGGCTCTATCTGTCTCTTCCTGGGCAGGTCTTGGGATGCTGGCAAGTGTCTACACTGATGACTGTGAGAGAGGCCAAGCCATGGGAACCGCCCTGGGGGGCGTTGCTTTGGGAGTGTTGGGTAAGTGGCACCCAGCTGTGGCTCTAGGTTGGGGTGAGGAGGATTGAGTCTGTCACAGACCCACCAAAGACGGCTCCAGGAAGCCAGTACTTACTAGGTCTTGGAAGACAAATATTTTTCTTCTCTCCCTGGTCCAATCATATTTTGATTCCTTCAGAAATATTACTAAGGAAAAGTGAAATTTCTTTCTCCCTAAAAAGCAGAACAGGTTATTAGGGCTTAGGAAAGATCCAGAAACCCAGCCTGGTGGAGGAAGTGAAGTTTCCCATGTTAGCAGCGACCGCCTGCCTCACCTCTGCTTCCAAGCTTGGACAGAACCTGCCCTTTCCAGATGCTTTGCTAAATTCATTACAGACATAATCTTTATTCCTCAACACCACCTTGTGAAGGAGGAATAATGGCCCCCATTATACAGATGTGGATAAGAAAAGTTAAATAGCCATCCAAGGTCACACAGCTGGGAAATGCAGAGCCAGGGTACAGGTGGACTTTCTTGGCTCTGAGTCCTAAGCACCAAACTGTAAGATTATACTTTTCTTTGGGGCTCATCCCTCATACAACTTAATTGACAAGTTACATGCTTTTACTGAGCACTTACTACATGCCAAGTGCAGAAGGGATTTAGGTAAGATGTTTTCCCTGCCCTCAAGGAGTTTACAAGGTCACTGAAAAGAAAACACCCAACTCTCTTCCCCTGGCCTATGCCCCACCCTCCACCAGTGAGGGAAAGAGATGAAATAAAAACTGTTACTTGTTAGTATCCATCAACCCAAACACCCAGCCTAAACCTTGGTGTTTCCTGGACTCCTTCATCTTCAACCACACCCAAATGAAGGAGCCCCTCTCACTCACTTCTGGCTTCTCCTGGCCTCTTGGTTGGAATATGGAGCCAGCCTCCTGCCTGAGCTCTTTCACATTGCCTCCTTCCTCCACCGTGCCGCCAGAAGAATCCCCCTGAACCCAGAGCTGTGGTTTCTCCCCATGATGTTTCTTCCTAGGATATAGGGCCAAGTGGACACCTCATCTGGATACATGGGGCCCTGGTCCCCAGCTCTGCGGCCTCAGTCTTCCCCCTCTACCCTCATCTCCTCCCAAATACTCATGCTTGGGAACACCCACTTCTTTCTCCTTCTTCTCCAACTGCTCTCTCTCTTCTGTCACTTGTGTTCTTCATTTAATACAAGCTTCTTCCCCACCAGGCACTAGGAGCTTGGCAAAGCTCTCACGGTTACCGGGACTTTCTGGCACACACCACTGCGCTTACACCACCCTCTGTGCATGCAACCATTGGCTGCTGAAATTTTCATCCTATTCAAATTATTCAGTGTCACCCCCCACCCCTGCATGCTTATTCCCCCCACTAGATAGTGAACTCTTTGGGGTGCAGCGACCACGTCTTCCCCATCACCAAATCTCCAGAACCTCAGGTGGAGCTCAGCCCTAACAGGCCTTCTGTAAATGCTCACCTGGCCAATGTGAACAAGTTTCATGGCCTGGGATTCACCCTCATGTCTGGAATCTGTGGCTGCTTTGCCTTTGCAGTGGGAGCACCCTTTGGAAGTGTGATGTACGAGTTTGTTGGGAAGCCTGCTCCCTTCCTTATCCTGGCCTTCCTGGCACTACTGGATGGTGGTAAGTCACTCTTGAGACCCCAGGCAGGTGGCAGTTCAGGTGAGGCTGGGAACGTATCGTGCTCTGATGTCCATCTTGACTACTAAAGGTGGAGCGGGCATGTTTTCATGGGTGGAGGACTGCTCCATCCTGGTTAAAAGGATGTTAGATTTGCCCACGATAGGCTGGCAGCAATATTACTGGCATTGGAGCCCCCAGCTAATCACTGGGCAGACTGAACCATCTCTCCCTCTTTCTTTCCTAGCTCTCCAGCTTTGCATTCTACAGCCTTCCAGAGTCTCTCCTGAGGTAAGTAGACTCCAAGCTCCATTGGTAAGAGCTACATAGAATGGCTAAGCACAGGGGACCAGGTATGCCTGTCACACCATCATAGAAAGGTGAAGAGAAGCAGAGTCAGGAAAATTGGGCCTGTACTTGGATTTCCAGGTAATTTCACGTTTACTGTTGTGGGTGATATAGGGAGGATATTTGGCTTGATGTTGGACAAAGAGGGCAGAAGGACCTTATGTAGAATCAAGATGTGTATACGTGCACACACATGCATGTTCAGAACCAGGAGAAAATAACACTGAGACCCGAGGACTCGAGTGATAACATCAGCTCAAAGATAGAAAAAGCTGTGGAGACTACCCAGACAACCTCTTCCCCCCCAAAAAAAGACACCTTCCAAGAGCGTCTCTAACAGACTGTCCATTTGTCACAGTTAATAAACATCAGAGTTAGTATTTGTCTGACTCAAAGCCAGAAGTGGCTCTGGACAACCCATCCTTGAAGCAAGAAAGATAACAAAGTGCATAAAATATGGGAAAGTTTGGTCTAAAGACCTTGACTTTGCATTCCACAGTCCATCAACTTCTTCCAGAAGTTATTAGAGTAATATCTAATGTTCTCCAGAGCATTTTACATACCAGGGACTCTGCTTAGCACACTGTATGTGCTGCATCTTGTAAATTTCATGAAATAAGTGTTATTTTTAGCCTCCTCTACAGCTGACAAAATTGAGGGAAAACAGATGCATCTGAAAGAATGTGACACTGTGACATAATCAACACTTTTAATTTCCCACAGCAGCTGGGAGCCTTGTCTGCTGAGGCAATGCTACTGTCTGGGAACTGGTTCTACCAGTAGGACGTCTGAGCCCCACCAGAAGTAACCAAATGCCGTCCAGCACCCGTCCAGCACCAAATGCCTTTGTGCAGGTCTCCAGGCCTAGAACAGGCCTGGTCCTAGCAACCCTGCACCACCTGCCCAGCCCTATAAACATTCATCCAGATGGCTCTGCCACTGTTTATCAAGTGTCCATTGTGCCCGCTCAACAAGCAAACCCAGCTTGAGATGCGAGGAAAGCAGGGTACCACCAAATATATTTTTTTAAATAATTGGATCGGGTGGTACCTGTGGCTCAAAGTGGTAAGGCGTTGGCCCCATATGCCGGAGGTGGTGGGTTCAAACCCAGCCCTGGCCAAAAACTGCAAAAAAAAAAAATAATAATAATAAATAAATAATAAATAAATAAATAATTGGATCATGGTACCAAAAAAAAAAAAAAAAATTAGAGCCTCCTTAGGTTTTAAAAACTTTTCATATTGAGGTAATTTTAAATTTACAGAAAAGTTGTAGCATAATAGAGAGAACTTCTATATATATCCAGATTCTTCCCCAATTTTTAACGTTTTGCTATATTAGTTTAATCATTCTCTCTGCCTCTCTTGCTCGCTCTCTCACACGCACACATTATTACTACTTTTTTTTTTTTTTTTGAGCCAGTGATGAGTAATTTGACTATCTCATGCCATTATCCCTTGATAGCTCAGAGAGTTTTCCCTAAGAGCAGGACTATTTCCCCGTGTAATAGTTGTGACATTCAGGAAATTTAGTCCAGGATTATCTAATGCATTTATGCATTACATCCCTTTGGTCTCTTGTATTCTGAAAAAGTTGCTCAGCCTTTCTTTATTTTTCAAGAATGAATTTTTCGTTCTTTGACATTATTGAAGAATATGGCAATTACATGGAATATTCCTAACTTTGGTTTGTCTGATGTTTCCTCTTGGTTAGCTTCAGGCTGTGCACCCCCATTGTACTACCATCTAAATGATGCCACGTCCTCAGAGTGTCACACCTGGTGCCCACCTGCCTTTCAGCAGAGACGTTCATTTTTATCACTAGGGCAAGGTGATGCCTATTTCTCCATTGTGTAGTTATTATTTTTTAGTTTTCACCTTGAACTAATCAACAATCTGTAGGAGACATCATAAGATCATATAAATCTCCTGTTCTTCCCCAAACTTCCTCTTTATCTAGGTTCGTTATCCATTAATGACTATTGACTGAACCAGTCTTTCTGATGCAAAAACAGGTCCCATGCTCATTTGTGCCTTCTCTGCCTCAGCCTGGAATAAACCATTTCTCCAAGGAACCCAGGTTCTTTCTGATGGGGAATGGTGTTTAGAAACCAAAATATGGGCCCTCAGTGTGCTCCTCACTGTTGAGATCTACCTTTTTCTAGGCCATGTCAGGGTCTCAGGGCAGGGTTAGCACACATTCAAATTGAGACCTCCACTGATAGCCCAGCTCCATAGGATTTTTTCTTGATTTTCCCATTCCATATTTTTATCACCCTTCCTTTATAGTAAGAATCCTAGCCCTTCCCCCCAAATAAAAACATTTACCTATTAGCCAGGTGTGGTGGTGGCTCACGCCTGTAATCCTAGCACTGTGGGAGGCTGAGGTGGGTGGATTACCTGAGCTCAGGAGTTCAAGACCAGCCTGAACAAGAGTGAGCCCCCATCTCTACTGAAAATAGAAAAATTAACCAATGTCATGGCAGACACCTATAGTCCCAGCTACTCGGGAGGCTGACGTAAACTCTTGAGTCTGAGAGTTTGAGTTTGCTGTGAGCTATGATGATGCCATGGCACTGTAGCTAGGGTGATAGAGTGAGACTCTGTCTCAAAAAAACCAAACCAAACCAAAACTGTTTACCTATTTGTGCAATTCTATAATGCTTGTGATTTATATATCCATGCTAAGACCAAAAGCAATCCTACCAAGATGTGTTTTAAGATTTTTGCAATTTTTTTCTTACCCTTAGGGAGTAGTCAAAGTACTGTGTTTACAAATTACTGTATTTGCATTGGTTCTTTTTTCCACCTTTAGTGTGATTATACAATGCACAGTGCATTTAAAATGCAATTGTGTCCATTTGTTTTTCTGTGCATTTAGTTTTAGTTTTTTCCTTCGTTCTTGTTGATTCTACTAGTCTGTTCAAGCTGCCATAACAAAACACTACAGACCTGGTGGCTTAAACAACAGATATTTATTTTCTCACAGAGCGAGCGAGCTATGGTGTCCCTTCCTTTTCTTATAAGGACACTAGTCCTATTGGATTGGGGCCCCACCCTATGACTTCCTCTAACCTTAATTACCTCCCTAACACCTTATCTCCAAATATAGTCATGTTAGGGGTTAGAACTTTGACATATTAATTTGGAGTGAGGGGCACAGTTCAGTCTATAACACTAACATAATTTTATTTTTTTAATATATAGAACATGACCTTATAAAGGTTAAAATTATTTTAAGAAGTATAATCAGACAGTGTTAATCTCTATCTTTCTACCGTCCCAGTCTCCCACCCCCACCACTCATAGATAACCAACTTTATTACTTTCTGGTTTATCTTCCCTATGATTTTGCATTTGTTACCCAAAATAAATAGTTTATGTGGTTTTTTATTTCCTCCTCTTTTCTTACATAAAATGTAGCACCCTATGTATATTCTGTGTCTTCTCCTTTTTTTCCTCACTTAATAATATATTCTGAAAATCGCTCTATGTTAGATCATAAAGTTCTTCCTTGTTATTTTCCAGCTGTATGGTCCATACACATCATGTGTGTTTAAAACATATGTTATTCAATCTCTTATGTCTGGTCACTTAGGTAGTTTTCAGTATTTTGTGGTTGGAAACAGTGTAGCAATTGATAAACATACACAGTAGAACTGAACCTCCATAGTCAACCACATAACTACATGGACCATCTCTTTAAGTTGACCTAATTTTCATAGACCGGACATGCACCACAAGTACCTATCAGTTCAGTAGGCCTAGTTCTTCATGTTGGCCATTTTGTTATAGTCCCTTGGGTGGTCGACTTACAGAAGGTCTACTATTTATGAAGTTTAGTACTGTTGGCAATAATCTGTAGAATAAATTCCCAGAAGTGGGATTGTTGGGGCAAAGGGTTTATCAGACTTCTTTATATACATAAAGAAGTTTCTTTACATTGAACTATATGTGAGGTGAGCACATTGTTTTAGTTTTAGGGTCTCTAAACGTCTTAATCCACCTCGTGGGTATGCAAAGAGGGTTATCAAAAAACTATCAAATCTGTTAAAAGGAAGAATATGGTAAACACCACAGACGATTAGGACAGTGCTCAAGAAGTTTGAAAGGAAACTTTCCAGTTACTGAGTCAAAGAACATTCTACTCAGGGGATGGTGCCTGTGGCTCAAAGGAGTAGGGCGCCGGTCCCATATACCTGGAGGTGGTAGGTTCAAACCTGGCACTGGCCAAAAACTACAAAAAAAAAAAAAAAAGAAGAAGAAGAAAGAAAATTCTACTCAGGAAGGTCAAAAGGAGACTTTCTAGTTTCTTAGTCAAAGAACATTCTAGAAAAGAAGGAACCATTTGAGCTTGACTGTGAAGAGTGAGTAGGTTATGGAACTGTGGAGAAGAGAAGGCGGGTCATTTAGGCAAAGGCAACAATAATGGCTGAGGGACTGCTGGGGTGCAGTGAAGGAGTGTGGGGTAACCAACTTTAGCTGGGATGAGAACATGCCCCAGACGAGGGGACACTGGAACTGGGCAGTTAGGCTGGTGTTTTAACCCAGGTGTTCAAGCTGCTTCGCTGTCCCAGTGTAGCATAGCTCAAAATGGTTAGAACAGAGACTTGAGAAAGGTTGAGAGGCTTTTTGACTTATGGCCTTTCTACCCAGTTTTGGAATTCACTGGGATTCTTCCAGGACAAGTGCCAGGGAATCTAGTAGAAAGATTCAAGTCCAGGAGTCCAGACACTTGTAGTCCAATCCTGGCCTTGCTCCCAATCCACTCTGACCTGGTTGATAGTCATTTGAAGGTGGGAATCACTCTCCTTCTGAGACCGTGACAATACCTCCTTGTGCACAGAAGGGGTCCTGCCTCCACTCACTCTGTGACATCAGGCAAGTCATTTTCTCTCCCTGGCCTGGGTTTCCTGGTCTGTGAGATGATATAGAAGGTCTTTAAGTCCCTGTATGCACATTCTTCGATTCTGTGAAAATAGGAGAGATGTATGCACTGTATGAATGGAAGCTTTTTGTCATTCATGTTCTCAGAGTATCAAGGGGACTCCACTCTTTACGCTTCTCAAAGACCCTTACATCCTGGTGGCTGCAGGTAAGCTGGCAGTGGCTTCCCATTGGGCCAGTGGCGTCTGGGCTTCAGGCAGCCACAGTGGCTCACAGCACTGTCTCTGCAGGTGCCATCTGCTTTGCCAACATGGGCGTGGCCATCCTGGAGCCCACGCTGCCCATCTGGATGATGCAGACCATGTGCTCCTCTGAATGGCAGCTGGGTAAGTGACCTTGGCGTTCTACTTAGGTCAGGGCAGGAGACAGGTACTGTGGACCTTTTTACTGGCCCAGGTCATCAGTGTCATCAGGGACAATGTGCTTCCTTCTTAGAAGGACCTTCCACGTCCATGCCCATGAATCAAGCCCGAGTGGGTGTGCAGTCCCTCAGAGAAGAAGTCTGAGAAAGGACAGGGTGGGAGAGGGTGATCAAGCAATCAAGGGGTCATATACCTAGCTGATCGCCAGTCTGATGACCTAGGTTTTTGTTTCACTGCATTGACGGTCTATGCAGACTTCTGCAAATCACTTAGTATTTATGTGATTTACTTTTCCCACATCTAAAGTGAGCCTCATAATTCTATCTAGTTCAAAGGGAAATGGGAGGAATAAATGATATAAAATGTGGACATCCTTTGTACCACGTGCAATATTAATTAATATGCATCACCATTACCACCCACACTTTCTTCTCTTCAATTCTCTATTCCTACAGTTACCCTTCTGCTATCTTTTCACCTCTGAAAAAGTGCTGGGTTCTGTATTTCAGCAGAAAGCTCTGGGCACAGGAGAGAGAGCCCCAGGATCCTCTTCTCCATGTAGAGACTCAAAGAGGAGGCTCCAGCCCTTCCCAGGAAGCCGACGCAAAGGGGATAGAGAAGGCTACGTGCAAATTGCTTCATCACTGCAGAGAAGAGAGGCTTATGGGGCCAGAGAGGAAGCTGATAAGAACCTGATATAGCTTAGAATGCAATAAAAAGCACTAAATCTAATTTTTAGGGGACAGTGATAAGCAAGGCTCCCAGCTGCACTCCTAACCCCAAATTGAATTTTTTTTGGGCTGCAGCTGCCTTTGAACATGATAATTAATTGAGTTAGTCAGTGTTCAGTGCAGATGACGCATCCCTGGCCCCAAGGCTCTGGCTGGTCAGGCTCTTGGTGCTGGTAAACAGCTGAAGCACAACCCTACTATAGCATCTCAGTTACTAGCCTGAGTTAACAGTTACCACTTACTCAGTTACCAGCCATGCCACCCCCCAGCCCCCTTCATCCACAGCTTTCCTCATGCTATCTGGTTTGTAAAATCTGACATCAAAGGTTCTCAGGAGAGCTTGTTACTGATGCTAAAAGAGGCCAAGCAAAGTGGCTAGCTACCTGTAATCCTAGCACTCTGAGAGGCTGAGGTGGAAGAATCTCTTGAGCTCAGGAGTTCAAGATCAGCCTGAGCAAGTGAGAGACCCTAGCTCTACAAAAAATAGAAAAATCATCCAGGCATAGTGGTATGTTCCTGTAGTTCCAGCTACTTGGGAAGCTGAGGCAGGAGAGTCCTTTGAGGCCAGGAGTTTGAGGTTGCAGTCAGCTGTGATGATGCTGTGGCACTCTAGCCGAGGAGAAAGAGCAAGACCTTGTCTCAAAAAAAAAAAAAAAAAAAAAAAGCTAAATGAGCACCATAATGCTCTCTAGGTATTAGGAGAGAAGAGAAGTTGGAGAAACAAATGACATAAACTGAGTGACTTTGAGCAATTCAGTAAACACAAGCTTTCATTCCCATTAAGTTTCCAGATGATTCCAATATAGTCAGGCAGTGACCACTCTTTAAAAACCACTGCTTTACATGAAGAACACCTCTCAAGGTTGTTGGGAGGTACAAAAGAGTCAAAGCTCTTGTGCGATGTGTAGTGTGTGACTGAGTGCTTGCTAGGTGGTCTGTTGTCCACAAGGTACTATCACCAAGGGGAGGAAACAGCCGAGGCTTTGAAAACAGGTCCTCCTGGGTTTGAATCTTGACCTAGTCACCTATAGATTATGGCCTTGAATAGATTCTTTAATATCTTTGAACTGTGCTGTAGTATGAACTCAAAATTTATGTGTTGGAAACTTAATCCCTAATGCAATGGTATTGAGAGGTGGGACCTTTAAGGAGTGATAAGGTCATGGAGGCGCTGCCTTCATGAGGGGATTCACTCTGTTATCACAGGAGTGGTTTAGTGATGAAATGTGGTTGTTTGGTTCCCTTTTCCTCTCTCTCCATGTGATGCCCTTGTGCCATGTTATGCCCCAAGAAAAAGGCCCTTGACAGATGGCCAAGCAGATGCTGGTGCCATGCATTTGGACTTCCCAGCCTCCAGAATCATGAGCTGAATAAGTTTCTTTACTTCATGAATTACCCAGGATTGTGTTATAGCAGCAGAAACAGACGAAGAAAGATTTTACTCTTTTTATTTGTGAAAACGAAGATTCTTTTAGGGTCGTTTTGATCTATGTATTCTAAGTGGATCAGCACAGTTCCTGGAATAAAGATATACTCGGTAATTTTTAAGTTACTATTATTACTATTTATATATTATTTTGTTTAAATAATTCTGATAGTCACACAATGGGTAATCCCTCACCCCTTGAAGATATGCTGTGAAAGAATATACATGTTTCTACAAACATAGAATTCAAAACACCTATTTTTGCACAAAATGCTGCTGAAACTTGTGCTATAGCCAGGTGCTAAAAACAAGTTACAAGGATTGAGGAAAATCTCATTCAGAAAATGTCACACCGTTTAAAATGATGTCAAGGGGATGTATCTAGGAGACTACAGGGCTTCCTAAAGGTGCTTACTTCCATGTATTAGACCAACAGCTGAGTAGTTATAACCTCTACATTTTAAAAATCAGTGACATATAAACAAAGGAGCACATCACTGAATAGGTTGCCACCTGCACATATGGACACTAAACAAATATACTAAAGTGTGCTTTACTTCCAATCTATGGGAGAGAATATTAAAAGTAAACAAGTTGTCAGCCAGTCACTGGTGAACTGTTGACTTTTGGTATAACTGCAGTCGTCACAATGATTTTATTAGGACACATTGTTTCTTCTTGGCACAGAGAAGCATAAAAGGGCTGATGAGACCCAAAAACACTCGCATTGCTAATTCCCAGCACTCCCTTCATCAGAGCCACCTGTGCTGCCACCCTGAGGGTGCGGAGTAGTGCAAACAGCTGGATTTGGAGCGAGACACCCTAGTTTCAAGTCCTGGCCCTGTCACTCACCAGCTACAATGATCATAATGAAGACCAGTGCTCCTAGGCTAGGCACTAGACTAGGCACTTTGCACTAGGTGCAAAAAGCGTGATACGCACTATTTTATTTAAACATCACAACTAGCCTGTCTGGTAGAAATTGTGATTATCCCACATTTCAGAGGTTTCTTAATCTAACCCAGTTTCCCATGCTCTTTCGAATTCTGGGCCTTGTGGAACTCCCTGTCATTGGCAAGCATTCCTGTGCCCTCATCCTCTTCTCTGAACACTTCATCTTCTTGCCCTAACTAAGCCACAGATGTTTTCTGTGAACACTGTTTTCCTGAAGCCTCATGGTAGAAGTCCATGCCCCTCTAGACTTTGCTATCCTTGGCTTCTTCTGAATCTTTTCTCCTTTGTAGATGACATGGTTAGATTATACCACTTCACCCCTCTTCATTGCAACCACTGGTAACCCCTTAGTTGCCCTTCCTCATTCCTTAAAGCTGCCAACATCTGGCTCGGATCTTTTTTCACCTCCACTCCTATCACTATTTGGGGTGACTTCAGTGTCCACGTGGATAACATCTTAGTTATTAGTTCCTTAATCTACTCTCTTGCAGTTATCTTTTTCCCCTTTCCAGCTTACCAATCAACCTTCTGTATGCCTGGACCTTGACGCCAGCATTAATTATATCCTCTCTGAAATCCCAGTTCCAAGCAATCCAATTATAATCTTACATTTTCCCCTACTCAGATGTTCTAATATCTTCATATTTTTGAGATCACCAATCCATTGGCCTAAGTTCTTTTTCTGTTTCTATCTCATGCCCTCACTTCTTTCTTTACTCAGCTTGACTTTAATGGTCCATCATTAGTATCATTCCATTAAAACTCCTTTCTCCTGCTGGGGTAGTCACCTAACAAAGCCTTAGTTCTGATTAAATCTATCAGTTGCCTACTCTTTGCACCTGCACAATGATGTGGTACTGTAGAAAAACATACAGCCAGGCTGTTGGTCTCGCCTTAAATTTATGGCCATAAGTCTAAACTGGGTTTCGTATTGCCCAGCCATCTTTCCCTAAGTCCCTAGTTGTGTCTTCCTTCCCACTTTCCAAAATTAATGTGTAACTCTTCTCCATTTAAACTGCCTATAAACTCCCACCTTTCCATCATTCTCAGATGTTGACTTTGCCTCCTACTGATTGAGGAAACAGAAGCAGTGAGAAGGGAACTCACATGCTTTCATCACAAAACGTATTCATTTCTCTGCACCTGTACCCATCTGTACTGCCTTCCCTCCAATTATGGTTGAAGCTCTCAGCTCTGAGCAAATGTCAGACTCCTCTTTTGGACTCCATCTCCTCTCATCTCCTTTGCTGGATGCTCCTCTTCACCTCCTTTGCTGACCTTTAAAGGCAGGAGTCCCCAAGGCTCAAACCTTGGATCTCTGTTTTTCCTATTTGATCTTTCATAGATGATCCCATCCATTCTCATGGGTTTAAGAATCACGTGTAAACCAATGAGTCTCAAATGTTTCTCTCCTTGGACTTGTATGTCCAACTGCCTGAGATCTCTGCACATCTCAGTTATTTCAAGCCTTTCATCTTTCCCTCAAGCTATTCCTCTTCTACTAATCTTCCCCATCTCTAGCCACCCAACTGATTAAAACAGAACCTAGGTTATCCTTGGCTTCTCCCTTCCCCTCCTTACTCCCAAAGTGTCTGCACCAAAAAAAAAAAAAAATGCCAACTCTATCTCCAAAATCTCATACTTTATTTACTTCTAAGCTCAGTCCATCACTTTTCTCATGGACTCTGAAAAGAATCTTCTGGCTTCCACTCTTGTCCCATGAACATAACATTCTAAAAGACTTTAGAAAATATAAATTAGATTATGTCATTCCCCTCCAAAGCTTCTTATGGCTCTAGAAAAGAAATCCCAAATTCCTTCCTAGAGCCTGCATTTTCTCACTTTCTATTTGGTTCTTTAGGCTTCAGCCCAGTGACTCTTCTTTAAGTCCTTGTCATTTGCATGTGGTGCTTTTTATTTTCCACTTGAAATGCTCTCTTTTGGCCATTGAAATCTCAGCTTAAGTCCCACTTCCTCAGAGAAGCCTTCCCTGACCCGCAAACCCCAGGTGGCTCTTCTCCATCACTCTGCCATATCGCCATATTCAGTTTCCTTCACAGAACTTACTGTTCTTCAAAATCATCTTTTCACTTATTCGTTTACTTGTTTATTGTCTGTCTGCCTTCCCTGGGTACCCCCAAGAGCTAGGATTTTATCTTCTTCACTGCTCTATCCTTAGCATAGAATACCTGGCACATGATAAAAGTTCCTTAAGATGAAATGAATGAATGAGATTCAGAGAAGGTAAGTAAATCACCCATGGTCACAAGGCTAGGAAGTGGCCAAGCCATGATTTGAACCCAGAACTGTGTAGGAGGCACCAAAGGTCATATCTTGAGAACTCTTCACTCTACTGTCACAAAAACCATCTGGCCAGGGCTTCAAGTTATAATACACTTTACATCATTATCTAATTTACTCCTCTCTATAACCTGGTATGGTATAAATTGGAGCTTCGCTTTTTCCACATGTGGAAACTAAGGCTCAGAAAGGCTTAGCAATTTATCTAAGGTCCCTATCAGAGCAATAGAAGGTCAGGTAAATAGGAAGATAGGAATATACTCCCATACATCTTTCTCTAAAGCTCGTGTTCTCAACGCTGAGGATCAAGGGGTTTTTGTGCATGAGAATGGCTCAATGGAGCCTGTAGAGAGTGAGTTGGCAGGGCCCCCGCAAGCCTGGGGGAACATTCAGAGAATGACCCTCCACCTCTTCTCCTCCTTTCCCAAAACAACAATATTCCTTTTTCCATGCTCCCTCTTCCAGAAATCACTTAGCTCTTTCTTGGTTTAGTTAATCTTTAGAAACTACACAAAAATCCTTGTGATCTTTCCCTTTTTACCTTTTAACATATGTTAATGAAGTAGGAACCATTAACAGGATGATTGGTCTTTGATAAAGTTATTTTCATTTTCTAATCATATTGTAAGACCAAAAATGTGTCTTTTGTCTACTTTTCTGTAAACGACCCTGATGAGATACTATAAAATAAAGTTGATTTTATGTTTTGCTGCTTGCTGCAGTCATCAGCTGCATCAGACCTCCCAACCCCATCTTTCATCTCTTGTGTCTTCTCTTGTGTTTTATTTTCTCAATCCTCACTGCTTCCACTCTGGTTTGTTCCCCTTCTCTGCACAGGCTCGCAAAAGAGCCATTCATGAGGCAGTCCAGGAGGGGAGCTGGAAGCAGTTGAAGTGTTTTGAGGCTAAACAAAGCCCTGACCCTACAGCAAGCAGAGGGGTGTGACAAAGTGGTTTTGGGATCCTGGAAGGTGACCAGGGTTACATGTGCTGCAGAGGTGTCTGTGTCTTTCTCCAGGTCTGGTTTTCTTGCCTGCCAGTGTGTCCTACCTTATTGGCACCAACCTCTTTGGGGTGTTGGCCCAAAAGATGGGGAGGTATGTAACCTGAGGATCTGGGAAGAATGCTGTGAATATAAGATGGGAGAGCACTTTGAGGTTGTCCTTGCACTTGGGATGATGAACAGCTTCTCTGAGGTTGAAAGTTTAGGAGAAGTAAACACTGACAAAATCTGTCTACTGGGAGGATGGGGGAGGATGGGTGGGTGGAGAGGTCAGTACAGAGAAGGGATGGTTCTGAGCTCTGAGTTGGTTGCTCTAGAAGAGGCAGTGGATACCTGAGGGTTTCTACCTAGTTGTTTCCAGCTGTTTTCTACCTAGTTGAAGACATAAAATAACCCCCAAAGAGACCTTCTATGAAAAAAGCAGTACTTTGGGGGCAGTCATTGTCAAACTGTGATTCTTGGAACTCCAGAGAGTTCCTCTGATGCCTCAGAGGCCACCCAGGGGAAAGGATTGGGGGCAAGGGGTGTAACTCTAGATTTTGTTCCTGCACTATAATGAGAACAGTTTTAATTTTATTTTTGGAGTTTAGCATAAACATTTTGAAACTAAGTTTAAAAAGCACTTCCAGAGTGGCACCTGTGGCTCAGTGAGTAGGGTGCTGGCCCCATATACCAAGGGTGGCGGGTTCAAACCCAGCCCCAGCCAAACTGCAACAAAAAAATTGCCGGGCATTGTGGCAGGCGCCTGTAGTCCCAGCTGCTTGGAAGGCTGAGGCAAGAGAATCGCCTAAGCCCAAGAGCTGGAGGTTGCTGTGAGTCCCGTGATGTCATGGCACTCTACCAAGGGCAGTAAAGTGAGACTCTGTCTCTACAAAATAAATAAATAAACAAATAAATAAATAAACAAAAAGCACTTCCATGGGAAATCAAAGAAGGAAAGAAGTTTCGTACTTTTTGTGATTTTCAAGACGGGCCACAAAGACTAAATCAAATAAGGATATTAGGAGGGAGTCTAGACGGAGAAAAGCCTGAGTTACACATGGGGGCTGCTCCCAAGGGTCAGCGCCTCTCAGTCAACTGATTACTCTCCAACGGGAAGGAAGAATATGTCCATCACACCTTCACTACATCTGCTACGGCAAGAGGTGTGGAGCCAGGTGGGAGGTGAGGGCAATAAGTAGATGGGAGACAGCTCCCCAGGGTGCAGATCCCTCATCTTCTCAGGTCCTAAGGCTGCTGGAATCAGGGCTGGCAGGACTGGACGGTGTGGTGGTGACAGGGTGGCAGGTGGAGGGGACTTTTCCCCTTCACACAGCTTGATGGTGGCTCTTTTCTTCCAGGTGGCTGTGCTCCCTGGTTGGGATGCTGGTCGTAGGCACCAGCCTGCTCTGTGTAAGTATGATAAGACCTCGTCGAGAAGGAAACTTGGACATTTGAAGACCACTCTCCTTTAAAATGGGTAGAGGATTGGCTTGGCAAGGACAGTTAGGAGGACCATTTCTGACTAGGTAGGAATTGAGCAGCAGGAGAGATGCCAGGAATTGAAGAACATCCCCCTGAGGGTGGGGAAGGGGCGAGAGGGGCAGCTGGGGCCAGAGTCCGAGGCTGTGTGCACAGGCATATGAAGTTGACACATGTTGGTCTGTCTTTCTGTGGCTGACAGACCAGTGCATTTTATGACTTCACTTACTCATCCCACCCACAAGGCCCCACAAGTCCCCAGGGAGCCATGAACTGTGCCTCAGTCTCTGGCCCCAGAATATTAGTTTGAGGAAAAAGTAAAGATGGGCTTTTTTATTTTCAAGAGCCCCCTCCAAGTCCCGTAATCCATCTTCTCTGCAGTGGGGCTGAGAAGCACACAAGCACCCCAGATTTGAGTTGGAGGGGAGGAGAGGAGGACAGCAGGGCTCAGGGCCCTGCGCTCAGGACCAGGTGGAGGTCTGGAGTGGGAGCTCGAGCTCCAGGCCCCATGCTGGCTTTGCTGCTTGCCACGTGTGTGACTTCGATCCACTCACCTCGGCTCTCTGTGCTCAGCATCCTCACCTGGGTAGAGCGGATTCTGCTGGTGACCCCAGGTTGTTGAAATTATCCATATAAGCCATAGCTCAGCCTCTGGCATGGGGCGAGCCCCCAGCGAATCTCAGACAATACTATGCGTGACCTATAAGCACTCATTAAGGCATCACTCCAGAATTGTTAACAGCGTGTTACACCTTTAAGGAGTGAAAATCTGGGTAGCAGGTTTGGATGGCAGGTACCTAGGGAGGGAGCCAGGAACCTACAAAAGAGGGAAGGAAAGGTTTTTCGCTGCGAGGTTGGGAGGGCAGTGGGAATGGGCCTCTCGAGAGTGCCGATGTGTCACCCAAACCACCTGCCCCGGCTTGCTCATGTTGGGCAATCTTCTATCTTCTTGCTCAGAATTTAAACCCAAATTAAGGGTTTAAATAAAACCTCCGAATGAGTCAGCCATGGGAAAGAGGCCACTCCATTGGGTGAAGACCGAGGACAGAAGCATGTGTTTGGGTGGAGAGGGGAGGAGGAAGGGAGGAAGGATCCCAACAGAATGGACCCTTGTTATGAGGCAGTGGAGTGAGTTTTAGGTCCAAACTTGGTCTTGGCACTCCTCAGCTCTGTAACTTTGGAAAGCGCATTTAGCCCACATGGCACCAGTCTAGTTTTCAAATCTCTAAAATGGGGGGAAGGATTCTTCTTTGGAATATGGGGTGACCATGCACAGCCATCACCCCAGGCATGAGCCCCGCAGCACAAGCTTACTGTGAATGCCTTCCCAGGAAAACCCTTCAAGCTCTGCCCTCACCTCACCCAGCTGAAGTCCCAACAAACTCTCCCTCTTTCCCGTTGCAGGTTCCGCTGGCTCACAATATTTTTGGTCTCATTGGCCCTAATGCAGGGCTTGGCTTCGCCATAGGTAAGGAAACAAGAATACCGAAAGGAAACAGGAATCCCCCTGAATGTTGGCTTTGGGTCCAAAGCCTTCCCTTCCCTTTTTCTCATCAGAGGAGGTGGGCGGAGAGTCAGAAGGGGCAGGAGGGCTGCTAGGAGGAGGTGGAGAGATGGACTCATGATCTCCACCGGTAACAGGTGTTGGCACCAAGTGGGAGGACAGGGGAAAGTGAAGGGCCCAGCGGGGAGGAGCATGCCACCCACTTGGGGCAGGGCTGACAGTGCCCTGTCCACTCACAGGGATGGTGGATTCCTCTATGATGCCCACCATGGGGCACTTGGTGGACCTACGCCACGCCTCTGTGTACGGGAGCATCTACGCCATCGCTGATGTGGCACTTTGCATGGGCTTCGCTGTGGGTATGTTGGTGGAGACCCCACTCTCCCCTGTCTGTTCACCAGCTGGAAGTGGAGCGGGATCATCTTAAGGTTCCTAAGTGGCATCCTCCGGGTCACCCACTGCCCCAGCATCGTGTCTTGTAAATACATGTGACCTTGATGTGTTCCTCGCAGGCCCGACCACCGGGGGCGCCATCGTGCAGGCCATCGGTTTCCCCTGGCTCATGGTCATCACTGGGGTCATCAACATCGCCTATGCGCCTCTTTGCTACTGCCTGCGGAGCCCCCCGGCCAAGGAGGAGAAGCTTGTAAGGAGCTCCGCCTGCTAAAAACAAAACTCCTCTTCTGTGTCTTCCCGTTCTCCCTCTCCTCCTCTCCCTCTGTCAGTAGTCTCTCTACTTTGCTGCGTTTTCTGATCCCCTTTTCATCTTTATCTTTCCTTGGTGCCCATCCTTCATTGCCTTTCTTTAAATAACTGCTGCTTCTCTTACTGGGGCCGTCAGGAAGAGTCTTAGGTAAAGAATGAAAATGGCAACCTCACAAAGATTGGGGGGCATCCCGTCGTTGCTGTGGTCACTGGCTGGTGTGAATGATCAAGTTCTCTCCCCTTAAAATGGGCAGGATTCCATTGTGCAAGTTTGTCCCTTCACTCCCTCATTCATTCAGTCAAACCGTCTCCTTACAAGGGCATCTCTTCTAAAGCACAGAAACGCCAGGGAAGAGATCCACAAAATATGATTTTCTCCAAAAAGATGCCTTCCTGGTATTGCAGCCTGAGGCACCCTGAGGGGCTGGATGGTTAGGAGTGGGAGAGCCTGCTCAAAGGAACAAAAGAAGATGGGGGGGTCTGATGGGGAGCAGTGCCAGTGGCAGCTGGCCACCTGCCCGCCAGTGCTGGCACCACCCCTGTTAGGACAAGATCAAAATTATATCAGATGTTCATCCTGATGAGGGTTGATGCCCCTAGGTGCCTTGGGAGATTGTGCAGATCTATGAAGCAGAAAGGGGGCCCTGTGCTTATATATGGCATCTTTCTTCAACAATGCTAGACTTGGATGAGCTGATAGGGGCACAGAATGGGCAGCCTGGTAGAAGATGCGCGGTGAGTCTTTGCTCGTCTCTCTCTGCTGCAGGCGATTCTGAGCCAGGAATGCCCCATGGAGACCCAGATGTATGTAACCCAGAAGCCCACGAAGGAGTTTCCCTTGGGGGAGGACAGCGATGAGGAGCCTGACAATGAATAGCCGCAGCAGAAATGGTCCCTGAGCCCTGTCACATGTGAGCACAGGAGGCTCAGACTTTAGCCACCAGCTGCTGTCCTGGAACCATCACTGTGGGCTGCTTGGTGGCTGTCCTCCCTTCCTCCCCCCGTATATCTCCTTTCCTCCCCTCTTCTCACCTGTGCAACCCCTATCTCTCCCTCTGCCTTGAGGCCTCAGGCGGCCCATGCTCTGTGGGAGGACAGAGCCATGCTTCCTCCCAGGCTGCTGTGAGCGTTATTAAACTTGAGCTGTGACAAGTTCTGCAAGGGGTGACTCATTCCATGGAGGCGACGGTGAGCAGGGTGGCCCCTGAAACCAGTGGGGTGACTGACAAGTCTTGTTTTATCTGCTGTCTGATTTTGTTCGGCAGAGTCCCAGCAGATTATACAAATTTCGTCCTGTGTTCCGCACGTGTTCCTTGCTGGGTTTTCCCAGCTGCCATCGAGAAAGCGCGTTCCACATTGTATTGCTGCCAAATGCCAACCTGGGGGAAGGGGTGTTTGTTTTCGCCTAAGCTGGTTCTCCTTTGGCAAACGCTACATCTGCTAACATGACTTGATCTGGAGGGAACAGGGTCTTCTATGTTCTTCATTATCAAATGGGAAGGGAAAGAGCCTTTTTCTCTTATGCTGGAGTTGCTGCCATTCTTATCTTCTCTGTGTTCCTACTTGTCCTGAACCTCTTAGATTCTTAGAAATAAAAGCAGAAGGACAGAAGAAACGATCTGTGAGACCCAAGATTTCACGGGAAGACGCCCAAGGAAACTACTTGAAATCCTCCTTGATTGGGGATTTCCCGATAGGAGCCGTATAATGAGGCATTGTCTGCACCTAGGAATGGATCAATTATCGCCCAATTCAAGCACGGTAAACTAGATGTTGTTTTATAGCACAACAGAGTATTCTGGGTAAGTATATTAATAATAGGTGCCATAAATATCATGATATTGTGCTACCTTTTGGAAACAGTTATTGGGTGATGGGGTTTCAAAGAGGTGGGAGATATGGTAGCCACCCTAAGTAAGGCAAACAGGATATACCCAGTATACAAATGGTCAATATTGCAAGTTAGTATACGCTCTGCTCGGGTGCAAGGAGGTGGGGTGCTCACGGTGAAATAATGGCTGAGGGGGAGGGGGAGGCAGAGTGGAGAGCCACAAAAGCACCCTGAGATCCAGGGTGCCTGACTGGGGTGTTTGGGCTTTGTCTGGAATGACACGTAACTCTGATTACACACGCCTCTGTAGGAATTTAGTGGTTATCGGCACACGCCCTAAGTCACCACAGCACATTCAAGCTGGCCCTTTCAATGCATCTTTAGCACTCAGACCACAGATGCCAGACTTATGGCTGTGTGTGTAGGGAGTAGGCATTAAGTTGATTTACCTGATTTTCAAAACCAGATGTACTTATATCACTTAGTCAGGATAATGTTTGTCTCAGGTTTCAAAGAAGCCCAAAGGTGAAATTAAAAATTATTTGTCATAATATATAAGCTATAACTACAAATGCAGACAGAGTGAATGGTCGCTGGGGTTCCTTGCAAAGGTGGGGTGGGGTAGGTGAGGCACCCTTGGCCATGACAGGCTGCTGACTCTCATGTGCAATCCTGGGGCAAGATTTATAAAAGATAGGCTTGTTGGCTCGGTGCCTGTAGCAGCTAAGGCGCCAGCCACATACACCTGAGCTGGCAGGTTCAAATCCAGCTTGGGCCCACCAAACAAAATGATGGCTGCAACCAAAAAATAGCCAGGTGTTGTGGTGGGCACCTGGAGTCCCAGCTACTTGGAAGGCAGAGGCAGGAGATTCGCTTGAGCCCAGGAGTTGGGGGTTGCTGTGAGCTGTGATGCCACAGCACTCTACCCAGGGAGACAGATTGAGGCTCTGTCTCAAAAATAAATAAATAAATAAATAAAAAAGACTAGGCTTGTTATGTAGATTAACACAGTAAAAAATAAGAATCACCAGGCAGGCATGGTGTCTCACACCTGTAATCCTAGGATGCTGGAGGGTGAGGTGGGTGGATTGCTGGATTGCTTGAGCTCAGGAGTTCAAGACCAGTCTGAGCAAAAGTGAGACCCTGTCTCTACTAAAAACAGAAAAAATAGCCAGGCATGATGGGAGGGACCTGTAGTCCCAGCTAGTAAGGAGGTTGAGGCATGAGGATCACGTGAGCCCAAGAGTCTGAAGTTGACTGAGCTATGACACCGCGGCACTCTACCTTGGACAACAGAATGATACTCTGTCTCAAAAAATAATTTAAAAATTGGAAGAATTTTTTTTAAGAGAAAGTCATCCCTGATTGCCAATTGACACTGTCTGAACAGTGTACAAAGACATAAGTAAAGGGAAATGAAGGGATATAATTTATTAAGACTTTCAAAATACTCTTGATAAGTGTTGTATAATTTCCGCCAAATACATTTCTTGAAGGGAAGTATGTGAGTTGGTGCTCCTCTGAAACGTGTCCTCTCCTGCATTCCCCTGGATTGGGCACTTGGGTCTCCATTTTACAGATGAGATAACTGAGCCTGAGCGGTTAAATAAGCAGCCTGAACACACACCGTCATCTACTCACATAACAAACAGCAGAGTCCAGATTTGAACTCGGGTTGTTCTCACTCTAAAACCTGAAGTCTTGAACTATAGGGCTCTTTCCTAAAGCAGTGAATTATTACTGGTTTAAGTGGACTGCAGAAACCTTTATATGCTTTATGAAACATGCTATGTTATCTTTACCTCCTACCCAGCTTCTTCTTCCTCCTGATCCACCTACCGAATTCTGACTCAGCTCTCAGGCTGAAACTGGCCTCAGATTTCCAGTATTTGTGACTAATTTGCACACCCACGAGTGAAGGTGAATTTCCTTTGTTTCCAGAAGAGGGCAGCAGAGCCCACACTAAATTGCTTAGACACTGCACCGGGGAGCTGACTCTGACCAAACGCTGAGATTTGAGACTTGATGAGGTTGATTCATTGAGCATTTCCTATCTATCATTCTGGGCCTTAACCAGACTTACAAAGTCATTTATTTTATGCATTTTGCCCTCCTTTTCCTCGGACCCCCGTGTGCCTCTGAAATCTTGTGGCCTTCATGGCTGCATCACTGTGGTATCATAGAAAGATATTTGTTCAGCTCCGGCTTCTGGCACAGAGCTCCAAACCTTTGGAACTTCCTAAGTGATAAGAGTGATAGCAGCATCTTTTGTCCTAAGGTGAGTCTTGTCAGGGCTCTAGATAGATTTAGGATGGGGCTGGTTGTCTGAAAGGCCAGGTTCTGATTAGAAGCTTGGCACTTTCAGCTCCTGGGATGGGAGAAGAGCTGGAGATTGAATCCAATCACCAATGGCCAATGATTAGTCAATTATGCCTTCCCAATGAAACCTCCATAAAAGCCCCTCCGTGATGAGAAAGCTTCCAGGCTGGTGAGCACCTCAGAGTTCTGTGAGCACGCCAAGGGTGGTGCACCCAGTGAGGACATGGACATGTCTCCCCACGCCCCAGCCCTCCCACACCATGCCCTGTGCATCTCCTCCACTGGGCTGTTTCTGACTTATATCCTTTATAACCAAACCTGTAAAAGTAAGTAAAGCATTTACCTGAGTTCTGTGAGCTATTCTAGCAAATGATCAAATCTGTGAAGGGGCTGTGGGAACCCCTAATCAGAAGTGTGGGTGGCTCAGGACTTGTGACTGGTGTCTAAGGCAGGGACAGTCTTGTGTGCCAGAGCTCTTGTGGGGTCTGGGTGGTTAGTGTCAGAAAGAAATTGAATTGCTGGACACCCAGCTGGTGTTGGAAAGTTAGAGAATTGGTTGGTGGGATAGAGAAAGCACCTCAGAGTCCCTAACATGGGTAGTTACATATGCTACCTTTGCTCATTCTTATCATTTAGCATATGAACAGTGTCCCCCCCAATCCAGACTGTGCGCTTCTCCAGGGTCCCTGTGTGATACATACTTCTCTTGCTCTCTTCGGAAATTTCTATGACACTTGACCTTGGGAAATCTTGATAGATGGAACTTGGAGAAGGATTTCACTGCTCATGGTTCCTCACTGTCATTTCCCTAATCTGGGTTTGGGTGTTTTGTCGATGAATCTAAGAGGCTGGTCCTCCCCAGTCCTGCCACCCTAGGATTCCGTGTGTCTGCTGTCCTCTTTTTTTAGGGTCTGTGCAGAGAAACACTGAGCAATGGGGTCAGCCGGAGTTCCTCAGATGGGCCCATGGAATGTTTTACTGATCTGCAAATCTGTCTGCTTCTGGTTATCTTTTGATGGTTGACATTATTCATGCATCTCCCAAATCAGTTTTCATCAGTCAAAGGGAGACACAGAGCTTTGGCTGGGAAATCTCTAGGAAGTTTCTACCACATCAGATGAAAGATCAAGTTCACGATCACACCAGGCCTTGGTCTTAGCCTCCCTCTCCAGAAACGAAAGAAGCGTTGCAAATAGAATTACTAAGAGGCTATTTGGAGAAAGCCTCTTCATTTCTTCTCCTATGTGGAGAAATAGAGAACATGTCACCTGTGCTCCATGACAGCCAGGCAGCAGAAGAGCCCCCTGTGGTGTAAGACTGAATTAAAGAAAAACCTACATTCAAGTAAATGCCTCATTGAGTAGGTCTGTTTATGAGGTGCAATTATCCTATAAATGTGATATGGAACATTATCTTACACTTGATTTAAATTGCTTCTTATCACTTCTGTCCCATTATGAAACTTCAGTTTTCATTGTTGGTCATCCGGGAAATGGTGTTTCATGCTGGGGTGTGGAAGATCACTTAAAGGTATAAGGATCAGAATTATTCAATAAAAGCATTGAGCACACTTTGTGGGTACTAAAGACCTCAAGACCGATCAGTTTATGGCCTGTTCATTTTCTAAAATACTGCATTATGGAAAAAGGCCTGGCTTCAAAATCAAAGGCCTGGTCTGGATTACCCCTGCCCTGGGAGACCCCAAGAAGATGTTTTCACCTCTCTAATGTAAGACTCGGTAATCAAAACTACCCCTCCTCCCCCAGAACTGCTTCAAGAACCAAACGAGGGAGGGATTTGTGCTTGTAACTGCAAAGACCAGAAATGCTGGTTACCAATGCTAGTTTTTGCAGGGAGCGCCACAAGGACAACCTTTCTGCTGGTGAAGATTTGCTTAGCCCAGAGTACAGGGTGCAGATGGAGCCCACACAACATAGAACAGAGAATATCAGTGTGGTCTGGAGGAATATCAAAATCTGTGCGCTTGGCAGCAAATTAAGGTGAGGGAGCCCTGCCCGACAATTTCCCGGGAATGTCTAGACATAGCTTGAAGCTTTGTGCTCCCAGGACCCTAACCCTTTACACCTGCAGCGCCCTCCTGGTCCCGGGAAAGCCCGGGGTGCGCGAGGGAGACGCGGCCGGCAGGGGGCGCGCCAGTCCCCGCACAGCTGGGGCGTGGTTCCGACCCGCGGACGTCCAACCTTTCCGGGTGGTGGGGCTCTTGGACTTCTCTGGAACTCACATTAGGAAGATGTAGAGATTTCAGTAGTCTCTACCTGGGGAAATCTGACGGGCACAGATTGCCACCAAAGGTCACTGAACAAGACGTCTGGAATTAAGTTCTTCACGCCGTTTCCTTATCCCACGGAGCTTCAGGGAGCACAACACGCCCCTTCCCTTCCTCTCAAATCGCCCCAAGCCTTGGTGTGAGGAAGCAGGAAGGTTAACAGGTGGGTCTCCCCTCCCCGAATTAGCTGTGATCACTCTCTGGACCAGAGTTAACATCTGCGGTTGGTCTAAATCAGAAATTCTCACCTGTGTCCCCAGAACCCTGGACAGTCCATGGAGATGGGTGGAAATCTGGGGTTACCCTTCCTCCGCACGTTCACCTGAAATCTTGCTTACAATATTTCAAATTGTATATAAAACCAGCAAATTGTATATAAAACCAGCCCATGATTGCATTAATGTACACAGCTATGATTTAATATAAATAAAAAAAAAGGATTATGTTGCTTAAAGGGCAAAGACAAAAAGTTAGGAACCATTGCCCTAGATGATCTCTGAGGTCTTGTTTCCAGCAACCCCCTCAGAAAACTCCTTCACCCCCTCCCCAGTCAGTTAATCCCAAGGGTAACCATTATTTTCTTTTTTCTTTTTCCTTTTTTTTTTTTTAATTTGGACATTGAGTGCACTGCAGCATTTGAACAAAGTTTCCTGACGATAAAAGTCATTTAACAAAATTTAAACCTACGTTTTACATGGCTCCCGACCCACCTGGGAGCCACCCCTTTCTGTATACACTCAGGAACCCCCCCACCCCCACCCCTGTAATATGGCCCCTTCCTTCCCGAAGCCACATAGGAGAATAGTGAAAAGTGAGTAGGGTAGGCCTTAGTCATAGCTAAGGCATTTGTATTAGTCTGTTTTCTGTTGCTTATAACAGAACATATGAAACTGGTAATTTACAAAGAAAAAGAATTTATTTCTTGCAGTTCTTGGGCTGGGAAGTCTGAGGTGCAGGGGCTACACCAGCCTTCTTGCTGGCGGGGACTCTACTGAGTCCTGAGCTGGTTCAGGGCATCTTGTGGTGAGGGGGCAGCGCAGAGAGGGGAGCCAGCTCAGGTCTCTCTTCCTCTTCTTAACGAAGCCACCAGTTCTCCCACAATAACCCATCAGTCTGAGGGTAGGCTAATCTACGCGTGAAGCCTTCACAATCTAGCCACCTTCTCAAGCTCCACTTACCAGTATCGCTTGGTTGGAGATGAAGTTTGGAGATGAAGTTTCAACATGAGTTTAGGAGGAGACATTCAAGCCACAGCCACCTTCAGTAAATGCTATTCCTCGTCCATCTCCCAGCTGAAGGTGCATCTTCCCTGGGACCCTGTCTCTGACGTCTCCAGGCAGAGCTAATGACCTCTCCTCAGCATTCCCACACATTTGTGTGGTACCGAGTGGCAGATGCCATGGCCGCCTACAGGTCTTATTCCCTCAGCAGAGTGAGAGCTCCACGGGGTACGGGCTATCTTGTTCACCTGTTCTCCAGCACTTGGAATATCGCAAACGATGATGGCAAAACGGTAGGAAAATGTCTCACCCAAACTGTCCACATCCCAATTTCTGTGCATATGATACTGCTGTGATATTGCAGATGTGATTAAGGTTTAGACTGTCTAGATGAGAAGATTATCATGGATTACTTTGGGTTAGGCCAAATCTAACAAAATGAATCCTTCAAAGAAGAGAAAGTTCCTCAGCTGAGGTCAGAGGCCCAGGGCCATGCGAGCACAGAGGGTCAGAAAGATTTGACGTTGCTGTGTTTGAAGATGGAGGAAGAGACCACGAGATGAGGCATGTGGATGGGGCCTAGATGCCAGAAAAGGCTAGAAAATGATTTACCCCTGGAGCCCGCAGCCTCCAGAAGAAACACATGCTTGCCTACTCCTTGATTTTCGTCCAACGAAACTCATTTTCAACCCCTAAATATAAAACAGTAAGATAATAAATGTATGCTGTCTTAAGCCTCTAAGTTTGTCACAATTTGTCCTGGTAGCAACAGAAAGCTAATATAGGTACAAAAGTAGATATCCAGGGTGTCCCAAAGGTTGCTAAACTCACCTTTGTTTACAAAATATCCATTATAAAATTTTACAAAATACAGTAGAACCTCTAAGTTGACCACCCAAGGCACCATAACAAACTGGTCAGCATACAGATGTAGCCAACCCAGGAAGTAGGCCTACTGTCCTGATACATGTCTGGTCTGGGAAAATTAGGTCAACTTAAGGACAGGTGTTCAATTATGGAGGCTCTACTGTACTTACAAAATGTTTCTCTAGGTTTTCATATATAAAAATAAAAAATATAATGTGAATTTGTTAATTTTTCCTATGTATGACGACCTTTGGGACACCCTGTAGAGAGAGAAAGTTGAGAAAATGGATGAGGAAGAGAATTAATATTCTTTATTCATTTCACACAGATCCACCAGGGGGCACCCTTACCACACTATTGAAACCTGACTCCAGCCCTTGGACGCTTCCAGCTTTCTCAAGTTCAGGGAGTTTTTTTACAAGTATAGAAGAAGATTGCTTTACAAAAAGACTCAAGGGAAAATTGCAAAGTGGTGGTTCTGGTCACTTTGCTATCTGCACCCAGAGGCCCTGTGCAGTCCTCACACCTGCAGGGCTCACTGGGGCTTTCTCAACCTAGCTTGGGGTTCCCACAGCAGCTCCCTGCCAGATAAAACCAACCTGATCCTTTGGTTTAACTGTGGCCGGTGACCCAGTAAGCTACCTTATGCCACTGTGCTCATCACATCTGCGTCCTCTGTATCTGCCACCATCGCTCTTCCTCCTTTCTGAAAGTCATTGAAGGAACTATTTGAAGGCCTAGTTCACTCACTCATTCATATATTTCCATGCTCATCATTATCATTTAGTGAGCACCTATAAGGTATTAGTTGCTGTATTAATGAAAGAAAATTGTATAAAACCTGGCTCCTGCCTGTCTAGCACCTCGGTATGAAAGAAGGGGCCTGGGGTTGAGGCTGCATGGATGGGAGGAGTCAAGTGTTGGCCATTCTCAGGGGATGAGGGGGGAAGAGACACTGGGTTCCAGGAGGTGACATCTGAGCTGGACCTTGATGCATGGACAAGAGTGTGTTTCTTCTAAAGGGAGGAGTGACCTGGTGGCTGGGTGGGCCTGAGGGTGGGTGACTGTGGCAGTGGTGGCTGGAGGCAGGTCTAACAAAGCATTAGTAGGATTTTTTTATGGGCTTAAACACCAGCATGGTGCATTCAGACCTACACTTGTAGTAAGGGTTTTATTCATGTCTTAACGTGGCTATGTTTGTACTTTTAAATGATCTCTTTGACAGCCCTGTGGACATTGGGGAAATACTATGAAGGAAGACCAGCTAAGAGTCATCCACTTACATGTGACCCAAAAGGGAATACAATCAGAGAAAACAGAGGAGACAGGATGAGTTTTAAAAGGTGGAATTTACAAGACTTTGTAAAAATGAATGAAGTGGGTAAGGAACAGAGGGAGGTGTCAAAACACATGGTTTCATGCCTCCACCTTGTGTGATGGTCTCTAGGGAGATGCTTTTGGCCAAGAGGGTGATGAACAAGGAACAGAAGAAGGGATTGATTTTAAATGAGAGATTACTCCAACATGCAGGTAAAAGAAAATAGAGAAATAATCAGAGCAGCATCAATAAATCAGGAAAAACTGGAGTTTGCCCAAAGCTGAGCAGGAAGACAGTTCAAGTGCATGGTGGTCAGAAGAGATGAATGCCAGAGAAAGGTTGGGTAAGAAGAAGGCTAGACGGATGGCATCAGAGGTGACAGTTAAGAGTCACCAGCTTCCTTAGGAAAGGTCCTTTTAAAGATGTGGGAGCTGGTGAAAGGGTGACAGGGAGATTCAGTGGTGCTACGATGATTTCACTTTCCCAAAGAGCCAGAGCATTAAAGAGAAGACTGATTATACATGGGGGATGGGAGGAAGCAGAGGTGTGGAAAACTTTTGTTATTGTTTGGATGGTGGGAGTTGAATGCTCTGTGGACTGAGAAGCAGCAGATACATGGTAAGAGGCTGAGCAGATAACATGTTTACGATCCAAACCATCAAAGGCGTGACTGTGGCCTGAGTTCCAGGCAAGCTGCTGGAATCCTACCGAGGGGGCCACACCCCCTCCCTCCTGCCTGAACAGAAGGTGGGGCTGTTGGCCTGTGGCAGAGGAGGGGGCCTCTTGACAGCTATGATCCAGGGGGAAGCCTAAGCCTGCAGTGAGACAGACCTGGGTACCAGCCCGTCCTGCCAATGAGGAGATGACCTTGGAGCCTCAGTGTCCTCCTGGGGAAAATGAGGGTCTTCATATCTACTTTCGGGGGGGTGTGTGGCGAGGCTGGATGGCATCAGACATGTGAAAGCCTCAGACATGGCAAGCAAATTCTAGATTTGTCTTAACATGGGTATGTTTGTACTTTTAAATGATCTATATTTTCACACTCTGAGATTCCCGACAAGGAGATTTCTTCCTTCTCAGAGGGCTCGTCTCTATGTACCTGTTGCTTTTCTCTGTGGTTGTCAGTATCCAGGCTCCCTCCAGCAGGGATGGAGCCTCGCGTTACTGCAGTTTGTGTGGTGTTTAAGGCAGAGCTGGACAGCGGGAGCTGGGGAATTCCCTTACTTAGCAGGCTCAGGGAAGGGAGTTGTCAGACAAGACACATGGAAAACAGCACGTTCCCCCTTAGCGGATCCCTGGTCTGCTCCCTTTCTTAGAAAGTCCTCCTGATGAGTCAGTGCTGGCCAAGCCTGACCTCCCACCAGGGGCCCACGGGCCAATCACCCTGGCGCAGGCCCTGCAGACAATTTCTGCGCCTGAATGGGGCCCAGCGATCTGTAGCCAATCTTGTTTTATTTTCCTAGTTGGAACACAAGACTGATGGTTTTAGGAATCTTGGTTTTACCCCTTCTAAAAGGAAAAGGTCTCTAAAACTTTTCCCATTGAAGAGTTTGACTTCTTCAATTCAGCCAGGAAATTGTGGCTAGGACCAAGTGCAAAGGGGGACACGAGGCTCCAGGCTGCTGGGGAGTGCAGGAGACTGGTCAGGAGGGGGACCAGCAGGCACCAAGGCTCTCTCCTTGGGAGTCTCCTCAGAGGCCCTCAGAGCCAGTTCTTTGAACGCAGAAGGTGCCAGGAAAATGTTGGATGAGCAAATGAATCCATGAGTGTGTGAATGAATAGACAGGGATTATTTGCTCAAGGCAAAGCATGGGGAAGGGCGATGGAAATGGGGTTGGGAAGAGATATCCTGGTGGTCACTGAGTCAGGACAAGGTCAATTCTAGCTGGTGTGGATGTTTCAGCGTGTACCTGCTTAGTTTATTTTGTGTTGCTATAAAGAAAACAACCTGAGGTTGGGAAATTTATAAAGAAAAGAGGCTTATTTGGCTTACTGAGCTGCAGGCTGCGCAAAAAGCATGGAGCCAGTGTTTGCTACTGGGGAGGGATTCAGGGAGCGTCCAGTCAAGGTGAAAGGTCAGCAGGTGTGTCACATGGTGAGCGAGGGAACAAGAGAGAAAGGCCGGGCACCCACACTTTTTTAAACAACCAGCTCTCATGTGAATGAACAGCACAAGAAATCACTCCCATGGGGAGAGCACCAAGCTGTTCATGATGGATCCACACCCCCTTGACCCAAACACCCCCCACCAGGCCACAGCTCCAACATCAGGGTCAAATGTCAACATGAGACTGGGGGGACAGACATCCAAGCCATACTGTACCTAAATTCACCAGCCTTGGAAGTGGGTATGTCCAGCCTCTTGGGATGCCAGATGCCTGAGTTGCTCTCGTTCCATACCCACTGATGTGATATAGGAAAAGGGCTTTTAGAATATTGAGAAAAATCATTCCTAGAGAGACTTCTTACAGGGCCTAACTGGCTTGAAGAGGCTAAGTAGGGAATTATCATAGCAAAACCACCCACTGGCTTGCTCACTCGGGGCTTGGAAACCCAGCTTTCCAAACTTGGCATTGAGAATTCGGGCATCCTGGTGACATTTCTCTGGGAGTCTGCTGAACTGGCCAGTGCAAAGTTTGAATAGAGCAAGTGTGGTGTTAAGTGAAAAGGCTGTTGTGATTGGTTTCTGGGTTGTGGTTTGTTTTTCTTGGGGAACTCTGGACTCAGTTCAGTCCTTTGGGCTGCATATTTGTGGCTGGATTGGGGATGGCCACCGGGGAGGCTGTGTCTTGGAGCCAAGAGTGTCCACAGTGGGTGTCCACAGCAGGCAGCAGTGAACTAGTTCCAGCACTTGGGGGGAGCCTCCAAACTGCCAATACTGGCTTGTTGGGCTCCCTGCACCATGGGGCCAGGCAGGGTCCTTAATTTCATAAAATGCACCTCTGATTTTGTTTTTCCATAGCCTGGAACAATTAAGATTTTTCAGAAGTGGCCTGGAAAATGGCCTATCATGGTGGGCAAAACATTTTCCTTTTCCTTTCTTCTCAGAGGCTTAGGCAGATTTCACCTTCAAGGAGCTAGAGACGTTTCAGAGGCCCCTTCATGTCGACTTTCTCAGTCATCAGTTCATTCTCTTGGTTAGCAACTTGTTTCAGTGTGCTGAGTCGCGTTAATGCTAACACATAGCAGCTTGGTCCAGGCATGCAGACAGCGCAAGCGAAGCATAGATGTACTGGGGGTGTTTGGTGCAGAGGGACAGGAAGGAGGGCAGGACAGGGGGGATGAGACCAAAGTGTAGTGTTGAACAAAAGTTGGAATTCAAGGAGAGGTGACCTGGGCTTGCACTGAATGGAACCTCAAAGGCCAGATGAGGGTAGCCGGCTTCCATCTTCCTGGCTGTATGGAAGGGAGCAAGGTGGAGATGGCCACCCAAGAAGATGGCTTGGGCAGGGCCAGGCAGCACAAAGGGCGCAGCAGACAGACTGAAGCCAGGCAGGCTGGTGAGGAGGCTGCAGCAGAGCCCCACCCCACAGCCAGGGTCTTAGATTGTGCCATTCCTTTTGCCATATTGTAGCTGGCAATTCCTGCCTTCGTTTTCTCTCCCAGAGTCAAGGGCATTGCACAATCTGGCAGAGTGTCCAGAAGTGCAGGAGACTCTTTCAAAATCCTTGTCTTGTTTGCACTAAGGAAATCAGAGAACAGCGGAGGAATTCCAAGAAGAAGCTTCAAGCCCAGACCAGAGACTCAAAGCATTAGAGACCCAGGTGACGATGAGTGAGTCCCAGCTATTGCCAAGAAATGGCTTCCAAAAGTACTGGAGTGAAAACCTCTTTTCTCCTGACTATGAGGAAGCGTGAAGACACCCAGCCCCGGGCTGTCCTCTTCCCCCACACAGGGAAGTGGAGTACAGAAAGCACAGGGAATCGAGCTGCTTTTCTAAGATTCTTTTTTCCCCCAGAGAATCAAAACACTTTCTATCCAAACAGGATATCACTGCATAGTTTTCTGAAAATCATTTCACAATTCCCACTGCTGGGAAAAAATGCCCCTGAAATATCCAGCTGCTCCTCTCCTGAGAGCCCTGGTGAAAGAATTCATTATGTTTGGCAAAGAAAGCTAGAGATGCAGCCTTTTAGGTGAAAGAGTACCTGATAGAGCTGTATCAGCCGAACTCTATGCATCGTTCTTAAGCCCAAATCATGAAAAAAAATCCAAGCCAATAGATAGCAAGCAGTGTCTGCCTTGGTTTTTATTTTTCCTGTTATTTCAGTGTCCTAGATGTGATAAAGAAAAGATAATTCTTTTTTTTTTTTCTCAACCTGTGGGTCGCAACCCCTTTTTAACAATGAAAATATTTTGCAGCATTAGGAAGGATGAGAAGCTTCCTGTATTTTGAATGACTTATAAGCATCTTAGTACTTGTACTAAATGCTTTTCTGATTGAAATATCTAAACCAATATTTTTTTCTGCACTAAGAATCCTGATTAGTAAATTTTCACTGGCTCAGGGAATCATTTAAAATTTTCTTTTTTTTTTAATTTCTTTTTATTGTTAAATCATAGCTATGTACATTAGTGCAATCAAGGGGTACAATGTGCGGGTTTCATATACAATCTGAAATATTCTCATCAAACTGTTCAATGTAGCCTTCATGGCATTTTCTTAGTTACTGTATGTAGGCATTTGTATTCTGCATTTAAGAAAAGATAATTCTTGATAGTGAAGCTGGTAGTTGCTGGAGTGTGGGTCATGGTCAAGGTGGCTTTGTTCTGCAGGAAGCTGGCCCACAGCCATTGGGCCCCGAACTTGGGTATGACTCACAACCGGGTCTATCAGATAAATGCATCATGATAAATACACCGTGATATTACATCCTATCTTGTGTCCGGTTGTGTTCAGACTGAGACTGTGAGTTCTGTGTCTGTCAGTCTCCACAAAAGGGTCTTGAGCCACATTCAGTCTGGGGGACAATAGTACAACCCAGCACTTTCTAGTTCTTCATGGATCAAAGACAAACCCTAAAACCAGAGAGAGGATTGCCTCTGGCCTTGAGAGAGCTGGGAACTTAGTACAGCATATGTAGGGAGAAGCCCTACTGGAAAATAATAATAATAATAATAATAATAATATAGCCAGGTGCGGCAGCTCATGCCTGTAATCCCAGCACTGTGGGAGGCTGGGATTGCTTGAGTTCAGGAGTTCGAGATTTGCCTGAGCTAGAGTGAGACCCTGACTCCTAATGAAAACCCCAGCCAGGTGCCATGGAGAGCGCCTGTAATCCCAGCGGCTTCTGGAGGCTGAGGCAGCGGGATGCCCACAGCCTGAGTCTGAGGTTGCAGTGAGCTATGACACCGTTGCTCTCTGCTCAGGGCATAGGGTGAGATTCTGTCTCAAAAAAAAAAAAAAAGTAAAGAAATAAAAATATAAAAAATAAGCAAGGAAATGAAACAAACAAAATAATAATGTCATCTTTTTTATTTTTTATTTTTTATTGTTGAATCATAGCTGTGTACATTAGTGCAATCGAGGGGTACAATGTGCTGGTTTCATATACAATCTGAAATATTCTCATCAAACTGTTCAACGTAGCCTTCATGGTATTTTCTTAGTTATTGTATGTAGACATTTGTATTCTGCATTTAGTAGGTTTCACCTGGACCCATTCTAAGATGCACCGTAGGTGCGGCCCCACCCATTACCCTCCCTCCACCCTAACCTCCCCCCTCCCTTGCCCTCTCTTGGCCCTTTCCCCATATTCTTGTGCTATAGTTGGGTTATAGCCTTTATATGAAAGCTATAAATTAGCTTCATAGTAGGGCTGAGTACATTGGATACTTTTTCTTCCATTCTTGAGATACTTTGCTAAGAAGAATATGTTCCAGCTCCATCCATGTAAACATGAAAGAGGTAAAGTCTCCATCTTTCTTTAAGGCTGCATAATATTCCATGGTATACATGTACCACAATTTGCTAGTCCATTCGTGGGTTGATGGGCACTCGGGCTTCTTCCATGACTTAGCAATTATAATGTCATCTTAAATTTATGCAGCACCTTGCAACATATAGAAACCCCCCATTTGGTGGAATATGAGTCAGGTGGGCATTACTTCCTCCACTTTGTAGATGAAGACACAGTGTCCTAGAAAGGTTCAATGTCACGTGCCTACTGAGTCAGGGCACACACCCACAGCCTTCTGACTCCTGTCCATCTTTCTCTGAGTAAGTGACTTATAGACGCGGTGGTTAGGACAGTCATTTGCAAGAAATGTTTTACCTGATTTTTATCCAACTGACAATAATCATTGATAATTAAAGCCAATGATCTTCCGGTACTCCCAATGCAGGCAGGCGATGAGGGAAGGAGAGGGGCCACAGCTCAGCTGCTGCCAAGTTCGTTCACTACTTTCTTGTCTACTCTTCAGCAAAATGTATCCTTCACTTCCCACCTTTCCACTTCAAACACACAAAACAAAGTTGGAACCATTTACCTAAATGAAACCTTATTTAGATGCCCCCAGGACCCCAAAATTTGGAGGAGAGAAGGGCTAGCAAGGAGAATGAGTGGTCCTTCCACTCATTTCTTCTTCTTTTTTTTTGGAGCTAGAGTCTCACTTTGTTGCCCCAGTAGAGTACCATGGTGTCATAGCTCACAGCAACCTCAGACTCTTGGGCTCAAGTGATCCTCTTGCCTCAGCCACCCCAGTAGCTGGAACTACAGGCACCTGCCACAATGCCCGGCTATTTTTAAAGATAGGTCTCTCTCTAGCTCAGGCTAGTCTTGAACTCATGAGCCTAGGCCAGTGGTTCTCAACCTTCCTAATGCTGCGACCCTTTAATATAATTCCTCATGTTGTGGTGACCCCCGACCATAAAATTATTTTCATTGCTACTTCATAACTGTAATTTTTGTTACTGTTATGAATCGTAATGTAAATATCTAATATTAGGCGACTCCTGTGAAAGGGTCGTTTGGGTGGCAACCCACAGGTTGAGAACCACTGGCTTATGCTACCTGCCCACCTTGGCTTCCCAGAGTGCTGGGATTATAGGCATGAGCCTCTGTGCCTGGCCCCACTCTTTTCTTTTCTTTCTTTCTTCCTTTTTTTTTTTTCTTGAGACAGAGCCTCAAGCTGTCGCCCTGGGTAGAGTGACTTCCAGGGTTTGTTTCTTTGATCAGTTCTTTGAACTGTTTCTCTCAGTTTAGTACAGACAGCTCTGCTGATCTCTAGCCTGGAAACATGTCCTAGCAACTCATTCTTTAGAATAAGCTTCTACCCCACAATAAGTGACAGATATTCGGGGGTTGTCACTATTACATCTGGGGAGCTGTTTTCTGTTAAATCTGCAACTAGAAGAACCTCACAAAATACTCAAGTCATTCCCTTACCTCTGGACCATCTCACACTCCTTTTTGAGTTATTTTAGCATAAATACACACATATGTGCATAAATAAAAATATTAGGTAATAAAGCCTAGCAAACATTCCCAAGAGTTGTTGAGAATGTGGGTCATAATATGCAAATGAAATTCTTCCACTAAGTTGGTGGAATTAGAATCAGTGACTGACAGGCTGGATGAGAGCTCAGGACCATTCCGTCCAGGATTGCTCAAACTTTTCTGCCCATGTCCCCTCTGACAAACATAAAGATCTCATATCCTGCTTCTATCTTAGTTAAAAAGTTTTTTAAAGTTCTGCCATTAAAAACAAATTTAATAAAGGTTAAAAAATATCAAAGCAATAGATGGAATCTCTACTTTGTTTTTGAACTTCATATCACCTCTGTGCTACACTTCTCTGAGTAACAAAATTCCGTACCTGGTTGGAGCTTTGTCATCAGGAAACCAGCCAGGGGAAGGGAGGTGACTTGATGGACAGAGTCACCTAACAGAGACCTGGGCTGGAAACCTGAATGCCTGAATTTAGGTACAGATACTCATTTAGCCTGGATGATCATCTAAAAACCTTAGTTCTCAGCTACTCGGGAGACTGAGACAAGAGAATCGCCTAGGCCCAGGAGTTGGAGGTTGCTGTGAGCTGTGACGCCACGGTACTCTACTGAGGGTGATAAAGTGAATAAAAAATAAATAAATAAATACCTTAGTTCTCTCATCCATGAAATAGATTTTAAAAATTCATATTTTGTTTTGTTTCTTGAGAATGCATGGAGATCAAGATAGATAGTGGATATGAAAGCTGTCTGGGAAAAAATACTACATATGCACAGAACGAGGGCTATTTACTATTGTGCTAATAGAGAGAAACAAACCGATAAGATCTCCAATGATGGGATTCCCCGTGCATTTTATTTTGGGGACTTCCCCTCAACCCGGAGTTGATTGCTCAACTTCCCATGACACTTCTGATTCCTTTCTGTGGCTGCCAGCTATTCTGAACCCTCCCCACACTCACCACATGTTTTTTTTTTTCTCCTGGAACTCCTCAAATTCTCAGAGTGAGATAAAGAAGTGAGAAGCTGAAGAAAGTTACATGCTGGAAACATGTGCGCTTGATGTGTAACTCGAATATGGGCAGTGCCGCTTGAGCCCCAGGTGACACAGGTCCATGCTGCACTGGGCAATGTCCCCTTTCCTGCCCTGCACCCTCACCCAGGTGAGACAGAGTCTTACTTTATTGACCTCGGTAGAGTGCCGTGGCGTCACAGCTCACAGCAACCTCCAACTCCTGGGCTTAGGCGATTCTCTTGCCTCAGCCTCCTGAGTAGCTGAGAACTAAGAAGATCATCCAGGCTAAATGAGTATCTGTACCTAAAATTCAGGTGTTCTGGTTTCCAGCCCAAGTCTCTGCCCATCAAGTCGCCTCTCTTCCCCTGGCTGGTTTCCTGATGACAAAGCTCCAACCAGGTATGGAATATTGTTATTTCGAGAAGCATAGCACAGACTGGTGGTGAGGCCTTCAGAAGAGAAGACAGACAGAGTCAGGAGCGCCCCACAGGACACAGAGAAACAATTTTCAGGCTGTAAGGGCAGGGGCAGCCACAAATTTCTCCTCCAGATATGGTTCTCAGATGCAGACCCATGAGGTGAAGGCCACAGGAGAACGTGAGTTCTCCTGCAGCCAGCCATAAAGGGCTCCTGGTAGCCAAATCTGAGTTGATCAAAGCCCATGGGAGAAAAGAAGTGCTCTTGAGTTTGTATCAATATAAATAAACAAATGAGAGAGAAAAGAAAGCTCTTCCTTAGTGCAGAATTCCACATATTGCAAGAGCTGGGGCTGCACCCCAGACCAGAAAAAGTGGCAAGACTGAGGCCTTAGTAGATTCTATAACAGCGTTATTTTTACCAATGTCAATTTCACTGTGGTCATTATACTGTGGCGAAATAAAATATTAATGTTTGGGGAATCTGAGTGAAAGTAGATTAGAATTCTTTGTACTATTTTTGCAACTTTTATAAAAGTCTGACATTATTTCAAATAAAAAGGATTTTTTTTTTTGAGACAGTCTAACTTTGTTGCCCCCCGTAGAGTGTGATGGCATCATAGCTCACAACAACCTCAAACTCTTGGGCTCAAGGAATTCCCTTGTCTCAGGCTCCCAAGTAGATGGGACTACAGGTGCCCACCACAACACCTGGCTATTTTTAGAGATGGGGTCTCCCTCTAGCTCAGGCTGCTCTCAAACTCATGAGCTCAGGCGATCTGCGCACCTCAGCTTGTCAAAGTGCTGGGATTATAGGCGTGAACCACCACGCCTGGCCCAAATGAAAAATTTTTTAAAGTTAAAAAAATGTTTTAAAACATCAGTAAGTTCTTATGAGACTCCTGGGGTTCCAGAAATACCTGGGAGTGGATGGGAGGAGGTCTTTGATAGTGTGTGGGAGAATGAAGAGGTCCTACAGAGAGACGGTGCTATCTATGGTCATGGGGTATTACATTAAATATACATTTTTAATTCACATCTACTTGATATGGCTATTTGGGGGTTAAGTGGAACAGTGCATGTAAAATGCTAGAATAGTAGTTGGCCCACTATACATGCCTGATAAGTGTGAGCAAATGTTCTTGTCACCTTCAAGATTGCCACCATGGTTGTTACAGGCTCATGAAGCCTCAGGAGTTCTGCTTACACCACATTCCACTTAGAAATTTTCACAGCCACACACGCCTTCTCCCAGTTACACACTCTGTCGCACTTTGACTCTTAATTCTACCACGGTTTCTTAGGAAATCGAAAACAGGATTTTTTTTTTTTCTAACATAAATGTATCTTTTTAAAATTTTTTATTGTTTGAGATTCATTGAGGGTACAAAGAATTTGGTTATACTGATTGCATTTTTTAATTGTGTCCTGCCCCCCAAAGGTGTGCCATACACCATGACCCCCCATCCCCCTCCCTTCTCCCCTTTCCTTGCTCCCTCATTCTTGTACCCGCCCCACCATGTATTAGCTCATCTCCTGCCTTCATATTAGAATTGAGTACATTGCATTCTTGCTTCTCCATTCTTGTGATGCTTTACTAAGAAGAATGTGTTCCACCTCCATCCAGGTGAATACAAAAGATGTAAAGTCTCCATCTTTTTTAATGGCTGAATAGTATTCCATGGTATACATATACCACAGCTTCTTAATCCATTCCTGGGTTGGTGGGTGGTTAGGCTGTTTCCACATTTTGGTGATTGTAAATTGAGCTTCGATAAACAGTCTAGTGCAAATGTCTGTATGGTAAAAGAATTTTTTTCTTCTGGGTAGATGCCTAGTAGTGGGATTTTAGGATCAAATGGGAGCTCTAATTTGAGTTCTTTGAGGATTCTCCATATTTCCTTCCTAAAAGGTGGTATTAGTTTCCAGGCCCCCTGTAAAAGTGTTCCCTTCTCTCCACATCCATGTCAGCATCTACAGCTTTGAGACTTTGTGATGTGGGCCATTCTCACTGGGGTTAGGTGATATCTCAGGGTAGTTTTGATTTGCATTTCTCTGATGATCAGGGACAATGAGCATTTTTTCATATGTTTGTTAGCCATCCGTCTGTCTTCATTAAAGAAGGTTCTATTCATGTCTCTTGCCCAGTCACATATGGAATTAATGGCTCTTTTATTGTTGATTATTTTGAATTCTCTATAGATCCTAGTTATCAAGCTTTTGTCCAATTCATAATATGCAAATGTATTCTCCCATTCTGAAGGTTGTCTGTTTCTTTGGTTGTTGTTTCCTTAGCTGTACAGAAGCTTTTCAGTTTAATTAAGTCCCATTTGTTTATTATTTAGTTTTGTTGTTGTTGTAATTGCCAAAAGATTCATAAAATCCAATATCTTCAAGTGCTTTCTCCACACTTTCTTTGAGAATTTTTACTGTTTCATGCCTTAGATTTAAATCTTCTATCCATCTTGAATCAGCTTTTGTAAGTGGTGAGAAGTGTGGGTCTAGTTTCAGTCTTTTACATGTGGTCACCTAGTTCTCCCAGCACCATTTATTGAATAGGGATTCTTTCCCCCAGTGTATGCTCTGGTTTGGTTTATCAAAGATCAGTTGGCTGTAAGAGGTTAGTTTCATCTCATGGTTTTCTATTTGGTTCCAAATGTCAATGTTTCTGTTTTTGTGCCAATACCATGCTGTTTTGATGACTATGGCCTTGTAGTATAGCTGACAGTCTTGTTGGGTGATACCCCGACTTTGTTTTTATTACTAAGAATTGCCTTGGTTATAGGGGGTTTCTTCTGGTTCCATACAAAATGAAGAATTGTTTTTTCCAAATCTTGAAAGTATGATGATAGTATTTTAATGGGGATTGCATTGAATATGTAGACTGCTTTGTTTTATTTAGTTACTATCTGAGGACTCCAGAATTAGAGAACAGATTTGAGTTTATGAAACCTTGGATGAAGGTGCTTGTGAGCAGAGACTGAATCCGTAGTGGAAAGAGGAGAAGAAGGGGAGATGCTTTCCACAAAATGAGAGGGATTCAGAGAGCATCAGCTCAGTCTTCCAAAAGTGTGTGTCTTCAGAGGTGGCATACTGGAGGTGTTCATACTGGAGGTGACGGCATCCCTGTGCACTGTGCCATCTGCTGTCTGCAGTGGACCTGACCAGGAACCACACCATTTAACATTGAGAGCACAAGGAAGTACTATAAATGCTCACTGGGTGCTACCAGCTCTAGAGCAGGTGCACACTGGGGCAGTCTGCTGCCAAGCAGGACATCTCAGCCCATCTATAAAGGGGTGCTGTGGGCTTGTTTCTCCCTAGTGTGCATGTCCTAAATTGTCAGGTGGGGGCAGCCAGGGTGCAGTCTTGGACGGTAGGCAACTTATTGACCCCAGCCTGTGAGCAGCCATGCAGGATGGTTAGAGCAGAGTGACTGCTGTCCCCATCCAACCCTTCCTCCCTCTGTGCAGCCTTGGCCTTGTGAGTCCCTGTCAGACTGACCAGCAGCATTGCCACTGCCCTCCCAACCCACGCCCGGCCCCACCCGCCAGCTCTGCTTGGGGTTGGGGTGGGCAGCTCAAGGCATGAGATGCCTTCTGCTCAACACTGATAGAAGGTACCAGAAGAGCCTTGCGGCACCCCCTTGACCCTGCCAAAAAAACCCCTACACACTCCCATTTGCTGATCTTTGAAATTCCTTAGCAGAGGATAAAGCTTGTGTCTGGGAAAAAGACAGCCATTGGGGAGGCAATGGAAAAACAAAACAAAACAATGAATGTGTAAGTCTTGCATTCCAGTCTTAGCCCCCAGTTTTGCTGTTTACCACTTCCCCCCGTGAGAGTCATTTAATTCTCCTAGTAACAGGCTTTGCTGCCTGAAGATGAATCGTCAACCTTGCTGCATGGATCCTGAGCCCTGCTTTGATGGCCGATTGTGTGAACACACCTGGAGCTTCAGTGTTCACTGAAGGGGCATCGCCATTGTGAGAGCCCATGATCAGACTCATCATTCCTGGGAGAGGGACTATGTTGAGATCTAAAACCTGATTACATCAACCCATCAGATGGGATGGGGAATTGGATGCTGGCTACTGTACGAGGGATATAGTTAAAACATAAGTTAGAAATTTAAAAAACCCTTTGAAATATTTTTAGATTATTAAATAATATTTGTACATGTCCTACGTGTTGTAAAAAGTGCATTATTGTTGTTTATTTTTGCCTATATCCTGTGAAGCTTAGACAAGAGACCAAGAAAATCAGGTAAGAGAAAATGACCCCCAGCTCCCGGCTTCTTGAATCCCTCATTTATGTGAACAGGAAGCAAGGTCATGTTTAAGGTCTTGACCCTGCAGTAAGATGGTCAGAAGAGAAGCAACATGGAGCAATCGTTGGCCAACCAGGAGACAGAAACCATACCAAGATTCGAAAATAGGAAGTTTGCTTTAAAGAGTTATTAATATTGTATGAAAGTGTAGGTGATTATATATTGGTTTCATAATAGTACTAAGTACATTGGATACTTTTTCTTCCATTCTTGAGAAACTTTACTAAGAAGAATATATTCCAGCTCTACCCTTGTAAACATAAAAGATGTAAAGTCTCCATCTTTTTTATGGCTGCATAATATTCCATGGCATACATATACCACAGTTTGTTAATCCATTCATGGGTTGGTAGGCACTTGGGCTGTTTCCATGACTTGGCAATTGTGAATTGGGCTGCAATAAACATTCTGGTGCAAATATCTTTGTTGTAAAATGATTTTTGGTCATCTGGATATATACCTAGTAGAGGACCTCACCTATGGTGCCTATTGCAAGGGTACATGTCAAAACTATTAAGAGTAGAGTATAAATGTCTTAACGCAATAAATAAGTAAGTGAGGTGAAGGTTATGCTAACCAGTTTGATGTAAGCATTCCAAATTGTATATAGAATCAGCACATTGTACCCCATAAATGCATTAATATACACAGTTATGATTTAAAAAAAGAAAAAAGTTATTAACTACAACAAGGGAATGATGTAATGGGGGATTGGTCAGTGAGGTGGAGAGGGTCCCAGAGAATCCAGGATTGCAGACAGAAAGTGCTGCCACTTGCCCTGAGGTTGAGACCCAGACCTCCTTGAAGTCACTGTAACCTCACTGTGTGCCCATGAAGTTGCAGAACTCACTGCAAATCTGCGCTCTGAGGTGCCAGGCAGAACTGTGCACAGGGGGGTGACAGTGACAGGCCTTAGGACTCGCAACACAGCTTCCTGGGGAGTTGCTGAGGCCCCTGCGGGAGCTGGGTACTCAAGTTGCTGCTTACTGCTGGGGTCAGATGTAGGACAGGCTGTTCGGTGGCAAAATCCTGGGGGAGGGGGCACTCCGGAACCTAGAAGAGAGAAACCCCTTCCTGCCACAGCATCCTTCCAACATCCTCCACTAACAAAGGTTGACATTGTGCCCATGTGCAGGAGAAGCATTTCCAGGCCCAGCTCCATTCACAAAGAATAGCAGGGGGAGGGGGGTTGGATTGGTAGCTGAGAGGCTGACATGACCACAGCATTTGCAGGAAACACTGGACTCTAAGCCTGGCATAATGACATGTGACCTCAAGGAGGTCCTGTTCATTGAGCCTCAATTGTCACAGCTACACAGTGGGACTCTCTATGCCCGGCCCTCAAGGCTGTTGTGAAGGTGAAAAAGGAGAGGGCGATTGTGTGTCATGAGTTACAGGAGAAGCAGCCTTAAGGTAGCTCAGCATTTACCATGATGGGTTCTGGTGACCGATGGCCTGATCCCTGTTCTCCCCTGAGCAGCTGGGTGTGACTGCAGGTGAACCACTTCCGCCTGGCTTCTACCTTGTCGTGTATCATGAGCACACCTACCTGATAACCTCACTGTCACAGGGGTCAAAAACAAAAACCACTTACCCTGTCTGCCCTATTGGAGTGCAAAATAAAACATTAGTTGTTATTGTGATTAACTCATAGTGTTAATAGCTGCAAGTTTACTTTTCCCACATGATATTGTCACTTGCCTTATTTACCAAGTAAGTGTTTTCTATGTACATGTGTGACGCCAAGGGTTACATCTGAGGCCCAGGAGCAGAGAACACAAGAGCAGGGAGGTAGAAAGCTGTCAGGGATGTGGTTCTTTGGAAGACAATGCTGTGCATTATTCTCAAGACCAGAACAGCCACCCTTATTCACTGGAATTATGGCCACCCTAAATCGGCCCAGCGTGGCTTCTGCCCTGTTCTCACCATCTCTTATTTTCTTGCTTATGAATTCTGGACATTTACACTCTAAAGAAGCTTTCATTGTCAACGGAAGTTTTGAATTTCTCAAAGCATTTTCTGGATGAAGGGGATTGAGGTTTTTCTGTGTTTGTTTCTTTGTGGCTAAACAGGAAGTACGCAAACCACTAAATAATTCCCTTGTCGTGAGTGAGCACAGGGGCTATTCTGCTTTTGTGTTGAAGATGCTGAGAGGGAAGAGGCCAACTGGAACCACACCAGGGCGTGGTGGTTGTGATTAACTCATACTGTTAAATTACTTTATCTCCATAAAATAGCGAATTTATTATGATTCCAGTAAAAATGCCAAAAGAAATGTTTTTAGGCTAGATCAGCATGTTCTAAACTTTCTTATTGAAAAAAAAAAACATGTAAGCATAACTGGACAAATTTTGAAGGGTATTGAAATTCATATCTTGCCAATTATTAAAATATACTATAAAGGTATAGTTATTGAAACAACTATGGTCTGATGTATGATTACAGATGCCTAAATAGATATTATAGTTATGTGACTTAATGCATGTGGGAATTAGTATATGATAAAGAAGGCATTTCAAATTATTGGAGAAATGATGAATTGTTCATTAAGTGGTTTGGGGACAACCTGACAGTCATCTGGAAATCATAAATCCCTGCCTTACTTCATAATCATAAGCAGAAAAAAAATCAAACTATAGACATCTAACAAAAAAAAAAAAATCAGATTTGTTTTTTTTTGCAGTTTTTGGTTGGGGCCGGGTTTGAACCCACCACCTCCAGTATATGGGGCTGGCACCCCACTCCTTTGAGCCACAGGCACTACCCAAAATCAAATAAATCAGATTTTTTTTTTTTAATTTTTAAGTATGAAGCAAGACCCAGGAGTTATGAAAGGAAAATACTGGTAATTTTATTTTTTACTTTTTTGTTCTAATCTTTTTTATTGATTACAAGGAGGGTAGTGATTCAATTGGGGGTATACTTGCTTAAATATATTTAGAATAGGCCAGTGCTTATATCTGTAATCCCAGTACTTTGGGAAGGAAGGAGGAAAGATTGCTTGAGGTAAGAAGCAAGAGATCCTGGGCAATGTAGTAAGATCCTGTCCCTACAAAAACTTTTTCTTTTTTTTTTTTTTTTCGAGACAGAGTCTCACTTTGTCACCTTCAGTAGAGTGCTGTGGTGTCATAGCTCACAGCAACCTCAAACTCTTGGGCTTAAGCGATTCTCTTGCCTCAGCCTTGCAAGTAGCTGGGACTACAGGCACCCACCATGACGCCCTGCTAGTTTTTAGAGATAGGGGTCTAGCTCTTGCTAGGGCTGGTCTCGAACCTGTAAGCTCAGGCAATCTACCCTCCTTGGCCTCCCAGAGTACTAGGATTACCTGGTAATTTTATTGAATAAAAATATGTGCTTTACTGGGCTGCGCCTGTGGTTCAGTGAGTAGGGCGCCGGCCCCATATGCCAAGGGTGGAGGGTTCAAACCCAGCCCCGGCCAAACTGCAACAAAAAAATAGCCGGGTGTTGTGGTGGGCACCTGTAGTCCCAGCTGCTTGGGAGGCTGAGGCAAGAGAATCGCATAAGCCCAGGAGTTAAGAGGTTGCTGTGAGCCGTGTGACGTCATGGCACTCTATCTGAGGGCGGTACAGTGAGACTCTGTCTCTGCAAAAAAAAAAAATGTGCTTTACCAAAAATACCATAGCAAAGTAAAAAGACAAAAAATAGCTAGTAACAATATTGCAAGACATGTGGTTAAACCAAGGGCTAATTCCTTAAAATATAAATTATTAATATATAAATGAGAATGAAATCAAACAGAATAAGGAGCAAAGGGGAAAAGAGAATGTCAGAAGCAAGCCAGGTGAGGTGGTACACACCTGTAACCCCAGCTGCTTAGGAGGCTGAGGCCTTTCTATCCTGGGCAATGTGGAGAAACTTTGTCTCAAACAAACAAACAAAAAAACCTAGAACAACCTAGTAATGGATTAACAAGCTATGGTATATGTATGCCCTGGAATACTATTCAGCCTCTAAAAAAGATGGAGACTTTACATCCTTTGTATTAACCTGGATGGATGTGGAACACATTATTCTTAGTAAAGCATCACAAGAATGGAGAAAGAAAAGTCCTATGTACTCAATTCTGATATGAGGACAATTAAGGTCCTAGTACACAGTGGGGGGTGGGGGTGGGGAGGGCTGAGAAAGGAAAACGGGGGTCAAGGGGTGTGGTACACCTTTGGGGGGGCGGGACCCAACTATAAGAGGGTCCTTATCTAACAAAAGCAATCAGTGTAACCTGGTTCTGTGTACCCCCAACGAATCCCCAACAATAAAAAGAATGAGGCCCAAAGAAATGAAAGAAGTTGCTTAATTACCCAATTAGTTAGTAGCAGTATTGACACTAGAACTCCGGTCTCAAACAATAATGATAATAGTCTCTGCCCTCAGAAAAAAGGCAAAGGACAAATATGTAAAATATTAAAAAACTTGTAAGATACTATCAGAAAAAAATGAGCATTTTCTATTTCTGTAATATTCTCCAGCTTGTAAAAGGCATCTCCCCTTCTGCTATCTCACATTTCCAAACTTATTGATGACGACAATTATCCAATTCTAGCTGGGCATAGTGGCTCATACTTGTAATTCCAGCACTCTGGGAGACGGAGGTGGGAGGATAACTTGAGGCCAGAAGTTGAGATCGGTCTGGGCAACACAGCCAGACCCCATCTTTAAAAATATTCATTGAGTGCCAGCATTAGTTAGTACATGTTTCTTTCATTACAGTTTACAATAATTATTCTCTTTTGGCAATTAAAAAAGGAAAACTATTTTGTGAATTTTAGAATATCCACCTCTTAATTAAAGTTGCCCCTAAAAATGTACCACTTGTTGAAACCTTGTTTTTTAGGCCCTTAGAAATGAAGGTTATGAGAGTGGACATGAACCGAACCTAAGTGATTACAAAGGTTCCATCCCACTCTTCCTGTTTTGGAATAAAATGTAGAATGCAAAGGACCAAAGGGAATTTTGCGAGGCAAGAGCTAATTCTGATTTGCCCCTAAATCATTTTTGACTCAACTAGATGGTTTTTTCTAAGACATCGTGGGAAGCAGATGTAGTTGCATGAATCATGCCACCACTTGTCTAAAAAAAAAAAGAGGAAAAAGTGAAAAATAATTTAACTTGAGAAAAAGGGAAGCATACCCACTGGAAATCATGACAGAGTTTGCAAGCTAAGCTTGCTCAGATCCCATTGACTGAAGGAAACTCCCTTCCGATCCTCCCCCAAGGAATCTTTTATGGCCTTTCCTCCCCAACTTCAAAGTGTCATCAAATTTTGGATACTCAGATCTCTTGTGCAACTAGTTATTTCTGAGAGCTAATTGGCATTTTAATAGATAAGGTTCTAAGCCTTTAAGCACAAAAAGCAGGAACACCTTCTAGCTGTTTTAGATAGAAATCAATTTAAAATATATTCTGACAGTCGCTGGTTCTGACTGTTTTGAGCAGAATCTAACTTTTTTATAATGATTAAGGATCATCTCTGGGGGTACCAGTCCTGGCAGGTTTCTATACCATAGTTATTCCATTTAGGGCCTGAGAAAATACATTTGAAATTTTAGAGATGATCTTCTTGTCTCTAAACTGAAGCTGAACTTTTTTAAGTTGATCTGCCTTTTGTTTTATTTTATTTTTTTTGAGATAAAGTATTTTAAAGTTTTTAGTATCTAATGTCTTGAATTGGTAGTAATGTTTACACATGTCCCTTTTCCTTTGCTAGATGCTCCTTGAAGGCAGGGACTCTGCGCTATGTTTCTGGATACTACTCATAATACGTTCTGTTATAAAGAACAGGTACCTATCATATATTTATTAATTAGAATGATGTTGGCAAGAGTGAGGTGTCTGGGACATCTGGAAAGACTTTTAAACCCTTGTGATAAATGGGAAAGAAAGGAAACAGAAATAATCCAACCATGTCCTACATTTTTGCCTCCAAAGACTGGTGTCATGTCAAGGAAGACAAATTTTTTATTAGTCAGGGATGGTTTGGGATGATTCAAGAGCATTACATCATCACTTCAGATTGTCAGACATTAGAGTCTTATAAGGAGTATGCAAACTAGAGCTCTCACATGTATAGTTCATGGCAGGGTTCCTGCTTCCATGAGAATGCAATGCTGCTCAGGAGGCAGAGCTCAGACCATAAGGCGAGTGATGGGGATCGGCTGTAAATACAGATGAAGCTTGGATGGCTCAGCTGCTGCTCACCACCTGCTGTGCAGCCTGGTTCCTAACAGGCCATGGACCTGACCAGTCCAAGCCTCAGACATTAGGGCCCCAGCAGTAATCAGTAGAAGAGATTTCCCTCACTGAAGACCATTTAAGGCCAGCCTGAGAAGACATAAAGCTGGAGGTGTATTAAAGATCAGTTTTCAGAGATAGGAATATTTATTGTTATGAAGATGCCAATTCTGTCTGGATAGACTTGTGGACTGTAGATTGGATGCAAAGGTCCTCAATGAGATTTGATTTGAAAATTACAACGGGGGCAGGGGTCTGGCTAGGAATATTCAAGTGACTTCTGAATAAGAAGAATCAAGAAGATAGATTTATTCTACCAGGTATCAAAGCTTACTGTGAACAACTGGCACATAGCATTGACAGAGATAGAGAAACTCACTGCTGGAACAGAAAGCTATAAAATATGTCCATTATGGAAAGTCAGTGCATGACTGAAGTGGACAGAAAATCAAAGGAAAGTAAATGGAGATGAAATTAAATAATTATGCAACAGTGAGGGAGGGATTAGCTTTCTTACGTACTTTATGCACAAAAAGAAACTGAAAGTTGTTTGAGAACTTAAATGCCAGAAGGAAATACTTAAAGCTCTTAGGATAAAATATTGGTTGATACCTTTCTGTTCACATAATAAAGAAGGATTTCATTGAAGGACTGAAAAATCTAACCAAATTAAGAAGTATGTTCATCAATGAAGGCTTTAAAGCAGGAAAAGGATTGGGTGGCGACTATTTTAGCCTTTGCAGGCCATGTGGCTTCTATCTCTGATTGCTGTGGTTATTTTGATTTTACAACTGTATAAAAGCACAAAAACCATTCTTAGGTCAAGGCCAGGTAATAACAGGCTATGGGTTGGATTTGATCAGCTAGTTGTTGTTGCAGACTCCTGCTTTAAAGGTGAAGAGACAAGATATTTACAAGGAAAAGATACCTTGAACACATCCAGCAGTCAAAGGATTAGTTAGTATTCAGAACATAAAAGGATCTATTAATTCCTAAGACAATGACAAATAATAATATATGTAAAAACCATGAACCTGCATTTCGCAGGAAGGACATTTGTCTAGCAAACGCACTAAAACAATGCCTTCCTCAACAGCAATCAATATTTTAGGCTTTACAGGCCATATGTTTCCTGTCACAGTTAGAAATAATTTGACCCTTATTCAGCTGTCCAAAATAATAATTCAGACTTTATCCAGAGAAGATCTTAATCAATGAGAGCTCTTACATGAATATGTCACTGGTGAGAAGGTAAATTGGTTCAACCACTTGGCAAACAATTTGGTGTTATCCTTTGAGATTGAACTTTCACATATTCAAGAACCCAGACTTTCCATTCTTAGGCCTACAGCCACGAGAAACTCTTGTACATGTAAAGCAGAAGACATGCATGAGAATGCTCAGAGCAGCCCTGCTCGCAGTCATTTAGAAAATGCGAACATTGACATATCGCTTGTGTATGTATTAGTTTCTTGTTGCTTCTATAACAAAAATTACCTCAAACTTGGTAGCTTAAAACAACAGAAATTTATTATCTTACACTTTTAGAAACTAGACAGAGGGGATCTCACTGAGCTAATACACATAGCAAGGTTTTGGCAGAGCTGTGTCAGGAGGATCTGGTTCCTTACTTTTCCCAACTTGTAGAAGCCATCCACGTTCCTCGGCGCATAGTCCACTTCCATCTCTAAAACCGCAATGGCTGCTCCAATCTTGCTCATGCTGAATCACCCTGACACAGATTCTTCTGCTTCCCTCTTCTACATTAAGGACACTATGCTTACAGGCACACTTGAATAGTTGAGCGTAATTAACCCATTCAAGGGTCAGCTGATTGTCAACTTTAGTTCCATCTGCAGTTTTGGTTCCTCTTTGTAATGCAACATAACATATACCCAGGTTCTGGGGATAAGGAAAAGTCATCTTTTTCTTTTTCTTTTTTATTTAGGATTAATATGAGGATACAAACAACTAGGTTACAATGTTCGCATTTGTTAAGTTAGATCCTTTTTGGGGACAAAGCATCTTCAGAGGAGCCATCATTATGCCCCTCCCATGAGAGGAGAATGCATAAATTAATTTTGTGCATAATACAATAGAATATTATACAGTAACAAAAATGATGACATATAGCTAAATGCAATAATTTATTCTTCATAATATAATGTTGAGAAGGTGGGAAAAGCAAGTCCCCAAACTATACAAAGCATGATTTCTTTTTTAACAAGTCCCCAAATAAGCTCTTCATATCTCTAGGCCCTTGTACACTTCAACTATGTACTTCTCTCCTAGATCTTCACGTTGCTACTTTCTCAATTCAGGGATCACCTTCTCAGAGGGACCTTCCTTAACATCAGGAAAAGCAGCAACTTCAGTCACTCTCAACAGTATTTTATCATTTCTTAAAATAATTTGTGCATTTGTCCATGTGTATCCAATAGTGGTAAAAGAATAGATTCAGAAGTTAAGTCTAGCTCTATGATGTCGGATACATTACATGAAGCTTGTGCCTCCATATTCTCATCTGTAAAATGGGGCAAATAATGTCCTGCATCTCCCAGAGTTATTATGAGAACTAAATGTGTTAATATGCATAAAGTCTGGCACTCAGTAAACAGCCGTATGCATGTTGGCCCTTCTTTACCATCTGTCTTTCCCTCTTAGTGTGTAAGCCCCAATAGCAGGGACTCTGTTTTATTTATTTCTGCATGCCTGGAGCCGGAAATATAGTAAGCATTTTGTAAATGCTTGCTGCCTGCCTGCCCATCTGAAGTGCAGCTCCTGGCTGGTTGAAGTGGGAGGTTCTCTCTGCTCACTGCAGCAGTCCTTCAGGCCTCCTGTTTGTTGCAGGACATACCAGGTGACCTCCCAACATGGCTCCTTTACTCCAGCTGCTCCTGCTTCCAGAAATTCACTCTGTACTTCCCTAACCTCATCCAATACTTCAGGAACTTTTATCTCCTCATTGAGAAGATAAAAAGTGTCCTGGGACACTCAGCTCAATCTTATAATCTGTCCAGGCCCCTCTTGGCACTCTCTCATTTTTTTTTAGCCTGCTCTAATTTTCTTCTTTCCCCATAGCCTTTACTACTAGCTAATGTGCTGTACAAATCACTTATTTGTTGTGCTAGACAGACCCTAAAGTGATCCTCAATCAGTCTTGCCCTGTGGAATTCATAACCTTGTACAGCTCCCTCCTCTTAAATATTGGCATGGCTCACTCCTAAGCAATAGAATATGGCAGAAGGGGCAGGATGTTATTCTGGGGTTACATTATGTTACATAAGACTCTGTCTTACCTTCAATTTCCTTTCTAAAGTCTAGCTCTGTGACTGGCTTTAAAGAAAGAGGTTGCCATGGATATCGTAGCCACAGGAAATGAATTCTGCCAACAACCCAAATGAGCTTGGAAGTGGACTCTTTCCCAGTTGAGTCTACAGATGAGAACTCAACCCAAGCTGACACCTTTCTTGCAGCCTTTCAGAGGACCCAGCTAAACCACTCTCAGACTCCTGACCCATAGAATCTGTGAAATAATGATATATGTTTTTTTTTTTTTTATTGTTGGGGATTCATTGAGGGTACAAAGAACCAGGTTACACTGATTGCTTTTGTTAGATAAGGACCCTCTTATATTTGGGTCCCGCCCCCAAAAGGTGTACCACCTCCTCCCTCCTTCCCTTTCTCAGCTCTCCCCATCCCCCATCCCCCACCTCTCATCTGTACTAGGACCTTAATTGTCCTCATATCAGAATTGAGAACATCGGTTCTTGTTTCTCCATTCTTGTGATGCTTTACTAAGAATGATGTGTTCCACATCCATCCAGGTTAATACAAAGGATGTACAATCTCCATCTTTTTTAGTGGCTGAATAGTATTCCATGGTATACATATTCCACAGCTTGTTAATCCATTCCTGGGTTGGTGGGCATTTAGGCTGTTTCCACATCGTGGTCATTGTAAATTGAGCTGCGATAAACAATCTAGTGCAAATGTCCCTGTGGTAAAAGGATTTTTTTCTTCTGGGTAGATGCCCAGTAATGGGATTGCAGGATCAAATGGGAGGTCTAGCTTGAGTTTTTTGAGAGTTCTCCATACTTCCTCGTGGCTTTAAACTGCTGGATTTGTAATAATTTGTTATGCAGGACCATAAAACTAATACATTTTTATTATGTGTGTCTCTTGAAAAGCAAGCTCTCTCAGGGCAGAGATCTTTTTTTAGTCATCTTCACTGATATACCCCCAACTCCTAGCACTGATAAATAGTAGGTCTTCGGTGAACATTTATTGAATAGATAAAAGAAGAAACAAGGCTCTTAGAATGATGCCAAAGTCTTAAGGACACTTACAAAAAATGATCAGAAAGCAAAACATGAAAATACTTAGGTTAATTCACATTTGACCTCATTTGACCTCATTTCTAAGACCAAAACAAAGATACTATAAACAAAACTGTGAGTATATTTGATTTAGAAAATGCAGACTTCTAGGATGGGCTAAATTTATAAAATATAACTCCCTATATAAATATACCAAAATGGTAGCATCGGTGGAGTGATGGAATTGTTACCTGCTGAACATATTTGAAGGAAGGTAATTTTGTTGTTCTGTATTTACTGAAATTGCTACCATGTGATCTTAGGATTTGAAAATAAAAAATCAATACAGTTAAAATTTTAAGAAATGCTATCCTAAAAGTACAAATCTGTTTGTTATGTGAATGTATGAATTTTTAGTTATGTTTTATTCTACTCTGTGTTTAGTCATTCCTAAATTGTGGATGACCTAGTTTTAAAAATTGAACCAGCCGAGTAATTTCTGTAAGAATCCCTCTGGAGTTGAACTTCTTTGGTTTTAATTTAAAACATTTAAAAAGCCAAAGGATACGTGCCAAAAATTAGAACATGTTTTTGACTTGGAGACAAAGCATAGTAATTACCAAAGAGGCCACATTGTTTATGGGCATGTGTGTGTCATCGTGTGCGCGTGCGTGCAAGTGTGTGAATATTTATGCATAACTTTGTGTGTGTGAACCCTTAAATCCCAAGGCATTCCATTTATGGTTAATTTCCACTCATATGACTTTTCCAAATAGGATTCTTCTTCGAAGTGATGCCATTATAACCCGATTTAGAGCCCCATGGTCTCAGAGTTATCGCTTGGAAATGTGATTAGGAAAAACACATTATATGGGGCCCTTTAGGAATTATTATCCAGATGAAATATAGCTCAGATGAAATTTAGGAAAGTTTTAGAAGGAAAAGTTATCCCAAAATGGTTATGGGCAGGACAATTTACTCATTCCACTAATACTAAGCTCCTCCAAAGTGCTAGGTAGGCACTGCGTGGGCACAAGGGATCCTGCTTCATGGGAGGTGGAGTTAATTCCACCAGAGGTGCTAGTGGCTGCCTTGATAAGGGAGAGATGTTACTCTAGAAAGCCTCTCTGACACAGTGGTATTTGAGCAAAGGCCTGGATTGAAGGAAGGAGGAATCAAGTAGAGATCCAGGAAAGAACATCTGGGCAGAGAGGAAAGCAAGAGTCAGCTCTAACTTGGGAGCTCGGTGGGAATGGCCAGTGATCACGCCAGTATAATTTCATCCCTTTCTCCCAGATTGTCCCCACTAAGAATACAACCACAGTTGTATCTGTTGCCAGCTAACCCCCATACGTTGATTGTGAGTGAGCAGGTTGAGCAGGAGAAGGCAGATAGGGGAGGAAGGAGGTAGGCAAAGCAGTTGGGGTGACACTGTGGAAAGACTTGAAGGCCGGTGCAAAGGGCTTTAGATTTTCATTCATTGAAAGACAAGAATCCACGGAAACACTTTAAGTGATATATTCTGACTCTTGTTTTTAAATGTTTACTCTTCAGTTGTGTAAACAACTAAGTGAAGGAGAAATGAGGAAGCAAGAAGTCCATTTAGAAGGTGTTGCAATAATTCAGTGAGAGTTGATGGCAGCTGGTACTGGCATGTAGCAATAGGACTAGACAGAATTACTTGCTTTCTGGATATTTTCAGAGAAAGAGAGCCCACAAGATTTTCTACTTGAACGGATGTGGAAGACAAGAGAAAGGGAAAAATAATGCATGATTCCAAGGTTTTTAGTCTGAGCAGATGGAAGAATAGAGTTACCATTTTCTGGGATGGGAAATAACTGGGAGATTCCTCAAAAATTCAGCGGTGCACCTGCTAAGCTGGAGGTGTGCATGAGCCATCCCGATGTAGATGCCAAATGGACAGTTCACTATGTGAGTACAGGGTTCATTGGGGAGGCCAAATTAGAGATACAAAGTTGAAAATCACCACTCGGCAGATGGTATTTTAGGCTCTGGGACAGAGTTAGCTCCTATGGGAAGTGAGTGTAAAGAGCACCTGTCTGAGGACTGGGCCCAGGGCCTGAGAGGAGAAAGATGAAAAACCAGCAAAGGAGGCCAAGATGGACAGCTACTGGGGGAGGGGAGACTCCTACTGCTGGGACAAAAGGAAGTAAGAAGGGGAAGGAGTGATCACTTCTGCTGAGTACTGGTGAATAGGCTGAGGACTGAGAGAGTTTGAACTTTGGACTTGGCACATAAAGGTGATTGATGAATTTGACAGCAGTTCCATGGATTGGAGCAGATGAAAGGCTGATTGGAGTAGAGATACAAGAAAGGTGGGGGAGAGATAAGGAGGACGGTATAAAGACACTAGATATAGGAAGCTCTTTCTCAGACTTTTATATAAGAGGGAGTAGAAAGGTGGGTGGTAGCTAGGGAGGAGTGCAGGTAAATGATTTTATCTTTTATGGAATATTTGTATGTCGTTTATAATAATGATCTAATGGTGGGAAAAATGATGATGACAAGAAAGAAGGAACAACTACACAAGTAATGCCCTTGGACAGGGGAGAGGGAACAAACTCTGTCATGTAGACCAGTGGTTCTCAACCTTCCTAAAGCCACAACCCTTTAATACAGTTCCTCATGTTGTGGTGACATTTCTGTTGCAGCAATGAAAATAATTTTATGGTTGGGGTAGCAACAGAAATAATTTTATGGTTGGGGGTCACCACAACATGAGGAACTGTATTAAGGGGTCGCAGCATTAGGAAGGCTGAGAACCACTGGTGTAGATGGAACAGTTAGTGGGAACATGACAGTTCACCCATGGTAACAGGTGGAAACACTGCACACTGTGCAGGTGCATTAAAAGATTTGGTAGTCGCCACGTTCCAGTTTCTTTCAGTGATTTGCAATTCTAACTACGTATTAAAGTTACACGGGAACAGTAAGAAACACCCATAAGAAATGTAAATTAAAACCACAATAAGGTACTGTAACACACCAAAGGGTATGGCCAAAATGAAAATATATTGACAATATTAAGGAAGTGGAGGAAGTGAAACCACCACATACCGCTAGTGGGACTGTAAAAGGGTGCAGTCCCTTTGGGACATAGTCTGTTAGTTTCTTACCAGGTGGTCCAGCAATCCCACTCCACAATGTTGACCCAAATGAAATGCAAATGCATATTCACACTGAAACCTAGAGAAGAATGCTTACAGCCATTGTATTACTAATAACCCAGTATCAGAATCGATCCAAATGTCCTTCAACCATCAGCAGCACAGGTGCAGTGGTATCATACAAGATTCCCAAATGTTCCTCAACAGACAATGATGAATAAATTGGTGCATCCATACAGTGGAACACTATTCAGAGGTAAAAAGGAGCAAACTATGGATACACTTCAATAAATGTGAGCTTGGATTGAGCTCAAGGATGTTATACGGAGTGAAAGAATTCAGTCTCAGAAGGTCTCATGCTGTGAAATTTCATCTATATCTTATTGCTGAAAGATGAAGTTACAGTGATGGAGAACAGACCAGTGGTCCCTAAGGGTTGTGGTGGAAGGAATGTGTAACTATGAAGGGGTAGATTCCGTGATTTGGCAAATTCTCAAGGTAGCTCTGTTTACAGCAAAAAGTTTCCCGAAAATACATTCCAAAAGACCCATGACCCAGAGCCCATTTCCTGGACTGCATGGCTGATGACACAGGCAGAACACGCCACAAAATGTTCCACTGAGCTCAGATCCCTTTGGAATATCCTGAGTTTGGGGTTCACTGGTGCAGAATATGTGTCTCTCTGCCTCTCTTTTTTTCTTTATTCCTTTTCCATAATTAATCCCAGCAGGATTCTGTGAGGGGATCACTTCATGGGAATGGGGAACAAGAGGAGAACGTATCCTTCATTTCTTCTGATGGGTCCCGCACATGCTAAAATTTTGTGATGGGTACTTTGAAACAAGATAGTCTTTTTTTTTTTTTGCAGATTAATATGAGAGTAAAAATGATTAGGTTACATTGTTTGCATTTCTAAAGTAAAGTTCAAGTTGTAGTTGAGCCTCCCATCCAGGGCATGTGCTGTGTACTCTTCTTACATTGGGGTATTAGGTGAATACACCTGTGCTATTCTCTCATGTTGGTGTACTAGTATTGGGTATGTTGATACTTGTTTTTCAATTCTTGTAATACTTTACTAAAAAGAATGTGCTTCAACTCCATCCAGGTAAATACAAAAGATGTAAAGACTCCACCTTTTTAATGGCTGAATAGTATTCCATGGTATACATATACCACAATTTAGTAAACCATTCATGGGTTGATGGGCATTTGGTTGTTTCTGTGTCTTGGCAATTGCAAATTGAGCTGCAATAAACATTCTAGTGCAACTGTCCTTATGATAAAATGATTTTTTTTCTTTATGATAGATACTTAGTAATGGGATTATGGGATCAAATGGAAGGTCTATCTTTTTAGCTCTTTGAGATTCTCCATGCTTATTTCCATAGAGGCTGTATTAGTTTTCAATCCCACCAACAGTGTAAAGTGTTGCCCTCTCTCCACATCCACACCAGCATTTGCAGCTTTGGGACTCTGTGATGTGGGATATTCTCACTGGGGTTGGATGATATATCAGAGCAGTTTTGATTTGCATTGCTCTGATGATTAGGAAGGATGAGCATTTTTCATGTGTTTGTTGGCCATTCATTTGTCCTCTTCAGAGAAGTTTCTGTTCAAGTCTCTTGCCCAGTGATAGATGGAATTGTTTTTTGATTAATTTGATTAATTTGAGTTGATTGATTTGAGTTCTCTGTAGATTCTGGTTATCAATCCTTTGTCAGATTCATAGCATGTAAATATGTGCTCCCATTCTGAAAGTTGTCTGTTTGCTTTAGTTGTTGTACCCTTGGCTGTGCAGACTGTGGGAAAACTCTTGATGCTATCAGCCTTGGAAAAGAATATATGAAGACTCCTTGGCAATAGAAGCAAGATAAAGTTTATGTCTGCCTGGGAGATAATCTAGGATGCATATGGAAAAATTGGCCTATTGTGTGCTGGGTACTGTGCTTCACTCTCCTACCTGTAATCCCATTATTTATATGACAATCCTGGGAGGTGGTTAGGTGAGTAATAAAGATTGTATAGACAAAGAAGCTTGGCAGCATGTCAAAGGCCATGGATCTAGTTGGTAGCAGAGCTAGGATTTGAACTCAACACCTCCTCAACACACCTTTCCTCTCCCCTAAATTCTGTGACCCGCAGCTATGCTCTAGGACACAGTAAGTCTTCCTGGTAGTAAATTTCTCCCGGTATCCTGCTAAATGCTTGCTTTCTCTGGTCATCTGGTGGGAAGTGAGATTAGGCTGATCTGCTCTGAGTGGTTCACATCAACTGCCTCATTTGTTTCCCAAGGCTCAAGGGTCCCAAAGGTTTGGAAACCCAAAGTGGTACCTCAGTACACCCACATTTTTGCTCCCTAGACCAATTCATCTCCAAGGCGCCAGTGTCCTGACCCTGCTATTTCTGCATTTCACATCTTCTTCTGTCTGTTGCAGGAGCAGGAAGTGGGGAAATTACTGACCTTTGACTTGAAAGGAAATGCTGAGAGAATAACAAGAAGCCAATTTAAGATGACTGTCCACCAGATGCCCCTGCCTTCTCCAGATGGCTGTCTCCAGCCTACGACGAGGCTGGGGAGCCTGTGGATCACATCTCTTTGTTGGGGTCTGGCTTCTCTGTGTCTGTGGGCTCCTATCTAAGTGGCAAGAGGCTGTCTTTGGGTGAGATGTTTAGAAATCAGAGAAGGAATTTTAAAACCAAAAGGGGTCATCTTGTACAATTTCTTCCCCAAACCCCAGGAAGACTACACTAGTATGGAAAGCTGGGCTAAGAATTAGAACCAGGTCTCTTGTCTTTTAATTCAATGCTTTACCGATAACAGAATAAGGGACCATTTCTTTTTTTTTTTTTTTGGCCAGGGCTGGGTTTGAATCCGCCACATCCAGCATATGGGGCTGGCACCCTACCCCTTTGAGCCACAGGCGCCCCCCAAGGGACTATTTCTAGAAATGTTAAAGTTCTATCAGGAAAGCAAAGATTTTGGTAACACCAGGTAGAGATACTTACCCCTTTGTTATGAAATCCTCCAAATAGAGCCAAACTCAGAAAACATAATTTCTTAGACAGATACACAGAAATGTTTTCAGAGGAAAAATTGCTTTGATTTCCTCTTTAACTTTTATTAACCTCTTCCAGTGGGCTAGGCACTGCTTTAGTACTTTAAACTCTGTTTAATCATGGAGTTTTAATTATGTTTGCATTAAAGACATTGTTGGGAAATAATAGCATTGGCTACACTTATGGGCAGAAGCTGAACTGGGTACTTGACACATGTTGTCTTATGTAGTAACCTGGCCTCCTCCTTCAAGCTCTAGACCTTTTCAGTCTCACAGCACACTTGAACCTATAGTTAAAATTCCGTGACACCCTGACATTGTTGATCAAAACAAACAAACAAAAAAGAGTAAAGAAAAGAATATACTTACTGCGCTTTGAACTTCTTTCAAAAATAATTAATGATCTTTAAATTTATACTGGTTTTAGAAAGTCTTCTGCGGGTGTGGTGGCTCATGTCTATAATTCTAGCACTCTGGGAGGTGAGGCAGTGGATTGCCTGAGCTCAGGAGTCTGAGACCCACCTGAGCTCATGGGTTCAAGCCTGAGCCAGAGTGAGATCCTATCTCTAAAAATAGCCAGGGATTATGGAGGGTGCCTGTAGTCCCAGCTACTGGGGAGGCTGAGGCAAAAGGATCGTTTGAGTCCAAGAGTTTGAGGTTGCTGTGAGCTATGACACCACGGTACTCTATCCAGCTATGACACCATGGTACTCTATCCAGGGTGACTCTGTCTCAAAAAAAAAGTAGTCTTCTGGGGATCACAAACTCAAATGCTCCTAGGACCAGGCTGGTAATGACCATGAGGTTGTCCTAAGAGGAATGAAGGCCCCACCATTTTTCAAGAGAAACTATACATCTGAAAATAATTTTTTAACATTTCTTATAGGTCAAAAAAATACTGGAGTGGTCAGAAAAATGAAAGAAAAGAGTTGGGAAACTTTGCTAAATCTTGTTGCTTGTAAGGGGTAGTGGATTAAATAGTGTCTCCCAAAAGTTCACGTCTACCTGGAATCTCAGAATGTGACCTTATTCAGAAATAGGATCTTTGTAGATATAATTAGTTAAGAATGGAGATGAAATCATACTGGATTAATATGGGCCCTAAGAAAATCCAATGACGGGACCACTCATGCAAAGAGGAGAGCATGCAGAGAGACTTCCAGAGAAGTCCACGTAAGAGCAGAGGCAGGGGCAGCAGAGATGCCTGAGGGCTGAGCGATCCCTCGGATTGCCAGCAGCCACTGGACGCTGGACAGGGGCATAGCTCACACCTTGCTCAGCCCTGCTGATTTCACCTTGATTTCAAACATCTGGCTTTAGGAACTGTGGAAGATTCAATTCCTGTTGTTTTGAGCCACTGCCCGCTTTGTAGTAATTTGTTATGGCAGCTGCAGAAAACAAACATAACAGATGAAAAAAAATCAGGACTAAAAATTAGTTGGATAGGATTTAGACACATGCGGGTCATTTGAGGCCTTTTTTAATGGCATTTCAAAGGAGAGGTTTGAGTAAAGGAAGTGAGAAGGGAAAAAGTCTTTGTTCCTGTCCACACACACACACACCCCTGTCCACACTGTGAAAAGGAGCCTCTCCATAAGTTGGATCCTGGGGGTGCTTGCCGGCTGGCATCTAGGGGCAGGTCTGTCTGTGGCTCACAGAGGAGGGACTTACAGTCCTTGGCCATCTCCTGGGGATACATGAGACTGGATGTGAGCAGGGCAGAGGAGGAGTTTGGCCCCAAGCAGGACCAATGACGCAGGACATATGAGAGGAGTGGACAGACCTGGGAGCTGAGAGACAGAGCCAGCTGGAGGCAGCACCCAGCTGGGAAAATGAACGTGACCGCAGAGGCCAATCCCAGTGCAGCCCCAGAGAGCCCCAGGCACTGTCCATGTAGAGGTCAAGGTCAGGCATGATTCAGAAAATCACGTCAGGAGGCCTGGCCCAGACAGGCAGCAGGAAAGCTGGCCAGGGATTCTAAGCAGTGGGTGACAAGAGGAGTCATGTGAATGTACCTGTGGTTCTCGGAATTGTGCCTATTCTCAGCTGGTCTGTGTAGCTGGGGAAGTGTGGCCTTCGATGAAGAGAGAAGAGTCTGGATTTAAGGAGGCAGGGCTGGAGGAGGTCACCTAGACCTCTTGATGAGCCTGGGGGCTGAGTGCACAGCCATGGGAGTTTATAGACTGTGCAGATGGCGCTGCCAACCCTCCGAGAAGGCAGAGCCTGGTGAATAAATACTGCTGCTTTCTGTCTCTTAGCCTGGATGTCCCTGCTGAAGTACAGGACCCAAGGATCAACACACTAGGCCAAACTTCAAGCAGTTGTCCTAGAACAGGATGCCCTCAGGGACCCAAAACTCTCTGTCTTGTCCCAGGACTTAACCTTTCTTAATTCAAGACCTACTGGCCATCTCAACTTTAGCAACTTTGCATATCAACTTTAGCAACTTCTCCATCTCCTTTCCCCATATTTACAGGGGGACATTCTTGTCTCCACAAATATAGTAAACTGTGTTTAAATAGTAAATTAATTTAAATTGCACACAAACTTTATGTCCACCCTATATGAAACTTCCTTATTATCTATGAGGATCTTTAATAAAGTCTCCCTATCTTTATAAATTTTTTTATCTTGTGCTCTTCCCATAAAGAAGAGGAGACCAGGTCAAGGGCACATACTCTCCTAGGATCCACTGACCATAGATTATCTAATAAGGGGACTTATTAGACTTGCAGAGATGTCCAATTTTTTTTCTTTTCTGCTGCAGGTTGGAAGAAGAAGAGTTGTCTCAGACCACACATTAAATACACAAACACTAATGAAAATTGATGTTAATAAGTATGATGTAAGCTTTCCATGTTGTATATCATCACATGGTACCCCATAAATGCATTAATGTACACAGTTATGATTTAATAAAAAAAAATCTGGCAGACTGGTGGTATAATTTAGACTTTAAGCTATCTGTTGCACTTGTTAATTTCCATAACTTCTGCTTTATATACATATACCTGTATCTTTGTTATTATATGCTTCTTAAATTGGCTAACTTTTAAAAACAGGAATGGATAACAAATAAATAGAATATTATTCCTTTAAAAAAATTCCTTTTTCTTTTGATGAGCAAAAGAAAAAGTCCATGCCTACTTTTCATGATATCTGATAGGGAAAACAAGCAAAACAGCCCTCAAATAATCTGCAGATGGGCCACAGGCCTCAGGTTGGACACCTCTGCATTAGAGCATGAACCGTCTCTACAAAAAAAGAAAAGGAAAAGAAATTAGGAGGAGCAGCCGAGCACTGCTCTGTTGGGCGCGGCTCTGGTTTTGTTGCTCTATTTTGCAATCTGGAGGTTCAAACCTTCCCATAAGGCATTATTTGAACAGATATGGCAAATACTGAGACACCCATGCTATTCTGTTTGGCTAATTCAAGCCTATTGAAGGTTTGTCACCTGTGTTTGATATCACCAATCAAACTGCTATGGTTTAACTTTATAGCTTCTAAAATTCAGGTATTGAAACTTAATGGCCAGTATGATGGTGTTAAGAGACAGGGTCTTGATAGTATTAAGATGTAGCCGGGTCAAGGGGGTCCCTCCCTGTCGATGGGATTCAGGCCCTTGCGAAAGAGGCTTCACAGGGCATTTAACTGTCTTCCCCTTCTCACACCATGTGAAGACACAGCCTCTCTTCCCTCCCAAGGGTATAGAAACAACGCATTGCCTTGGAAGCAGAGAGCAGCCCCGCCAGACAACTCAACCCACCTGCACCTTAATCTCCAGCTTCCCAGCCTTCAGAACGGTGACAAAATACATTTCTGTTTTTTATAAATTACCCAGTTTGTGGTGTTCTGTTACAGCAGCACAAAAAGACTAGTCCTCAAACCAAACCAAACCAACAACTGTGGCAAAGGACCGGTAGTGATTGACCAAATTAGAGGGCCTGCCTGGAGGCTAACCCTCGAGCTCCAATCTTAGCCAGGTATTTAAGTCACCAACAATTTAACACCCTATTAACAGCATCCCAATGCTAACCAATTTCTAGGATAGTAAAAACTGGCCCTGAGCTGACTTTCAAGTACAAATTAACCAACGAAGAGCCCCACACACCCCCAAGTCTCTATCTGGCTTTCACGCTCAAGGGCCACTATTCCTGTCCTAATCACCCCAGGATAAAGTACCAGACATTTAGAGACAGCCCTTTGCCCCAGAGCCTGCTGATCGTATTCAAACCAGCCAATCAGAAGTCGGTTCACCCCGTCTTGCCTGTTTCCTTCCACAGAAGTCAGAAGTAACAACAGCTCTTGCCCACATTTCCCTACTCACATCTCTCTGGCTTCCACAGGTGGGTCCCTGGGGTGTGTTGTGCTCTCTCCTCTTGAGATCTGTGAATGACAAACTATCTTTTCAGTGGCAGTCATCTCCTGATCGTTTTGTCTTGCCATATCTAAACAATAGCAAAACCTGTATATTTTAAAACACCTGAGCCGTAAATACCTGGCCGCTCTACAGAGAGGCTCTGACTACCCTTTAAAGGGAGGGCCTGAGGACTGCCTCTCCCAGGTGAGCGTGATAGAAGCTTTATGATCTTGCTCCTGTGAGAGGCAATGAATGGCCTCATTGTATGTCCCTTGGCCCCATGGTAGTGCCCTCCACATGGGTAATGTCACATCCTACCTACTGTACTATATTTTGGGCTGGCAAGTGTTTCCTTTTCCCTTACTGGGTCTGAGGATGGTTGAGAGGGTGTACTCAGCTGAGTGTTGTTTACTAAAGTTCATTAGCTTCTCCTTGAAAAGAGCTGCTGAACTGGAAGAGAAAGGCAGTCAGAATTAGGATTTATCTTAAAATAGATGAACACACATGCACCATATATATGCCATCTGTCTCCCAGTTTAGAATGACTTAGGGACCACCTGAGCATTCTTTGTACTGTAGAAGCAGACTTTTCTTCTATCACTAACACCTCTTCAATAATTCCTTTGTGATATTTGATAGTAGTATGAAGAAACCACTGTCAGTGTGAAGACACCTCCCTTACATGGGGCAGTCAAAACAATTCTTGGAGCCTTAAAGTTCTCTTCACTACTAGTGGGAGGTGAAAATCATGTGCATGCCGCACACTTTACTCACTTGCTTTTGCCTACAGGCTGATGGGTTGAGGCAACTCTGAGTCTGGTGAAGCCAAATCATCAAGTTAAGAGTAGATTAGAAAAGGAATGATCACCACAAGCCAACCACCACCAAAAGCTAATGACACACTATTATGCCACAAAGCATGTGATTCTTTCCATAGTATGGTGCAAGTAGTGGCCTATAATTACCCTAATCAGACTATTCCTGCCATGAGGTTGAGCTAACTGTGGTTTTTGAAAGTAACTCATGTTGGGGAGTATGGCCATTTTGAATTCTTCTGTGCCATTGCTCCACTGAAATAAAGCCCTTCCTCTTTAAAAAAAAAAAAAAATAAGAAAGTGACTCGTGGTTTATCTTTTTTTCATTTTAGTGACACCCAGTATAACTCCAATTATCTTATCATGACAGTCTAAAATTCTCAAAACTAAATTAATTTATACCATAGGGATTTTAGGGTGGATTGTACCACATAATTAAGCACTGAATTATTTCTCTCTTATGCTGGTCACCAAGGTTCTGCTGTTTTGGAGTAATCATCACTTTTTATTTCAAACTTCTTATGGGTGGAGACTTCTATTTCTCTTTTAATGTGTGAATAAACATTAAATGCTCAATAAATTCTTAGACAAGTGTGTGGTTTGGTCTCTTGTCAAATCACATACATGCAACTGGTTACAATATTTGATGTGTCTTCAGGGTAAATCCTACCGAATAATGTCAATGGGTCAAGAGTTTCTCAATTAAGTTATGAAATTGGGTTCAGCTGCCAAAAATGTGGGCTTTAGCAGAAGTCATTGTTGTCACAGACACACATGAGCAGCACCCCATTCTTTTTGCCCACATAGGCCTCTGAAGGTTATTAGTGTGTTAAGGCTGATTTCCCCAGGCCTCTGCTAACACAGCCTGCGGAGGAAATGGGAAAGCAAGACAGGCTCTCACATTTCTCAACTTACAATTGATGCAAACTCTCTCTTAGGCAACCAAATTAGAAAACTAACCACAGACAACCTAAAACTAAATCCATTACCCTGAGGTAAGCATGTCACAAGTTTTCTTTTTTGCTCATATATTTTAGTAACAGATTTCCCACTTGGCTTCCCTAGGTTTGTCCTGCCCAAAGTGTGATCAGTAGCCTTGACCGGTAGCCTTAACCTCTTCTAGAAAACTGTTGGAAACACAGAATGACCCCTGCCAAGTCCAGACCTATCAGGCAGAATCTGTGTTTTGATAGACCCCAAGGTGAAGCTGGAGAAATCCTGCTCTTAGAGACTTAAATAAAGATCTCATTTGCATCCTGTTCTTCGGGGATTTTTTTTTTTTTTCCTACCACCAAATTTTGGAAAAGGTAGAATGGCTTAGGTATAACACTGGGAAAAAAGTCAGTGGAACCTCTGGTCGTTTGAGTTGTTGGCTCTAATCTTGGCTAAGTCAATAGTGGCTTGCTTTTTTGTTTATTTGTTTTTAGAGACAGAGTCTTACTTTGTTGCCCTCGGTAGAGTGCAGTGGCATCACAGCTCACAACAACCTCTAGCTCTTGGGCTTAGGCTATTCTCTTGCCTCAGCCTCCCAAGCAGCTGGGATTATAGGCGTCCGCCACAACACCCAGCTATTTTTTTGTTGCAGTTTGGCTGGGGCTGTGTTTGAACCCACTACACTCAGTATATGGGGCCGGCACCCTACTCACTGAGTTGCAGGTGCTGCCCCGTGGCTTGCTTTTGTTCAGGTGGCTATGTAATGATTGAGAAATATACAAAGGATTGGATCTGCATTTCAACCAGTACTAGCCATGCAGAGCAAGCAACTATCAAGTCTAGATGTCCAAGATCCCATTGTCCAAGAGATAAATCCTGTAGAAGATACTGATACTATCTCCTTCCTTTGAGTCAGCAAACATTTGATGAGAGTCTGCTAAGTGTGGGTCTATAAGTATCTTTCTAGTCTTGAGAGTCTCAGAGTCTAGTTGAAAGTCAAGTAAAAAATTATGACACAAAGTGGTATCAGCTGCTTCAAGAATAAGAAGAACCTACCAATTCTGCTCCGAAAGAGTTAAGGAAAGTCTCACACAGGGGCTGACTTGGGGCTGAGTAGAATGTTTCCTCCCTTCCCAACGAAGAGACAGGAGCTATATCTGGGCTTCTAAGAGGGTTTCAGCAGCAACTCCAGAGCTCAGATCCATTGCGGTTGTGTTCTTCCTCTGGCAGTGGCGAAGGAGCAGGACAAAAGCAAGTTTGGGATAAATTGATGCCTTTCCCCACTAGTCTGTGCAATGAACATTAGTCTGGGACTTTACTACTTGATTACGAGAAAAGAATTCCATCTGTTTCAATAATGTACAATGGTTATGTAAGGTGTTATCACTGGGGCTTAAAGTTGGCAGAATGGTACACAGAACTCTCTGTATTATTTTTTTGAACTGCTTGTAAATTTCAAACTATGTCAAAATGAAAAATACATGTAAGACAATTCCATTTGATATTTAATTGCTTTAGAATGTAAGACAACTTACTTTCCTATTCTGATGCAGAAGTTTCCTTAAGATTTCTTAAGGGAAAAGAGCAAAGTGTACTGAACAATGGGTACAGGGTGCTAGCATCTGTGGTTAAAAGAGGAAGAGGGGAGAATGTATTTTGAGATGTACCAATGTTTCCACCTACATATTATCCCCAAGTTCTAAGAGCTCATATACAAAAAAGCTAGTAACAGAAGGGGATGTTGATCTAGGGGAGAGGGACAGGACATCTTTCCCTGTTAGACTTTCGTTTTGGATTTTTGAACTACTCAAATGTATTGTTCATCTAAGAAGTAGTAAAAAAGTAAGACACAGCAAACAAAAGAAAAGAGAACAAATTAAGATTTTGTTTTTTAGGGAAGAATTAGGAGAGGAAGGCCTTCCACATGCTGAATTCTAATGAAAATTCCTACGACTAACATTTGGAGGGGCTGTACACTCTACAGAGTATCCTTGTACCTCTATACTTCATCTCTATACTGCACAATTGCCCCCTTGATTTTTGAAACAACCCATGAACCTCTGATGTTCAACACTCCCCAGCTCTCACATGCTTTGGCACAGAGCTTGAACATGGGCCCAGGTCTCCTGGCTCCAGCCTCACTTCTTTCTACCATGCTACATTGCCTCTGGGCACTTGACCTTGGCTGGTGGCTGGGTGGCTGACCTCTATACATTGCCATTGTCTTGTGGAATGTACAGTCCATTCTATTTCTCTGGGTTATAATACAGTAGTTCCCCCTTAATGTCAGGAGATATGTTCTAAAACTCCCAGTAGAGGCCTTGGGAGGTAGTACCCAACCCAATTGCAGTCACTCAGAATATATTTCTGTTCACATCTTCCACCTGCAAATTTAGTGCCTTTTCCATCTTAACTAAGCACTTATCACACACTGTGGCCGTAGCTTTTGCAGTTTGGGTACAACAGCAAAACAAGCATGAAAACAGAAAGCACCTTTTTTCTTCTTCACAATTTCATAGATAGAAGATTTGTTCTTACTGTAGGACTTAGGGGGTTGGGGTGGAGATTATTGGAGGCCTGTTTTGCTTGCTTATCTTTGGTGTCAGATATCATGAAAAGTATGCATGGATTTTTTTTTTTTTTGCTCATCTGCTTTCCTTACTGTTTGCGTATTTACTGTGTAGCCCAAGACAACTCTTCTTTTTCCAATGTGTGGCAGAGAAGTAAAAAGACCAGACCACCCCTGTGGGTAGGTCTTGGCAACCTCAACAACTTTCGCTTAAGAGAAGCACTTTAAGGCTTCTCTTTGGCATAGAGTAGCGAATGGCATCACTACTCTGGCACTTTGGGGCCATTAGTAAGTGAAATAAGGACTCCTGGCACACAAGCAATGTCATCTCTCCACAGTCAACCTGATAACCAAGAGGTTGCTAAAGTGACACAAGGGCGGGTGGTGTCTACAGAGTAGAGGCACGATTCATGTCCCAGGTGGGACAGTGGTGGATGAAGCAAGATTTCATCACGCTACTCAGAACAGCATGCGATTTCAAACAGGAATTGTTTATTTCTGGAATTTTCCATTTAATATTTTGAGACCACAGCTGACTGTGGGTAACGGAAACTAAGGAAAGCAAAAACTACTACAGCTGGGGGAACCACTGGAGAGATGTATGTGCTGGCCTTGCTCCAGATCAAACCTCTGGAGTCCCCTCCCCCTACAAGAACATGATGTTGCCTTCCTGAACCATCATACGACAAATTAAACATCTACTTTCCAAACTAACACTTCTAGCAGAGGGCGTCTGTGCTGCCTGACGGAGCCAAACTGTGGTACATTTGGACAACTCTGTAATTGCCACCAAGGGGGGAAATTATGAAGCTTGGAAGGTGAGTGAGGTAGAATGGATGGGAAAGGGAGCAGAGCAAGGGGAGGACACTCAGTCACTGCAGAGAGATCCTAGATGACTGATGAAGTATTCCGATAGGAACCTCGGAGATAGCACAATCCCCTTATTTTACAGGCAATAATAGGGAGCTATGAAAATACTAAGGAGCTTAGCTATGTGCTAGACACAGTTTTAAGTGCTTCATATTAATAACTCATTTAATTCTCAGACCAACCTTATGAAGTAGGTAATATTGTAAAGCTCCCTTTTTACAGATGGATAAACTGAGGCACAGCGAATTAAAGCAACTCCTCTAAGGTCACACAGCAAATAGGGGTAGAGCAGGCTGTTAGAATTCAGACTGGTTCTGAGTTCACATTTTTAACCGTGATACTCTGAGTTACAATGATTTGCCCAACTCAACTCGTGAGTGAACCAAATTAGGCCTAGAGTGTCCAAGCCTAGAGAATGTCCCATGTAGACACATGGTAAGCACCCTGTGGGGAGGACAGCCATGATGGAGTTAGAAAGATACCCCGAGAAGGAAGGAAGGAAGGAAGGAGGGAGGGAGGGAGGAACAGTGTTGGATGAAGCAAGATTTCATCACACTACTCAGAACAGCAAGCAAGGAAAGAAGGAAGGAGGGAATGAATGAATGGATGGAGACTCATTGTCCTCATCCTCGGGGCATGTGGCCTTCCATCTGTCTGCAGACCAACAGCTCTGACATGGAAGTGCTGGTCTGATGTAGGGCACTTTCAGTAGGACTTGGGAGAGTGATGACATCCTGTCTCTTTGGCCAAAGTTGTCCCAGACAACTCTGCTGTCCTCACTACACCCTCTTCCTGTCGTCTGCATTCTTTCTTGTCGTTTACAGGGAAATTGCCCTGATTAACAAAACTATGACTCGGGAGTTTTGGACAGACTAATAATTATTAGCAAGGACAATTTGTTGAGGTCTTTACATACATAACTTCATTTGATCCTCCCAGGAGACCCTGATGTATATTATTCCCACTTTAGAGATGAGAAAATTGAGTTTCAGGTAGTTTAAGTAATTTGTCCCAAATCATATATTAGTAAATGGAAAGGACTGAAATTTGGACTCAGAACTGTTTGATTCTAAAGCCTAGTCTAATACAATGATGTATTGCTTCCTCTGAGTGTATTCTGAGTCAGATAGACAATTTCATATGGTGGGAATAGTTAGTACAACAACTTTAGAGCCTCCAATTTGAGCAAATAATCTATAAGGATGTATTTTCATATGGCCAAGAGGTGGCCTCTTTTCCAGCCTCTCTCCTGTTCCCAGCAGATCAGAGACTGACTCTGACCACATCACAGTGAAGTAACTGTCTTACATAAACTACTGACCCAGAAGCAAGCCATTGGAGAATAATTTAGGACCATATTCTGGGCCAAGAGAAAATAACTCAAGAACACAACCCCCAAGGGGAAATAGATTTCTTATTGGCAGAACTCTGTATGCTGCACAGTTCTGTAGCAATAGCAGATTTCTCCAAGTTACTGAGTTTAGACAATATCTTTTATGAAGAAAAAAAAACACGAGAGAGAAACTGATGGACTTTTTTTTTTTTTTTGCAATAAGCAACATGGATTTTTTTGAATGCACGCTCAGCCTTCTGTTCTGTAATGCAGTGCTCCTATTTTTTCTCTCCCTTGCTGGGCTCTTACGACCCATCTATTTCACCCACAGCCTCTTCTGAAGTGTGTCTCACTTCACCAGGAGGTCAGCAAATGTGGTGAATACCTGACTTTGCATTTCCTAAAGCTCAGTTCTGGGCAGCAATGAAAAACTTCATTGAAGTATCCGGCAGTCTCAAAAGGAACCAGAGCAAAAGTCCAGTCGACTGATAGGAAGGTGCTGAGACAGGCATTTTGGGGGTGGAGCCACGTTAGCTGAAGGGCAGAAAGCACCCTGTTGAGGAGATGAATTTGTGTCTCTGAGTGCCTGCTCCCCTTCCACGCATCTGATATTTTTTGAATGCCTTCCAATTTTCTACGCTTTATTTCCTGCTTAGGATCCAAAACAAATTAAAATCTCTGCCCTTTAGGAGCTAATGTTCTCATGGGGGAGGGTAGAATTCCATCATACAAGTAAATTAGATTGTGTATTAGAGAGTTCTGGGTTTTGGAGAAGCACACGAGTCAGGGATGGGCGTGGGGAATGCTCTTTTCAGAGCACTTATTCCTATGCTGGGAGGTAGAGAAACAACACAGATATCACTGTTTGTGTTTCAGAGATGAGCCAGACTCAGAGAATCCTACGTACATTACCAACTTCACAGACAAGTGATTCGATCTGCGTTTCACCGCCCTGTCACTTCACTTCTAGACCTTTGCTCTTTCCCCTACATCCTGATTCTTTCTATCCCAGGATATTTAAAAACGAGCAAATTCTAGCATTATTCTCAGCAGTTACCTTGACTCTTTTTAATCCAGGAGGTTTGGGTCCATTTATTTCACTATTGATGGCTACAAACGTATGCTAGCAACACGCAGCCCAGGGCACCGGTGCCTCTGCAGCCCAGGGCACCGGTGCCTCTGCCACACACACTGCAGTGGAAATTGCGCCCCGGCATGGAGTCAAGTGCAGGTACTGCTATGACACACAATCTTTCCTGGTCTTGTCTTTGTCTCTTTGGTCTTTCTAGCCTTACACTTGACCTCTGAACTCTCTGGCAGAATTCTATCTTCCCAGTTTTGACTTTCAGCATTCCCTAGATAGAACATGGTTTGCACCGACACTTTTGGCAAATAAGTGGCCCAATCCAACCTGGCCTTGAGACCCTGTCTGGCATTATTTGCCTGGAAGGCATCTCAGCTGTCCCCTCCCATGCCCCTGGGGAGAAATGGGGTGGCTCCCTTCTGCATCTGGTTAGCCAGCCTTGAAAAAATCACCCCATATTCTTTGATAGTTGGTATTTATCTTTGATCCTTGGGTTTATTTCAAATCTGCACAAACCATGGCTGCAATTTTTTTTTCTGTGTACTGCCTTTGTGGGGTCTTTTTATTTTATTCTATTTTTTTTTTAATTATTGTTTCTGGTTAATTTTAAAGGACAAAGAATTAGGTTACAATGTTTGCATTGGTTAGGTAGAGTCCCTCTTATAATTGTGTCCCACTCCCAAGAAGTGTGCCATCCACCCTAACACCGTGCCCTTTAGGTGGGAGCACACCCATCCTCTGCAGACTTCCCTCTCCCCACTCCCTCACTCCCCGGTCCCTCCACCTTGAATTGATCTGAGTTTTTCTCTTTGTGGGAATGTATTAGATCGTCTACTGGCTTCATATTAGTATTGGGTACATTGGATTCTTTCTTCTCTTTGTGGGTTCTTTGACAATTTTTCATAGACCACAATGAGCCTGAGCCAAATTGATAGACAGTCTTCAGAATTGGCCATTCATTAAACAAATGAATCTGCTAAGCTAATAAACTTTGTTTGGGGCTAAGCAAATTTCCTCTTATGTAATTTTCCCCAGGGTGGCTGGACTGTTGGGGGCGGGGAGGACAGCAGCTGCTTTCTCAAGGGTCCTTTTGTCCCCGTTCCTGCCACAATCTACAGAGCGGTGACCAGAGCCACGTTCTTTCCCACGCCCCGCCCCCTGACTCGGGTTGACAGAGTGATTGTGAGAATCCCTGAAGTCATGGAGCTCCATTGCCACAAGAGCTTGTTTCTGAGTTTGCAACCCAGTCCTTCGCTGAGGATGCCCGGTCCTCTCTCAGTGAAACTTCTTCCTACCTCCTCTCACCCTCCAATCCAGGATTCTCGGGATCACATCGTTCTTGTAACCCCCAGCCAGAAAACTTCCTTTGGAGGAAACAGAGGCATCCTTTACCTCTGAACGTAAGAAACACACACCAGGTGGAAGCATGGTGGGGGGGCACATGCGACACCAAAGTTCCACACCCAGCACATCTGTCAAGAGGGGGGACACTCTCACTCTCACCACTTTCTGTTTCCTGATTTCTCCTTAGCAACTATTTTCCCCCATTTTTTTTCCCAGAAAATTAAGCATAGGTGAGATTATCTTTCTTTTAACTGCTTAAAGGTTTTTCACTTTGAGCCTCAAATAAGCCTTTGAAAATACCTTTAAAAAATCACAAAGCAGTCTGAGCTTTGTTATGGGCTAAGCAAATTTGCACAAGGCGGCATTTCTGGGAGGGGCGGTACAAGATGATAAGAAATGTGAATGCAGTTTCTGCTCTGGCCTCTCCTGGCACAAGAGTGTCTCAAACCCTTGGAGTCCCTGAGTGATAGGAATGAGAAGAGCATCTTTTGTTTCTTTACGAGCCCCTTCCAACCAAACCTGAATGTATGCTAGTGAGGTGACTCTTGTAGGATGGGGCCTGGGTGTCTGGGGAACCAGCCACGTGATTAGAGGGTTGGTACTTTCAGCTCCACTCCCCAGCTGCCAGTGGGCAATGATTTACCCATCATGCCTAAGTAATGAAACCTCCATTTGGTCCTGCAATCCCATTACTGGGCATCTACCCAGAAGGAAAAAAAAATCCTTTTATCCTAAGGACACTTGCACCAGACTGTTTTTTGCAGCTCACTTTATAATCGCCAAAATGTGGAAACAGCCTAAATACCCACCAATCCAAGAATGGGTTAACAAGCTGTGGTATATGTATACCATGGAATACTATTCAGCCACTAAAAAAATGGAGATTTTACATCCTTCATATTAACTGGATGGAAGTGGAACACGTTATTCTGAGTATAGCATTACAAGAATGGAGAAGCATGAATCCCATGTACTCAGTTTTGGTATGAGGACAATTAATGACAATTAAGGACACAGTGGGGGTGTGGGAAGGAAGAGCAGAGAGAGGGAAGGAGGGAGGGTGGTGGGGCCTCGGTGTGTGCCACACCTTTTGGTGGCAAGACACGATTGCAAGAGGGACTTTACCTAACAAATGTGATCAGTGTAACCTGGCTTATTGTACCCTCAATGAATCCCCAACAATTAAAAAAAAAAAAGAAAAAGCCTTCTGAGACCTTCTGGGTTGGTGACACCTGGGGAGGGCATGGAAGCAGCCAGCCCCTTCCCTATTCCTGCCCTGTGCCTTTCTTCCATATGACAGTTCCTGAGTTGAGCCTTTTAATAAACTGGTAAATAAATTTCACATGTACCCTTGTAAGATGCATCATAGGTGTGGACCCACCAATTACCTGATGAAAATATTTCAAATTGTATATAAAACCAGCACATTTGTACTCCATGATTGCATGAACGTGCACAACTATGATTTAATAAAAACAACAACAGCAAAAAAAAAAAAAAAACAAAACTGGTAAATAAACTGTTTTCTCTAGTCCCATGCTCCAGCCTAGTAAATTATCAAATCCGAGGAGGAGGTCATGGGAACTCCCTATTTATAGCTAGGTGTCCACAAGTACAGAGGTCCAGATTTAGTATTAACATCTGAATACTAAATTTTCCTTAGTGGGGTGGGAACAGCTTTCTTGTGGTAGTGAACCATTAACCTGTGGAGTCTGACCCACGTCTGGATAGATAGGGTCAGAATTGAACTGAATTATTGGACACCCAGCTGGTGTCTGGAGAGCTGGGAAAGCCCCCTTCAGCTTTGATCTCCATCAGTGGTGCTCAAACTGGGGTTCTGGACCAGCAACCCGAGCTTCCTCGGGACCTTGTTAGAAATTCTCTGCCCACCCCTCAGACCTAATGAATCAGAAACTCTCTTGGGGAGTGGCCTCCAATCTGTGTTTTAACAAGTTCTCCAAGTGACTTTGATTAAAGTTTAAGGACCACTGCTTTAAATACGAGGACCAAGACATTTTCCAAATTTCCTTATTTACAGAAGGCAAAGATATTTTCCCAGATACCTCTCTTGGTGGGGGACATCCCTGAATCGAATCTTTCCAGACTGACTATTGAACAATAAATTGTGTACAATCAGAAATGCAGGCAGATTTAGAAAATTGTTCTAACCTGACTTTTGCTGCACCGCCCCCCCCACCAAATGAACAAAAATGGGGGAAAACAAGCTATACCTTCAGCATCCAGAATTTTTTTACAACAAAGAACAGAATGTGATAAATACTCCAAAAATGTTCCTAGGATGAATGAATCAACTCTCTTGGTACCATCCCAGCACCCCAGGCTCAGAGGCTGATATATGTGGTGGGCACTCCTGTCTCAAAAGTCTGTGAGCTCAGTTGATTCCACAGCAGGAATTTGCCATTGCAGACACTGGGTCAGGACTTACTTAGCTTTTGCACAGGGAAGTTGGTGTTTTGCTGTGCTGACTGCATCCCTTAGAGAGTCAGCAATACATTCTGCATCCTCTCATGGTTCTCAGGCATCTGCTCTGCAGACTCTGTATCCCTGGAGGAGGTGAACAATTTGGCTCCTACTAGTGGAAGTCCTAAATTTGATCTAATAGAACTCAGTGGGGACAGTCCCCAGGGCTTCTGCTAACATGATTCATGAGTCCACCAACGCAGCTGCCCTCCTTTGAGCTCTGGGACTGCTGAGAAACCCCAGGCTAAATAAAGAACCTGTTCTTGACAGGCAAATGGCCAAAAAACACATGCAAAAATGCTCATTGTCCCCAATCATCAGAAGAATGCAAATCAAAACCACGCTGAGATACCACCTAACCCCAGTGAGAACAGCCCACATCACAAAACCTCAAAGCTGCAAATGCTGGCATGGATATGGAGAAGGGAATGCTTTTATACTGCTGGTGGGATTGCAAACTAACACAGACTTAATGGAAAGAAGTGTGGAGAATCCTCAAAGAGCGAAATGTAGACCTTGCATTTGATCCTACAATCCCATTACTAGGAGTCTACCCAGAGGAAAATCATTTTATCATGAGGACATTTGCTTTAGAATGTTTATTGCAGCTCAATTCACAATTGCCAAGACATGAAAGCAAACTCAAGTGCCCATCAACCCATGAGTAGGCCAATAGGCTGTGGTATGTGTACATGAAGGTATGCTATTTAGCTATAAGAAAGATGGTGACTTTACATGTTTTATACTTAACAGGGATTGAACTGAAGCACGTTCTTCTTAGTAAAGTATCACAAGAATGGAAAAGCAAGGATCCAATGTGCTCAATACTAATATGAATCTAATAGATAAGCAACTACATGGCCGTAGGCAAGAATAACTCAAATATATTCAAGTGGTGGGAGGGGAGAAGAGGAAGGAGGGGGATTGGGAAGCTCTCACCTGACGGGCGCATTGTGAGGGTGTGCTGCACACCCCCAGATGAAGGGCTCAACTGCCTCAACTACAACTTGAACTTTACCTTAGAAACATAAACAATGTAATCTAATGGTTTGTACCTTCATATTAACCTGAATTAACTAATATTAATAATAATAATGATCAAAGAACCCCTTCTTGAACAGGGAAGGTGGTTTCTTTCACTCAAGGGTTTGTTACTCTTTTTTTTTTTTTTTGTAGAGACAGAGTCTCACTCTATGGCCCTCGGTAGAGTGCTGTGGCGTCACACAGCTCACAGCAACCTCCAACTCCTGGGCTTAAGCAATTCTCTTGCCTCAGCCTCCCGAGTAGCTGGGACTACAGGCGCCCGCCACAATGCCCGGCTATTAAGGGTTTGTTACTCTTTAGGAAGAAAATGAGTGACCCCCAAATTGGGCAACTTTCTGTTGTACTAGGAAGAACACAGGAAAGAGCTCTGAGCTCCATCATTAGCTAATGATGGGACTAGGGGAAATCACAATATTAGTGGGCTTCAGTTTCTCTGCAGGACACACAGATGGTCCAGCCTATCACTAAGAACTTTCAACTTCAGCATTGCATTACTTGTGATTCTGCTGCACCTGTTCAGTACCAAGCTCCAGGTACCAAGGAATAGGTTTGCCTCAAAGCACCACACCCTCACTTACACTTTCATATTTGCTCACAGTTCTGGGATTTCTGGTAAATTCTAACATGTTAACTAATCTCTTTATGTTTGGTTTATAAAACATATGACTAATCTCTAGCTGTTACACTGTTTCAGTTGCTAAATATTAGAATCAACCTTGATGATCCAGGTGATAAGATCAAGGCTCTAAACCATAAACAAAGGAATTTTCATCATTTAAACTATCTCTTGACAGATGGACAGTCGCTGGATTTCAGAGAGGCTGGAACAATTGAAAGTCAAGTTACTCAGTGATGTCTGCAAGGCTGCTTGCTCTAAAATGGTGAGTATTTTTAGAAACTGGTGTAGTTACTGTTGAGAAATGTGAGTGTGATAAAATTACTTCTAGAGGTATTTGTTGGCTGAACTGAATAGTCTTGAAGCTCGTTTTTTTATTTGATGACACGGTGAATGAAGTGCATGGGAGGAAGGCATTCAGATTTTTTTTTTTCCATAAGCTTCTGGATAGAGCTGATCAAAAACACCAAAGAAACACATTTTCCCTTAACAAATGTTATGGCGTCCTTGGTGACTTGAGGGCTGCAGTATTAGGAACTACATGCTCTCTATTTAGGATCTTGGGAGGACCCTTCCTTATACCACATTTGACCTAATGACAGCACAGGGGGCCATGCCAATAGTGCAAAGGAAGGCAAGTCCTGGAGCCATTACTGGTCTCTGAGTAGGGAAGGGACCCAGAGACGTGAGGCAGTGGAAGCCCTAAAAGGCTGTATTTAGATGCTCTTAGGTTAATATGCAATAAGTTCTTATAGAAATCTCACGAGTGTTCTTGGTTTACTGGAGGTGTTCTTTGTTTTGTTCTGTCCTTTGTTTTGGTCACCCTTAGTCAGGGAACCCAAACTTCCTGCTATCGATCAGATCAATGGCTGTCACGTATTCAGGACCTTTGATAGCCTAGACCTATGATATCTAACACAATAGCTACATGAGGCTATTTAAATTTCATTATATTTAAAAATCAGTTTCTCAGTCACATCCTGAACAGTCAGTGGTCCCAAATGGCTAGTAGACAGAGCAGAATAGGGAATTTCTATTTTGTTTTTTTTTTTCTGAGACAGAGTCTCACTACGTCGCCCTCAGTAGAGTGCCGTGACATCACAGATCACAGAAACCTCCAATTCTCAGGCTCAAGTGATTTTCTTGCTTCAGCCTCCTGAATAGCTAGGATTACAGGCGCCAGTCACAACACCCACCTAAGTTTTAGTTGCAATTGTCATTGTTGTTTGGCAGGCCCAGGCCAGGCTGGAACCTGCCAGCTTTGGTTGTATGTAACTAGTGCCCTACAGAATAGGGAATTTCTATCACTGCAGAAAGCTCTATTGTATTAGACAGTATTGTGGGCATTTTCTAAATACCCAGGGTGTCTCAAGAGTCACCCATAAAATCTCTATACTTAGGGAAAATGGGAAATTGTAACTAAAGGTACCTTTATTTATAAAATACCCATTAAACAACTTTGCAAAAAATTACAAAATATTCTCTACATGTTGTGGTGAATATTTTGTAAATAGAGGTACATTTAGCTACATTTTCCCACATAGTGACTTTATGGGTGACTCTTGGGACACCCTGTATTTTGGGCATTCATTATTCTTAATGCTCACACTTCTCTATGGTTAAGTATTGTTGCCCCATTTTTTGCTGCTGAGAAAGTCAATTTCAGAGGAATGGAGTGATTTGGCCACGTTCACGTACAGGGTAAATTAATCTGTTTCATAAGCCCCTCTATTTCTGTTTACATCTTGTTTCTTTTTTTTTTCTTTTTTCTTTTTGAGATGGAGTCTCACTCTGCTACCCAGGATAGAGTGCAGGGGCATCAGCCTAGCTCACAGCAACCACAAACTTCTGGGTTCAAATGACCCTCCCGGCTCAGCCTCTCAAGTAGCTGGGATTGCATGGGTGACTCCCAAGTAGCTGAGACTACATGTGTCTGCCACAACACCCAGCTAATTTTGTTTTTACTTTTTAGTAGAGATGGGGTCTTACTCTTGTTAGACTCTTACTCTTTTCTTAGACTCTTGAGCTCAAGCGATTCTCCTGCCTCAGCTTCCCAGAGTGCTAGGCGTGAGCTACTGTGCTGGGGCTTACATTATGTTTCTCTTTTTAATTTTAATTTTAATTTTAATTTGTTGTTGTTGTTGTTGCAGTTTTTGGCCAGGGCCAGGTTTGAACCCACCACCTCCGGTATATGAGGCCGGCGCCCCACTCCTTGAGCCACAGGCACCGCCCCGTGTTTCTTTCTTTTAATTTAATTTATTTTATTATTATTATTATTATTTTTTGAGATAGAGTCTCACTATGCCCCCCTCAGTAGAGTACCATGGCGTCACAGCTCACAGAATCCTTAAACTCTTAGGCTTAAGCAATTCTCTTGCCTCAACCACCAAAGTAGCTGGAACTACAGGCGTCCACCACAATGCCCAGCTTTTGTTATTGTTGTTGTTGTTGTCATTATTGTTTGGCAGGCCCTGGGCTGGGTTTGAACCTGCCAGCCCCGGTGTATGTGGCCGGCTCCCTAGCCACTGAACTGCAGGTGCTGAGTCACATTATGTTTCTTGATTATAATTTCTCATACAATTTCTATTTTAGAAAGTCTTTCACAAGGACATTCATCCAAGAATAGAATTATCATTGAGCTATTGAAATTTAAGTATAGAGTTCTGTCAAACTACCAAGGCACAGAGCTGTACTATAGAAGGATTTTCATACAGTTATTGAAGTTGTCAGGAGAATGGTATAGGACAGTGGTTCTCAACCTTCCTAACGCTGCAATGTATTTTCAGTGTTACAAAGGGGTTGCAACCCACAGGTTGAGAACCGCTGGTATAGGAGCTTTGGAGTGGGTATATAAATATGCTTTTCTTCAAGGCTGCATAGTATTCCATGGTGTACATATACCACAATTTATTCATCCATTCGTGGATCGATGGGCATTTGGGTTTTTTCCATGACTTAGAAATTATGAATAGGGCTGCAATAAACATTCTGGTACAAATATCTTTGTTATGATGTGACTTTTGGTCTTTTGGGTATATGCCCAGCAAAGGAATTACAGGATTGAATGGCAGATCTATTTTTAGATCTCTAAGTGTTCTCCATATAGCTTTCTAAAAGGAATGTATTAATTTCCATTCCCACCAGCAGTGCAAAAGTGTTCCCTTTTCTCCACATCCACGCCAACATCTCTGGTCTTGGGATTTTGTGATATAGGCTAGTCTCACTGGAGTTAGATGATATCTCAAAGTAGTTTTGATTTGCATTTCTCTGATGATTAAAGATGATGAGCATTTTTTCATATGTCTGAAGGCCGCGCGCCTGTCTTCTTCAGGGAAGTTTCTCTTCAAATCCCTTGCCCAGCCTGCGATGGCCTTGAAGAAAGATGGAGACTTTACCTCTTTCATGTTTACATGGATGGAGCTGGAACATATTCTTCTCAGTAAAGTATCTCGAGAATGGAAGAAAAAGTATCCAATGTACTCACCCCTACTATGAAACTAATTTAGGACCTTCACATGAAAGCTATAACCCAGTTACAACCTAAGAATAGGGGGAAGGGGGAGAGGGTGGGGAGGATTGAAAGGATCACACCTGTGGTGCATCTTACAAGGATATATGTGAGGCTTGGTAAATGTGGAATGTAAATGTCTTAGCAAAGTAACTAAGAAAATGCCAGGAGGGCTATGTCAACTAATGTGATGAAAATGTGTCAAATGGTCTATGAACCAAGTGTATGGTGCCCCATGATCATATCGATGTACACAGCTATGATTTAATAAAAAATAAATAAACAGAAAGCCTAAAGTCCTTAAAAAATATGCTTTTCTTACACTTAGGAGCTTCAGTGTGGGTATGTGTAAGTGTGCTGTCATTACACGTAGGTATAAGTAATTCAAACCAGTTTTGAAAGCTGTTAAACAGTATCAGGTAGTTCATATCCCAAGAAATGGGTATAGTCATCCTGCACACATCATTTTAATCTGCTCCTGAAGTCAACGAGAATCAATCTGCCCTTGGGCATCACCTATAAAGCATGAAAAATGAGCAGACAATATACACCATCTTATAGAAAATCACATTTTGACTAAACATCGAAAACTGTGTATAGTTCTAAAATGTACCTCAAGAAAGTCTTAAAAGCTCTGGATGGAAAGATTTCAGATCTAAGGAAGTAAACTCATTCGAGAAATGGATAATTTCAGATGATGTGGGAAAAAAAATGTAAGAGCTTTTGCCAAGGGGCCTTTTGACCAAGGCAGGGTTCTGAGTGGACTGGCTGGGCTCTACGTGTCTCGAGGACAGGTGACAGCCTTGCCTTCATTTGTTTTTTGTTTTTTTTTAAATCTCCTATGAGATCTGAGACATGTTTCAGTTCTATATGGCTGTTGCTAATTAATTGCTTCTTGAATTGACCACAATGTAAAAATTTTTTGCCTCCTCAAATCCCGAGGAAAGAATTAGCATAATGGGATAGGTGACACACCTGGTATTTCTGTCCATTTCTGTGTGAGTGGTTTCTCTCCCTTCTAACATCCTCATTCTCTTTTACGATATATTCATCTTTGATATTATGGCTTATGTGGCTATGACTTACTTTGGTTGACCTTCGCAAGTGTGCTGTGAGAGGACAAGCGTTATGATACCCTCGGATGTGCTGACCCTTGGAGGTCAACAGAGCTCTCAGCCCCCAGGGAATGCGAGTGCCCCTCCTCAGCTGCCCGTGAGACGGTCTGAGTACAGACTGTGAGTCCTTGAATCTTGGGTGTCTGCCCTGGAAGACAATCTGGACAGAGAGGGCACCAGCCGTACTCAAAATGGAGAGAGGACAATGTGTTTATGACACTGGGAATAGGAACCAAGTCAGAGGGCAGTGGAGGGAACGGGTGGCCAGAGGGAAACGCTCTGTCTTGCCAATGTATTTCTACTTCTAGGCCATAGGTCATCTTCAAAGCCACTTTCTGTCAAGGTTACAGTGATAGGAGGCGGATCCTGCCACACGCCATGGGCTGCCGAGGCTCATGTGTCACGTTAACAGGACATTATGAGGCCAGATGCCAGGTGTCTCTGGGACATGTTTGAGTGGCTGTGAGCTTTCAAACAGATTCAGGTTCCCCAAGCTCCTGCTCTGAGTATAGGCAGGCAAGTATTCCTGAATGCTCCTTTTCAAGGAAACCTACCGAGGACTCACAAAAGAACCACAGAACTTTCCAAAAGGTGGTATTTCTCCAAGCCAGAGAGCAAGGTCTGTGGATGGGGATTGATCCAAGAATGCTTTAACAGTTCCCTCTACGTTGGGCTGCCAAAGACAGGGACGTGGCAGGATGAGTGCAGTGTGGAGAATGCTGTCAGGATGAGAAGGAGGAAGGCAATCCTCAGCAGATAGAGCACTTCTGTACCAGGTCGGGACATTTACGGGGTGTCCCAAAAGTCACCTCTAAAGCTGCCATTTTATAAGGAAAATGGGAAAATGTAGCTAAATGCACCTTTATTTATAAAATATTCATTACAAAATCTTACAAAGTGGTAGCTGACATGTAGGGAATATTTTATAAATAGTTTATAAACTTTTGTAATGAATATTTTGTAAATAAATACAGTTAGCTACATTTTTCCTAGGAATGGTGACATTAGGGACCACTTTTGGGGCACCTGAGAGAAAGCTGTCCAGTTAGGTTGGGAATAGCGCCACAGTCATTCAGTAAACATTCAGTCATGTTTGCTCAACTCATCTCTGGTCAAGATGAGATGTGCACAACGAGTAGCAATTAGTTAAACAATTAGGGGAAGGGCGTCCATGTGCTGAGTGTAGCGTGTTCAAAAGCCTGTGGGTAGGTGAGAGCATGAATATTTAGGAAAAAGCAGCTCATGGTAACTGAAGCCTAAAGTATACAGTAGGAGCAGTATGGATGCTGATGGAGGGAAAAAGCAGCTCATGGTAACTGAAGCCTAAAGTACACAGTAGGAGCAGTATGGATGCTGATGCTCCAGCCCTGTAATCCATAGAAGCAGAGCAGCTCTCAACATCTGGGTACTAGAAGGAACCTGCTGCCACTTTGTTTCATGTGTTTTTTTTTTTTGAGACAGAGTCTCACTATGTCACCCTCAGTAGGGTGCCATGGCGTCACAGCTCACAGCAACCTCCAGCTCTTGGGCTTAAGCAATTCTCTTGCCTCAGCCTCTCAACTAGCTGGGACTAAAGGTGCCCACCACAACGCCTGACTATTTTTTGGTTGCAGTTGTGATTTGTTGTTTCGCTGGCCCAGGCCAGGTTCGAACCCACCAGCTTTGTGTATGTGGCCGGCGCCCTACTCACTGAACTACAGGCACCGAGCCTGTTTCACGTGTTTTATTTTACATACCATTCACAATAACCTTAGGAAAGATACTAGTTGCTCTTATTTTCCTCAATTTTAAAGATAAGAAGATTCGGGCCTAGTGAATCTACATGACTTGTCTGTGGTCATCTTTCTATGGTTAATTGATGAAAACATCAGAATTTGAACCCAGACAATCTGTCACCAGAGCAATCCTCAGAAGGAAGTGATAGGATTAAATGACACCATTGAGCCAGAGTTGTGGGATTCTCAGTCAAAACTAGATCTTAACTAAAGCCACCAAGCTTCAATGTTTTATAATTTAACTAAAAGGATTACTAATATTAGAATTTAATTGTGTGACCCATTGCCATACCCACCTTCATTCATCTATCCCTTCTGTAATTAATTCAACGTATATTTATTGAGTGCCTACTATGTGCTAATACTGTTGTAGGCATTAGGAATAAACCATTGAACAAAATATACAAAAGTTCTTGCCTTCATAGCATCTACATTTCTGATGAGGAGAGTCAAGCAGTTAAAAAATACATAACAAATAAGTAAATCATATAATATGCAAGGAAAGGAATGGGAAGGCTTTGGGGGGAAAATAGAGCAGGATTAGGGTTTCTTTTGATGAACAGAACTTCTTAATTTTCATTCTTAATTTTAATATAGTCAAATGTGTCAATATTTCTAATACAGTCACTTTTTGTGTCTTGAGACTATTTTCCCTACCTTAAAATCTAAAAGATATTCATGTATATTTTCTTTTTTTTTTTTTTTTTTTGAGACAGAGTCTCATTCTGTGGCTCTGGATAGAGTGCCGTGGCATCATAACTCACAGCAACCTCAAACTCCTGGACTCAAGCCATCCTCTTGCCTCAGCCTCCCAGTAGCTGGGACTACAGGTGCTTGCCACAACACCTGGCTATTTTTAGAGGTCTCACTCTTTCTCAGGCTGCCCATGTGTATTTTCCATTATGTTTTTTTCCCCAACATTTTGTTTTTAAGAGCTTCAAATCTACAGGAATTTGTAAGAATAGTACAAAGAATATCAACATACTCTTTACTTAGATTCATGTATATATATGAATCATTGATATTTTGCCATATACTGTATATAAATTATTATCACTACTATTTATTCAGCTTGCTGAACTACTTGGAAATAAGTTGCAGACATCAAATACTTTATCCTCAAATATTTCAACATGTGTTTCGTAAATTCTCTTATGTAATCTTAATACAATTACAATGCCTAAAATGCTGAAATTTTCAAAGATAGCAAATGATACCTGTGTCTCTGGATTCTGAATCTCTTTTCTTTGTCAAGCTCCAAAGCCACAGTATTCAAATCAGGCGAATGAAAAGGAGACCAGTGCTTTTGATAGTGGCTAGGTTTGCCAAGTCAGCAGTATACAGTATAAAAAAGTTCCCTGAAATAGAGGGTATTTCATCATTCCCTTCCCATTACTGCCATAAGACCAGGCAGCTGGAGGGCTTACTGTCTAGGACAAGTGTCCTCAAACTTTTTAAACAGGGGGCCAGTTCACTGTCCCTCAGATCTTTGGAGGGCTGGACTATAGTTTAAAAAAAAAAATCAACTTGAACAAATTTCCTATACACACTGCACATATCTTATTTTGAAGTAAAAAAAAAAATGGGAACAAATACAATCATACCACCTCATGTAGCCCACGGGCTGCAGTTCGAGGACCCCTGGTCTAGGACAATGGTTCTCAACCTGTGGGTTGAGACCCACAGGAACTGTATTAAAGGGCCACTGTCCTAGACGGTAAGCCCTCCAGCTGCCTGGTCTAGGGCATTAGGAAGGCTGAGAACCACTGGTCTAGGAGATTTTAACTTATTAAGGTTTGAGACCTGAAAAATTATAATTATTGGCTTCAAATATTTAATTCAAAGTCCACATCCATATGTTAACATCATTTAATGCTGAGTTTAACACCTGCAAAAATTCATTACATTCAAACACGATTTCAGGTGAGACTTTTTTTCACATTACAAGAATTCCTGAGATTTACCGAGTGCTAAAATATCAATCATTCATTACTCACAAAAATAATCAAAAGTAAAAATGTGAAAATATGATTAATTTTATAGTTATCTGTTCTACCAGCTGAGCTATCAAAGGTGGTCAATATTTTTAATTTTTTTTTTTTTGGACATTTCTTACTTTACTACTTTCTAACTCTTTGTAATATAGATTTTCTGAGTTTTCAATGTTTTGTCATAGGAGTTCATTCAAGATATATTTATTTCCCTCAGAGTAATTTTTTTTAAATTCAATCATAGCTTTGTACATTAATGCAATCATGGGGCACCATGCACTGGTTTTATATACAATTTGAAATATTTTCATCAAACTGGTTAACATAGCCTTCACGGCATTTTCTTAGTTATTGTGTTGAGACATTTATATTCTACATTTAGTAAGTTTCACATGTACCCTTGTAAGATGCACCGTAAGTGTGGTCCCACCAATCACCCTCCCTCCACGCATCCTACCCCTGTCCCTCCCCTCCCTTTCCTCTTTCCCCATATTCTTAGGTTATAATTGGGTTATACCTTTCATATGAAAGCTATAAATTAGTTTCATAGTAGGGCTGAGTACTTTGGATACTTTTTCTTCCATTCTTGAGATACTTTGCTGAGAAGAATATGTTCCAGCTCCATCCATGTAAACATGAAAGAGGTCAAGTCTCCATCTTTCTTTAAGGCTGCATAATATTCCATCATGGAAGAAGCCCAAGTGCCCATCGACCCACGAATGGATTAATATTTTTAATTTTAAATAAAAAATTGTATTTAATATGGATTAACTTGTGTTGTTTTATAATGGGGGTGCAGTTGGGGTGTCATAAGCAGGAGGACTAAGGCTCTCCTAAGTCCTGAAGTTGTCTTCAGGAACTGACGAGTTTGGTTTATAAACAACCCAGGTCAATTTTGTACATACCTGCACTGCTCCTCCAGCCCAATTGATTTTCCTTGTTGTGGTCTTCTTTTCTTACATTTCTTACAGAGTTAGATATTGATGATCTATTCCTGCCCTTAGACAGTTAGTTTATTTTGCTAATTTTAGAAATGTCAGCAAGAAATGGAATGATTTGCCCAAAGAGCCACAGCTAATAGTAGAAGAGGGAGCAACTGGATGTGACTCCAGTATTTACACCTCTCTATTTTTTCCTTCAAAGCTCCTTGTAGCATTCATTCATCTCACTCACATGTCGAAAACTGTTGGTGGTGGCAGGAAAGGCACATGTGATTGTCCCCTTCTGCTCAGACATGGCTCTCCATCAGATGGCCAGGGAATCTCCCTTAGGACTGTGCTTTTCAAAAAAATAGGATCAATAAGAAAGGCTAGACAGGCAGGAGAGAAAAGCAGAGTCTAAGCGAAGAAGCACAAATGTCAACAAGGATCAGAACCCAAAACTACTTCATACCATTGTCTAGGGTCAGCCCTTCTCCTCACGGGCCTCCTAGATGGGCTTCAGGTCAAGGTCAGTGTGTAGGAACGGGGCAGTTTTCTGTGATTGGATGCTGGGAGTGAGAGACGAAGGCAACCTTAAAGACAGACTTTAGGAAACTTGAGTTCTCTTTCTCCCCTCCAATCAAACCCAGTTCTCAGAAAATGATCTGCTCTTGGACACCTACACAATCTAAGTCAGTAATTGACCTCCCTCAGGAGTGTTCGCATTTTGGCTGCCTAACTTGGGCTGTGAGGAAACAGGGCTGAGTTCTGGCTCACTTCTACTGATCCTACAGGACCTCCTGTCCTGTCTCTGTTTACTCACCCTCCCCTGCTTTCAGGGTAAGATTTGGCCTCAACTTTCCTTTCCATTAATTTTTTTATTGCAAAAACATGTACGGTTTAAAGGACATAAAAACCTTTTTTGTTACTAGGCAGAATATAATTGATGAAGTTGAGAAATAACTAAGCAACTGAGAAATGTTTATTTTCCTGAGGGTGCTGACACCTCCTGAGTCACATCCGTTAGTCATCTAGGCCTGGCCTATCCCATTCTCACCTCCCCCCAAAGAAGCTGTGAAGGCCCCCTTACCCACGGAAAGATTTTCTAGAGCTCACAGCAAAGAATAAAATTTGCAAGGGATCTAAGCACTAGGAGACTTAGAGAAAATCAAGCCAAGGAGCAGAGAAATAAGAAACAAGCCTTTCAAATAATTCAAAGCTATCGCTTTTTGGCCTTTTGGCTAAGATCAAGCGCAAATAAAGCTAAACAAAAGTTTTCTCTTCTCAGTATTTGGATAGGGAAAAAAAACTTCCATAATCCCAAGTAGCGAGGAGTTGGTGTACCTTGCCTTGGTGATAATTAGCTGCTCACTCTCTCTTCACCCCCTTTTTTCCTGTTGAGAATGTTCTAGTATTTTTCCCATTCATGCAAGGTGGCCCTGGAGTCGCCTCTCAAACACTTTTGCAGGAGAGTCTCTAGTCCACTGGAAGAGCTCCCAGAGGGGCTTCCCAGGCTAACTCCCTGCCTTCTGCCCGCTTTCCATCCCGTGGCCCTCCTTGCTGGATGAGAGTGCTGAGTCCTGCCCAGTTGTGAGGGCAGGCCTGCCAATTCCTGGTACAGTACCCTGTAAATCTCCCCTGCCCTGCTATAACCCCATCCAGCTCACTTGTGTTAAGCAGAAATCAGAACTGTCAGGGAAACAATCATTTGTTGTCATGAAGATGTCACCCAGGTAGCAGAACAGACAGATCATTTAGCAATTCTCCCAGAAGATGGCCATGGTCCAGTGATCTAGTTTGTGAGCTCAGACCAAGGGCCCAGAGCCCTCTAATGATCTTATTTTTCGTAACTCCCTCTGCTCTCATTCCTCGTTGGTGCAGGCTGGGCAGTGATGGAACACAGCTGGTCAATGCTATGCTCCCTACCAGTGCCCTCCGTGTAATCAAAAACAACCTCACCAGACTTCCTTTTCCCCCAGATGAAATCATGCCAAAGCTCTAAATATTTCCTCCATTATCTATTTCCCGATTTTTATCATTTTCAATGCTAACATCTCATTGGGGACTTGACTTAAAAATCGGTATCTGTCTTCAGAGGCAAATAATCAAGATAGTTTTAAATTATGGTTTTTATTCATTTTAAAAAATAACGCATGCACAAAAAATGTAAAAGGTATTTAAGGGGATTTAGTGAATATAAGGTCTCCCTCCTCCCTCTGTCCCTCAGCAACCCAATTCCCTGTCCAAGTGCAGTTACTGCTATTAGATTCTGAGGGTTCTAGTAGAAATGGGGGATGCATTCAAAATACGTATATGGTTCTAAGAGATACGAGTGAGACAATACTGTATTTATCTTTCTGTGCTTGGCTTATTTCACTTTACATATTATCCTTCACATTTGTTGTTGCAAGTGACTAGGTATTCTTTTTTATGGATGAATAGTATTCCATTGGGTTTCTACGCCACATTTTCTTTACCAATTCAGCCATCAGTGGACACTTAGGACTTAGGTCGAGTTCATATCTTGGTTATAGTGAATGAGGCTGCCATGAAATGGAAGTGTAGATGTCTCTTTGAGATACTGATTTCATTTCCTTTGAATACGTACCCACTAGTGGGATTGCTGGATCACATCATAGTTCTAGTTTTACTTTTTTGAGGAACCTCCATACTGTTTTCCATATCGGCTGTCAGAATGCACATTTCCACCAACAAGGTGCCAACTTTCCCTTTTCTCCACATCTTCACCAACACTTATCCTTTGGCTTTTTATTTATTTATTTATTTATTTATTTATTTTTTGTAGAGACAGAGTCTCACTTTATGGCCCTCAATAGAGTGCCATGGCTTCACACAGCTCACAGCAACCTCCAACTCCTGGGCTTAAGCCATTCTCTTGCCCCAGCCTCCCAAGTAGCTGGGACTACAGGCGCCCGCCACAACGCCCGGCTATTTTTTGGTTGCAGTTTGGCCGGGGCCGGGCCTGAACCCGCCACCCTCGGCATATGGGGCCAGTGCCCCACCCACTGAGCCACAGGCGCCGCCCATCCTTTGGCTTTTTAATAATAGCCATTCTAACAGGTGAGGTGGTATTTCATGGTGGTTTTCATTTGCATTGCTCTGATGATTAGTGATGTTGAGCACCTTTTCACGTACCTGTTGGGTCATAAACAGAGAGAGTAGAATGGTGGAGAAGTTAAAGGGGCTGTGGGTGAGGTGCTAGGACATGTTCCAAGAATATAAGACTTCAGTAAGGAGGCATAAGATCAAGAGATCTATTGCCCAACATGGTCACTAACAATAATAATTTATTATATTCTTGAAAAAAAGGTCAGAGTGTGGATATAAGTGTTCTCACCATGCAAATGGTAATTGTGTGAGGTCATGCACATGTTAATTAGCTAGATTTAGCACAACATATGTATGATTTAAGCCATCATTGTTATACACAGTAAATACATACAATTTTATCTGCCAGTGTAAAAGAAATAAAATATGTAAAATAAAATAGAAAAAATAGAAAGCAAAATAATTTAAAAGAACAAAAATACATATATGGTTCTATACATTTCTCAAACAAAAGTACACTCTTCTCTAAGTATTTCATGCAATGTATTTTGAGATCTTCCCAATCAGTAATATGAAGCTATTTCTTTTAAATGACAGCATACAGCTACATGGCGATGCACCATCATTAATTTTGTTCACTTTACTATATTAAATGTTCCCAATGTTTTATTACAAATGGTGCTGTAATTAGTATCTATGTACTTTTATCAACTTGCACACGCAAGAATAATCTGTACGTAAGATACATGCTTTGAAGTATTGCTGGGACAATGTATACATCAAATTTTAATTCTGAAAGATATACTGTATCGCTCTGTTTCCCTCCAGGGAAGCCATAGCAATAAATCCTCCGCCCTGCAGTGGCAGAGTCAGTTACCCCACACTCTCAACCCTGCTTTTATTAAACTTTCTTCTTTTGGGAGAAAAATGTCTTCTTGTAATTTTAGTTTTCATTTCTTATATTATTATTGAGTCAGAACACCTTTATATAAATTTTAAATTTTAGAACCTTTTTTTTTTGGAGACAGAGTCTCACTCTGTTGCCCAGGTTAGAGTGCTGTGGTGTCATCGTAATTCACAGCAACCTCAGACTCTTGGGCTCAAGTGATCCACTTGCCTCAGACTCCCAAGTAGCTAAGACCCCAGGCACCCATTCATCAAATTTTTCTGCTTTTCGTAGATGGAATCTCATTCTGGCTCAGGCTGGTCTCAACTCCTGAGCTTAAGGGATTCTCCTACCTCTGCCTCCTAGAGTGCTAGCATTACAGGTGTGAGCAACCATGCCTGGCTCACATTTCTTTAACTGGTCGTATCTCTGCCCATTTTTCTAATAATTTGGGAGACTCTCCTGTATTGATTTGTGGATGCTGTTCATAGACTAAGGAAATTAGTTCTTTGATGTTTGTCTTTGTTTTTTTATTTTTTATTTTTATTTTTTGCCACACAAATGTTGTAAACTGATGTGGCTGTATATTTCAACCTTATTTATTATTTTACTTTTTTTTTGAGACAGAGCCTCAAGCTGTCGCCCTGGGTAGAGTGCCATGGCATCACAGCTCACAGCAACCTCCAACTCCTGGGCTTAAGCGATTCTCTTGCCTTAGCCTCCCAAGTAGCTGGGACCACAGGCACCTGCCACAATGCCCGGCTATTTTTTGGTTGTAGTTGTCATTGTTGTTTGGCAGGCCTGGGCTGGATTCAAACCCACCAGCTCTGGTATATGTGGCTGGCGCCTTAGCCCCTCGAGCTACAGGCACCAACCCTTTAACCTTATTTTTAATGGCTTCTGGATTCTTCTAGAAATTCCTCGCCAGCTCCAATAATATTTCTTTTAAACTCTCCCTCATTTTCTCTTAATATGGTTATGCTTTTGTTTTCTATGTTTACAATTTTCAGCCATGTGGAATTTATTTGAGTATAAGATATGAAATAGTGATCGATGTTCTTTAGGTAGTTACCCAGTTGTCTTACCACCATTTATTAAGTAATCTACTTATTTTTAAATAATTTTTAAATGCTAACTTATCACATATACATATTTTTATATATATGTAAAACATTATGAACATATTTGTATGTATATGTAAAATGTGTATATAGTAATAAAATATATATACCCATTTGTATGTGTGTATAAAAAATATATATATCTATGTATTAAAATTATATACATGTGCTGGGTCTATTTTTGTTCCTTGATCTGTCTTTTCACATAGCAGAAAATTCTCATTAAATCACTGTATCTTTATAATGTATCTGAATACTTGGCCCTGTGTATCTTTACACTAGTCTTACTCCTTTCTTCTAATTCTTATTTTTTATGTTATTTTTAGAAACATACAAAAATTTTCCTTGTTAAGAAATTCTTATTGGTATGTTCAATGGCTTCATGTAAAACATACTGAATGACTTAGGGACAAAAGACCTTTTCATTACCTTAAATCAACAATCCTTACTAAAACCATAGGATGGCATTCCAATCATTCATCTTCTTTTTTTTGTTTGTTGTTTTGCAGTTTTTTTGTTTTTTTTTTTTTGGCCGGGGCTGGGTTTGAACCCACCACCTCCAGCATATGGGGCCAGCGCCCTACTCCTTTGAGCCACAGGCGCCACCCATTCATCTTCTTTAGTGTCCAAAATAGTAATTTTAACTCATGTTCTTGTTACATGTTAAACTACTTCCTAGTACATTTCAGATAGTCATTTCTGTTGCTGTTGTAAATGGACTGGTTTCTTTGCCTCTATATTCTAACTTGTGTGTCCATATGAAAGCCGTCGACTTTTTTAATATTAATTTAAACCCTCAGCCACCATACTGAATTTTGTCTTAGATATAATATAGTTTCAGCCAATTTTATAAGGGCTTTCAGATAAATAATGTTATCATCTTCATGTAATCATAATAATCTCTTACTTTCTTTTTTTTTTTTTTTTTGGCCAGGGCTGGGCTTGAACCCGCCACCTCCGGCATATGGGACCGGCGCCCTACCTGCTGAGCCACAGGCACCGCCCTAATCTCTTACTTTCTAGTGTTTATGTAGCCTTTCTAATTGTACCGTGTGGAACCACCATAATAATATAAAATAATAATGATGATAAAAGACATCCTTATTTTTCCCTGGCTTTAGGGAAAATACTTCTAGAATTTTTCAACTAAGCACAACTGTGATGCTGGCTCTGGAATTGAGATTGATGTTATTTTACATTTAAAAATATCCATCTGTTCTTATTTTATTAAGAGATATTTTTAAACTAAAGAGTCATATTAAAATTTAACTGAAGTTTAGCGTCTATGGAGACAATCAAATGGTTTTTTACTTTTGATTCATTATTGTAAATTTTATTAAGATTTCTTGATACACCTGTGAAACCAACTGGTCTTGGTGTTTTGGAGGAGTTCCTCCTCTGAAAATCATTTCTGCTGTAAAAATTTTGTTAGATTTAAGTTTCTATCTCTTGTGGTGTTTTTATAGAAAATCATTCATTTCAGCCAGGTTCTCAGATGTATTTATACACAATTCAGCAAAATTGTCTCTCGTAATTATTTATAATCATTTAAATTTCCTCTAAATCGGTGGTAATTTACTTAATACTGTTCTTATTTTTGTGAATTTGCCTTTTTTATGCTTAAGATAACAGTCAGACTTAACATTTAATATTGAATATTTTTAAAGACCTAACTTTGTACTCTGGGAGGCCGAGGTGGGTAGACAGCTTGAGCTCATGAGTTTGAGACCAGCCTCTGCAAAAGCAAGACCCTATCTCTACTAAAAATAGAAAAACTGAGGCAAGAGAATCATTTGAGCCCAAGAGTTGGAGGTTGCTCAAAAATAATAATAATAAAAATAAATAAATAAATAAATAAATAAATAAATAAAATCCTTTGGATTTACTTGTCTTTTCTTTCTTTTTTTTTTTTCTGTGTTCTGGTTCATTTTCTACTGTTATCTCTGTGGTTTTTTGTTTCTGCATAGCTTAGATTTAGCCTGTTATTTTTCTAACCTCTCAAATAGATGTTTCATTATTTTGACTATTTCTTGTTTATCAAATAAATGTTTGGAATTATGAATTTTCTTCCTAACATTTTTTTAGCTGAATTCTATCAAGTTCTGGTATGTTATTGTTATTTCCTAGGACTCTGTGACTTGGGTGTATTTTTTCCTTAAACCCAGGAATTCTATGAGAAAGCTGACATCCTTATCATGGATTTTGTTTCTTTTCTAGTTTTGTTGCTCATTACTCATTGTATTGTCTACCTTTTGAATTTATTGAAGTGTTATTAGTTACTTTATATTTATGGTTAATTATTTTTATAATGTCCCGTAGGTACTTAAAGAGAAGATACCTTCTCTATTTCAAGGAGAGAGTTAAAGAGATAACAAAAAAAGCCATTGCAACCCAGTCATTAAGTTTTCTATACAGTTTGCTGTGTAAATATTGATGCTATATTAATTGATATAGCAACAACTGTTCGATTTTTATTTTAGACTGTGCTTTTTTTTATTCAAAGGTATCTTTGTCTCAACATTTTTGGCTCTGCAAATAACTTGGTCTGGTAGTAAGCTTATCCCGCTTTATATTTTCATTAACTTGATTTGCTAACCCTTTCATTCTGAACATCATTGAGTCCATTTGTTTAGATATTTATGCATAAAGTTGTATTTTGCTTTTTGGTCATAAGCTGAGAACCATTTGCTTTTTTTTATACTTTTTTAAATTAAATCATAGCTATGTACATTAATGCAATCATGGGGTACAATGTGCTGGTTTTATATACAATTTGAAATGTTTTCATCAAACTGGTTAACATAGCCTTCACGGCATTTTCTGAATTATTGTGTTAAGACATTTATATTCTATACCTAGTAAATTTCACATGTACCCTTGTAAGATGCACCGTAGGTGTGGACCCACCAATTACTCTCCCTCCACTCATCTGCCATTTGCTTTTAATAGACAACCTGATGTCTATTTTTGCCTTGACTGAAATTGTAGCATACCATGTATAAGATGGATATCTAGTAAATTTTTTAGAAGTTTCAAACTTACTTTTGCTGAAGGCATACCAGGACAGTTTTAACATTTTTATCTAAGAGCAATGAAGAGTAATTTTTTTTTGATAGAGCTATAGTTTACTGAGGATAGATGGTAAATAGAAGAGAGATAGAAAAGCTTTCAGTACAATGAAAGGGTTGTCTAATGGGTTGTTCGTGGAGAATAATTTTCATGTATTTGAACACAAATATTCTGAGGTATATTCCTGTTCCTTTTTCTCACACTTAAATAGAGTTAATATTTAAAACAACTTATTAAGGAGACATGAACATGTCTGAAAAGATCTATTTGTCAGTCTGTGCATTTATATTAATGATATTTGATTGATTTATTAATCAGATATTTGATTTATTGATTAATCAAATTATTGATTAATATTTTTATTAATTATATTTGATTTTTAACCCATTTTACATTCCCTAATATTCTTTTTTCTTTTTGAGATTCAGTTATAAAATTTTAACCATATGCCAGGCAAATACACAGAAATATAAAACTCAGTGTTTCATATAAAAGAGCTAACTCTTGCACTTGCTTTGTTCATATTTGTGGTGAGATCTTTAAGATGTCTTTGCCATGATGTGTAATCTTAGGATATTGGACTGAATTTTGGGTGAGGGACCAAGGACAGATAGCAAGGTCATGAAGAGATCATCTTCGAAGGTGCCTACCAGAGTCTACCCGGTGACCACCAAGGCTCACATCTCTCATGTGAAAAATACACTCATCCCTTCCCAAGATGCCACACATGTCATCCCTTTATAGAATCTCCCCCAAATTTAGGATCTTGCCATCTAAACCAGGTGCAGGTGTAGGAGTGGTTTCTTGACTACAGTTCCTGTTAACCTGAAGATCTGTGAACTGGAAAGAAAAGTCATCTGCTCCACATACTCAACATACAGGGTGGGATGGGCATAGGACAACTTCTATGTTTAGAAGACAGCATCTTCTAAAACAAGTGGACAAGTGGTCATTGGCCAATACTGATTTTAAAAGGATTGGGGTTGTCCTTCCAGAGCTACTACCAAAAACCTTTCCAGAAGAACAACAAGGAACTTTGCAAGACCATCCGGGCAAACTTTTCCTGCTGTCTCAAGGGCCTGAATTCTTGCTCAGCCTGCCCATTTTTGAGCCTGTCACTCAGAAGAGAGATAGGATTACTTTGCTTGACTTTTACCCATCAGGGTCTGCTCCTTGCTCTGGAAATGAGACCCGAGTCTCCTAAACCCCATCAGCTAAGTACAAGTGTATAAGTCTAGGAATCGGAGCATCAGGGATCCTTTAAGAAGATAGAGGGACCTGTAACTGCTGGCATGCAACTTATAAATCTTAAATAGGTGGCTTTCTATCATTTCTGGGTGCTGTACATTTGGAACTCCTACAATGCTACTGTAATGTATACAATAGCTTTTTCCTTTATTCTACTTAGCACATAATAGGCTATTTCAATTTGAAGTCTTGTATTTTCCTTCAGCTATGAAATTGTTTCATATGTTGTTTTGTGATACTTTTTCTCCCATGGTTTCTTAAATTTTGCCTTTAGATTGTCTGAGTTGTTTCTGAAGTAAATGACAGCCTCTATCAAATTCCCAGTTCAGGCTCCATACTCATTCTTTCATTAACTTATTCAAATCATTTAGTAAAATTTCATTAAATAGTATTATACAATAGGCACTAAGCTATGTGCTAATAGGAATATAAGTAAGATAAAATATGTATTATCTTTGCCCTCAAATAGCACACAGTCTAGGGAGGAAGATGCTGTTTTGTTTTGTTTTTTTTAATTTTGTTTTTGTTTCTTTTTGCTCTGTCACCCAGGTTGGAGTACAGTGGCATAATCACCTCACTGCAGCCTCCAACTCCTGGGCTGAAGTGCTCCTCCCACCCCAACCTCCCAAATAGCTAGGACTACAGGCAAACTCCACCATGCACAACTGTTTACTTTTTGAAATGGGGTCTCACTATGTTGCCCAGGCTGGCCTTGCACTCCTGGCCTCAAGTGACCCTCCTGCCTCAGACTCCCCAAAATGCTGAAATTACAGACTAAAGTCACCATGCCCAGCCAAGGAAGATACATTTTTAAATAAGTAAGTGCTAAGCTCTGTATAGTGTTGTAGTTGAAATATGTGCAGAACAGAATTGGAGCATAAAGGAGTGAACTTGGCAATGGACAGAGAGGACTTCATACAGAAGTGCTGAGTAGGTGTTCACCTGCTGGGTGGTGGGTAGGAAGTCAGGGCATTCCAGGCAGGAAAAGCAGAGTGAGAATGATGCTTTGGGGGGAATTGCAGGGAGTCTGAGATGTAGGTGTAGGGTGGTAGTGTGAAATAAAGAGGAAGAATCCAGCATTGAAGGGTCTCAGACACCAGGCTACAGGGTTTCAACTTTACCCTGTAGGTACTGGGCTGCCACTAAAAGGTTTTTAATCCAGAGAGTGCTCTTGCCATAATCAGGTGTTAGATATATCAGACTGGTTATGATACAGAGCATGGACTGAGGCGTCAGAGCTAAGCAAACTAGTTACAATAATGTCATTATACTTCAAGTAAGGGGTAGTGATTACATGATCTGAAGTCACAGACAAGGGAATGAAAAAAATACAGGGTGGCTATAATAGACAACTATTTAAAATTACACACAAACTTTCTGGACACCCTGTATAAATGATATGATGAAGGTTGCACAAATGCAACTTAATTAGCTGCTGAGACAAAGGAATATCCAGAGTGACAGTCAGGGTCTTGGCTGGGAGAGTGGCTCAGCTTTGATGCCACTCTCTGAAGGACTAATGCAGGAAGAGCAGCTGCAAAGTTTTCTGGGAGAAGATAATTGTGGTTCTTTGTGTGATGTATTTAATTTACATGCCCGTGGGACATCCAATAGACACCTACCAGGCAGTTGTATGTCCTTATGTACACACACACACTCACACATACATACACTAGGGCACAGGAAAGGTCGCTAGACTGTTGATATCAGTTTCAGATGCATTTGACATATACGTGTTAGGAGAAGACTTGAGGATTAAGGAAATTACCCAGGGATTGAATAAAGAATTAGAAGAGATTTAGAAAAGGACGCAGGACAAACTCCTGGAACAAATTAGTAGTCACCTGATAAATTTACTTTTAGTTAAGGAATTTCAACTTATATGACTTGCTTGACCAATTTGGGTTTATAAACACAGTCACATCTATTTTCCCAACTAATTCTTGAGTTCTCACATGCCAGCAAGACTGTATCTATCCTAGAACTCCTCCTGTCATCTCATCTATGTTTGGGTTGAGAATTTAATCAGTTTCTTCTCAAGAGACTCCCTGCCCCCACTGGCAAAATATCTAGCCAGCTGCCCAAGTAACAACAAAAATCAGGAAGTCATTCTTAATCCTTCTTTTTCCCTTATTCCCTGCCAGACATCCAATCCATTCACAAGTTTTATTGACTCTGCCTCTAAAATATGCCTTAAATGTACCCTTTTCTCCATGGCCACCACCACCCCAATGCAAGCCACTATCAGCTCTTGCTTGGTATCTTAGTCCATTCAAATTGCCACAAACTGAGCAGCATATAAGCAACTGAAATTCATTTCTCACAGTCTGGAGGCCGGGAAGTCTCAGATTAAGGCACAGACTTGGCATCAGGTGAGGGCTCCCTTTCTGGTTCACAAAAGGAGACTTCATGCTGCATTTGCACATGCAGGAAGGGGTGAGAGGTCTCTCTGAGGCCTCTTTTATAAATAAGGGCACTAATCCCATTCATGAGGGCCCCACTTTTATGGCCTAATCACCCCCCAGTAACCCCATTTCTTTCTTCCTTTTTCGTTTTTTATTAAATCATAGCTGTGTACATTAATGCAATCATGGGGCAGCATGCACTGGTTTTATATACAACTTGAAATATTTTCATCAAACTGGTTAACATAGCCTTCCTGGCATTTTCTTAGTTATTGTGTTAAGACATTTATATTCTACATTTAGTAAGTTTCACACGTACCCTTGTAAGATGCACCGTAGGTGTGGTCCCACCAATTAGCCCCATTTCTTAATGCCATCTATCATCTCGGGGGTTAGGATTTAACATATAAATCTGGGGGACACAAACTTTCAGACCACAGCACCTGGACAGTTGCAATGACCAACAAGTTTTCTCCTTTCATTCTTGCCCAGCTAAAATTCATTGTCCTTGTAACAGTCCAAGGCGTCTCTTTAGAAGCTAAGTCACATCATGTCATTCCTCTGTTTAAATGCTTCCAGTGCTTCCCACGGCACTTTAAAAAAAAATCCAGTGTTCTTACCACCTGCTACAAGGCCTTGATGACCATTCTCCTGTGTATTTTTCTTTCCTAACCTCTTCTTCTATGACTGTACCATGTCCTAACCCACTCTACTCCCCAACTCACTATGTTCCAGACTTCTGCAGAACACCAAGTTATTCCTAATTAGGACATTTCCACTGATCACCCACCCCACCCACTAGCCAGAAGGCTCTTCCTGTTGCTCTGCCCATGGCAATAATAAGTCTTATTATGCATGTCACTTCCTCACAGAGACTCTTGCCTACCTAAATTAAAATAGCACCAAGTATCCTTAAACGATAGTACTCACTACTCCTTTTATCTATCTATGATCAGAGACAAAATATACCAGGCAATAAAGGAGAGGATTTTATTGAGGCTATTGCAATAGAGAGAACAATCGTGAATGAGGAATGTCTCAAAGGAAAGGAAAAGGACCAAGTTTTAGAGCAGTAAGTAAACAAGGAAGTTGTCAGCCTTTTTTAGGGGAGTTATGAGGAAGGACAATGGGAATTACAAAAGAGCGGGTGGGCTTTTGTGCCTATTTCCTAGAACACAGTGAGATTTCTCAATCACTGGCATGTTTTCTTTTTTTTATTGTTGGGAATTCATTGAGGGTACAATAAGCCAGGTTACACTGATTGCATTTGTTAGGTAAAGTGCAATCGTGTCTTGCCCCCAGAAGGTGTGGCACACACCAAGGCCCCACCCCCTCCCTCCTTCCCTCTCTCTGCTTTTCCTCCTCCCCACCACCCATGATCATAATTGTCCTTAATTGTCCTCATATCAAAATTGAGTACATAGGATTCATGCTTCTCCATTCCGGTGATGCTTTACTAAGAATAATGTCTTCCACTTCCATCCAGGTTAATACGAAGGATGTAAAGTCTCCATTTTTTAAAATAGCTGAATAGTATTCCATGGTATACATATACCACAGCTTGTTAATCCATTCCTGGGTTGGTGGGCATTTAGGCTGTTTCCACATTTTGGCGATTGTAAATTGAGCTGCAATAAACAGTCTAGTACAAGTGTCCTTATGATAAAAGGATTTTTTTCCTTCTGGGTAGATGCCCAGTAATGAGATTGCAGGATCAAATGGGAGGTCTAGCTTGAGCGCTTGGAGGTTTCTCCGTACTTCCTTCCAGAAAGGTTGTATTAGTTTGCAGTCCCACCAGCAGTGTAAAAGTGTTCCCATCTCTCCACATCAACGCCAGCATCTGCAGTTTTGAGATTTTGTGATGTGGGCCATTCTTGCTCGGGTTAGATGATATCTCAGGGTGGTTTTAATTATAATTCTCTAATAGATAGGGATGATGAACATTTTTTCATATGTTTGTTAGCCATTCATCTGTCTTCTTTAGAGAAGGTTCTATTCATGTCTCTTGCCCATTGATATATGGGACTGTTGGCTTTTTTCATGTGGATTAATTTGCGGTCTCTATAGATCCTAGTTATCAAGCTTTTGTCTGATTGAAAATATGCAAATATCCTTTCCCATTGTGTAGGTTGTCTCTTTGCTTTGGTTGTTGTCTCCTTAGCAGTACAGAAGCTTTTCAGTTTAATGAAGTCCCATTTGTTTATTTTTGTTGTTGCAATTGCCATGGCGATCTTCTTCATGAAGTCTTTCTGTGGGCCAATATCTTTTAGTGTTTTTCCTATGCTTTCTTTGAGGATTTTTATTGTTTCATGCCTTAAATTTAAGTCCTTTATCCATCTTGAATCAATTTTTGTGAGTGGAGAAAGGTGTGGGTCCAGTTTCAGTCTTTTACATGTGGATATCCAGTTCTCCCAACACCGTTTATTGAATAGGGAGTCTTTCCCCCAAGGTACGTTCTTGTTTAGTTTATCAAAGATTAGGTGGTTGAAGATGTTAGTTTTATTTCCTGGTTTTCTGTTCGATTCCAAGTGTCTATGTCTCTATTTTTGTGCCAGTACCATGCTGTCTTGACCACTACGGTTTTGTAGTATGACCTAAAATCTGGTATGGTGATGGCCCCAGCTTTATTTTTATTACTAAGAACTGCCTTAGCTGTATGGGTTTTTTTTCTGGTTCCATACAAAACACAGAATCATTTTTTCCAAATCTTGAAAGTACAATGTTGGTATTTTAATAGGAATGGCATTGAATAGGTAGATTGCTTTGGGAAGTAAAGACATTTTAACAATGTTGATTCTTCCCATCCATAAGCATGGTATGTTCTTCCATTTGTTAATATCCTCTGCTATTTCCTTTCTGAGGATTTCATAATTTTCTTTATAGAGGTCCTTCACCTCTATAAAGGTGGTCCTTCACCTCCCTCATATATTCCCAGGTATTTCATTTTCTTTGAAACTATGGTGAAAGGAGTTGTGTCCTTAATTAGCTTCTCATCTTGACTGTTATTGGTGTATACAAAGGCTACTGACTTGTGGGCATTGATTTTATATCCTGAGACATTACTGTATTTTTTGATGACTTCTAGGAGTCTTGTGGTTGAGTCTTTGGGGTTCTCTAAGTATAAGATCATGTCGTCAGCAAAGAGGGAGAGTTTGACCTCCTCTGCTCCCATTTGGATTCCCTTTATTTCCTTGTCTTGCCTAATTGTATTGGCTAGAACTTCCAGTACTATGTTGAATAGTAAAGGTGACAGAGGACAACCTTGTCTGGTTCCAGTTCTAAGAGGAAAAGCTTTCAGTTTTACTCCATTCAGTAAAATATTGGCTGTGGGTTTGTCATAGATAGCTTCAATCAGTTTTAGAAATGTGCCACCTATGCCTATACTCTTCAGTGTTCTAATTAGAAAAGGATGCTGGATTTTAATGAATGCTTTTTCTGCATCTATTGAGAGGATCATGTGATCTTTATTTTTGCCTCTGTTAATAAGGTGGATAATGTTTATGGACTTGCATATGTTAAATCAGCCTTGCATCCCAGGGATGAAACCTACTTGATCATGGTGTATGACTTTTTTGATGATAACCTGTAATCTATTGGCTAGGATTTTGTTGAGAATTTTTGCATCTGTATTCATGAATGAGATTGGTCTGAAATTCTCTTTTTGGTTGGGTCTTTTTCTGGTTTTGGTATCAGGGTGATATTTGCTTCATAGAATGTGTTGGGGGAGATTCCTTCTTCCTCAATTTTTTTGGAATAATTTCTGCAGTACAGGAATAAGCTCTTCCTTGAAGGTTTGATAGAATTCTGGTGTGATGCCATCTGGACCAGGACATTTTTTTGTTGGAAGCTTTTTTATTGTTTCTTTGATCTCAGTGCTTGAAATTGGTCTGTTTAGGAGCTCTATTTCTTCCTAGCTAAGTCTAGGGACAGGGTATGATTCCAAATATTGATCCATTTCCTTCACATTGTCAAATTTCTGGGCATAGAGTTTCTGGTAGTATTCAGAGATGATCTCTTGTATCTTTGTGGGATCAGTTGTTATTTCTCCTTTATCATTTCTGATTGAGGTTACTAGAGATTTTACTTTTTTATTTCTCGTTAGTCTGGCCAATGGTTTATCTATTTTATTTATTTTTTCAAAAAACCAACTCCTTGTTTCATTAATTGTCTAAACGATTCTTTTGTTTTCAATTTCATTGATCTCTGATTTGATTTTGGATATTTCTTTTCTTCTACTGAGTTTAGGCTTAGATTGTTCTTCTTTTTCCAATTCTATAAGATGGCTTGTGAGTTTGTTGATGTGCTCTCTTTCTGTTTTTCAAATGTAGGCATCTAATGCGATAAATTTTCCTCTCAAAACTGCTTTTACAGTATCCCACGGGTTTTGGTAGCTTGTGTCTTCATTGTTGTTATGCTCAAGGAAGTTAATGATTTCCTGTTTTATTTCTTCCTGCACCCATGTGTTGTTCAACAGAAGGTTGTTTAATTTCCATGCCTTTGTGTGGGGTCGAACGTTTTTGTTAGAGTTGAGTTCCACCTTTAGTGCCTTATGGTCTGAGAAGATACAAGGTAAAATTTCAATTCTTTTCATTCTGTTGATATTTGTTTTGTGTCCCAGGATATGATCGATTTTGGAGAATGTTCCATGGAGTGATGAGAAGAATGTATATTCTTTATCTTTGAGATGGAGTGTTCTATATGTGTCTATGAAGTACAGTTGTTCTAGGGTCTTATTTAAATCTCTTATATCTTTGTTTAATTTCTGTTTAGAGGATTGTCCAGCTCTGTAAGAGGAGTGTTAAAGTCCCCTGTTATTATGGTATTATTGGATATCATATTGCTCAGACTGAGTAAGGTCTGTTTCAAGAATCTGGGAGCATTTAAATTGGGTACATAAATATTTAGAATTGAAGCGTCTTCTTGTTGTATTTTTCCCTTGACCAATATAAAGTGACCATCTTTGTCTTTTTTGACTTTAGTTGCTTTAAATCCACATGTATCTGAAAATAAGATTGCAACTTCTCTTTTCTTCTGCATTCCATTTGCCTGAAAAATTGTCTTCCAACCCTTGACTCGGAGTTTTAATTTGTCTTTTGAAGCCAGGTGTGTTTCTTGCAAACAGCAAATGGATGGCTTGTGTTTTTTAATCCAGTTGGCCAATCTATGTCTCTTCAGTGGGGAATTCAAGCCATTAACATTTATTGAGATAATTGATAAGTGTGGTAGTATTCTATTCATCTTATTTTGTGAGAGTCCATTGCTTAGTTTTATCTTTTGCATCAGTGTGGAGGTTAGGTTCTATCCTTTAATTTCTGAGTTCTTACTTTGCTGCTGATCCATTGTGATGGTCAGTGTGTAGAACAGGTTGAAGTATTTCCTGTAGAGCTAGTCTTGTTGTGGCAAATTTCCTCAATGTTTGTATATCCATAAATGATTTGATTTCTCCATCAATTTTAAAGCTTAGCTTAGCAGGGTACAGAATTCTGGGCTGAAAATTGTTCTGTTTAAGTAGATTGAAGGTAGATGACCATTGTCTTCTTGCTTGGAAAGTTTCACTAGAGAAGTCTGCGGTCACGCTGATGGATTTGCCCCTGTACGTCAACTGGTGCTTACTCCTGGCAGCTTGCAGAATCTTTTCTTTGGTCTTGACTTTGGACAGGTTCATCACAATGTGTCTTGGAGAAGCTCGGTTAGAGTTGAGGAGACCTGGGGTCCAACATCCCTCTGAAAACAGTGTGTCAGAATCTTTGGTTATATTTGGGAAGTTTTCATTTATAATATTCTCTAGTATGGCTTCCATTCTTCTGGGGCATGCTTCTTCCCCTTCTGGGATTTCTATAACTCATATATTGGAATGCTTCATAAAGTCCCATAATTCTGACAGTGAATGTTCTGCTTTCTCTCTCTTCTTTTCTGCCTCTTTAACTATCTGAGTTATCTCAAGAACTTTGTCCTGTACCTCCAAAATTCTTTCTTCTGCATGCTCTAACCTGTTGCTGATACTTTCCATTGCATCTTTAATTTCCCTAATTGACTGCTTCAGTTCCTTCAGCTCCGCTATATCCTTTCTATATTCTTCATATTATTCATCTCTTATTTGATTCTGTTTTTGGATTTCCTTTTGGTTATTTTCTACTTTATTAGCAGTTTCCCTCACTGTTTCCATCATTTCCTTCATTGTTTTCATCATGTGTATTCTAAATTCCCTTTCTGTCATTCCTAACATTTCTCTATAGGTGGAATCCTCTGCAGTAGCTACCTCATGGTCCCTTGGCGGGGTTGCTCTGGACTGGTTCTTCATGTTGCCTGGAGTTTTCTGCTGATTCTTCCTCATGAGTGATTTCTTTTATCTGTTTCCTTGCCCTAATTTTCCTTTCACTTCCTCTTGCTCTTTAAGTTCCCATGCCTGTGGACTAAGGTTACGATGAGTCCTTTTGGTACAGGACCAGAAGGATGAGAAGGTTGAAGAGCAAGAATGGATAAAAGAACAAAAAGAAATAGAGAAAGAGAGGGGGTGAGTAAAATAGAATAATGACAAAAAGAAGAGAGGCACAGAAAGAGGGAGACAGAGCAATATAGGCGTACAGTAGGGTACTTTGACACAACCTTAAAAAAAAAAAACCCAACCTCTGGAGGTGCCCGGGTGGGTGGTTCCCTTGAGGTCAGCAGCTCTTTGCTAACCTGAGCAGACACAGTACCCCACCTCCACCAAGTAGAGAAGAAAGACAAAAATGCTATAAATCTAACCAAAACAAGCAAACAGAAAACTTTACGGGATAAAATTGGGTGAAAAACCAAATAATAGGGGTAGAAAACATTAGCAAAAATGAAGTTCTAGTTATTGAAAAAGGTAGCAATGGGAAATTGTATTTAAACTAGAAAAATGGAGAAGGAAAAGAAAGAAAAAAAGTAAATGAAAAAATCTGTACAGAAAAGGTTGAAATTAAAAAACAAAACAACAACATCAAAATAAACAGCAACAAACAAAAACAAACAAAAAAACAACCAAAAACAAAGCAGTATATATATCTTGTTGAATATTGTCTGGGCAACAGGTGGTTTTCTGGGGTATGAGATGTTAATCACAATGCTGATACGACTGGAGGCCTCCACTGATTTCTCAAACCCTACAGGGTGGACACCCTAAATCTCTCTTTAGCCCTTTTAAAAGGCACTTTGAACTTCTAAACTTGGCTAAGCAGTAGCTTTCCCAGGAAAGTGCTTGTCACTGAGATCACTGCTGAAGTGGCTATCCACTTACCCAGTGTGCCAGAACCAGTCTCACTCTGCCCCTGAGGTTTAAGGCTTTAAGGCAGCTCAGTCCCTGCCTTTAGGCTGCTCAGTCACTAGGTTACTAGCTCCCACCCGATCCTTGCTCTGTGACCCTGAGGGCAGAGCTTGCCGGGGCAGTTCTCTCACAATGGCTCCCTGTGGCCCACAGCCAAACACTATTAGCTTTGTCTGGCTCAGCGGCTCAGTCTGGGGCCCTAGACAATGCCCAAAGTTCTCCGCACTCTTGCTCAAGCTGTCCCCAAGGCAGTTCAACTGAGTTCCAAGTTCAAAAACACCAAAAAAGTTCACAGGTAAGGCCTTTCCAGTTTGCAGTCTCGCTGCTGCTATACTTACAGTTGCCAGTGGGATTAGACGGTTCGAACACATGCGACCACTTGCCAGTTTTCCACTGTTTTTGTCCTCCTCTTGGGGCCCAGAAGTCTCTCACTGACTCCCTGTATCTTCGAAGGGATGATTATAGGAAGATCCCACCAGCCAGAGATGCCTGGAGTCTTATCTCCCCAGACTCCCGGTGCCCAGATGCAGGGAAGCTGTTACTCGGCTGCCATTTTGCTCTGAACCCTCTATCACTGGCACTTTCTGTGACAATGGAGCTCAAAGTTCAACATTCTCTCTCTCTTTCTCTCTTCCTATTTATTTCTGTTGATAAATTTACAAATATTTAATGTGGTTTCAGCAGGATTAAATTAGATGCCCAAGAGATCACTTCTGGTTTAAAAAAAAAAAAAATTTTAAAAATGGTATGTTGGGTATCTTCTTACCATTTACTTGGAATTGGGTCTCACCTACATATCACCAGTCTTTAGATTAATATCCAAAGATATTAATACTGAGAATGTTCAACGATAGATCCAGAGATTAATCTAGCCTTAAATTGTGAAGGTAGTAAAGACAAGTCTAAAAGATAAGACTTCAAAGGGCCCAAATTTCATAAAGTCAGATTTCCAAGACAATACTACATACAACTATATAAAATCACAAAACATTAGAACTGTTGGAGACCTCAACTATTCCAAACCCCTAATTTTACAAATGAAGAAACTGACACCTGGGGAAAGTGAAGTAGCTTGTCCAAGAGGACAAGGGGAGGCTGGGGGAGAGTCTCCCCATTTGTAGACCCGTGTCCGTCCATTATGTTATCTTTCTATGTACTTAAACACAGAAACAAAAAAAAAGAAAATTATTTTATGGGTCTTCTCAAATAATTAAATCAAATCCTATTCATTTTAAGCTAAGAAGAAGAAAAAGTGAGTTGGGTGGATCTTGTCTGTGACTCTTCTTACGTATTATGTTTCAAATTCCCACAGATTTCAGTATGGTTGTTGAAATAAAGTTCATTTAAACTGTGAAGTGCCAGTTCTAATGTAGTAGACCCTTGATGTTCATGGCAGATCCTTCCCTGGACAAATTGTTCTGAGAGCTGGTGACCCTGATCAAGCCTCTGCCTTCCTGTCACCTCTATTTTTGAAAGGTGAGAATCCTGCTTTCACAAAATACTTTGGGACTAGTATTAGGGAACAATTAACTATGCTTTTAATCATCTTATCAGTTCATTTTTAGGAAATTAACCTGAAGAAGTTATAAATATGGTATTTAGAAATAGTTCTCTTAGAGAGCTACTTAAATGATTTAAATAACTTCACTGAGATATTAGTTAAAATACTAATAAACCATTTCTGTACACTATATTTAGATAAGATATTTCTGCACATCCTCTTCCTTCTCCCTGTTGGAAGTAACAAAATCTCAATACAAAGAGAGTCCAAATTAATGTGTTTTTAATACTTTTTTCAATATGTGGTCTACACCATTCCTGGCATTTTTTAAAAAAGCAACGCCTAATGTGCCAAGTACTAGATGTCTTGTTGACATTTAATAAATGTCAAAAAAAGAACATTTCTCGTTGAAATAACATTTTATTTACAACCTTTTTGTAGGATTGCTCTCTTCCCAAGATATGCTTGTACAAGTCCAAGATCCTTTAGGAGACTTCTTCCTTAAACATGTTGAGAACAGGAAATGTAAATTTTAGTGTATATAGGTTTATACCCGAAAGGGATGGATCACAGTCCAAATGGTTAGTATATCTTGAGCACTGACGATTTACAAAGTGCTGTCATAGGCTAGGTAGAGAAAAAAGTTAAGGTAGGTGGCACTGAAACACTTCCTATCTCTAAGAAACTCTTGATCCCGTGGGAGAGATAAGACGTAGGAAGAAATATCCTCAATGCAAAGTCATTTGGCATGCGTCAAAGGACAGGTGAAAACTCAAGGATATGACATTTCAAACAGAGGTCATAAGAATGTAACAGCAAACAAAATAAAATCTTTGTCCTCAAGGAGAATTCCTCCTGTTGAGCAACCATGTATCTCCATCCATATCTATACTCACGTTGACCTCTAGGTGTACATGAGGTCAAGTGCAGGTAGAGCATGGGGAGAAAAGAGTGACACAATTTCAGACAGAGTGGCCTGAGAGTGCCTCTTCTCACACTGTGATATTAAAGGAGAAACTTGTAAGGAAATGAGGGGAGAGGAATGAGTATCTGGGCAGAAGAGCATTCTAGGCAGGACGTAAATAAGTTGCAGAACATTCTACCATGGCTAGAACTCAGTATTCTGAAGGGGAATGAGAGGTGTTTAAGAGGCGTGGCTGGAAAGATAAATGGGGCCTGGTTGTCCCTCCCCAGGGCTGGGGGCTTTGCGGGTCCCTGGCATTTGCTCTGAGTGAGGTGGGAGCTGCTGCAGGACTTCGTGTAGAGTAGCGGCATGATCTACAGTGGGTTCCAGAAGGATTCCTCTGACTGCTGTCGGGGACAAGGGCTAGGAAGGAAGGATGCCTTCATTTCCTAGGGCTACATTAAAACTACCATAATCTGGGTGGCTTACAACAAGAGAAACTTATTTTCTTATAGTTCGGGAGGCCGGAAACTCCAAATCAGGGTTAGAGCAGATTGTTTCTGAGGGAGAAGTCCACACCTTTCTCTGAGCGTCTGGTGGCAGCTACAGTTCTTGGCATTTCTTGGACTGTACACTTGTCACTCTGATCCCTGCCTCCATCTTCATGTGGCCTTACTCCTGTGTCTCTCTCTCCTCTCTGTCTCTTATAAGGACACTCATCATTTGATACTAGCTTCACCCTATGTCAGGAAAACCTCATCTCTAGATCTTTCATTGTCAAAGACCTTCATTCCAAACAGGGTCACATGCCAAGGTGCTAGAGGGACATAGGTCTCTCAGGACTATTATCCAACCCAGGACAGTGAGTAATTCAGGTCCGGAGTGTTCAAATGCAATGGGGGAAATCAGATTCTAAGGTCCTTGAAGGTAGGAATTTTATGTTTGTTCACTTTGTGTCCTTGGGTTCCAGAACAATGCCTGTACATATGAGGTACTCAATAAATGTTTGTTGAAATAATAAACATCACATTCTCCTCCCACCAGAAAGCCTTGACCCCAAATAAGAGTGCTGGGCCAGGAAATGTTCTGGCTTCGCCGGGGGATGCCAGCTTTTCCTTCCCCTTGTCTGACCTCATAAAACCCTGAATGTCTGTCTGTGAAAGACAGGTCACTTCTGAAGTGTGCATTTACACTGTTAGTTCTCTGCAGCTCTTTAGCCCAAGCCTTCAGATCAGCTTACCAACTCCCTGAGTTGGGCAGATCGACTTACCTGAGTTAGAGCATTTCCTATCTTTGCTTTCAGCAAAACCAAAACCCCGAGGTCCCAAAGCTATACATCCTCCTTATTCAGATTGAGTAACTGTTCATTGAGTATCTGAATGACCAGGAACAGCCTTGGGAACTAGAGACCCGCCCCCCTCCTCATTGCCCCTGTAAAAGCTGCATCTAATAATATGGTAGAGTTGTAATCTGGGTTGCAGGTTCTGACCCTCTCAGTTGTGGTCTCCTCTGATCTGGGGAGAAGACATTCTGTCCCCTAATTCCACTGGGAACCCACATTCTTGATTCCAACTCAGTGTTGACAAAGGTGAGTGGTTATCAGACATGGCTGCACTGGGGAATAACCTGGGGAACTTTTTAAAACTACAGATGCCTGAATCCCACCCTTAAAGATGATGCTTTAGTTCATGTGGAGTTGGCTGGGAGCCCCATTCATCAGGTATCCCCAGTCAATTCTAATATGCAAAAAGTTTGAGAGCTGCTGTCTTCTGAAGTGTGTAGGATGAGCTGACGTCAGTTATTGGTTTCCGTGGGGCCTGTTGTCTGTCTCTCTGCACTTTTTGTATGAAGAAAACAGTCAGCTAGATAATTCTACAGGGAACTTGCCAATGCCAAACCCACATGTTCCTTTGGGGGCCAGCTGTAGTCACATGCAAATCACAGTCAGGAATTATGAGAAAGAATTTGTCCGAGAGTAACCTTTCTCCCTCCCACTATAGGAATTTTACTGTTTTAACACTATTCTTTATGCTTGATCTGCAAGAAGCGACTTTGTCAAAATTTTGAGGAGAGATAAGGCAGGAATGAAAGTAGCATGACAGTTTTTCCCTGCACAAATGTTAAAGGAGACTAAGATAGTCCTTTTTATTTAATATCTAGTTCTTTGCCCAAGGAGTAGCTGGCTTCTCAGATTCAGATCATTTCCATTTTTCCCCAAAGACCTACAGGCATTAGCTTCCAGTAGCACATGGAGAACTTTTGTGCTTCCAGACAGATTTCCTTATAAAAAGCAAAGGAAGGAGGAGAGAAGCCGACCTGGGTCTGCCTGAGGAATCCTGAGAAACTGAAGGAAGACACGGGATGCGAATGCTGGGATTTCATGATTTCAGAGTTCCCAGGGACGACAGAGTTCCCTGTGTACAAAACAACCACACCAGCTGCTGCTTTCTATTAATATTTCTACTTAGATAAAAATCACTTATAAATTAACTGGTCAAAATAGACTTCAGTAATTTTTAAATTGTTTTTGGTATTTTTTTTTTAATTGTGGGGGATTCATTGAGGTACAAAGAACCAGGTTATACCGATTGCATGTGTTAGCTAAAGACCCTCTTATAATTGTGTAAGAAATCCTCCAGCACAAACTCCTAGTCTCGGTCAATGTTTTTCTCTCTCCTTGACTCCCTCTGCTAAGCAGAAAGGGAAATAGGCAAAAGAAAACACTTCTCAACATAGGCTAGTGGTGTGGGCATGTTAGGATCTCCTGGGAGATTCTTTCAAGTTCAACATGCTCATCGTCTCTATTCATTCCTGCCAAGGTTATAAAGCGCCCCTCTAAGCACATGACTCTATTAAGGAAGAATTAAAGGTGCAGAGTGCCCAGGGGCTGATGGGAGCTTGGCAACAGCTTTAGACAGGCAGAGCCGGTATTGGAGAGGAGGGTGTCCAAGTGGAGGAGAGAGAGCAGAGGAAGATAAAGGATGGGCTTTGCAGAAGTCTACGAAGCTGAATTTGTAGGGCCCGTGGGATTTCCTTAGCTAAAGTAAGAATTTGTGGAAGTACTTTCTTTTTTTTATTTAATCATAGCTGTGTACGTTAATGCAATCATGGGGTAAAATGTGCTGGTTTTATATACAATTTGAAAAATATTTTCATGGAACTGGTTAACATAGCCTTCATGGCATTTTCTTAGTTATTGCGTTCAGACATTTATATTCTGCAGTGGAAGTACTCTTGATAGACAGCTTTGACCAGAAAGCCCATGTCGAGATGTGTTTTCTTATGCTTATTCTCCTATCTGCTTGGTGGAACTGCTGGGAATCAAGGAGAGAAAGAAAAACACTGACCAAAACTAGGATTTGGTGTTGGATGATTTCTTAAATAATAATTTAACAGTATTAAATCCAGAATATGGTTATTTAAAAAAATTTTCTTCCTAGATCTCTCTGATAATAGTTCAAAGTGTTTCCCAGCATTCTATTATTATACATAGTGGCTTATTACTATTAATTTGTTAATAACTATGGTGATAATCATGGCTAGCACTTCTTCAGGGAATAAGCTGAGCTCTTTGCTACATAATTTTAGCCCTATTATATCAAACCCTCATAATAATTGCTTGAGGCAATGAGCATTATTATTTCTGTAGATGACTTGGTATTTCCAGATAACTGGCAGCCACACAACAGTGTTCTCTCTATATTTTTGGACTTGGCTTGTTGACATTCTGCCCACCTGTTCATGTTCACTGTAGTGGTAAACAGTATCAGAGCTGTATTGATGTCATCTGTGCTGGACATACGTCCTGTCCACAGAAGCCAGATGGAGACGACAAGGTCCATGTTGACCAGGTGCCAGACCAGTTGAATTCAACAAACATGTATGGAGCGTTCAGTGGGTGAGGTTCTAAATCTGTGCTCTGGTAGGTGCTAAAGGGAACACAGAAATGAATGAAGCAGACCAATGACCCTCTAGGGCAGCAGTTCTCAACCTGTGGGTCATGACCCACAGGAACTGTATTAAAGGGGTGTGGCATTAGGAAGGTTGAGAACTGCTGCTGTAGGGGCTTACAGGGTGGTAGGGCTGAGACACACAACATAGTTCAATGTAAGTAGGTGCTAACAGAGACATAAATGTACTAAAAGATATGCCTGAAGAAGGCAGAGCAAGATGGCAGCCACATAATAGCTTCTTCACAACTGGGCAAGGTAAGATTGGGGAGAGAAGACTCCAGGCACCTCTGGCTTATGGACTCATAAGCCCAGGAATATACCTTTGGGAATTAAAGGAGTCCACAGGAGACTTCAGGACCCCAAGAGGAGGAAACAGTGGAGAGGTGGCAAGTAAGTTTGCAGACAGGGAAGGCCTTTCCTGTGGGTTGTTTTGTTTTTTTGGACTTGGGCACTCGGTTGAGTTACCTTGGGAGACCTTAGGTGAGTAAGCAAGTAACTTTGAGTAATGCCCAGGGGCTGCGACTGAGCCTTTGGGCCTGAGGGGCTTTCATTGTTCCTCTGTCGGCCAAGTGCAGCTATTGTGAGAGAGCCACCTTGCAGGCTCTGCCCTTAGGGTCCCAGAGCAAAGCCCTGTGCTGGGAGACCTTGGGCGAATGAGCAGATGACTTTGAATGGTGCCCAGAGGCCAGGACTGAGACACTGGGCAAGAGCTGAGATTTCATTGTTTGGTAGTGGGACAGTTGCCCTGTAGCCTCGGCCTTGTTGCCCCTGTAGCAGGGGCATAGAGGGAGGCCTGTTTTGGCATGCCTGTTAAGCGGACAGCCACTTCAGGAGAGATCCCAGTGACACATGTTTTCCTGGGAAAGCCTCTGCGTAGCCAAGGGTCACGGTTTGGAAAGCTCGAGGTATATTTATTCAGTGGGCTGAGAAGAGATTCAGGCTCTCAACCCTCCGGGTTTGAGGGCAAAGAAGTCAGTAGAGGCCTCCAGACTCCATCTTACACAGCAGTATCATCATTGTGATTAGCATCTCATACCCCAGAAGATAAGCCTTAAATACCTTCCAAACTATTATTATAATTATTTATTTATTTATTTATTTTTTGCAGCTTTGGCTGGGGTCAGGTTCAAACCCGCCACCCCCTGGTATATGGGGCCAGTGCCCTACTCCTTGAGCCACAGGTGCCGCCCCAAAATTATTATTTCCTAAGCCAATTAGAGACATCATATTTAAAGCATTTAGTTGCTATTTGTCTTATGACTTTAAAAACATACATACATCTGAAATTAAGGTCAACTCACATTTATCCCTCAAGGTTCTATGGGATAAAAGCATAATTTATAAGTTCTTTCTAATACCATTTCATAGGCAAAATCATTTTTAGAAGAATATTTCTTAAGTCAGGGGCCACAGGGGGAACCAGATTCTGCTTTCTGTTACCATGCTTACCAAAAATGGCCTGTGTAACAGGGAATATAGAATGGAGATCTAGAAAGTCAGTGACCCTAGGAAGACCTGGAGAAAGTGGAATCCATGTGCCATCAGACCCGAAGCCCAGTGAAAGGGTGTAGAGTTGTGTTAGGCATACCTTCCTTCATGACTATTTCATTCGTGGCCTGGGCCCTAACTCTGTCCTAACCATGGGCGTTGGCATCCCAACAGGTCTTCATATCTAGCCAGAACCCCTCCTCTTCCATCTCTCTGTGCAATGAGAAAACTCAGCCAGCCTGGCTGTATTTGCTCAAGATATTCAGAAATAGTCTTCTGTTGATTTACATTTTCTATGTCTACAATCCCAGTCACTTAGAAAATCAAGGAATTCCAGTGCTTTGGTCTCTGGAGTTCTCACCCACTGTCCACGCCAAGGCCACCAGCCCCTCTGTTCTGCTGTGGCCGAAGCTCTTTGGATTGAGTGCAACTTTTCCCCAAGGAGTCTACAGACCAAGCAGTCGACAGAAGCCAGAAAACCTGCTGAGACCCTGCAGCCCTTCCTAAGTCTGCAGCCATAGCTCACTTAAAACTAGAGTCCCCATAGGTGAGGACCACACCAAACTTTTTTTTTTAGTTGCATTCCATTTAAAGATTTCTCCAGAGACGTTTATATCCCAAACTAAGTTAAAATACAAACCAAGTTAGAAAAAACAGTATTCAAACATTTGTGAGAGATAATTAGTATCAGTAATATAGTAAATGACTAGTATATTATATACATCTATATGTGGACACAGACCTATAATGTATAAATTGATAAAAAATGACAAATTACTAATAAAAATGGACTTACAGCAGGTGCTTCACAGTAAAAAGAACGGTCAACATCTAACATTAATGTAGACACCTGAAAAAGTTTCCAAAGCAGTCTACCAATGTGCTCAATACTGTGAAACCAATTTAGAATCACTCACACTTGCATATGAAAAATGAAACACAACTATAGCCTAGGTTGAAGGAGGGAAGGGGAGGGAGAGGGGAAGGGAGAGGGGTGGGTCTATAGAGGGAGTGTTAGCAGGAGGACCACACCTATGGAGCATATTGCAAGTACAAGTTGGATCTATCAGGTGTAAAACACAAATGTCTCAATGCTGTAATTAGGTAAATGAGGCGAAGGCTATGTTGATTAGTAGGATGTAAGCACTCCAATCTGTACAAACAATCAACACATCGAATCCCATAATGGCATAAATGTTTTTATGATCTATGTACAAATGACTTAATAAAAAACAAAACAAACAAACAAAAAACAACAAATAGACCCTGTGACTGGAGAACTATACCAGGAACCTAGGTAGCTGTTGTCTTTCACATCGGGGCTCTTGTTGTAGATTGTTACCCTGCTCAATACTGCCCAGGCCTTTCCTGCTCTCAGCACACCAGCTGGCTGATACCACCTAACCCAATCTAGGAGTCTGCACTGACCTCTGTGATTTAAATAAGCGTCAAACCTCACATCCTTGCCTTACACAGTTTCACCACCATCATGGAAATATAAGATGTGTAGTAAGCTCCTCGAGGTCAGGCTTAACTTGTGTGGCGTGTCCTCTGGGATTTAACCCAGGTGGACACACACAGCAGGACGTCAGAAAGTTCCTAGGAGGTATTTTGTGTCATTATGCAGCTCTAGGCACTTACCAGTAAAGAGGGCCCAGTGGCTCTGCCCTCCTCAGCAGCCTCACTCAGCGTGGACACCTGGGCCTTCCCCTGGGTTTAGCCAAGTACCTAAACCAATCCTGATCAGGGCAGGAAAAATATTGCTGACCCATCCCACCAACCTGTGAACTTGACACTAGGGGTACTGCCGTAGAGACAGTGTCCAGGGGACATCTCCTCCCCAGGCTGCTGCCCTCCCCAGTTCCCTGTCTTGCTGGTATAGTTCCCAAGGCAGGCGGTCTGCCTCAACGTCCCTACTGTGCTCACTTGTCTAGCACCCTGACACGACTCCACAGAGCCAAGCCACATCTCATGAGATGCCAGTGGCCCCTGCAGGCAGCTCCTCTAGCACGTCCCAGGCCTGGGGCCCAGGCAGCTGAAGACAGGAGCTACAGCACAGTGGTGGCCTCATGGGTACATTGGATTACCCTTCCGTCACCCAGAATTTCCAAAATTAAGTCAATAAGGGACCTTTTTTTTTTCTTTGTATAGATGTGAACCCTGTGCCTGGCCTCTTTTCCATTGATCTTGAAGCTATGAAGATACTTTTGGCCAGCTCCCACCTTAACAACCAAGGAGCCAAGACAGGTGGCTTGCCTGAGAGCAGTGTAGACAGAGAGCCAGGACATTTCTAAAATAGGAATATCAGCATCAAGTCATATGTGAAACTAGAATGTGCCTTGGATTTTTCAGGTTTAAGAGGTATACCAGTAAATTTTTCAGGTATACCAGTACATTTTTCAGGTATAAGAGGTATACTAGTAAATTATTAGTTTGATTAAGCCACTAGTGTTCCAGTTTTCTTTGTTGAAGTGCAGAATAGTCCTAAACTTAGTGATGTAAAAAACAAAACAAAACAAAACATTTATTATCCCCCCCACCCCCAAATTTTATGGGTTAGGAATTCAGCAGAGCTTGTCTAGGCAGTTCTCCTGTGTTTTATGGAGTCGACAGAGGTCATTTAGGCAAATAGGCTAATTTGGAGGGTTCAAGCAATCAGCATCCACCAAATATCACGGAGGAACCACCTTTCATGGTTTTGCCCCTTTTGGCATAAAGGATCCTACCAGCAGAGGTGGGATGTGCTTGATCTAATCATCACCTTTCATCGAGTCTTCTTGTAGCTGGGGTTCTTGTTCACATTGAGGAAAAATAACAAAAAGGGGAATTTTATAACTGTCCTGTGTCTTTAAGATAGTCTACTTTATATTCTTCTTAGCAAAGTATTTCAAGAATGGAAGAAAAAGTATCCAATGTACTCAGCCTTACTATGAAACCAATTTATAACTTTCATTATAACCCAATTATAGCCCAAGAAGAAGGGGAAAGGGGAGAAGGAGGGGAGGGGGGAGGATGGGTAGAGGGAGGGTAATTGGTGGGACCACACCTACAGTGCATCTTACAACGGTACATGTGAAATTTACTAGGTGTAGAATATGAATGTCTTAACACAATAACTAAGAAAATGCCAGGAAGGCTATGTTAACCAGTTCGATGAAAATATTTCAAATTGTATATAAAACCAGCACATCGTACCCCATGATTGCATTAATGAACACAGCTATGATTTAATAAAAAAAAAAAAAAAAAGATAGTCCAGTTTAGTAATTCTCCGTGGAGAACAGGGGATGTTCTGGAAGCATCCAAAAGACATCAAGGGAAATGCCCTCTTCTCCTCCTGTCCCCATGTCCCAAACAAAATTTTTGTTTCTTGTAATAGTTCTGCATGTATAACTCCAAGAAGAGTTCCACGAGGCAAAGTAATTTGCAAAGCACTTACACCAATTCTCCCACTTTACAGATGAGGAAAGAGAGGCCCAATCTTTTGAATGACTTATTCAAGGCCACTGGCTCAGTGAAGTAGTTGGGTGAGAACCCAGGTCTCCGCGGTCTGAGTTTGAGTGTGTGTGCAGCCCTGTCTGATTCTCATAACTTGTGTAGTAGGTCTGACATCTACTTAGATGTAGAAAGTGGGGCCTAGAGAAGTCAATTAGCTAGCCTGCCCTCAGAGAGCTGGTGAGGAGTGGGGATGGATTTGGGAATGAAGATCTTTTTTTGATTTTTTTCTGCCAGTCAGATGCCTTGTCTGTTATACCAGTGATTCACCACTGATTTATATCCTTTGAGAATCTGATAAATGCTATGGAACATCTCCCGCCAAAGTATACGATGTGTCAAAAGTTAAATATAATTGAACAAACAATTCTGATTGTTTGTTCATCCTTGACATATAGTATACTTTTTTATGAACAAACAATGGGAATTGAGCAAAGATGAGCAAAGATCTCCTAGGAAGAGGTTTGCAGACCCTAGGCTCGGACCATGAGGACCTGTCAAATGTGTAGCAACCTTCTCTCCTGTGCAATTCTGAACATTGGTTGATATTTTCACTTACTTTTATAAGATGAAAGTGCAATAATGAAGATGGATGTCTGTAGTCACATTTTTTTTGTTTCTTTGTTTTGTGAAATGGCAAATGTCAAGGAGCAGAGTGATACTATTTGCTACATATGAAGTTAAATTGTGGCCTTGAGTTCAAGGCCACCTTGAAATAATTAGTGGCCTGATCTCCAATAAAATGTCCATGCCTCTGACAATAGTCATCATTGCTATCTTAGCTACATCGCATGTTAGCCAAGAGTTCTACTGTCTTGTTCAAAAACCCAGGCTCACATCCAAATTAGGGACATCTAAGAACCTCATTTTCTAGCCTCTCCCCAGATATCAGAGTGCTGAGTTCACCATGTCACTCAAACACTTCAACCAACTCTTTATTTAACTAGTCTTGTTACGCCTTCAATGTCTTGTCTGACACACTCTCACACTGGCACATACAGTGGAGAAGCAAAGTTTCTTTTCTTTTAAAATCAATATTAAGATCCTAAAATGACACAGCATCTCTACGTAAGTATCTTCCTTCCTTCGAACTTCTGATTTCTGTTGCTATTTTTGTAAACCCCAACTCAACTCACCCACTCTTTCCTAGTGGCTTAAAAATTTTTTTTGGTCAATATCTCAGTTCCCTTTTTTATCCTTTTTGTTTTCTCCTTCTTAGGACATAGAGGAAACTAACGTGGAATGTTCTAATTCTAGAACTAATTGTGGTCACGTTTGTCACATTCTTGAGAAATCCATGTTAATGAATCAAAGATGTATTTTTAGAACATCCTACACATTCTGTTCCCAGGACAGATGAGTGTACTGAGCCATGTTTATTACACCCTCTTCTTGTAGAAACCTGCAGAAGTAGAGACAGGAGGAATGAAATGAAAAAGTTTCATTCTTTTGGGTGGCGCCTGTGGCTCAAAGGAGTAGGGCTCTGGCCCCATATGCCGGAGGTGATGGGTTCAAACCCAGCCCGGGCCAACAGCTGCAAAAAAATTGGAAAAAAAAAAGTTTCATTCTTTTATGCTATTGGTCAAATATAAAAGTACATATTCTTGTTAGTCACCATTCATTTTTTATGAATTTGTTTAACAAATAATTAAAATATGATGGTATGGTATTTCATGCCCATAATCCGAGCACTTCAGGAGGCCAAGGCAGGAGGATTGATTGAAACCAGGAGTTCAAAACAAACCTGAGCAAGAGTGAGCCTCTGTTTCTACAAAAAATAGAAAAATTGGGCAGTTCCCGTAGCTCAGTGGGCAGGCAGTTTGAACCGAGGCTGGCAGTTTGAACCCGGCCCAAGCTAGCTAAAAAACAATGACAACTGCAACAACAACAACAAAAAATAGCTGGGCATTGTGGCAGGCACCTGTAGTCCCAGCTACCTGGAAGGCTGAGGCAAGAGAATTGCTTAAACCCAAGAGTTTGAGGTTGTTGTGAGCTGGGATGCCACAGCATTCTATCAAGGGCAACATAGTGAGACTCTGTCTCAAAAAAAAGAAAGAAAAATTAGCAGGGCTTGGTGGTGTGCAGCTGTAGTCCCAGCTACTCATGAGTCCCACCCGCTATAGATGGTGTGCACCTGTAGTCCTTAGCTACTCCTAAGGCAGGAGGATTGCTTGAGCATGGAGTTCAAGATTGCAATGAGCTATGATGATGCCACTGCCCTCTAGCCTGGGCCACAGTGCAAGACCCTGTCTCAAAAAAAAAGTCAAGATAAATGTAAGTACTCATATTTTTATACTCTGAGTTTTTTACAGAAATACCCCGTTTCCCCGAAAATAAGACATCTTCCGAAAATAAGACCTACTTACAGGAAGGATAAGACGTCCCCTTAAAATAAGACCCAGTGCATCTTTGGGAACGCACCTTACAATAAGACACTGTCTTATTTTCGGGGAAACAGGGTAGATGGAGAATATAATCACTATGAAAGGAATTTTGTGTCCATCTGAGAAGGCAAGACAAAGAATGATGTAAACCAGTTTCTGGAAAACAGAATGATGAAGGCAGCATAGGACCAAAATAATAGTGTGGCAGTTTTTTGTAGGTTCCTCACCTGCCTATATCCCCCCACTTCATACCCAGGGGGCTGGGCTGCCAGACAATGAGGGAAACAGACACCTAGCAGAACCCAACCTTGTCTCTCTTCTCTCTCCTGGCTCTTCGTCTGTGAATCACTCTTATGTGTTTTGTTTCTCTTTTCCTTTAGGAAGAGTTTTTCCTGCCAATAGATTCCTGGTGAAACACCTCCAAGTATCCCAAATATCTTCAACAGACTTAAAAAGAGAGGGGAAAAACCAACAATGCCAACTTTGAAGTCTGACATTGGTCTGACCACCAACTCTCCCAAACACTAGCTTTAATTTGTAAATTACTTCATTTCCCTGCACCTTCCAATTTATTCATCAATAAGGAGAAAATAAAATTGTTATCTGAGGGAGGGGGTGGTTTTTGTGAAAATAGAACAATATAAACAAAAAGCCTGGCCCAACGCTTGGCATATAGTTGATGCATAAAAAATGGTAGTCCCTTTTATTTTTTTATTTTTTTGTAGAGACAGAGTTTCACTTTATGGCCCTTGGTAGAGTGCCATGGCGTCATACAGCTCACAGCAACCTCCAACTCCTGGGCTTCAGCGATTCTCTTGCCTCAGCCTCCCAAGTAGCTGGGACTACAGGCACCCGCCACAATGCCCGGCTATTTTTTGGTTGCAGTTCAGCCGGGGCCAGGTTTGAACTTGCCACCCTTGGTATATGGGGCCGGCGCCTTACCGACTGAGCCACAGGCGCCGCCCAAGTAGTCCCTTTTATTGAAGGGACATGTGAGCAAGTAGGTGGTACATCACAGGTTCTAGTGATGTAGCAATGGGAGAGAACGTTTGAGGGAGGGAGCTCACAATGCAGTCATTAAAGGTACCAGGAAACTAAGGTGGCCATTCCAGGCAGAGAGGATCACATGAGCAAAAATATAAAGGCCAGGATAAGACACTGTATTTGGGGAAAGAGTAAGGGACTGGAAGAATAATGCATGAAGAATAATGGAGATGAGTTGGAGAAGTGGAGACAGTACAATGATGTATTGTCTTTCTACTTATTTGCTCTCCTTAACTTGCCACATGGACCATTTGGTCACCATTAAGTGGCTTAAAGAGTCCCTAACTTAGCATTAGCTCAGACAACTTGGAATTGCATCTTCAGGCTGCCACATTGAAGTAGTAGGAGCAAGGACTTTGCACATAACTTTCCTCATCTACAATGGGGCAAAGATGCAGACCTCATAGATTGTTATGAGGATTAGAAAAGAAGATGAATGTGAGAGCCTGGAACCAGCCTCTGTATCTTGGGTGCAGATCAGGTGCTAACTGTCAGCATCTCATCCGTGATGTGATTTCTGCTGCCTTGCCAGCCATACCTGGGAGCAACCAGAATAAGGAACTGTCACCATTCTTGGCTGATGTGGCCAAATTTTGCACATCTTACTACTGATCTTAGCTCCTGTAGAAATTTCTCCAGTTGTGTCCTAAGAATGAGTTGCATGCAGATTGTGAAATCTTTGTGTTTCATATTTGGCTGAGGAAGAATGGTCTGGGCTTGGCAATCTCTTGATTAAAAGACTCTAGAGTATTTGGAGCCTGGTCAGAGGAGCAAAGGGGAGTTGGAGAATTGCTTTAGGCCCAGATACCTTCCTTTAATCTCACTTCTTAGGCAGATTCTCATTTTTGATCCAGAAGCCTGGGATGAGAGAGTGAAGGGTCTGAGCCATGGTGAAGTAGGAAGAGCCCCATGCTGAATCTGTAGTGCAGAATTTCTGAGATTAAGCCTGGTCAGAGCCCAAATTGGCTGAAAAATTAGTCATCATGAGTCACTGTTCTGCGAGGACCAGAGAACAGAGTTGCCAATGTGATTCAATGGAGAAAGGACAATCTTTGCAACGAACAGTGCTGGAACAATCTGACTATGCAAAAAATCATTCACTACTAACACCACCATAACAACAAAAAACACCTCTATCCATTTCTTGTACCATATATGAAAATTAACTAGAAATGGGCTAAAATGTAGAGTTAATGTTAACAATGTGTACACATGCACACACTCACATATGCAAACAATAATTTATAGTATTTTGTTGTTAGGCAGAATGACAAATACAGAGGGATTAAGTTTGGGGTAGAGGAATGGGGTGCTATAATGTATACTAGAAAGTTCTCTGGCTCTTATAGTACTATTAGGCTAATGAGTAGCAAAGACAATAGCAGAGAGACAGAGGAAATAATTACAATAATCCAGGTGAAAGTGGATGGTGTAGCATTAAAGGGGGTAAAAGGTGGTCAGATTCTGGATATGTTTTAAAGCAGAGTTGATAGGATTTTTTGACTATCTAACTACACATTGTGGAAGAAAGAAAGAATTCAAGGATGGGTATGATCTCATCTCTGTGGCTGCCCCTCCCAGGACCCCTGCTACCAAGGCTGCTTCAAGGAAAAGGGAAGAGTTGGGGTTGAGTCAAGGTGAGCCCAGGGCTTGCACGCTTCAGGTCTCCTGGACCCACCTCACCTGAAGAAAAGAGTGCTACATTGGCTCTGTATGAGGGCACAGAGTATGGAGCCAACTTGCCCTTTTCCCTGACAATGACTTAAACAGGATATTTTCCAAGTCTGGCAAAGTTGTAAATGTCACCATCGTGAAAGATAAAAATAGGAAGATTTAAAGGGTTGCATTTATTTTATTGTCATATTAAGACTGGGCAAAAAGCTGTACAAGGGAAATAAATAACAAATAGTTATTTGGTAGAGTGATAGAAGCAAGCATTGCTGTTGACAATGGAAGAGAGGTGAGTGCATCCAAAGCCAAAACTACTTTGATAAAGCTAAGTGTTTGGGGAAAGAAGACACTTCAGTTATGCCTGTACTAAAAATAAGACTAAGTTTCATACATTGAAAGTGAAACTTTGATCAGACTTTTTTGGAGAATTGAGAGGGGAAGTAGAAACAGCGAGTAGAAACAAATCAGGCCGCTTTACAACATGAACCTTCAAACAAGAAAGAAAAGAAGGAAAATTTCTGAAACAGAAGAAGAAATTGAGGAAGAAGAAGAAGAAAGTGAACATGAAGGGGAAGATCCATCCTGTTCTTGCCGGCCTCAGTCAAGTTGAAGTATTCCAGTGAACCAGAATTAAAGAAAAACAAACAAAACACGGAACCCTAGTTCAGAGGTTCCCTCGACATCAGATGATTCAAGATGCCCAAGAATAAAGAAAAACAGAAGTTGGGCAGCGCCTGTGGCTCAGAGTAGTAGGCGCCAGCACCATATGCCGGAGGTGGCGGGTTCAAACCCAGCCCCGGCCAAAAACTACAAAAAAAAAAAAAAGAAAGAAAAACAGAAGTTTCAGTGATGAGGAAGAACTTAGTGATTAAATTATATTTTTAATGTACATACAATTAAAATTTTAAGTCTTGGAGTACAAAGTTCAATTGGGACCAAAGATTACTTTTAGAATTTGAGCATATGAATACTTAATGCCAAATAGATTTTTTACTACAAAATAGTTCATAGGAAATTAAAACACAATTTTAAAGTATTATGTTTCTATTTGCCTTAGCACACTAATAAAAATCAAGATTTGCTATAACAATCTTGAAAAGAGCTAATTTTGATCAAAATAAGGAAACTTAATACTATCATAGTAATACTATTGCCATCCCAAGGAAAAAGTTTTAATCTTTACGATAAAAATGTCATCACACTGAGAAGATGAATTATTTATTGTTAATAATAGTATTTATAAAATTTTTAAGAGAATTTTATCTTTTAAAAAGAAATTTAAGGGTGAATTCCCAGGTTTCTTCCTAAGCAGCTAGAAGAAAGAAATTGCTATTATCCAGGAAGAGAAAACCAGGAGATGTACAGGTTTTGTGATAAACAGTTATGTTTTGAACATATTAGATTCAAAATGCCTATTAGAAAGGCAAGTGGAGGTATTTAGTAGGCAACTGGGTATATAAAACTCTGCAATTTTAGAAGTGAAGTACAGACTAGCGGTGGAAATTTTGGATTCATCAGCAGATGTGTGGTATTTCAAGCCAAGAAACTAAATAGGTTCATCTGGTGAGAGGAGACAGCTAGGGATTGAGCACCATAGCTCTCCAAATTTTAAAGGCCAAAGAACCAACAGAGAAGACTGAGAAGGAGCAGTTAGTGAGAAACAAATAGTGAACAGTGGAGTCTAAGAGTCTGGTGAAACTTTTAAGTCAAGGCAAGAGCAACCATTGGGTCAAATTATGCTAGGAAGCCAAATAAGAAGAGACAGGAGAATTGACCAATGGGTTTAGCATTGTGGTTTTCATGAACAACCTTAACAAGACTAAGTTTCATACATTGAAAGTGAAACCTTGATCAGACTTTGTTGGAGAATTGAGAGGGGAAGTAGAAACTGAGTAGAAACAAATCAGGCCGCTTTCGAAAGGAGAACATAGAAATAAAGTAGCAGCTGGAGATGGACGTGGGATCAAGGGAGTTTTAATTTATCTTCAAGCAAGAAATATGCATGTTTGTATGCAGATAGAATGATCCAGAAGGGAGGTAAAAAAAAAAAATGAGGGTCAGGAGAGAACAGGGCCAACTCCAGGGCAATGTCTTTGAATAAGAAAGAAGGAATTCCTTCTCTGGCACAAGTTATTTGAGAATTGGTCTTAGAAACAGGAAAAATATCTCATATCAGGAGTGAAAACAGAGTAGATGGATGTAGTAGAAAAGAGACTAATAGATGTCAGAGTGAAGAACATAGATCTCTTTATGACGACCTCTATATTCTCAATAAAAAAAGAGGCTAGGCCATCAGCTGAGAGTGAGTAGAGGTAAGAAGTTATTGAAGGTCTGAGATTAAATAATCATCTGGGAAAGTGAAATACTGTTTGGACCAGGGAATCTAGGGTGGGTGTTGGGCAGATGCAGACACCATATGAGGGAGGTGGCAAAGAGAGACAGGCAGCAGAGCTCTGTGTGTGTGTGTGTGTGTGTGTGTGCACGTGCACACACATATGTGTGTCTTTCCCATCACATTCTATTGCTCAGATACAGTCATGGAGAAAGTGATTTGGGTTCAGGTAGGGTTTTTGATTTTTCCTGGAAAGTTCAGTTCAGGGAGAGAGGGGAAAAGCCCTTGAGAGTCTTGGCAATGGAGTCATAAGAACCTTGGGACTTGAAATATAAACTGAGAAAAGATCAAAATGAGGCTGGGAAATAAATCAAAAGATGGGTAGAACAATGAATTGGAAATCCCAGGACAGTTGAGGAATTACTGGAGTGGAAGCCTGTGATCGATTGAAGTAGAAAGATAGGAAGTGGTAGCCAAAGAAAGGAGAACTTGAAATTGACTTTATGAGTTAATAGTAATGGTATCATATAACACATGGCTAAGGGATTCTAAGTAAAAGTAGGTTAGAAGACAAGATCATGGAAGCAGAGGAGATAAAGGAATTTGTAAGACCTTAATATCAGAAGCATCATTTGAATATGTTTTCCCCACCTATTCCTGTATAACAAATGTCCTCAAACAACTTAGTTAAAACAACTTACTGTTACCTCTTAGACTACTGTGGGTTGACTGGGCTTAGCTGAGCAGTTCTCCATTGAGGTATCTCACGTGGTTGCTCCTGGTGGGAGCTGGAGTTGTAATCTTCTACACACTCAGCTGGGGGAGGTCTAAGATGGCTTGTTCATGTGGCTGAGGGTTGAGGCTAGCTGTTAGCTGCGAGCTCAGCTAGGCTATTGACCAGAACACCAACATGTGGTCTTTGCAAGTCACTTAGATTTTTCACATCACAATTGCTGGGTTCCAAAGTAAAGTGTCCCAAGAGTGAGTGTTTCAAGAGGCAGAAAGCAGAAACTACCAAGCCAGTTAAGGGCTGAACCCCACATTATTGCAGTGTCCCTGAAGTTGGATGCATCCCTGAAGTTAGGTAGTCCCCTGCATCTACCCTATTAGTAGATGCAATCCTAGGGTCCCACACAGATATGAAGGGGTGGGGAGAATAGATTTCCATGCTTGGTGGAGGTGCAAGGTGAGATTGCAAGAGAACATGTAGAAAGAGAGACAAGACTAATCTTGGAGGGAGAGAGGGCAAGCCAGATAATAATGATTAGGCAGAAATCTCAGAGGCCTAGAGACATCTGCAGAAGGAAACCTAGAAGGTAATAAGCTTTTGATAGGAGCAAGCAACGAGTTTAAGGTAGGAGAAAGAGAAAATGACCTCCATGTGATAAGTACGAACCAAATGTCTCCTTACCCCAGTCTCAGGGCAAATGACATAAGAGGAAAGAAAATATTTACCATTTGAGAGGGCTATGGGAAAGAGATGTTTTCAAAGGGTGGTCAAGTCTCAGTGTAAGAAGGTAAAGGTTATGTTCAAACAAGAGGCTGAGTGGACAATGGATTTTGCTGATGACAAGTAAAAACTTCCCAAGAGTTCTGTGGGCGTGTGGTTGAAGGGTCTCTTTTTTTTTTTTTTTTTTGTGGAGCCAACGTGCTATGTTGTCATAGCTCCCAGCAACCGCAAAACTTTGGGCTTGATCAATCCTTTTGCCTCAGCCTCCTGAGTAGCTGGGGCTACAGGGCTCACCACTATGCGTGGCTAGTTTTTCTTTCTTTTTTTTTTTTTAGTAGTGACGAGGTTTTGCTCTTGCTCAGGCTGATCTCAAACTTCTGAGCTCAAGCAATCCACTCCCCTTGGCCTCCCAGAGTGCTAGGAATACAGGCGTGAGCCACGGTGCCTGGCCAATAAATTCATCTTTAATATAAGTATGGGTCAATATTATATAGCTTCTTTCCTCTTTTACTTTGTTTTCATAGCTTTTTCAAGTGTAACTGGCATATAATGAGCTCTACATCTAAGGTGTACAATTTAACAAGTCTCGTGGTAGCAAAACTTACCACAATCAAGACCATAGCATTATCTACAATCCCCGGATGTTTTCTCATATCCCTTTATAATTCCTTCCTCCTGTTCTTTCCCCTTGTCTTTGGGCAATCAGCGACCTACTTTCTATTATTAGAGATTCATTTGCACTTATTAGAATTTTATATAAATGGGATACTACAATACATACTCTTATTTTGTCTGGCTTCTTTCACAAAGAGTAATTATTTTGAGATTAATCCATGTGGTTGAGTGTTCAAGAATTCATTCCTTTTTATTGCTGAGTGGCGTGGATTCGGCACAATTTGTTTATACAGTCACATGTTGATAGGTGTATATGTTGTTTCCAGTTTATAGTTATTACAAACACAGCTGCCTCAAACATGCACGTACAAGTTTCTGTGAACATATACTCTGGTTCCTTTTATGGTAAATACCTAGGCGTGGACAGGCTGGATCGCATGGCGTGTGTATGTTCAACTTTTTAAGAAACTGCCAAGCTGTTTCACTGGGAGTGTGAGTGTGCCTGCTGATCCGTGGTGTGAGAGTCCTACCTGGTCTCTGCGACTGTTACGCTCTCTAGTGACTGATGCTTTTTCTTTGGTGGTGTTTAAAACACAGTTACTATGACTGCCACAGTCAGATTTAAGTATATCATCTTGCTATTTGTTTTCTATTTGTCCTGTTTGTTAATCTTCTTCTTCTTCTTCTTCTTCTTCTTCTTCTTCTTCTTCTTCTTCTTCTTCTTCTTCTTCTTCTTCTTCTTCTTCTTCTTCTTCTTCTTCTTCTTCTTCTTCTTCTTCTTCTTCCTCTTCCTCTTCCTCTTCCTCTTCCTCTTCCTCTTCCTCTTCCTCTTCCTCTTCCTCTTCCTCTTCCTCTTCCTCTTCCTCTTCCTCTTCCTCTTCTTTCTTCTTCTTCCTTTTCAATTAAGTATTTTTTGTTATTTCATTTTATCTTCCTTTTCCTTATTTTCTTAGATCAAACTTCTTGTTATTTTATTCATTGTTTTGCCATTTATGGTATAAAATTTTAACTTATCACAATCTTTCAAATGGTATTATATGACTTCATTTATAGCGTAAGAACCTTGCACTAGTATACTTCTTTTTCTCTCCTCCATCCTCGGTTTTATTACCATTTGTTTCCCTTGTTATAACCCCCTCACCCTGCCAATCCATCCATCCCTTCCTTCCTTCCTTCTTTTCTTCTTCCCTCCCTTCCTCCCTTCCTCCTTCCCTCTCTCCCTTTCTTCCTTTCTCCTTTCCTTCCTCCCTCCCTCTCTCCCTTCCTCCCTACCCCCTTTCTTTTCTTCCTTCCTTTCTGTATCTCCTTATTTTTTTTTAAAGGTTTCAACTTTGCACACTCATTGTAGGCAACTGCTAATGGCCCTCAAAATGCAAAACTTAGTAACAACACAACTTTGCCTGCAAGGATTGCAGAGATATGCCAACTATTTAAAAACAACCTGTGGAAACTTGTAAGAGAGAACATATGGGTGAGAAAAAGATGACACTGGGTGCAAAATTTCCAAGATGCTTTCCTGGATATCTACCCCTTACTCAGTGCTCTGCCCAGCACGCTCCAGTTGCTTCAGTCTCTAGAGACACCCAGCTCTGTTTCCCGAGTGCAAACTTCTGCCCCCGCCAGGGTCCCTTCTCCAGCCTTGATATTAACATGGGATAATTGTAGGGTTTACTCTGCTTGTTTCCCTTTTTTCAGGGATCACTATCCTTGTCTGATGCTCATTGTCTTGAAAACCATTGTTTCATATGTTGTCTATTTTTGTTGTTGTTGAGGTTTCTCTTCTCACTACTCCATCTTGATTGGAAGTAGAAGTCCGTAGAAATTCCTTTTGTAGGAAAGTCCATGCTTGGAAATTAATGAATCTCTGGGAAACCACTTGAGTCCCTTAGAATAGATGCTATGGATGACTCACTGTGGTCACAGAAGGGGTAAAGTGGTACTGACACCCAAGGTCAGATAAAAAATTAAACTATGACACACTGATAGCAGGGGAGCTCAAAAATCACTCTTCAAAACTGACCCTGGATTATTACAAACGATGTTTGTCTACTGGTAGTATTTTTGATCAACCTCACTTTCTCATGGAAAGCTTGGGCAGGAATTGGCTGACTCTATTTGCTACTTTCTTTTTTTTTTAATTTTTTATTTATTTATTTATTATTAAATCATAGCTATGTACATTAATGTGATCATGGGGCACCAAACACTGGTTTTATGCACAGTCTGATGCATTTTCATCACACTGGTTGACAAAGCTTTCCTGGCATTTTCTTAGTTATTGTGTTAAGACAATTATATTCTACTTTTACTGAGTTTCACATGGATCCTTGTAAGAAGCACCACAGGTGTAATCCCACCAATCACCCTCCCACTGCCCATCCTCCCCCATTCCTCCCCTCCCTCTTCCCCTTCCCCATATTCTTAGGTTATAACTGGGTTATACCTTTCATACGAAAGCCATAAATCAGTTTCATAGCAGGGCTGAGTACATTGGATACTTTTTCTTCCATTCTTGAGATAATTTACTAAGAAGAATATGTTCCAGCTCCATCCATGTAAACATGAAAGAGGTAAAGTCTCCATCCTTAGAGACCCTGTAGTTAAATCTCACTTAACTTGAAAAAGTGCTCAAAACAGGAATACTAAGGAGGAATACACAAGCTTCATGCCATTCAGAGTTCGGGCATGTGGCTAGTCAGACATTTGAGATTCTAAATAATTGTCTATAACCAAAATGGAAAAATGAGGAAATAGTGCTTTATCTATTTTATTTCCTTCATACACATTTATAAAAGGGAAGCAGATAGTATAGTATAAGCAGAGTGGTCAGAATATATCTGTCTTTCTTTATTCTTTCTCACAGTTCCTGAATCTAGCATATTGCTCTAGTTTATCTCCAAACCGTAGCTCCTGTATTTTACCTTAACCTTTTGGATTTGTTCTATTTCATTTTTTAGAAAAACAGCTCTGATGTATCCAGGGTGCCCCTAACAGCTGGCGCCACACACGGCAGCCAAACACCTAGAATCTCCCCCTGATGTGGGTGTACACATCGCTACCCCTCAACCCCAACCACCGTCTGAGATCACCTCCAGCTTTTACACATCCTCAAAGGCAATGAGGGTGACCATACAGAATTTGGGATCTAAAGACCTGCATTTGAGTCAAAACGCTAGTTGCTGCTGACGTACAGGGAGACCCAGCTCCAAGAGACGCAGTTTGGCTGAGTTGTGTTTCAAGCCCAGGTGTAAAGCCTTTCCCAAGATAGCTCTTTCTAGAGATAATTTGTATCTCTAAGTATGTCTGTGAATGGCAGTTTGCCATTCAGAGTTTTATTACAATGCATTCTCTGATAAGAGGTCTGAAAAGGTCCATTGGAAGGCTTTTTTTCTTTCTGTTGAAATCCTGATTTGGGAATGTATTACAAGGCTTAACCAAACGCCAGAATCTCAGACCAGAATGAATTAGCATCCCAAGGCAGCTGCAAGTGGCTTATAGAGTGAGTGGCAGTGAGAAGAGCCAGACACAGACATTGCATTTCTTGAGTTCAGCGGGCATGGTTAGAATGCAGACAAGGTGGGTGAGAGGCATGGGGGCTCCAGCAGTGCTGATAAGAGTAACTTCACAGATGGTGTCATTCTGATAGACTAACCCTATGTTCCAAAAGTCTTTACCTAATGAACAAAATAGAGGCCATGTCTAGCACATCAGTGACTGTCCCCAAATATTTCAAGAGGTCATTACAGATTTATAAAATCGTATTTCAGTTGAAGAGAAGTAGGAAGACAAAATATACAAGCCATGACACTTTAAGGGAAGGTGGGAGCTATGAAATCAATCAGCTATGCTGCATCCCAGGAGAGAAATCACTGATTAAAACTTGGTGCAAGAGTCAGTAACCTGTCTCGTGCTTGGCAACAGGACACATGCTGTGATTTGTTTAGTGGCGCAGAAGCAAGAAATATGGACAGAGTTATGTGCAAGTGCGTGCATGACACGGGGAAATCCATCTTCCAGGGCATTGATTTTTAACTTGATCCCATCTCACACCTTCCTTTGCACCCTAATTCTTCCAGGTTCCAGATAGTTAAGAGCCTGAGGCTCCACTCAGCTTTCCTCTAGGTCGTCCCTTATCCCTGGGGCACCCAGGTCCTAAGGGAGACAGACTATTTAACCACACATAGCATAGTCTTTGAACACAGGAAGATACTGAGTAAGCATGGCCAGCACTCATGAGCCAGTGCCACCTGGCTTTCCCATCCCTTTACTTGACTCCGCTTGCAAAGATCATGAGGATTCCGCCTGCCTCTCCAGAAAGCCCCCAGCACTGTCTATAGGGCCCCAGTAATATAATGGAGGCCACCTAGTGACTTGAAGTCCTGCTACTGGCTAAGGGCTGGCATGATGAGGGAAATGGCCAGCTCAAGCACAAGGAATGTCCAGACCACAAGAATCTTATGAGCTGGGCAGCACCTGTGGCTCAGTGGGTAGGGCGCCAGCCCCATATACCGTATACTGAGGGTGGCGGGTTCAAACCCAGCCCTGGCCAAACTGCAACAAAAAATAGCCAGGGGTTGTGGCAGGTGCCTATAGTCCCAGCTACTCTGGAGGCTGAGGCAAGAGAGTTGCCTAAGCCCAGGAATTGGAGGTTGCTGTAAGCTGTGATGCCATGGCACTCTACTGAGGGTGACAAAGTGAGACTCTGTCTTTTAAAATAAAAAATAATAATAATAATAAAGAATCTCATGAGCATCTGTGTGCAGAATCTGTTTGTTGGCAATGCTGTGGAAAGAGGAAGAAATTTAGTTTGTAAGTCAGTTGGTTAGTTGTAGCCCCCAGAAACACTGGATTTTATAATGACTCATTATAAATGTGGAAGAAGTATATTACAATTGTAAAAACAAAAATGAAACAATTACAACAACAAAAAACCATGGAGCTGATTATCCATTACCTGTCACCTCAGCAAAGGAAAGGTACACAAATAAGGGGATTCTTTCAAAATGTAACTTTTGACTAACACCTGTAATCCTAGCACTCTGGGAGGCCAAGGTGGGTAGATTGCCTGAACTCACAGGTTTGAGACCAGCCTGAGCCAGATCGAGACTTCATCTCTAAAAATAGCCCAGCATTGTGGGCACCTGTAATCCCAGCTACTTGGGAGGCTGAGGCAAGAGAATTGCTTAAGCCCAGGAGTATGAGGTTGTGGTAAGCTGTGATGCCATGGCACTCTATCCAGGGCAACAAAGTGAGACTCTGTCTCAAAAAAAAAAAGAAAGAAAGAGAGAAACTAGGCAAGATTACAGCCGAGTAACAGCTTCCCTGCAACTGGGCACGGTGAGTCTAGGAAGATAAGACTCCAGGCATCTCTGGCTGGTGAGATTTGCCTAATCATCCCTTTGAGGATACAGGAAGTCAGCAAGGGACTTCTGGACCCAAGAGGAAGACAAAAACAGTGGAAAACTGGCAGGTGGTTGTGTGTGTTCCATCAACCTATTCCCGCTGGCAGCTGTAAGTACAAGCACCAGTGAGACTGCAAACTGGAAAGGCCTTACCTGTGAACTGTATCAGTGTTTTTTGACTTGGCACTCAGTTGAACTGCCTTGGGGAGAGCTTGAGCAGGAGTGCGGAGAACTTTGGGCATTGTCTAGGGCCCCAGACTGAGCTGCTAAGCCTGACAGAGCTAATAATGTTCTTCTGTGGGCCACAGGGAGCCATTGTGAGAGATCTGCCCCAGCAAGCTCCGCCCTCAGGGTCGCAGAGCAAGGATCGGGTGGGAGCTAGTAACCTAGTGACTGAGTAGCCTAAAGGTGGGGACTGAGCTGCCTTAATGCCTTAACCCTCAGGGGCAGAGTGAGACTGGTTTTGGCACACTGGTGCTTCGGGCTATTGCCCTAGGTAGAATGCCGTGGTGTCACAGCTCATAGCAACCTCAAACTCCTGGGCTTGGCACCACCCGGACCTCCATAAGAGCTGCACTACAACCCCTGACGCATGACCCGCACCCACTGGGCCTCCACGTGCCCTGACCAGGACCTGCAGGAGTGTCCTTCCTCCTGTACCCTCCCTGCCTCCACACAGGCCCACTCGTCTGGCCAGGGACTCTGGTAGCAACGTGCCCTCTGGAGCCCTCCCTGCCTCTGTGCAGAGCCCTCCTCCTGGCCATAGACTGCTGGAGCCTTGGGCTCTCTGTGCCAAAGTCACTGGGTGCCAGGCACTCCCAGAACTGTGCGCACCACCTCCCACCTTGTTGCTGGATCCGGGTGTATCACACTCTGGAGCTGCTTCTACAACCAGAACTCAACAGCTGGGGCAGCCCCAGAGGAACTACACAGGGTCACTCCGTACAAAGATCCAGCAACAATAGAGTGATCCCGCTGGGGTCAAATCATGGAGAGACACCTCCCCAACTCTGAGGATGGCCAGCGGCAACAGTGAAAAACAGTCATGAGGCGAAATCAACAGAAAAACTCTGACAATATGAATAATCAGAGTAGAACAACTCCCCCAAGGATCAATGGGGCAGACACAGCACAAGCTCCCATGCACAAATAAATAGCTGAGATGTCAGAAATCGAATTCAGAATCTGGATAGCAAATAAGATCAAATTAGAATTCCAAGCAGCAACCCAAAAGATATCTCAAGAATTCAATGAATTTCCAGATCAAATGAACAAAGATTTTTGACACATTGAGACAAGAAGTTGCAGCCCTCAAAGATCTGAGAAACACAGTAGAATCCCTCAGTAACAGAATGGAGCAAGTAGAAGAAAGGATTTCTGACATTGAAGACAAAGCTTTCGAATGCTCCCAAACTCTCAAAGAGGAAGAGAAATGGAGGGCAAAAACAGATCACTCTCTCAGAGAGCTCTGGGATAATTAGAAGAAAACCAATATTCATCTTATAGGGATCCCTGAAAGCAATGAAGTGGCTTCACAAGGCACAGAGTCTCTTCTCCATGAGATTATGAAGGAGAACTTTCCAGACATGCCAAGAGATTCTGAAATTCAGATAGCAGACACTTTCAGAACTCCAACATAACTCAACCCAAATAAGACATCCCCCAGACATATCATAATCAATTTCACTAAAGTTAATATGAAGGAGAAAATTCTGAAAGCAGCCAGATGAAAGAAAACCATCACCTACAAGGGCAAGAATATTAGAATAACTGAAGATCTCTCTGCTGAAACCTTTCAAGCTAGAAGAGGATGGTCATCAACTTTTAATCTCCTAAAACATAATAACTTTCAACCCAGGATCCTGTACCCAGCTAAACTGAGTTTCATTTATGACGGAGAAATTAAATACTTCAATGACATTCACATGATGAAGAAATTTGCCATAACTAAACCAGCTCTCCAGGATATACTCAGACCTATCTTCCATAAAGACCAGCGTAATCCTCCACCACAAAAGTAAACCCACCCAGAAAATTTTGACCAAATTCCAACTTCCACAGTCGCAAAAGAATTAAAAATGTCCACCGGACTCTTGAAAGACTTATCAATATTCTCAATTAATGTGAATGGTTTTAATTGTCCTCTAAAGAGGCAGAGTTTGGCTGACTGGATACAAAAACTCAAGCCAGATATCTGCTGCATACAAGAATCTCATCTTACATTAAAAGACAAATATAGACTCAAGGTGAAGGGATGGTCATCTATACTCCAGGCAAATGGAAAGCAGAAAAAAGCAGGTGTTGCAATCCTATTCACAGATGCAATAGGCTTTAAACCAACCGAAATAAGGAAGGATAAGGATGGACACTTTGTATTTGTTAAAGGTAATACTTAATATGATGAGATTTCAATTATTAATTTTATGCACCCAACCAGAACGCACCTCAATTTATAAGAGAAACTCTAACAGACATGAGCAACTTGATTTCCTCTAGTTCCATAGTAGTTGGAGATTTTAACACCCCTTTAGAAGTGCTGGTTAGATCCTCCAAAAGAAGCTAAGCAAAGAAATTTTAGATTTAAACTTAACTATTCAACATCTGGACTTAACAGACATCTACAGAACATTTCATCCCAACAAAACTGAATACACATTCCTCTCATCAGCCCATGAAACATACTCCAAAATCGATCACATCCTAGGCCACAAATCTAACCTCAGCAAATTTAAAAAAATAGAAATTATTCCTTGCATCTTCTCAGACCATCATGGAATAAAAGTTGAACTCAATAACAACAGGAACCTGCATACCCATACAAAAACATGGAAGCTAAATAACCTTATGCTGAAGGATAGATGGGTTATAGATGAGATTAAGAAGGAAATCACCAAATTTTTGGAACAAAACAACAATCAAAACACGAATTACCAGAACCCCTGAGGAAGCCTTCCTCAAGAAAACAGAAAGAGAGGAAGTTAATAACTTCATGGGACATCTCAAGCAACTGGCAAAGGAAGAATACTCCAACCCCAAACCCAGCAAAATAAAACAAATAACCAAAATTAGAGTAGAATTAAATGAAATTGAAAACAAAAGAATTATACAACAGTTCAATAAATCCAAAAGTTGGTTTTTGAAAAGATCAATAAAATAGATAAACCTTTGGCCAACCTAACCAGGAAAAAAAGAGTAAAATCTCTAATTTCATCAATCAGAAATGGTAACAATGAAATAACAACAGACCCCTCAGAAATTCAAAAAAATCCTTAACGAATACTACAAGGAATTCTACTCTCAAAAATATGAAAATCTGAAAGAAATCAACCAATACCTGGAAGTACACCACCTACCAAGACTTAGCCACAATGAAGTGGAAATGTTGAACAGGCCTACATCAAGTTCTGAAATAGCATCAACTACACAAAATCTCCCTAAAAAGAAAAGCCCAGGACCAGATGGCTTTACATCAGAATTCTACCAAACCTTTAAAGAAGAACTAATACCTATATTACTGAACCTCTTCCAAAATATAGAAAAAGAAGGAATATTACCCAACACATTCTACAAAGCAAACATCACCTTGATCCCCAAACCAGGGAAAGACCCAACAAGAAAAGAAAATTATAGACCAATATTACTAATGAATATTGATGCTAAAATACTCAGTAAGATCCTAACAAACAGAATCCAACAACACATGAAAAAAATTATACACCACGACCACGTGGGATTTATCCCAGGGTCTCAAGGCTGGTTCAATATACATAAATCTATAAATGTAATTCAGCACATAAACAAACTAAAAAACAAGGACCATATGATTCTTTCAATTGATGCAGAAAAAGCTTCTGATAATATCCAGCATCCCTTCATGATCAGAACACTGAAGAAAATGGGCATAGAAGGGACGTTTCTTAAACTAATAGAGGCCATCTATAGCAAACCCACAGCCAATATCGTATCGAATGGAATTAAATTGAAATCATTTCCACTTAGATCGGGAACCAGGAAGGTTGCCCATTGTCTCCATTGCTCTTTAGCATTGTCATGGAAGTTTTAGCCTTTGCAATTAGGGAAGAAAAGGCGATCGAGGGTATCCACAGAGGGTCAGAAGAGATCAAACTTTCACTCTTCTGGGGCCACATGTACGGTGCATCTTAGAATGGGTACAGGTGAAACTTACTAAATGCAGAATACAAATGCCTACATACAGTAACGAAAAAAAAAAAAAAACTTTCACTCTTCGCAGATGATATGAAGCACTAGGGATTATACTACAAAACTTTTAGAAGTGATCAAGGAATACAGCAATGTCTCAGGCTACAAAATCAACACCCATAGATCTGTAGCCATTATATATACCAACAATAACCAAGCCAAAAAAACAGTCAAGGACTCTATTCCTTTCACAGTAGTGCCAAAGAAGATGAAATATCTGGGAGTATACTTAACAAAGGACATGAAAGATCTCTACAAAGAGAACTATGAAACTTTAAGAAAAGAAATAGCTGAAGATGTTAACAAATGGAAAAACATACCATGCTCATGGCTGGGAAGAATCAACCTTGTTAAAATGTCTATACTACCCAAAGCAATATATAATTTCAATGCAATTCCTATTAAAGCTCCATTGTCATATTTTAAAGATCTTGAAAAAATAATACTTTGTTTTATATGGAATAAGAAAAAACCTTGAATAGCCAAAACATTACTCAGCAATAAAAACACAGCAGGAGGAATCATGCTACCAGACCTGAGACTGTACTATATAAATCAATAGTGATCAACACAGCATGGTATTGGCGCACAAACAGAGAGTAGATGTCTGGAACAGAATAGAGAACCAAGAGATGAATCCAGCTACTTACCGTTATTTGATCTTTGACAAGCCAATTAAAAACATCCAGTGGGAAAAAGATTCCCTATTTAACAAATGGTGCTGGATGAACTGGCTGGCAACCTGTAGAAGATTGAAACTGGACCCACATCTTTCACCGTTAACTAAGATAGACTCTCACTGGATAAAAGATTTGAACTTAAGACATGAAACTATAAAAATACTTGAAGAAAGTGCAGGGAAAACACTTGAAGGAATCAGCCTGGGTGAATATTTTATGAGGAGGACTCCCCAGGCAATTGAAGCAGTATCAAAAATATACTACTGGGACCTGATCAAACTAAAAAGCTTCTGCACAGCCAAGAACATAGTAAGTAAAGCAAGCAGACAGCCCTTAGAATGGGAGAAAATATTTGCAGGTTATACCTCCAATAAAGGTCCAATAACCAGAACCCACAGAGAACTCAAACGTATTAGCAAGAAAAGAACACGTGATCCCATCTCAGGGTGGGCAAGGGACTTGAAGAGAAACTTCTCTAAAGAAAACAGACGCACGATCTAAGGATGATGAAAAAAAGCTCATCATCCTTAATCATCAGAAAAATGCAAATCGAAACTACTTTGAGACATCACCTAACCCCAGTAAGAGTAGCCCACATCACAAAATCCCAAAACCAGAGATGTTGGAGTCAATGTGGAGAAAAGGGCACGCTTCTACACTGCTGGTGGGAATGCACACTATTACGTTCCTTCTGGAAGGATGTTTGGAGAATACTTAGAGACCTAAAAATAGAACTGCCATTCGATCCTATAATTCCTTTACTAGTTTTATACCCAGAAGACCAAAAATCACAACATAACAAAGACATTTGTACCAGAATGTTTATTGCAGCCCAATTCATAATTGCTAAGTCATGGAAGAAGCCCAAGTGCCCATCGACCCACGAATGGACTAGCAAATTGTGGTACATGTATACCATGGAATATCATGCAACCTTAAAGAAAGATGGAGACTTTACCTCTTTCATGTTTACATAGATGGAGCTGGAACATATTCTTCTTAGCAAAGTATCTCAGGAATGGAAGAAAAAGTATCCAATGTATTCAGCCCTACTATGAAGCTAAATTATAGCTTTCACATGAAGGCTATAACCCAACTATAGCACAAGACTATGAGGAAAGGGCCAAGGAAGGGGAAGGGAGGGGGGAGGTTAAGGTGGAGGGAGGGCAATGGGTGGGGCCACACCTACAGTGCATCTTAGAATGGGTACAGGCAAAACTTACTAAAGGCAGAATACATATGTCTACATACAATAAGTAAGGAAATGCCATGAAGGCTACGTTGAACAGTTTTATGAGAATATTTCAGATTGTATATGAAACCAGCACACTGTACCCCTTGATGGCACTAATGTACACAGCTATGATTTAACAATAAAAAAAAAGAAAAGAAAAAAATGTAACTTTCCCTGGTTCTTTTAAAATAAAGGTTTTAAAACCTTTCATTTGTAAGAAACTACTGAAACCTCATCTATTGGGTAAAACAAACTATGTGTATTAGCTATCTATTGCTGCGTAACAAATCACCCCAAACTTTGTGGACAAAAACCATAAACATTTGTTACTCCACAGTTTCTATGGGTCAAGAATCTGGGAGTGTTTAGATGCAGGTCCTATCATGGGGCTACATCAAGCTGTTCAGACCCTGAAGTGTGACTGGTTGTGGGGCATCCACCTCTGAGCTCACTCAGGTGGCTGTTGATGGCACAACCAACATCCACATGGAGGCTTCAGTTCTTGGCCATATGAGCCTCTTTGTAGCATCCTTCATAATATGGCTTCCACCAAATGAGTGACCCAAGAGAAAGAGATGGCACAAGAGAGCATCCAACCTGGGAGCTTCAGGCCTTCATAACCTGACTTTGGAAGTGGCAGAGCATTGCTTCTGACATGTGCTATGGGCCACTGGATCAATGCACAAGGGACTAGACAGAAGTGAACAGCAAGAGATGGGACTCACTGGGGCAAAATGACAGCTGGTCAGCACACTATCCCAATTGTTCTGCATATATGTTTGGTCTACAGACAGGGAGCTCATCTCTCTAGAACACCGTTAGAACAAAAGAAAGGTTTGAGATGAGATGATCTAGTTGGTTTCCATGATACAGAGCGAACGTACTTGGAATCCTTGCCGCCTCACACAATGGATCACTAGCCACAAAGTAGATGGCAAGGGGATGAATGCAAATTCATTTTATCCTGGTAGAGGACCAAGAAACATACTGTCTAATGGTAAATTCATTGTGCTATGTTTGTATATAAAGCAAACCCATCATTAAGCAAGTAGTTTATAATATGTTCCAGAGGCAAGATGACATAAAAACAGGAGGGTGCAGTGAGTCAATTCATAACTATCAGCAATAGTTTCATGTGTGTTAACTAGTTGTGCAATATCAGGTGAGTCACTTAACGTCTCTGGACTGATCACATCAACTAAAAAGTAAAAGTAAGAGTCTGTGATTTTTAGTAAATTTAGAATAGTTGTGCCATCACAATCTAACTGTGCCACCACAATTAGGTTCTTTCTAATAATACTGCTGCATCTAAAAATGTTTATTTGCTGATATTCTGATCATAACAGAAAATTTCCAATGAGATTCGGAGGACAATTATCTGCGTAATTATCATTCTGCAGTAAGAGAACTTCTTTGCAGGTGGGCCTGCAGTCTGAGTCAGGGCTAAGATAAAATATTTTGCATGTAACAAGGGTAGGAGACCACACTCTTTTTTTTTTTCCCTATAGTTTTTTTTTTTTTTTTGTAGAGACAGAGTCTCACTTTATGGCCCTCGGTAGAGTGCCATGGCATCACACAGCTCACAGCAACCTCCAACTCCTGGGCTTAAGCGATTCTCCTGCCTCAGCCTCCTGAGTAGCTGGGACTACAGGCGCCCACCACAACGCTGGGCTATTTTTTTGGTTGCAGTTTGGCCGGGGCTGGGTTTGAACCCACCACCCTCGGTATATGGGGCCAGCGCCTTACCGACTAAACCACAGGCGCCGCCCGGAGACCACACTCTCATGACAAACTTCCGTGCGCTGGGCCTCCGGAATAGACAAACCTAGTGTTAGGGGGCAGTGGATGGAAACTGCAGAAATTCCTTGCTTAGGGGACAAGAAAAGGAGTGTCTTCAAAGTGTGGTTTTTATGGATAACTGTGTCATCCCATGGGCCCATGTGTATACATATTTAAGAACTTTACTGAGGTACCATTTACATACCATAAAGTTTGCCCGTTGTACGTTGAAGAGATTTTTAGGAAATTTAGAGTTGTGCCCCGACAATCTACTTTTCGTCATCCCCAGAAGATCCTACATGTTTGTTGTTGCTTGCTCTTCCAACTCCCAATCTCAGACAACTGCTAAGGTTCCTTCTGTCTCTGTAAGTTTGCCCTTTCTGGAAACTTAATATAATGGAACCATCCAATATGGTTCCATTTGCATCTGGTTTCTCTCATATAGCAAAAGGTTTCTGAGGTGTATCATGGTTCAGCAGGATCAGCAGGTGGTTCTCTGTATTTCCAAATAATAGTCCATTGTGTAAATATGTCAAATTTTTGTTTATCTCTTCACCAATTGATGGACCTTTGGGTTCTCCACTTTGGGGGCTACTCTGAATAATGGCACTATGGTCATTTGTGTACAAATCTTGGTGGACCCTTGTCTTCATTTCTCTTGGGGAGTAGTGGAATTGCTAGGTCACATGTGTTAAAAATCTCTGCTTAACTTTTCTAAAAACTACTTTCCAAACTGTTTTCCAAAGTGGCTGCAACATTTTACATTCCCAGCAACAACTTAGGCAGGTTGACATATCTCCACGTCCTCACAACACTTATATTAAATAATTGTCTTTTCAAAAAATCATATCTACAGGCATTGATGGGGAGTTGTCAACTATAAACTGGGGAGTCCCCTCCTGTTGGGGGATCACAGCTCCAGGAGAACCTCTGCCTGACTGATAATAAAATTTTGGAGGGAGCCACCGAAACACTTGTTTTCTGGGCAAAATACTTCCTGTCAATACGAAGAAGGAAGCCCTACTTAGTTGCATAAATGAACTAGATGCTATTCTTCTTAATTAACAAGGCAACCTAAAGCAAGATTCTAAAAATTGCATCCTCCCATCCCCAACAGTTCATTTTCTTGTGCAAATGCTGCTTGCGTTGTAGCTTATGAGACCTCAGAAATAGAGATGATGTATTGCAGAAAATAGTCATGGCTATTTTATATTAACCTAACGTTTTACTTGTGCAAAAACATACCACAGGCATGAAAGTCCTATGTATTTTATTCAGGCAAAATTCTGTGTCGTTTTCCTCTACAGCTAGTTTTAAGGACACCTGAGATTTAGTAGAGCATTATACAAATATAAATATTAAAAATAAAATATAACGTGCACTGTAATTCTCAGAAGCCACATTATTTACTAAGTCTAGGAGTTGCGCAGTCAAAATGGGCAGAATGAATCTGGCCTGAGACTAAATTTATCTTTTTTTTAGGGGACTAAAATGATAACAAAATAATGCCTCAGTGTTGTAATAAAATGTTGTCAATTTTATTAAAAGCTGATGAGTTACTTCTTCACATAGTTAAGTAAAAAGTTTCTTTCTTGCTTTTTGTGAAAGACCATTTCATTGTATTATTTCGGAAGAGCGAGTTGGCTCCGTAAGACCATTACTGATGAAGATACGTTCAAAGTTAGCACCACACATCTATAAACGCAGATAGCCACAAGGCCTGTCCAATATGTACAGGTTCCCTTTACACATCCACACATGTATTTACAGCTAATAAATAAAAGTTAAGGCCAAAGCATCGTTGAAATATATATAATCAAAGCCTTTAGAAGCCAGAGTTCCCAGTGCCTCGTGCTGAGTTAATGCAGCCTGGGTCAAAACCTAAATCCAGAAACTTAATGAACCAGCAATAAAGGGGATGCCAACAACAAATCTTACATCATTTTATTTTTAGAGAGAATTCATTCCACACCTGTGATGAGGTCAGTCACAACCTGGTCCTGTATTATATGCGCACGACCATATTTCTCGGGCTGAACTCCTGGCACATCTGGAACCATTTCTACTCCAACATGACCTAATACGCCATAGATTGATTCCTTTACTTTCCAAACCATGCTGAATGATAATCACACACCTTATATATATGAGTATGTGTTCAGATACGCACACACATTCACAGTTTGGGTTCCCAGCAATAGCCTCTGAGATATTTGACTTTTTTTTTATCTACTTATACATAGAAAAGCATTCTGAAAATGTGCAATCTAGTTAATAAATAATTGTCCGCTCACTCTTGATTGGTTGTTAAAAACAACAAATAGGAACCCTCAGGGCATGTGGCTACTTGCACACAATGGTTTATAAGCACTGTTTGTTATTAATATGCCCCAGAAACTTCTCTACCATTTTTACTTAGTAAAAACAGTCTTTGATTAAACTTTGTAGAAGCTCGAACGATACAAAATTTGAACTTGAACACATATTTCCTTGTCAAAGCCAGGAAGAAAAGACTCACACTCAAAGTATAACCAAAGCATGAGTGGGATAAGCCTGAAATTGGTTAGGAACTATCTAGTATTGGATGATTTCAAGTTGATGAAAATAATTTGGAAAACCTGATAATAAAAGTATGGTATCGTTTTTCTTCCTGCCCCATTCCAATTCTGTGTTGGCTGAGGGTGACAGGTTCATTTTCAACACCTGTCCAGAGAACATTTTTAAAATATAAGCTTGAGACAGCACAAAAGAGGGGAGAGACAGAGGTTAATTAAACAATAATCTGCAAAGTCTATTAAGAATAAATCGATTGGAAAGGAAGAATTGATCTGAAATTTGTATCTCCTTTATCTTTCAACTTTGTCACAATGCGAGCCAATGACGGTGACTGAAGGCTCACTACTTCATCAGCCCATTCCCCGTCCCTCTCTCTAAGTCCCATGTTCCTGGTTAACTCCTGAGCCACATCCCAAAGGCAGGAGGAGAACCACTGCAAAAAAAATCAGGCGTTTCAACTGCTAAGTCGCACATGGGTCTGACTCAAGACACAGAAAACCGTTTTCCATACTCAGACTCGGAGAAACCATGGAGAAGCATCAGTCCAGAAAAATCCAGAATTCCAATTAAAATAGGAGGTTCTAACCCATGTTAGGCTGTGGCCAAAGATGCCACGTGAAGGGCTCTTATTTTACTGTGGGCCCAGACAATTCTTTTCTTTCTCAAAACGCGGTGCTTTCCACACTGGCTGCTTTTAACACTGGAAGATGTGCTATCTGGCCACTGGACTCCTCCAATGGAATTAGCCACTGTTTAGTATTTTGAGTCTGTCTCCTAAAATAACTAACGAGGATATAGCTGGGATTAACACTCAGGAAATATATACTTTTAAACACCCAAAGCAGGGGCCATCTTTTGTAAAAGTTGCTTCATTGATTTCATTCTTCACAGAATTCATTCATTCTTCTTTCTGGAGCTTTGCTCAGTTTCTGGGAAAAAGCAGAGGAAGAAGGGAATTATTATCCCCTTAGTGTTTTTACAATCTCCCCCTCTCCCCCACCACTCTGATGACAAAAAAGGATTCAACTGGAAATTGGGAATGAAAGTTATGAGGATAAACCCAGGGAAGAAATGGTTCATGGGTCCCAGAAAGTGGCAGGTTCCTAGGAGGGAAGGGCACTCTAACAACTATTTCCACAGGACTGAGCCCGATGATTTCAGAATTGAGAGGAATTCTTATTCCTACAATGTATCAAATGAAAAACTAGTTCTGTTTCTTTTCTTGGGATGTGAGACTGGTGAAGAATGAACGTAAGATATGAACAATGAAATCTTTCATTGGATTCACCAATTTTAGTTACAGAGGAAAGAAACTACAGAAGGTTATCAGTCTGATTCATGATTACCTCCTTGATAAAGTTCAAGTGTGTCTTTTTTTTTTTAAGCTGGTTACATATCTGTCTTCAGTAGCGCTATAATCAGATGAGCAATGTCTCATTAGACTGACTGAAATAAATTCTTATAACTTATACAAATAATATGGCCAAGTGCTTTATAAACACCTGGAGTTCCTTCCTAATTCGGGGGATTTTATTTTTATTCTCACATACAGATTCAAAGTTGTAGACCATCTGAGAAGAATGCGTGTGTTATTTGTGTGTAAAATAAATGCATGTATAAAACTTAAGTCTAGGAGTCCCTTTCTGAGAATTGGAGAAAATAGGAAATTCTCTTAGGAAATCTGAGGAAAAAATAAAGCAATAACCACTTAGTGAAAAAGTCTCCACTTGGAAAAGAATCGAATTATGCTGCCTCGCTCAATACTGGTAAACTACTCTCCATTTCAAATTTATCTTGAGCAGTCTTACATTCATATTTTGGAACCATATGGTCTCATCTTGTCATTCAAAGTATATATGCGATAGGGTGGCGCCTGTGGCTCAGTGAAGTGAGTAGGGTGCCAGCCCCATATACCGAGGGTGGTGGGTTCAAACCCGGCCCCGGCCAAACTGCAACAACAACAAACAAACAGCCAGGCATTTTGGTGGGCACCTGTAGTTCCAGCTACTTGGGAGGCTGAGGCAAGACAATTACCTAAGCCTAAGAGCTGAGGTTGCTGTGACACCATAGCACTCTACTGAGGGTGACAAAGTGAAACTCTGTCTCTAAAAGAAAAAAAAAAGTATACATGCCATAATTCCACTTTATAGAAGATTAAAAAATATAAAGATTGTGTAAATAAAGTCTAGAAATAAAGTCTAGTGATTTGATTTTCCCCTCATTTATTTATAATAAGTAAATTATAATTTATTTATAATGTATACATTATATTATAAAGTAGAAGTTAAAAATTTTGTTCCACAAAGGGTCTTTAAGATACTTTTTTCCCAATAGGCAGTTCTCACTCAAGACTTTTGTCTGTAAATGCAAATAGGAAAAAGGGATAAACCAAAGCAATTGCTTTTCTCATTTCCAGATTAAACTGCATCCAGCCTTTCCCATTGTTTTTGGTTTCTATCGTGTCACCGGCTTGTATAACACGACCTAACGTTTCTCCTCTTTGTACCTATAAGCCAGTAGCAATTGGCATCTGGCAGGGCAACATGTGGAGGAATGAAAATGACATGTTCCGGGAATTCAGGAGGGGACTGGAGGGTCACATGCTTGGTCTACACTTAGCACTGACGCTCTGGAAAGATTCTGCTGCCAGCTGCCATGTGGATTAGCCTTAAAGGTCAGGAAGGAAAGAGCCAGAGAGTTGTTCTGAGATAGAAAAGGGAATAATCTCTGTTCTCAGTCCACCAGCTCCCCATCTTTGGGGGTTTTAAGATGGGCATTTAGGCCTGCCCCTTTGGCTGTATGTCCTGGAGTCTGCTGGCATTTCGAGAATCAAGGCATCTGTGGCTGCAGCAGATACAATAAGATGTTTTCCTTCCTCAGCGACAATGGCGACTCCTAAGCTCGACCATGTATGCTCCTAGCTCTGCGGAGAGCATCCATAAAGGCAGCAGCAATGCAGCAGGAAAAAAAGCGGCAGCGAAGATTTAGGGGCCATGGGAGAAATAAAATACAAGCTAAAAAGTGCACCTTGGATAAAGATCAGGGATAGGAGACAAAAACAGAAAAAGAAAGGGGGGAAAAAAAGAAGCATTTCAGAAAGCACTGCATCTGATTCAGGTGCAGAGGACTCAGAAAGATAATTTATCAAGAGTAGAATATAAACATCTTAACACAATAATGAAGTAAATGAGGTGAAAGCTGTGTTGATTAGTTGGATGTCAGCACTCCAAATTGTGTAAAAATCAACACACTGTACCCCACAAATGCACAAATGTATTCATGATCTATGTGTATATGACTTAATAAAAAAAAAAAATCAGCACTGGCCTTTGGGGGTCGGGAGGGAGGCTGTGGCTGCCTCCCTCGGGACGCGAGCGCAGGATGCGCAGAGACTCACCAGCCAGACTTTTTATTCAGCGACTTGTCGTGGCATTTCACAAATACTGCAGGTGCCTTTCCTTTCTGCAGATGAGACACCTTCTCCCTGGAGCAGAAGGTCACTCTGTTCAAGAAAATGGACATGATAAAAAAGACTGTTCAGAAATATACAGGGCTGTTTACATCCTGCATGGTCGTGCTGATTAAATGCTTGGATATTTCCAATAATTAACTGTAACCCTCAGGCCACACTGGAAGCAGAAGTTTATTTGAGAACCTGACTCAGGGTTCATCATATGAACTACCTAATTAATTTAGACAGACAGGCATGCAAACAGCCCAGAGGAGCCTGACATCACCAGGCTTTCTCTGAGAGAGAATATACAACCAACTCTACCACCTCCAGGCCTCAACATTAGGGACTTAGGGAATCGGCCTTCGACTGGCTCTGCTAGAGAAACAAAGATTCTGCACAGCCTTTCCAAACAACCCTTTTTCTGCTTATAAAAGCAAATGACTAAAGAGAAATATTATTTATCAATCCTAATTCAAGGAGTTATTTTCATTAACACTAATAGCACACTACAGTTTGCAAAAATCCCTGCACATTTAGTGTATATATAAAAGTTTTAAATCCTATGGGGTTCTCCGTGCCATTGATTTTATAGATGCCCTTGGGTGAGGTTGGGAAGACAGGTGGAGGTTATCTTGGAATCTCATCCTTCATGAAGAGGCTGGTTTGAATCTATGAATGTCAAAGTCACATCTCTGAGGTTTGTTCCCTTAGCTATGGGGGGCTTGAGATAGAAAAGGGAATACTCTCCTAGGTTCTATGTTCTCAGCCCACCAGCTCCCCATCTGTATCTATGGGAGTCTGCTGGTATTTTGAGAATCAAGGCATCTGTGACAGGCAAAATCCCTGCTCTCACTCTGAATAACAGTGATCGACTCAGGGCTGATGCTCTCCTTCTATGAACTGTGGAAATACTATCATTCCCCAGCATGCAAGGAATACTCCTAAAGAAAATTATAGGTGGAATTATTTAGGGAAGGCTTTCTAAAGTTTCATCTGGATGTTGACAGCTTCTGAAATACTGCCCCTACGTAGTGATGTCAGGATAAGTCTGCAGTGAGCAGAGTAAACTGAGGTCATCAATAATTACTTTTTTTGAGTCTCTCCCGCTTTTACTTTGATTTTCTCAATAGCAAAGCCAGGGCTGCTCCACCAGTCTGACCAGCCGAAGTAGGAATCGCTGTTCCATTTGAGCTTCAACATGAGCAGCTCTCCAATATCAACCTCCGTGTAAATTAAGAAGGAGTATGTCTTATTTGTGGAAACTTCTGGCCTGAGTTAAAAACAAACAAACAAAAAAATCAACAAATTTGGTTAGTTCTGCAAAACAGCTTTTCTCCCCCCCCTTTTTTTTTCCTCCCAAGATGTAAATGGCTTTATTGTTTGGGAGATTCTTTAAAAAATGCAAAAAATGTTCAATAAAATACTCAAAATGAAAGTCAATGGCATTTGTGGTATTTAAAAAGATATCCACATCCTTTCAATCTATTCCAGTGTTTATCCTAACAACATGAACTATTTAATATAATTCTTAAAAAAAATTCATAAGCCGTTCAGAAATATCTTTCATTTTATGCCTTTCTTCAGTTCCTATCAATATATGAACATTTTTTTCTTTCTTTTTTTTTTTAGACAAAGTCTTAAGCTGGGTAGAGTGCTATGGCATCACAGCTCACAGCAACCTCCAACTCTTGGACTTAAGCAATTCTCTTGCCTCAGCCTCCCAAGTAGCTGGGACTACAGGCACCCACCACAACACCTGGCTATTTTTTTTGGTTATAGTTGTCATTGTTGTTTGGTGGGCCTGGGCTAGAGTCGAACCCACCAGCCCCGGTGTATGTGGCTGGCACCCTAGCCACTTGAGCTACAGGCGCCGAGCCGATATATGAATATTTTTACTTAGTCACAATCATAATACACATATAATTCTCTATTCTTTCTTTGTTTTCTTCATTTTTTTTTTTTTGAGACAGAGTCTGCTCTGTTGCCCCAGGCTAGAGCGCAGTCTGACCAGCCGAAGTAGGAATCAGTCTAACTCACAGCAACCTCAAACTCTTGTGCTCAAGCGATCCTCCTGCCTCAGCCTCCTGAGCAGCCGGGATTACAGGCACCCACCACAATGCCTGGCTAATTTTTCTATTGTTAGTAGAGATAGGGAGGTCTCCCTCTTGCTCAGATTGGTCTCAAACTCCTGAACTCAAGGGATCTTCCTACCTCGGCCTCCCAGAGTCCTAGGATTACAAACATGAGCCACCACATCCAGCCATGTTCTCTTCATATTTGATCTTCTACTTTTTCCCCTGCTTTCCTTAGTTTACTAAATTTGTATTTTTTTTTTTTTTTTTGAGATAGAGCCTCAAGCTGTCGCCCTGGGTAGAGTGCCATGGCATCATGGCTCACAGCAACCTCCAACTCCTAGGCTCAAGCGATTCTCCTGCCTCCACCTCCCAAGTAGCTGGGACTACAGGTGCCCGCCACAATGCCCGGCTATTTTTTGATTGCAGCTGTCATTGTTGTTTGGCGGGCCTGGGTTGGATTTTAACCCACCAGTTCAGGTGTAAGTGGCTGGCACCTTAGCCACTTGAGCCACAGGCACCGGGCCATAAATTTGTATTTTTCAAAAGCTGGATAGATTTTACTGACTTAATAAACCACAATTCATTTCACCATTGACTCCAGGGTGAATACTAGGTTTCTAATTTGTGTTTTTATATGTACCACTACAAATAAATGGGTCATAGTTTAAATCTTAAAACAATTTATGGACTCTCTTTTTATGATATTAGAAAAATTGCTCCATTCAAATTTTGGTTACCCATTTCTTTATGATACATATTAGACAAAAATACCTCATTTCATGTAACAACCTCATATAGCTGAAGAAAGTGATTGTCATCCTGCCTTCCTCCCCCGGAGGGCGCTCTATCAATGAATCTTACATTCAGTAAGCATGATGGGTATTTTAAAAGATTTGTTCATTTAGTAATTATGAAAGGGCATCATATAGTTGCCTTAATTTTTTATTTCTTTATCAATAGTAAGGGGTAAACCTTGTCACGGGCTTTTGATTTCTTATACTTCTTACACACATTATATGAACATCTGTTTACCGACAGGTTTCCTATTATCGTTCATTTTCTTTTTTTGTTTTTTTTTTCCATTTCTTTAATGTCAAAACTTTCGAAGGAATTTCATTGTTGTTTTGTTTAAAACAAGTATAAAAGAAATGAGGAGATATAAAATAATAAAAGAAATGAATAGTGAATAAAAATAAAATGGCCAAATTCATGATTTTTTTTTTCTAACTCTAAAATAAAACAAATGAGGTGAAGGCTATGTTGATTAGTAGGATGTAAGCCCTCCAATTTGTACAATTTATCAACACATTGAATCCCATAGTGACTAAATGTATTCATGATCTATGTACAAATGACTTAATAAATAAATAAATAAATAAATATAATAAAACAAAAGCATGGATGGCTCAGTGGGTAGGGCACCAGCCCCATATACCGAGGGTGGCGGGTTCAAACCCTGCCCCGGCCAAACTGCAACAAAAAAATAGCCAGGTGTTGTGGTGGGCACCTGTAGTCCCAGCTACTCTGGAGGCTGAGGCAAGAGAATCGCCTAAGTCCAGGAGTTGGAGGCTGCTGTGAGCTGTGTGATGCCATGGCACTCTACCGAGGGCCATAAAGTGAGACTCTGTCTCTAAATAAATAAATATATAAAATAAAAGCCTCAATTTTGAAATTCCAATTTCTTGAACTAGAGACTTGTTTTCCAGGTGCCTCACCCTACTTCTGTTTCTCAGACTAATGGCCAGGCCAGGTAATAGTGCCACAGTGAACCACAAGCTAAGGCTACTTACAGGGTGAAAGCAATGTTCTCACTCTCGGCCACTGTGCCATACAGGGAAATCTCAAAGGCCTGGTTGCTGTGCATCTCACTTTCAGTCCCAGAAAACCGAATCTTCACTTGGTAATGGAACACTGTAGGGGGCGGAAATTGGAACACACGCTGATCAATCATTATAGAAATACCACAACCCCTAAAGAATCCATTCAGAACCCCAGAACATATCTCGCTGATGCCCAGAACCATCAGTGTGGCTAAAAAAGATTTCTTCATATTGTGCAGTGTTTACACCTAGAAAATGCAGACCTTGGATTTTATTCCTTTCCAGAAAGGTGTGGCTTTAATGAATAACCCCAGTGTATCTGAATTGCCAATCCATCCTAGGAAGTAAGCCATTTTTGATAGGATGTAAAGAAAATCAAAAGGCCAAAACTCCCAGGATATTTTTCCCATGAACTCCACCCTCCTTGGCTGTCTAGCCCTTTAACATCTGTACCAAGCATATTTGTCGTTTGTTACTGAGACACCGTAAGCGATCGTGTTTCTTCTTGTTTCATGGGTAGGTCTGCCCTCCCACCCTGACCACAAGCTCCTTCAGGTCAGAAGATCATGTGTATCCTCTGAATCCCCCACCACCTAGCACAGAGTGTGTGTGAAGTAGGCTTCACAACAACAGTTACTTTACTAAACCATCACTAAGGCCGCAAGGACTGCCTTGCAAAGCCTTTCCTTGTGTGTTCTGTACTAGGAGAGCCTTTGGAGGAAGGCACTTAAACCTCTACATCTGCTTCTTCTTCTTTCGTCCATCTTTACCAAAATCCCAGAGCAAATGGGCCTGGCAGGAGGTTAAGAGAAAGTGAAGGGTGCAGGCCTGAATTACAGCCACCATGATGGGGAAACTAGAGTTATCAGGATGCTATGTCTTCAAGAATATCCCAAGACCTTGGTCAGATGATTTTCTTATTTGTGTTTCTATTACATGTACTTACTCTTAAGCTAGGACATGGATTTCTTAACACTACTTGTTTAGAATTTGGCCAACTATATTTCTATGGTGCTTTAGCCACATCCAAAAGAAAAAATTGTGAACCCATTTTGCTGTTGTGAGCTCCTGACAACACCCTCTATTTTGCTTTGACTCTCTCTCTCTCTTTTTTTTTTAATTGTTGAGGATTTATCCAGGGTACAGAGAACCAGGTGTAACCTGGTTGATTGGGTTAAGTAAACTCCCTCTTGTAATGGTGTCCTACCTCCTCTTTCTGTAACAAAAATAAGTAGTCAGATCATTAAAAAAAAAAAAAATCAACAACAAAACCTTACAGCTACTAAGAGGTGAAGGGGAATTGGGTTGGGGTAAAACAGAGCCCATGCAGGCTGCAAGACAGGTTAGAGCAGAGGAAGCTGGGAGTGTCGAGGTGTCCCCAGCAGACACCGATGGAGCCGGGAGCGCACAGGTACAGGATGTTGGGTGAGTGAGACAGGTCTGTCTTTGAGATCATGGTCCTCTCTACCCCCTGCATACTCCCTTGTTCCACAGATTCAGGTACATGGAGGTTCCTTCATTGCCTAAAAGGTTTCCTTTAACTACAAGTGCTCCAGCCTCTATGCCACCAAACACACCTCTGCAGATTCTAACAATTCTTGTTACAAATTGGCACGAATGGCAGATAAATTCTACGCTGGGAAACTTTTCTTTAACAGAATCCCTTCCCTCGGGCTTCTATTTGGATTTCACATAAGCCAGCCTTTCTGAAGTTACTCCCCTCTTGCCGGAGACCTCTGATAACCTGCCCTCCCATTTCCCTTCCCCCCATTTCCTTTAGATGTTGCTCTAAACAACATGCCAAGCTTGAAATTCAAGGGGAAAACAAATCATGGCACAATGGAAGTATCCTCAATATCTGGTACACTCTTGCCTCCCAGGCACAGTTATATTTAAAAATATAGATAGTTCTTGCCTTCATGTAAAGCAAACTTTCTGTGAAGGTCCAGGGTGTGAGTATTTCAGGCTCCATGGACTGTATGGTCTGCCTCAACTATTCAACTCTGTTGTGGTGGCAGAAAAGCAGCCTTATCCAATATGAAAATGAAATGTGTGTGACCCTGTTCTAATAAAACTTTATTTACAAAAGCAAGAGTTAGACTGGATTTGACCCTGTCTAAACTCCAGGGTTTTTTGACCCCAGGTAGTTGGTTTCTCATTGGCTCTGAGCCTCCTACTGATGCACTGTGCCATGCTAATGGTCCCAGTGACAGAGGAAGGTGGCAAGCAGGGCACTTGCCACACTCTTAACCAGGCTGATGGATGCAACTCCCTCTCTTCATCAACAGAAGCACAGAGAGGGCTCAGGGTTCAGTAACATCATGTATTCTCTTTGTTCCAGTGGATGGACTCCATACCTGAAATGCAGTGGGCGTGATAAGAATGGATGGAGCTGGAACATATTCTTCTTAGCAAAGTATCTCAAGAATGGAAGAAAAAGTATGCAATGTACTCAGCCCTACTATGAAACTAATTTATAGCTTTCATAAGCTATAACCCAATTATAACCTAAGAATATGTGGAAAGGGGAAAGGGAGAGCAGGGGAGGGGGGAGGATGGGTGGAGGGACGGTAATTGGCGGGACCACATCTATGGTGCATCTTACAAGGGTACATGTGAAACTTACTAAATGTAGAATATAAATGTCTTAAGACAATAACTAAGAAAATGCCAGGAAGGCTGTTAACTAGTTTGATGAAAATATTTCAAATTGTATATAAAACCAGTGCATGGTGCCCCATAATTGCACTAATGTACACAGCTATGATTTAATACAAAAAAAAAAAAAAGAATGGGACTAACAGATTTCCTCACTTACAGCAGCCTCCAGCCTACCTTTGTAAGGCATCTGCGAACGAGTCTTCAGGTACATTTTGCTGCTTCTTTTAGATCTGACCTTATTGATCTCGTAGCCCAAATTATTGCAACGGTTCTTTCTGCAACTCAGGCAGAGCCCTTTGTCAAAGGCTTCCTTTGAACTGCACCGATAGGCCTTACTGGGGTTTTCTTCATTCAACAGGGAGTCGATGAAGAGATGAATGGAGCGCTCATGGGAGCACTTCACTAATTGGTCCACATCTGGGGAAAAGGAGGCATCAAGAACATTTGAACTCTGTGGAAATCCACAATGAGTGTTTCATTTTGCATATCTAATACAGGTTGGGGGGGGAGCTAGAATAAAAGGACCCTAGGATACAGGCCTATGCATCTGTGATTGTGAGATCTGTTTTAGGAGATTTCCTTGATGGCAGCTGCTCACTTACGTCCAAGATTATGAAAATTACAAGTTCACGGGGAAGCCTGACTTTCTGCTGTCATATATTTACGAGTATGTTTATGCAACATCTTAGATGTTCTTAGATATGAGAGACATCTAAGGTAGCCATTAATTTCCCTCTTTTATCTCCTCCTGTTTTCTTTCTTTCTAACCCTAACCCTAAGCATCTTTCTCTTACAATGAAGGTATCCAATATTCTAGCTACTTCGAGAAACCTATAGTGCTTTCAGAAACCACATCATATAAAGTGTAATTGTTAAATGAATAGTTTTTTATCATAGAAATGTATAATTGCGTATTGTGCCCCTACTCATGATTTTTACATCCAATGAGCCATAGAAATAATCACCGATGTCATAAGAACAGATTTATTACCATAAACTTGTACAATAATTGAAAATAATACTATTATGCTGTAAGTTCTGGAATGTGAGCTCAAAAGTAATTGGCATGTTGGCAGGTCCCAAAGTCCATAAAGTCTGCAAAGTTAATGTGCTTTTCAAAGTAAACATTAAGCTAATAGTAAATTATTCTCTCTTGGGTGGCACCTGTGGCTCAAGGAGTAGGGCATCCCCATTTACTGGAGGTGGCGGGTTCAAACCCAGCCCTGGCCATAAGACTGAAAAAAAAAATTATTCTCTCTTGTTAGAATTTTGGAACACTTACTGCAATGGGGTGGAGATTTGTTTCTGGTTTGTCCATCTCTTTAAAAGGCCAGCAAAAGCAATTTGGACTAATGAACACATCTTTTCATTTTCAGTAAAATCCAAAATCACTCCATCGGCTTTGTGACTACATTCAAAGTGTGACAAGATGTGTCCAGATGACATTTTACAGCGCTATTATCATAGTCAGTGGCGTTTTCCTGTCTCAATCTCATCTTTACTTTCTCTTGCTACTGCAAGTGCAATAGACAATGTCGCCTGCCATATAATAAATAAAAGGCAAAATGGCTAGCTGCCTGGCACTAAGGCCATAACATTGAACCCAGCAGTATTCTTCATGAACATATTTTGGCTGAATGCATATACAAAAATGGCCTTTGGTGGGCCTGGGTAGGTTACTGGGTCAATGAAGGTTCAGGACAGAACTCACATTTAGTTCCCAGCTCAATGGTACTTACCTCCAAGGCCTCTCTCTGCAATCACACGGATAGCTTCCCCAATGTTGCATCCTGGTTGAAAAGTGCCGCCATTTGGGTAAATGTCAACATGTCCTACTGGCTTCTGGATTCCAATACTTCGACCAGGGGACCCTCTGGTGAATGTGTGTAAGACATCTACAAAATACGCGTCATCAGGAGAAAGGCGACTTGGAGCTTCTGCGTACTCAAAGTTGGGTCCCGCTGGATCTAGGCCTTGATGGGAAAAGAAGACCCCCCCAGATGTTGAAATCTCCCTTCGTAGGACATCAGCATGCCACTGCTCATCATTTGAATGTAACTGGCTGCCACTTAGACACTCATTAGCTCCTGCTAGTCTACAGTCATCCGATCTTTAAATTACTGATCTTAGAAGGGTACAGATGAAAGTTACTAAATGCAGAATGTAAACGTCTGAACACAATAACTAAGAAAATGCCATGAAAGCTATGTGAATCCATTCGATGAAAATATTTCAAATTGTATATAAAACCAGCACATGTACCCCATGATTGCATTACTGTACACAGCTATGATTAAATAAAATAAATAAATAAATTACTGAGTCATTAAAGTAAGTCTGGCTCCTACCCAAATGATTTGGAGTCTCTTAAACTAGCCTTCATCCAGTGATTTTTCACTCAGGATGGCTGGATTTCCTTTTGTAAATTACTTCTGAATCTGCTGAGAAGATCTTTTAACAGTGGTGAGCGCTCTCTCTCTCTCTCTGTCAAACCTTTGCTTAGGAGACTGTCTTCTTTCCAAATGGCCTCTGGAGTGTGTCCTTTTTAGTTTTCCTAGTAGTGATGTGAGAAGTGACTACATATGTGTAATGTACTATCAAGCGCACAGCAGAGGGAGAAGGAAAACAGGCTTCTTGGAGAAATCTGCGCCCATTCTGTGAGTAATTCATTCTGCTTTATTTCTGTGCTATTGCCAGTAGATGGCGAGACCCTAAGAACAAGCCTCTGTATTTTATTTTACACCTGAAAAGAGCCCTAGAGTGTGATAGTCAAGGGCCAAGGATAGCCCCCAGAAAAACACCACCCTTGTGGGTATTTAGCAAACGTCAGATTTTCTTTCAGAATCAGAGCCATCTCGACTCTTGTGCTAAGACCAATGAAACTGCTTCCTTACCAGTAATTCTGTTCACCTTCTTGTTGGTCAGACTTCCTGCAATACCAGCAGCATGGGCTCCAAGGCTGTATCCCAAGAGATGGACATTGTCCAGAGGATAGTTAAATTCCTCCTTTGGAAGAGAAAAAGAAAAAAAAAAAAAAAGGGATTCTTAGAGTTCTTTGCCAAAGACCAAAACTAAAGGAAATAAAATGAATCAAAATATTGTTTTTGAAATATAGACAATCCTGAAAATTAATTCTATTTACTTTAATTTTGTGTTATGCCTAAGAGAAAGAAACATATTCTTTAATGTTGAGAGTTTTTCTTTAACAGCAGATTTAAATGAGGAAGTTTTCCCAAAGATTGAAACAATATTATCTACATAGACGGTAGAACCTTCATAGTGGGCCACCTCCCTACACTGACCACCTCCTTAAGTTGACCTAATTTTCATAGATTGAACACCAGCCCAGGCCTTACAGGAACATATCAGTACAGTAGGCCTAGTTCCTTGTGTTGACCATCTTCATATGTTGGCCAGTTTGTCACAGTCCCTTAGGTGGTCAACTTACAGAGGTTCTATTGTATAATTTATGCATGCATACATATATGTATATGGGTATGTATATACATATGTATATGTAAATATGTATTTAACTTTACTCATTATTCCCTATTCTAAATATACTACATATATCACTTTATTCTTAAAGGCTAACTAGTGACTTATAATCAGAAAATATTATAGTGGGAGGGGATTAGCACACAAGGTCCAGTCTCTTCATTTAGCAGGTGGTAAGCCCAAGGCTCAGGAAGGTGATTAGATTTGCCCAAGTTCACTTGTCTGGCTACCAAAAGAGCCAAGAAAAGAACTTTGTCCTTTGATAGTCAACACAACAAATAGCACTTATTTTTTTTGTTGTTGTTGTTGCAGTTTGGCCAGGGCTGGGTTTGAACCCACCACCCTCGGTATATGGGGCCAGCGCCCTACTCACTGAGCCACAGGCGCCACCCAATAGCACTTATTTTTTACCCTCCAATTATTTGGTTTAAATAATTTGGCCCTGTCAGAGTGTTACCTACCTTTCAAGCCCAATATACTTTTCAAAGGTACTTTTCAGAGAACAGCCTGGAATAGTAGGTCCCTTGCTGCTAGGTCAGAACTCTGGACCCTTGGCCAGCTCAAATCCTAAATACCTTCCTGGCCGTAGTCTTCTAAATTCAAATCCATGACTGCCTCAACGCTCAACAAAAATCTGCATCCTTAATCGACACCCCAAAATAAGTATTATTGATGTTTTCTTCAAGGAGGATTGGTATTCTAACAGAAGTCAAAGCCAAGATGAAATTTCCATGTCCCAGCCAAGTGGTGGGGAAGGACTGGCAGACCACGCCACCTTCCCTCCGTCCTGAAAAAACAAGATTTGTCTGTTCTGCTCACTTAGTTCTTGGTCTCAGCAGCTAGTCAGTGAAAAAATCAAGGGTAGGGCAGGGCTGCTTCTTGCCTTTATAGTTTTATCATTCTTACCAAAATGCTGCTTTGGGCTATGAAATGATGCCTATATTTATTCTGAAGAGTTGAACTGCCCCTGAAAGTATCCCTAGTAAGTAAAAAAAAGCAGAAAGAATAGCTATTTGGCTCCAGCAAAGAGCTCTGTTTTGGAAACATAAGGTTGCTCTTCTTCTGGCTTTACCTCCATCCAGTCAATAAATCTGGCCACATCCTTTCCCACCAACTTGGTGTAGCCCGCGGACACTGGGTAATGCTGCTGAGCCCGGGACAGCCAGTCCACCACAATGACATTGGAGTCTGGTTCCCGCTTGTACAGGGCGGCCACAAGTTTTGGCACCCAACTCTCATACATTCCTGTCACCTGAAAAAGATGACACAGGCTTTGTTAGAATACCCACATTCAACTTGTCTTAGATATGTGAGCCCCATACACCTGCGTACAATGTAAATAACAAACTTGCAAGGAAGCCTGTTAGCTCAGACAGAAAAATCAAATCCCCAAAGGGTATTCCAAGACTTAGGACCATCCCTTCCGAGGCAAATTTGAATATGCCAAAGAAGAGATGTGTTGAGCTCAGGAATGGCAGACCAGGCTTTCAATTTTAAAAAAGTACATTTGATGAATTCTGTAAAATTTTAGCAGCGTATACTATAAAAAGAAAGATGGATCTGAATGCAGAGTAGGTCTTTGGGAGAATGATTGGGAATACCTGCCTGGAGTATAACCCTGAAGGACTGGTCCTACACCATCCCCCCTCCTCCCTGTCTCTGGGATGCTGACCACCCTTTGCCTTCAAGATCAAGAGAGGATGCTGTTGTCTCTTCTGAATGCAATATTAATTGATGTTTGTTTCAGTCAGCAGCCAGGACCTCTTGGTTCACAATGAGAACCTTGGACTTACAGCAGTGAAATGCAAACAGGAGGCAAAAGCTCCACCTGGATCCACCATGTACATGCCACATGCTAAGCCTTCTTTTGGGTCTCTCGTGACAAAGCTTGGAGAGCCTCCTGACATCCCTCAGTCTGTGCCCTTGAGTCACCGAGCAGCTTACCTTTGACAGGGCAGGGAAAACTCATTAGTTCTTGGCTCCTATTGTAAGTTTTTCTGTACTATCCATGTTTCCAAGTTTAGCTTTCTAAAAGGGCAAGTAATGCAACTTACTCCTATAGCGGCTGACATATTTTTATTAATTGTGTAACAACCAATCTAAGCCTTTCTTTTCGATTCAACATAAAATACTGATAGAAATAACCCCAAACAAAGGTAATGGAAAACCAAGTACTCACCTTCCTCAACACAGAAAAGATCTTCTTTTCTCAGTTTTTCTTCTGAGGTTCCTTCCAGCAGTACCAACTTTTTAAATTTTTGATTCTCAGAGACACAGTTGGATTGAAGCCCTCCCTGACACCTGCACCCAGGGCTCCAGCTGAACCCACCAGTGAGTTCACTGAGATAAGCTGAGATTAGCGTGGCTGGCGTTAGTTATCAAACAGACCAAACAGGTTCACGTGATCTGGAAACTCAGCCCCACAGCCAGAACTTGGCTCCTGAGCTCAGGTGTGCAAAATGTTGAGAATACAAGTAGGCTTAGTGGGACCATCTTCTGATTTAGGGTTAGTTATGTTAATTTAGGATAAAAGGGAAAAAAAAAAAAATATATATATATATATATATATATATATTTTGCAGTTTTTGGCCGGGACTGGGTTTGAACCCGCCACTCCAGCATATGGAACTGGCGCCCTACTCCTTTGAGCCACAGGTGTTGCCCAAGGAAAATATTTTTTTTCAACATTTCCTAAAGTATAGAATTTTCTCAAGGATAAGAATGAGATGCCTGAGGAATTCAAATTATTCCTGTTGTATGCATTTGTTTGTTAAGATTAATGTTTTAAAAAGAAAGTATTGGGCGGTGCCTGTGGCTCAAGGAGTAGGGCACCGGTCCCATATGCCGGAGGTGGTGGGTTCAAACCTAGCCCTGGCCAAAAACAAAAAACAAACAAACAAAAAAAATTATAAAAAAGTATTAAAAGGCAAATTCTGTATACATCAGAATGCTTCTAAAAGCACCAAAGTTTCCTTTTTCCTATTTAAACCTCATAAAATATAAAATAGGTTGATATTAGGGATTTGAACTTTTATCATGAGAATCATACTTTACTTTGTTAATTCTAGTAAATGGATTTTTTTTTACTTACGGTCCAGCCATGAATCACCACAAAGGTTTTGCTGCTGTGGTTGAAGTGACAGTTGGCCACAGACTCTGTTACTCCGGGAATGAGGTGACAAGTGTCCTCAGCTGTGTCTTCAGGAGTTCTTAGGGCAAATTTACTTTCAATGTCTATAAAATCTCTTCTGCCTAGAATCAGAAGATTGGATAGAATGTTAACGAGAGGGTTGTGTGTGTTTATTTGATAGAATGTTAACGAGAGGGTTGTGATTGCTTGTTCACACGCAATCACCACTGATACTATTTTTGTTTCTAAAGTGTTTTTTTCTTTTTTAAATGAATGGGGGTGGCAGGAGAATGAGAGACGCTTTAGTGGTGGTCAAAGTTGACCTTAACTGTTGGTGAAGCAGCATTGAATTCTCCTGTGTCTCCCAGCCTCTTCTGCAGCAATCCTTAGTCAGGGTGAGTGTGTGTGTGTGTGTGTGTGTGTGTGTGTGTGTGTGTGTGTGTGAGATTTCAAGGAAGTGAACTGCTATTTGGGGATTCCTTAGATAATTCAAATTTCTCTCGAAACATGAATTTAAATGCTTGGCCAGCCTAGGTTATGCTGCTTCTAGTGGGAGGACCAGAACCCAGTCTTGTGGTTCCCCTTCACAGCTCATTCTCCTTGAGAACATTAGCTCATGGTTGTTGAAGTTGACTCAACAGTTGGCTATAGACACTGGGGACTCCTGTGTTATATAGTTCCATTTCTTTTGTGTATTATTTCACCCTCTTTGAATCTCTAATTATATCAAAAGAATTTTTCCCATAATATTATATAATTAGGCTTGTTTGAAGGAAGGTTGTTTCTTTTTCATTAGCATAATTTTAAAAAATATTAACAACTAAGAAATACAAATCAAAACCACCCATACCATCTAACCCCAGCGAGAATGGCCACAGTACAAAATCTCAAAACTGCAGATGCTGGCGTGGATGTGGAGAGAAGGGAACACTTTTACACTGCTGGTGGGACTGCAAACTAGTACAACCTTTCTGGAAGGAAGTATGGAGAAACCTCAAAGCATTCAAGCTAGACCTCCCATTTGATCCTGCAATCCCATTATTGGGCATCTACCCAGAAGGAAAAAAATCCTTTTCTCATAAGGACACTTGCACTAGACTGTTTATTGAAGCTCAATTTACAATAGCCAAAATGTGGAAACAGCCTAAATGCCCACCAACCCAGGAATGGATTAACAAGCTGTGGTATATGTACACCATGGAATACTATTCAGCCATTAAAAAAAATGGAGACTTTACAGCCTTTGTATTAACGTGGATGGAAGTGGAAGACATTATTCTTAGTAAAGCATCACAAGAATGGAGAAGCATGAATCCTATGTACTCAATTTTGATATGAGGACAATTAATGACAATTAAGGACATGGAGTGGGGGAAGGGGAGAGCAGAGAGAGAAAGAAGGAGGGAGGGGTGGGGAAAGGAAGAGGAGAGAGAGGGAAGGAGGGAGGGGGTGGGGCCTTGGTGTGTGACACGCCTTTTGGGAGCAAGACACGATTGCAAGAGGGACTTTACCTAACAAATGCAGTCAGTGTAACCTGATTTCTTGTACCCTCAATGAATCACCAACAATAAATATATATATATATATAAACAACAGTTCAAAATGTTTTAAGGTTCATTCAGTGGGATGTCCAGAAATACCCGTGCTAACTATGAGCCATGGTTCATTCCTTCCTCCAATATTTCTTTTCCTATTTAGGTCATAACAATTTTTCACACAAAATCAAAACTTAAAAACTACAGTAAAGTTGGTGGTATCAGAGCAAGGGTCCACACTGGTTCTTCATAGTTCATCCCAAACTGGATAAAGAGGGAGAGAGAGAGAACCTGGCTGTTGAAACTAAGGACAAGAAATCTAAATATCCATAAGTCTTCATGGAGACAGTACATATTGTATTAGAGTGAATACTTCTATTATATTGTACATTATATTGTAAATAAAATCAGACTCTTTTCAAAGAGCAGAGCACAGCCAGAGGGAAGTTATATTGGGGGAATTATTTTCCTTGTCAAGTAAACAAGCAAAACAAACAAACAAAAAAACTCTACCTAATTCCTATAGAAAGGTAATAATTTGTAGATTTTAGGTTTTGCTATTCAAGACTTACCAGAGATAAAAAAAAAACTTTTAGGAAATAAATAAATGAGGTTGCAAGGGATACTTTTAATTTCTTAATCTAAATTTTCTCTGTTCACAATTCAAAATTTGAAAACCTATAACTTCAAAATAATACTGCAAAATCCAGGCCAAGAATGGAAATAAGAACCATATAGTAACAGTGAATGGGTAGGCATTTAAGTCAGATGTCATAACTGAGGACTGGTTAACGGTTTTCTTTCAATAATTATTTTCCAAAATGACTTGAACACTAGTGTAGTTACTTGCCAAGTAATCATTACATACGATGAGTTGATCACACACACACACATCTCCACCACCTAAAATGTAGGAGACAATCTCCTTATATTTATTAGAAAGAAGTAAGTTTTATTACAAAAGCTAAGGACTCCAAGATCACTTATTCAAATAAGAGCCTGTGCTAAACTACTGATCTTTAAAGCTCTTTTCATTTCCACATAGTAAAACTGCACTTGAATCCATCCATCTACCAAGAATAAGCTCTACCTCCAACTTATTGGAAGACGTTGGTCTCCTTCTTTCTTCCTAACCAGAAAGTACCCTAGTAGTTTCATGATTTGTCTTATAGTGGAAAGAGAATACTGAATATTTTTAATCTAATTCTTCTCTTTTTTTTTTTGCAGCTTTTTGGCCGGTGCCGAGTTTTGAACCCATCTCTTCCGGTATATGGGGCTGGCACCCTACTCCTTTGAGCCACAGCTCCCCCCCTAATCTAATTCTCCCTTCAGTGCCCAAGAACTTTGCTGTTAGAAAGTGTTTTTAAAAATTTAAAACTAAATGAATTTCACCCTCCCCCACATCTTTCTACCTCAAATAACTCATACCTCCTCTCCACTTATTTTAACACATTCTATTATTAATCTTTTTAAAGCAGAGATTCACCTGATATCTCCCTTACCAATGATTTGCCAAACTGATATTGAAGACTATTTCTTTGTACAACTCCAGGGGTTGACCTTCACCTGTTTTTCCCTAGAATTATGTAGTTAGTGCCCTTGGTATTGCTGACAGTTTTAAAATGACCAACAATATTCTTTGTAATTATTGAGACTGGCTTTGTGCAAGTATATTTGCATGAAAAGCAAAAGTCTATTCCATCTCTAGGTCCTGTATCAGATTATATATATCTGGTTCATGGATAGATCCAATCTTCTACAACAAGTATTTCTGTCGGGCCCACTGTTTGGGAAGAAAAATAATAGGAAATTCGCATATTCTCAAGCAAACTTGTATTGGATACTTTCATTTCACTCTTAGAGGAAATGATTTTTCCTTTTTAAGTTTGATAGGAAAATAGTGTCACTCTATTTGATAGTTTTAATTCTCCATCAGGAATGAAATCGTATGGGTGCTGAGGCCATCTTTCCTTCTCTTTGTGTTCTGGATAAAAAGTTGCACAAAATCTGTATTTGCAACCCTTCAAGGATGTCCCAGCATCCTCAAGATGAATGTGCTTCCCAAATCTCCAGCAAATGGCTTAGACTATGCAGAAAAAGGTGGCCCTGGATCAGTCTGTAAATTACTTTTCCAATGCAACCTGGGATCATTCCTGAGTCACAGATGAACTGATCTGATGTGACTGTTACTCAGGAAACGATTGTTTCCCATGCGTGGAAATAGTATTAGTGATAGAAGTTATCTGCACTTATCCAATCAGACTGTCTTTTAGCATATCCCTTAGCAATTAAGGCCAGCTTGGAATTGGGAGGGAGATAGAAAGAAATAACAAAGGAAGAAAGAAGTGAAGAAAGGGCGGCCTCCATCCTGAACTTCACTGAGCACAGCATTACCACCTGCCAACCAGGCCCCAGCAGAAGTGTCCTTATTAAGCACTAAGGGGAGATTTATGGTACCAGGAGAGTTACAAGTCAATGTAGTTCCTATGTAATATTAATCCCTAAGTTCCTAAACAAGATAGCTGAAGATCTGAGTAGGTAAACAAAGATAAAGAATTTATCTTACTATGGATAGTAACTCACTTAAATGAAATTAAGCTGAGACGTTACAGCACGTAGAGAAAGGTAAATTCATGCAGGACATGTTGTGCTGGAAAAAAGAAGAAACATTGGACATCCTTCAAAAGCAACCAGTGACACTCTAAAGGGACATCAGCGCTATCAGGTGAATAACATTAATATTTATGTGGCGACTCAAGGTAGAAGAGCTCAATTACAAGGCAATTACCTTTGAAATTTCTACTTCCAATCTCTCTCTTATGTAAACACATATACAAATGTACCCTAAGGATTTCATTAGTAATTCATTTGCTCTCTGAGACTAATGGTCATAGTTTTCAGCTCAGGTAGTATCTGCAAAACACCAAAAGTCGAGTTGAAATACTGAACTGGTCAAGAGAAAACATCAACGCCATTACCTGACTGAATCGATGGTTTGTTCAGATAGTCCAGTGTGGACAATATATAGAAAAAATACTTGTTTTAATGAAGTAGTAAAAATAAAACTTGTACTTAACCATCTGAATTTTATGTTAAATTTTCTCTACTATTAAGACCAAACATCCACCCTACTAGAAAGAAGGGTTAAAAAGTAGGTTCGGAGATGAGTATAAAATAAATGGCCCAATGAAATCAGATTGAACATGAACAAGTATAACCCACCCACCAGTGCTCAAAGGCATCTTCTGGATTAGTTGATGAAATTTGTCATTATGTAGGCATAGTTAAATCAACATTTTTTTAAAAATTGAAATGTGAAATTCTTGTATTGTTTATCCGAAATTATCTTCTCCTTGTTGATACAGATGGCAAATGGAAACATCCAATTGTCTCAAACTAATACAATGGAAGTCAATAATTACCTTGATAACAACTGCTTTATTTAAGGGAAAACTGGATAAAGACTTGGACCCTCTTTTAATTAAAATGTAGGTGCTCTTACGCTAATTTTCACCAAAAAAGTCTGACTTTTCATTGTATTTTAAAGCATCTGCAAACTTATATTTTAAGTTAAAATTAATCTGAGTCGGAGTAGTATTGTCTCTCCTGGTCTGCATGGAAACAGATTTCATAATCTAAGAAAAACGCATGATTGAGCAGTCTCCCCCAAAGGATGTGTACTGTGAAGTCGGTGTCTGAATTAGACTGAGTGGCCATGCCAAAACCAACCAAAGTCATCTTTGTTGCATTTATTCTACCGCCAGTTAGCAGTGGGGACATTTTCTTTCATTCATTCAAAAAGTCAAAATCAACAAACTATGTGAGATATTGATTGTTCAGAGAGACTAGATTGGGTGGAGTAAAAAGAGTCAGTTGACACAAGTTAAATAGACTCATTTTCAATAGAATGTAAAAAATATATATATAGGGTGGCCATCAAGTTCATGTGCAATTTAAAATTTAATTGTGCCACAAACTTGATGGCCACCCTCTATAAAACCACTTAACATAATCCATTCCTTCCTAATAGATACTTATTTCCTCCACTAGAACAAACCAACATTTGTTGAGTAGCCAAACTTTGTCACTGCATGTAGACATTCTTAAAATAGCCACAAGACAGCAATGTACGAACAGTCCAGTGAACATTGTTCACAGTAAAATTTACGCTTAGTCTCTGAGTAAGCTGGAATCCTATGGTATCTGTCCTGTAGAAACAAACAGAGCCCTCAGTCTTTTGCTAAAGGGAATGTGACAAAAGCCATTTGAGACAAAGATTGACTCTCAGCTTTAAAAGTCCTCGCTGATAAAAAGAAAAATACTTAGTTCACTGTGGTAAAAAAAAATATAGTTAGTGAATACAACTATCCCTAGAAAGGTGTTGCCATAAAAGTTGGAAAACATATCATGAGTAAATTCAAATGGTATCACCACCTAGACCTGAAACATAATGATACTCATGTCTTGAATATTTTCCTTGCATTTTGTGTTCCAAAGTCATCCTCCATCATCACTCTGATGGCCAGAACATCTTCACCCTTCCAGCAAGACAGGCTTTATGGCAATAACGTGGCAACAGAGACACTGACAGCAAAATGCTGTACGTTTCAAGGCACTTTCTTGAACAACCTGACATAACTTGACACTTTGGCAGTAAACTCTATAGCCCAATTTCTTCTCCATAAAAAGCACGAATAGAAGCTGAGCTAAAAATATGCTGCTAAAAAGAAGTAAAAATTTTCCGACGCAATTCTTCCCCTGTACCTGACTCCCACCTTCAGTACAGCTGTTAATCAATTCCTGCTTGGTGAAGCTCTTCCCCAGTGACACCTGCTATTTCGCTCTCATCTCCATCACATTTAACCCGGATGTGGGCCTGGAAAGTCAGGATGGCTGGTCAAACGGAACTGTAGCCACCGAGCACCACCCCATATGCTCCCTCTCCTAGCTCTTCAAGTTTCCTAGTTGAAGCCACCCCAGAGATGGCAGTGGCTCCTAGGACAAAGAGCCCAAAGGCAGGGCCTCTTATTCTCATTATCTTCTTAGAAAGAATCAAGAATGAAGAAGCAAACTCAGAGCTCAGAGGAGGTGCTGGGTAGCATTCTACCCAAGCTCCATCTTTCTGTGAATTTCTAGAAATTCATATTCCTAGATGAAATGCACCTGGAGGACAGAGGGGCAGAAAGTTGCTGTGATGGGAGGAGCATAAAACAAAAGGTGGGTTGAACCCAAAGTGGAGGGAATGAGTGGGAGTCATTTCAAGTCTACTTAGAAATAATCCTCCCTTAATACATGTTGAGCCAGGAAAAGCATGTGTTAGTTAAAATCCAATTAAATTAATTAAGCACACGAGTACCCATTTCAATCAAAGAGTTCGGAATGAAGGGGCCTCAAAGACATTTCAGTCTCAGCAAAATCCTCTTTGTAGAGCTGAGGGGCTAAACCCAGAGAAATGACCCTCCTACTAATCCCAAAACACAGGATCTGGAGCTCCAAAGGGGCCTAACAGAACCTTAAAATGTGGGTGAGCCTTTCTGTGTGTGTTTGACGGTGAACGTAACGTTATTCTACGATGTGCTTTCTTAAGAATTTGGAGTTGCTACCATCTTCTTGGCCAGGATTGAACACTACGCAGGAGAACATACCAACATATTGTTTAAGACTCTCCAGGGTTCTCAGAATGGTCTAATAGGAAAAGATACTTGTTTTTTTATCCAATTCTGCCTTGATGGAACCCACGATTTTCTTTAACAAAGATGGTCTTTCACAAATTAATGCCTAAATAAAACGAACGTTCAGCAGCAATCAAAGCCATAGGCAGACTCGATAGAACACATCCAAGAAGGCTGCCTAATGCAATTCGAGAAGAGAAAAGGGAACGCTGCCTCCTCTGATGACTCGCCTCGGTTGCTTTAAGTTACCATTGTGTGTTAACTGAGCCACGGTTCCCGCCGCTATTGCAGGCAGGGTTGGGGCTGGGCTCTCATCTTCCCTGCAGTAAAGAAATTCGCTTCTGGTCCCCGCGCCAGACCCCCGGTGCGCCCGAGGCGCCCACGCACTCGCCCACAACCTCACGGTGCCGCTCAGAGGCCCCCAAGTGCTCGCAGCCACCGTGGGGCTGGCCTGGGTTCCAAGGGTAGACCTGGCAACCCCCAAGTCGGCGGCCACATTTTCGGGTATTGAGCCCTTCATGGGCTTTCTGGGCACCAAGAAAGGTGTGTGAACTTGGAAGCGGGAAAGTGTCCCGGGAACGCGCGCAGGACGCTGCGTCCCCGAGACTCCAAACGCGCGCTGGACGCTGAGTCTCACCCTCCATCCCCACCCCACTGCCACTCCTACCGCGGAGCAAAAGGTTCAGCCGAGGGCGCGAGTGCCCAGTGAGGCCGAGATGCCCACAACACCTTCCCGCGCCCTGCTCACTCCCCTAGCAGGGGGCCGCTGTCTACCCGCGCGTCCACAGGCGGGGGCTGAGCCGCGGCCCGGCCAAGCTGGGGTCACCTTGGCCTGCGTGCCTTTCATTCCAGGATCCCCCCGCCGAAGAGGTCACAGCCGGCCACCGCCAGCCGGTCCTTGCTCCCCACTCCGTGGTCCGGGACCTCACACCCTGACCCTCCCCGGCTGGGTCCGCGCGCCCGGGAACGCGGCAGCTGCCGGAGGGACAGCGCGGGAACCCAGAGCGGGAACCAGGCAATCTCGCAGCAAGACCTGAGGGTGATTTTTTTCCCCCTGGACTAAGCAGGTCCCTCTCCGATGACTGTTCTCAGGGCCAGCATTGGGCTGGAGGAGCCCCTAGTGCCTACCCGCAGCCCCTTTCAACTTCCTCGCTCGCATCCTCAGGACGCGTGGCAGTGGCCCCTGGGCCGCGTCTGCAGGTGGAGCGAAGGTTGCGCGCAAAACTTACTGTCGGCGGCGGCCACCCCTCCGCGGGAGGCAGTCAGACTCTGCAGCCACACGCCCAGGACCACCAGGAGCAGGGCTTTGCTCTTCATCTCGGGGTGCGTCCTTCTGCAGGAGCCGCACAGCGCGAACCGACCGGTGGACCCGCCGAGCGGAGGCGCAGGGAGGGCTGCAGCCGCGGCCGGCCGCGGGGAAGTCTCCTTTAAAGGGGAGGGCAAGACGGCTAGTAGTGGCAGGTTTCGAAGAGGAGGAGGAGGAATCGAGTCTGACTCGGTTCTACTCCGCGGCTGCTGCTGTGCCTGGAAATATGCAAATAACCCTCATCGACTATTGGCTATAAAATCATAAGTTGGGGGGGAGGGCCCTAAATTCATTTCCAAACACTTGAGTAGTCAGGAGGACCAAACCTGCCAGAGAGAAGAAGGGGAAAGGGCAGAAGGGAAAATTCGTTTTCTGTTAGGCTATTTCTCAGCCTGAGGGAGTCTACTACTTAGGGCACCAAACATTTTGTATTGATTTATGTTAAATACTCAACAATCACCAGTTTTACAGGGAGGAGAAGTTTAGCTGCTAAACTACATTTAGTCAATACTTAAATCCACTCCTCTCTGGATGAATTGTTTGTTAACTTGCGGTGTTTCCCCTCCTCCCCCCATCAATGTGGGAGCACAAGAACACTCACTGCCCCTGGTCTGTGCTTGCACAATCTGGTATTTTAACACGGAGAGACAGATTAGCTTCTGTCGTGGAGAAAAGCCCACTTGCTCTAACTGGTTTCTAATTTTTGCTTCATGCAAATTATACTCAGTCCTCCAACTCATCCAGGAACTCAAGCATAACATTTTATCTTCAGAGGCAGAACATCAAGGTCAAACAGCTTAAGTGTCAGGATAGATGGAGTAAGACAGTCACAAAGGACACCTGTTGTGTGATTCCATTTAAAATGTCCACAAAAAGGCAAATCTGGAGAGACAGGGAGTAGATCCATGGCTACCTGGGGCTGGCAATAGAGGTTGGAGGGAGTTGGTGGGGGGAGGAATGTTCTAAAATTATGTAGGGTGATGTTTACAACTCTATAAATATACTAAAACCATTGAATTGTACACTTGAAATGAGTGAACTGTATGCTGTGTGAGTTATATCTCAATAAATCTATTTTTATTAACAAGCATACTGAGGCATGCAATTAAAATAAGAAAAACAAAATCGCTTTGGATACTGTGTTTTTCTGCCAAATTGCTCAGAATACTTTCAAATATAAATGTAAAGGATTTATATTAGCCAGGAAGGACAGTTAACTCAATACTTCCCACCTTATTGCTCATAACTGGAATTTCCAATATCTTTATGGTCTGAATATTTTTAATGTCTCATACTCATCCCTCCTGCCATCACACACACACATACATAGAATGTGCATTTGTAGTTTAGAAAGATGAAAGGTTTTAGTTTTCTTTTCTTTTGGGGGGGTATGGAGGGGGGGTTTTGGCCGGGGCTGGGTTTGAACCCACCACCACCAGCATGTGGGGCTGGCACCTACTCCTTTGAGCCACAGGTGCTGCCCTTAGTTTTCTTTCTTTTCTTTTTTTTTTTAACAAGGCTCACTTTTCGAGTTTTTCTCAAAAAGTAAAAGCTGATAATACCGAAATAATTCAAAATTTTTTATTCTGTAAAATGGGGTCCTATTTTTAAGTTGGCGCATTCAATGCCACAAAATGTTGTTTTGTATTGCAATTATTAAAGACGTATTGTGCATATTCATTCTATCCTGTAAAGTATGTAGAACATTTTGAAACCTGCCCCAAATTAAAACCCACAGGACTTTAGAAATCACGGAACATACCGTGAAAAGGATGAGTAGCTATGATATGGCAGTCCTCCAAAAATCATATAATGAACTCTTAACACACAGAGTACAGTTGCACTGAATGTTCTCACAGCATAAATGACATACAAGCAGAAGCACAGAAATACCTACTTCTTATGCAGAATATTCATGCAGCCTACTCTCATGAATAAATGTCATTTGGTAAGACAATCAAATGACAATCTTCAGAGAAATGCAAGAAAATTTTATGTAACTGCTAAGGGAAAGTGTGATGCTTTCTAACATATTTTTTAAATGATTTTCCAGGTTTACAGATGACAAAATCAAAGCACTCACGAGTTGGAGTATGTATGTTTTTAAAAATATGAAACTAGTGTTGGAGTGTTCTGGCTGTTACCCTGCGCTTCCATCAGAGTTGCAGAGATTTCCAAGAAGAGAACTCAGCCTCTAGCTCAGACTGGTGGAAGAGCAGGCAGGTTGGCTCTACTCCCAGGGGTGAGCAGGTGGGTGTGGTAGCAACGCTCTCTCCTGATTGGCTGCGCTGCGAGCAATCACGTGCCTCTGTTCTCCCTCACGGGCTCACATGATCTCTGGGCCAGGACTGCATGTGCTTTATCCAAGGGCCTTGTCCAAGCTTCAGCAGAGTGGTTTGGCCCCAAAAGCTTGAAGCTTGGCTTTTTCCACTACTGTTTCCTTTGTATTAGACTGGAAAAGATTTAGGTTAAAAGAAGTTGAACATTTTATAAATGATCAACAAAGCATTATAGGAGGACACTTACTCCTGGCATATGTTAAAAGCGACGAGTAAAAAGTTAAATGTGCACATCTAATGAAACAACCAGAAATTCCAGATGTAGGGAAGCTTTATCAATCTAGCTTGTTATTATCTACCCTATTTTGATTAAAGGCCTGCTATTGACACACACTAGGCATTTTTCATCTTTTTCTGCATTTAATCGTTACAAAAGTACCTGGCACTGAATAATACTTCTTTTCTACAAATGAGCAAAGATGAAACTCTGTGAAGATTAAATAGCAGTAATCATAAAATGTCTGTGGGTTTTGTTTTGTTTTTTTCTTTTTTTGGCTATCTCAAGACAGAAGAAAATGTATTCGGTATGTTATTTTTTTTTTATTAAATCATGGCTGTGTACATTAATGCAATCATGGGGAACAATGTGCTGGTTTATATACAATTTGAAATGTTTTCATCAAACTGGTTAACATAGCCTTCACAGCGTTTTCTTAGTTATTGTGTTAAGACATGTATATTCTACACCTAGTAAATGTCACATGTACCCTTATAAGATGTACCCTAGGTGTGGTCCTACATATGTTATATTTTAATGTTGCTGTAATTGCAAACTGGAAAAGGCTGGAGCAGATTTTTTCGTATGTGTATATTTTAGTGCAGATTTTACTTTTCGTCTTCCTTGCTAAACTAAAATACGATGAGATGTCTACATGGATTCTAAAGAATATCAGTACGAGGAGGATATGGTCTATATCACAAAATTATATTTAATGTAGAAAATATGGCTAATGCAAATAAAATTATACAAATATACAAATGCAAAATTGTAAATATTAAGAAAGATTTTTAAATCTTTTTTTTTTTCTCTTGACACAAGATTCTCACTCTATTGTCCCAAGTAGAGTGCAGTGGCATCATCATACCTCACTGTAACCTCAAACTCCTGGGCTCAAGCAGTCCTTCTGCTCAACCATCCTACTCAGCCTCCTGAGTAGCTAGGACTGCAGGTGTGCACATCACCCCTGCTACCTAATTTTTCTGTTTTTTGGTAGAGATGGGTTCTTGCTGTTGCTCAGGCTAGTCTCGAATTCCTGAGCTCAAGAAATCCTCTTGCCTTAGCCTCTCAGAGTGCTAGATATTGACTTCTTAGATAGGAAAAAAACAAACCAAGCTATGTACTAAAAACTGTCATTGAGGGCTTTTCCAACACTAGCCACATCTCAGCATCAAACTGTAGCATAAATTGGATCTGACCTGAGATAAACTGTAAGTGACCGTGAAAATGGGGTTGAGATCAGCAGATCTGGATCTGGGGATTGAGGAGTGTGGAGAGAGTTGCTTCAAACCATAAAGATGTGATACTCCGGACACATTGTAAGGATTTCCATTTTTTTTGAGCTGGGAATATTCATACCCTTCCCCTTCTAAAAACAATAGGAAACAAAACAAAAAGAGCAACAAGAAAGCATTTGTAGCATTAAAAAATTTGTCTGACTAAAGTTAAAAAGAGAAATAAAAGATAATTTTATAAAAGAGAGAGAGAAAAAAAGCCAATGCATTGCAATGTTATATCCAGAATGAGGCTTTATGGTGAAAGGGAAAGGACGGAACACACCACCCAGATGCTGTCACCAAAGAACTGTGCAAGGATGCAGCCCTTTCCTAGAAGACAGCTCATAAAAACTAAAAAGAATGCCCCACAAATAACTTACCGGGTTTATAATGTTTATTTATAAGTAGTTTTCCCCCTTATCCAAAACACGAAACAAAATCTAAGACCTTGTAGAAGATAAAAGGAGTCTTTGTATGAGACCTCATTAATGATTTCAATATGTAAGATCACGAATGTGTTTTGCTGATGGCTTCACATTCAGAAATAACTTCAAACTCAACATCAAAGCCCAGGTCTGAAATGAGCTTGGCCCTACTTAGGAGAAGATGGGTTTGAGGTGCCCTCTGCTGACTTCATGGTAATACTGTAAAAATCTTAGAACCCTTTTAAGAAGCTTAAAACAGAATTGACTAAATGAGTAGATTCTTGTATCGTTATTTGACAGCTCTTCTGTTTCCTTAGGTCGTACGTAACCTGAAGGAAGGTGTTGCTGCCCCTTTCCACCTCTGGAGTTTTTCCCACAGCATCTAATGGTCCTGGGAAGTTAGGAGGTTCTTAATAGTGTTGGGTGCATTAGTAACACTGAATATAAGATGATACAGTATGAAATGGGGAGAAGGCAGGATTCTTTTTATCTCAAATTTTTATTAGATTTATTAATTATGAAATTTCAACCACAGACACACACATGAACACACCAGACTATAATCAAGTCTAGGTAGGCCAAGCCTGGCTTAGGAGAAGAGAAACCAACTTCATTTAATTGTTACTTTTTGCTGGTCTCATCTCTTCCCCTTCTGCTAATGATTAACTTTTTGTTAAAAAGGTAATATATTAGGCATGCCTGAATATTGTGTTCTTTCATCAGTAGTTTACACAGCCAGACACCATGCAAAAGCAGTCTTCCCTTTAAAATGATCATATGCTAAGATATTTCCCAGCATATCATTATTAGAGGTAAACACAAGTAAACCAACTACTACTAATGGCTTGAAAGAGCTACCAAGTGCTATTTAAAGCATTGTAGCTGAACCTCTGTTGTTTGATATGTTAGTTGTTTGCATTGTGGGTTTCAAATTTAAATCATGGCACTATCTAGATTGCTGTGGTCAAGATAAATTTTTAAAAATTAATGGCTTTCATATATGTAGGAGACTTTTTCCCTCTTATAATTGGTTTGGGGGAGGGGTTTTCATGGGTTCTTGGGGGGGGCTTGTGTTTGTTTTTGGATGGTAGATTAGCATAAAAAATAAAATAAAGCAACAAGTAATACATTGGTGAGTAAAACCCAAAATACTAACAACAAAAATTTCAAGCCATACAAATGTACAACGGAACAAAAATGTTTCTCTCACTTCAAGTTTGCACACTTCTAGTCCTTATCCATGAGCAACTATTTACTTTCTTATAGAAGCTTCCAGAAAAGTCTACGCACATGTAAGAATGTTGTTGTGAATGTGTGCGTGTATGCATTTATCCACACACATGCAACTTATTTGTAGAGTTGCATACTATAAACACTGTTCTGTAATTTATTTTCTTCACCTAATATGTCTTAGAGACGAGCTTATTGCAAAAGATTCCTTTTTTATCTTTCTTTATATGGCCAAATAAGATTTTATATGACCTCATAAGGTTGTACCATCATTTATTTAATCAGACACTCATTAAGAGTTATTTAGGTCTTTTGGTAAAATAAGCCAAACTGTAACAAACAAAGATAAATTCTTTGAAATTATTGAGTGAAAAGGATGAATATTCATTATTCTAATTTGCAAAGCCATTGCTCTCCTATGAAACTTCACAAATTTACATTCCTACCTACAGTGTAAGAAAATGACAAATTATAGACATTCTGAGCTACTTACCCTCTACCAATCTAGCAAGTGAAAACTTGTCTCTTATTTTAGTTTATATTTTATATAATACCAGTAGAAACCAACACTCACAGAGCACTTATCATGTCCCACTCATTGTTCTAGGAACTTTACATATGTGAACTAATTTAATATAAAAGAGCTTATTGAGATATAATTTACATATATAATTTAATCACTTAAAGTGCATAATTAAATGGGATTTTGCATATTCTCAGAGCTGTGCAACAATCACCAATTTTAGAACATTTTAATCACCTCCAAAGAAGCTCTGTACCCATTAGCTGTCACTCCCCTGTCACCCCCACTGTAGTCTGACACTTTCTTCTGTCTCTGTAGATTCACCTGAACTTTCATATACATAGAATCGTTTAATATGTGGGTTCTGTGAGTGGCTTCTTTCATTTAGCACATTATTTCCAAGGTTTATCCATGTTGAAACATGTACTAGTATTTCATTCTTTTTTTATTGTGAAATAATGTTCCATGGTGTGTACCATATCAATCAACAGAAGGACATTGGATTGTTCCCACTTTTTGGCTGTTCGAATAATGCTGCAGTGAACATTTGTGTACAAGTTTTATGTGGACAATATGTTTGCAGTTCTGAGTATATACATAGGCACGGAATTGCTGGGTCATATGGTAACTCCCTGTATGTTTAAGTCTTTGCAGAACTACCAGATTTTCAAGTGTCTCTCTCTCCATGGAATTTCCAGATTTTCGTCTGAGAGTTTGTTGCCACTTGTTATGTTGCAAAATAGTGTGCATTCCTTGATTATTATACTAGAGTATTGCTTACATTTGTATAATCACATTTCAATTTAATATATTTCATATTATATTTTATATTATTAAATTTGTAATATTTATATATTTTATTTATGTTAGAAATATGTAATAAATATTTTGTTATAAGTGCCTATATTATAAAAACTGATAAAATTTCTTAGGTGACATCTCTCCCTACTTGAATTGGTATTTTAGCATAGAACTAATTGTCATTTTATGAATTGTTGTGAATTTATTTTTGTCCTCACTGGTAAAATTAGAGTTCCGTTTTATCAAAAAATGATCTGCATGTTGCTCAATACCAATTCCAATACGTTTCACTCATGATATTTAAGTTGTCTAATAATAATAATACAATGTGTCATGTATACACAGGATTCACAGCTGTGAAGGTAAAGACATCAGACTCAGAACTGAACATTTGTCTGGGCATGCCCTTGATTTTCAAACCGCCTGGGAAAATTAGCACACAACCTGTCATCAGAATCATGTCTCAAAGCTCTTCTTTCTGACGTCATACAGGGATTAGATCAACCTGTGTGCAAAATTCTACACAGCCATCACAAGCCCATGGCACGTCCCCTACCCTGGATGTACTCTTTGGACCATTTCACATTTCAGAAGGTCAATAAGTCACTCTCTGACTTATTACTTAATAGCAATGTAAGAGGGGCAGAAATTTGCCAAGACCTTGAGCCTAGATTATTTATGAAGGGCCTTGAACGCAATTTGTCTGCTAGACTGACCAGGAGAAAATAAGCAGTCTCATCAACTCTGCCCGGCCTGAATTAGGGAAGCTTTTCCATATCAGACTTCAGCTCTGGCAGCTTGAGGAAAGAAAAGTTCCAAGGAAAGCAGATCTTCTTAGGATCTGATAGAAAAGAAGATTCGAACATAGATGGCAGGGTCCACACTGAAAGGGTAGGAGATCACGTAACTGGGAGCTCTGGATCTATTCCTGGTTGCTAGGACCTTGGCCCAGGGAACAGTCTCAGATATTTTAAGATGGAATGCTGTATTTGTTCTTGGGTGCTGTAAATCTTTATCTGTAACATGCTAAAGCTGGCTGATATCAGCTTGTGAAAGCTGATTGTTAAATCTTTGGGCATTTTGTAAGCACATTGACAGTGTTTATAGCTTGAAATAAATCACTGAGGGAGTACTTTCACCACTGAAATCAGCGGACAGCATGAAGGCTTTTCCCCCTGAGGAGAGCTGGCTGTTAAGTATTTATCAGTGCACATGGACTCCCGTCCTATAAAAATCCTTGTTGTAAACCAGTGATTCTCAACCAGAAGGTGTTTTGGCAACCAGGTGACATTTGGCAACCTGCAGAGACATATTTGGTTGTCAAAATTAGGGGAACAGGAATTAGTATTGGCGTAAAATGGGTAGAAGCCAGAGGTGTTGCTAAACATTTTCACAACTCCACCCAACAAAGAATGAGAAATAGCCAGCCCCAAATGACAGGATAAGGTGAGAAAACCTTGGTGTAAAAGCAGAGTTTCCTAAAGGGTTTTATTCATTAAGACCAAAATAGATTCCCAGGGGTGGAACTGACTAGAATATTTCTCTAGTTATCCTGTCCTATCCCCGCCCCCTTTTAAAGACCACTTTGCAACTACCACTAAAGTTTATATCATTAAAAATTAACCTTGCAGATCTTTTGCACATTAACCATGGCTGCCTCTGCCATGTCATTCATATCTATTCAGATTCACAGGCCTCTCACCTGTCAGTGATTTGTAACTCACTGCCTAGTGATAGCTACCTGCAACCAACTCCTACCCCCCTAGGCAACCATCTTTTCTTTTCAGCAACCTTACCAAGATGTAATTCATACACCACGCATTTCACCCATTGAAGGTGTATACTGCCGTGGCTTTTTAGTATACTAAAAGCCATTGGTCAATTGACAAATCTTACCACAGTCAATTTGAGAACATTTTCACCACCTCAAAAACAAACCTTAAACCCATCATCCGTCACTTTTCACTTCCCCCAAACCCCCAGGCCTAGGTAACCACTAATCTATGATATTAATACTTTCTGTCTCTACCGATTTGGCTATTCTGAGCAACTCATATGAATGGAATTATAAAATATGTGGTCTTTTGTGGTTGGTGTCATTCACATAGTTAAAGAGTGAAGTTAAAGAGTTAAGTTTTCATGGCTCATTCACATTGAACCATGTGCCAGTGCTTTTTCCTGTTTATTGATAAATAATACTCCATTATATGGACACACTACATTTATCTAATTATCTGTTGATGGACAAGTGGTTGTTCTCACTTTTTGGCTATTATGACTAATGGTGCTAAGAATGTTTGTATATATACATTTTGTGTAGACGTGTTTTTTCATCTATGCATAGAATTGCTGAGTCATGTGGCAGCTCTATGTTTAATCATTTGAGGAACTGCCAGACTGGTTTCCACAGCAGCTGCATCATTTTACATTCCCACCAGCACTGTAAGAGTTACAGTTTTTCCACATCCTCACCAACATTTGTTATTATCTGTCTTTTTGATTATAGACATCCTAGTCCATGAGAAGTGGTATCTCATTGTGATTTTGACCCACATTTACCTGATACTAATGATATTAAGTATCTTTTCATGTGCTTATTGGCCATTTGTATAGCTTCTTTAAAGAAATGTATTTTTTGATCTGTTGCCTTTTTTAATTGGGTTATTTGACTTTTATTGTTGAGCTGTGAGAATTTTTTATATATTCTACGTACAAATCCCCTATCAAATGTATGAATTACAGATATTTCCTTCAATTCTGTGGATTACGTTTTCCCTTTCTTGATGGTATTCTCTGAAAAATGAAATATTTTATTTTGTTAAAATCCAATTTATAACCCTCAATTCCATTCCATTTACTATACGTCTTTTCTGTGCCTATACCATACTGTCTTGATTGCTGTGGCTTTATAGTAAGTTTCAAATGAGGTAATGAAATGCTCCAACTTTGTTCTTTTTTAAATATTGTTTTAGATACTTTGGGTCCCTTGAATTTCTATATGCTATCAATGTATACTTTCATTTCATTGTGGTCAGAGAACATACTTTGTATAATTTCAATCCTTTTACATTTTCTGAGGCTTATTTTGTGACCTAAGTTGTACTGTCCTATTGAATGTTCCTTGTGCACTAGAAAAATGAGTATTCTACTATTTGGGAGGAATAGAATGTTCAATGGAATGTTCAAACAATGTCCAGTGTTTGTTGTTAGGTCTAACTGGTTTGCAGTATTGTTCAATTTTTACTTTGTTCATCCTCTGCCTAGTTGTTTTATCTACTTTTGAAAATGGAGTATTGAAGTCTCCAACTCTTATTGTTGAATTGTCTGCTTCTTCCTGATAAATTGAGCCTTCCGTCTTTATAAAATGTCCCTCTTCATCTCTAGTAATATTTTTTGTTTTGAGGTGTACTTTGTTTAATATTTGTATAGCTACTCCAGCTTTCTTATGCCTGCCATTTGCTTGACATTTTTCTATCCTTTTACTTTTAGCCTATTAGTATTTAAAATCTAAAATGTATCCTGTACACAGCATATATTTGGTTCTGCTTTCTAAATTTAATTTGACAATCTTTTCATTCTGATTGGATTGTTTAGTTCATTAATGTTTAGTGTTATTATTGGTTGGATTTACATCTGTCATTTTACTTTTCTTTTTTTTTTTTGCTGCGTCACATGCTTCTTGTTTCTCCTCTGCTTTCTTTTTCATTAACCGAATATTTTCTAGCATGCTATTCAAATTCCTTTAATGATTTAATATATTTTGAGTTTTTTTAATGTGGTTGTCATAGGGTTTATTACATACTTTTTTTGTTTTTAATTTTTTAATAAATTTCTCAAACCAGAAATAAATAGTTTTTTAAAGGCCTGAGATATTTCAACTAGAATAGGAATTGGCATTTGTTCTTGAGCACAGGAAGATGTATGTGGTAGGCCAAGTCCAAAACGGCAGTGATCAGAGGCATCCAGAAGCCAACTGGCAGAGAGACAGGGAGGCAAATAAGAGAAGAAACTCAGTCTTATTATTATATTTATTATTAATTATTATATTTATTATTAATAATAAGGGGAGGTAATAAGACTGTGTATTCCTGTTCATGGACCTGTAACTAGAGGATTTTATCCTGCAATGAGTGAACTTTGCAAATAAAACAAAATAAAAATGTAATGCTTTGGATCAGGTTTCTATTTTGAAAATGTTATTATTTTGTAGCCAGGTGTTCTGGCAGATGCCTGTGGTCCCAGCTACTTAGGAAGCTGAGGCAGGAGGATCACTTAAACCCAGGAGTTTGAGGTTGCTGTGAGCTAAGCTGATGCCACAGCACTCTAGTCTGGGGCAACAGCATGAGAGTGTCTCAAATATATATATATATGTGTGTGTGTGTGTAATTTTGTACTTTATTCTTTTGTTCTTGAATGAATTTGCAATTCTAATGGTAAAAATATGTCATAATTTCAAATGAAGTTTTTTTTAATTGAGATAAAATTTACATAAAACAAAAAGTAACTGTTCAGTTCAATGAGTATTTTTATTGGGATGAAATACATTTAATATAAAATTTACCATTTTAATAATTTTGGGGTGTATAGTTCAGTGGCATTAGCACACTTACATTGGTGTATAATCATCACCACTATCCAACCTCAGAACACTTTTATCATCTCCAATTGAAACTTGATCCAAGTATATGAGGGTTCTCTACAAAACATAACCAATAGGAGAGATCTACGATTTATTTTGTATTTACATGATTTATTAGAAGATATTGGCCCATTTGCTAATGGATGCTGAGAAATCTCATGTTCTCTTCAACCTAAATAACTTCTTTTTGTACTTCTTTGTACTGTATGTTTACTGGAAATAAATTGTCCCTGCTTTTGTTAATCTGAAATTGTTTTTATATGGCAGGATATTTTTCTTGGGTATAGAATTTTAACTTAATTTTTTTTCCCAGCACTTTCAAGATGTCTTTTTTGGGGGGGTGGTAGATCTCCACTCTTTGTGATGAGAAGTCACCTATTATTATTATTGCCATTGCTTACATGTGTCCTGTATGACATCTTTTTTCTTTATTTTTAGTTTTCAGCAGTTTGATTATGATGTTCTTAACTATGGGGTTGTTTTGTTTGTTTGTTTTGGCAGGTAGAGTTTCGCATTTATCCTTCTTGAGATTTGCTGGGATTTTCATATGCAAGTTCCATATGGGAGTTGCTGTTTTTGATAAAATGTAGAAAAATGTTTAGTTAATATTCACATATCTTTTCTGCCTCATTCCTATTCTTTTTCCTCCTGGGATTCTATTTACACTTATATTAGACTATTTGATACTGTCCTGCAGGTCATTTTGGATGTTTCATTTTCAAGTTCACCTATTTTTTTTTATATAAAATCTGCTATTAATCCCATTCAATACATTTTTAAGATACATGTTTCTATCCTAAAATTTCCATTTAATTCTTTATTATATTTACCCTACATGCCTGATAGTCCTTACTCTTGCCACATATATTCATTTTTCTTTGAGATTTTTAAGCACTTTTCCATAGTTATTTAAAATTTTTAGTCTGCTAATTTCTACATCTGAGTCATCTATAGGTCTGTCTCGCATTGCTCGTTCTTGCCTCCCAGCTGTAATCTCTCCTCTGGGCTCTTTAGTGCCTTGGCCCACGTATGTGTCGCTCAGAAGTCAGCGAGAGACTTGGGAGATTTATATGTAGATATCATTCATCATTTTTCATATTACACTGTAAGAAACCATCTATTTTAAAATAGAGATTTACCTAATTTCTGATGAGACTAATACTCCAAGGGTTAAAACTTTATTTTGAGTTGAGATATAATTATAGCTACATAATTAATCACCTATACCACAAATGTTAATAAATAGTAAATGTAAAAACTAAATGAATGGGAAAATCAGCTTTTAAAGACAAAGATGGACCTTTTGAAGTTTAATTTACATGTGTGGGTTAAATTTTAGTTACTGCTAGAATGAGTCAGTGTTCAGCATCAATTTTATTCTTATCTTAGTTATAACTTAAGCACTGGGAATTCTATTTCACATAAATAAATAGATAATAATAAAGGAATATTTGTAAGACGAATGCCATTTTCTTCTTATAATTTCTTCCTAGTTACATGCTAACAATCATAAACTGTTCAACCATGAAAAATGATTTTTCAGAATTATTTGCTTACAACTGGATTAGGTTCTCTTACTTTTTTTTTTTTTTTTGGAAACAAAAGCTAGGAAGTCTTTTTTTTTTTTTTTTTAACCCAGAGAGAGTCATTTATTTTCTTAAGATCAGAAGCCAATATTTTGAATTATTCCATTGTTTAGTGTCCCAGAGGACTTAATGCCCCAGGGCTATTCTAGTACTACCTATAGGTCCTAGACATCCTCACTGGCACCAACTAAATCCCTACTGTGACAATTTCTTCTTGTTACCTTCAACGTACCAAACACTAATTCAGTTTCTATTGGACTATACAGATCTACTAGATAAGTCTTACCTTTGGGATGAAACTGTCCTTTGTGCTTCCAGCCCTCAAAGATCTTTTCAGAACTCATGCAGCATTGCAAACCATTCCACATGGTATCACCGTTAGCTACTTACTGTTTTATACCACTTCCTTTCTCTCTACTAGTCATGTGACCCAAATCAGATTATGCCCTTTTGGAAAACAATTCTGCAGACTACACACCTACCTATTGCTAAACATTTAATTAGTTTTTTTAATAACATATGTGCCATTTCAAATTTTTAATCCTTGCAGTATTGGTTGGCTTCCGGTCAGCATAAGCTGGGGTCCTTAGGAATGTGTCCATCATTCTTGATTATGATTTGCCACTAACTTTCCATGAAACTCAGTCTCAGGAATTACACGATGCCACAATTCCAACCTCAAAACAGAAGGGTAGGGAAATACAGTAGAACCTCTGCAAGTTGACCACCCAAGGGACCGTAACAAATTGGTTATCACATGGAGGTTGTCAAGGAACTGGGCCTACTGGTCCACGTGTGGTCTGTGAAAATTAAGTCAACTTAAGGAGGTGGTCAACTATGGAAGTTCTACTTTAATATTTAACACCTATATGGAAGAAGTTATAACTATATAACTAAGATTATAATCAACTGCTTTATATTCTTGGTTATTAATATACCTGAGTATTGTGAATTTACTTATAAATAGGAGAATGTGATATGTAATAATAAGTAGATAAATTATCCACATAGAGAGATCTCATCCACACAAAAAAATAGAAAAATCAGCTAGGTGCATGCCTGCAGTCCCAGCTACTTGGGAGGCTGAAGCAGGAGGATCTTCTCTTCAGCCCAGGACTTTGAGGTACAGTGAGCTATAATGATGCCATTTGCACTCAAGCTGGGGCAATAGAGTGAGATCCTGTTTACAAAAAAATTATCAAATTATTCTGATTTATTTTTATATTGTTTTTAAAATGTAAGAGGAGTAACAAAAAACTATAGATGCATGGAGGAAATGACTAGCCAGCACTTTATATCAACTTCTGCATAATAATTTAATTTCGGATATTTGAAGCAGTATCAATTCTGACAAGCCTTACAATGGAAATGAATATGATATTCCTCCATCAATCACTTTCTTGTTTGCTTTGCATTCATTTATTCATTCAATTCGTTTAAAATGTGTGTATTACTGTTACACAAAATTGTGGATCTCACAAGGATGAATATAATTTATGGTCCCTGTCTCGAGACTCTCCTTTGTTCTTTTTTTTTTTGCAGTTTTTGGCCAGGGCTGGGTTTGAACCCACCACCTCTGGTATATGGGGCTAGCGCCCTACTCACTGAGCCACAGGCACCACCCTCTCCTTTGTTCTTGATTGTAATAGATTAACTGAAATATCACCCTCCTTGTGCTGGTTTCTCTTTTCTTTACCCCTGCCCTGAAGCAGATGAATGAATACACAAACCACCCATTTAGTACATGGCATTTTTCAGTCACTGAAAAGTTTAGGAACATGGCCTAGAGCAGCATTTCTCAGGGCTTTTTTTTTTTTTTCCTCCATATATATGTGTGTGTCTATTTCTTTTTTTTTTGAGGCAGAGTCTTTCTCTCTTGCCCTGAGCCAGAGAAAGACCGTGTCTCAAAAAATAAATAATAAATTTTAAAAAGGAATTTCTGAACTTAGAATGCTGTATATGTTGGGGTTTAAGGATTTTTTGTAACTTCTTAATGATGTTGCTTCCTTCTGAGATATTATTTTGAAATATTACTTTGCTTCCCCAGAGTAAACCTTCCAAGCTAATAAACTATTGACCAAAAAATACCAAGTTGCACATTTTGTTTACTCACATTGATGGCGCATCTGGAACTGTACTGACGTCTGAGTGGAAAGTGAAATTCTGCCCAGAATTACTCTGGCTCGGTTTCTACTGTAGTGACATGTAGGAGGTTTTCCTAGTTCTCAGAATTTTATCCTTGAACAGTCACAGTCCTAAGAAGTGAGTCAGGAAATGTCTTTGGAACCCAGATCTCCTGGGTTGTTTCTCGGTATAGAGATTGGTCAGTGAAAATATGGAAAACCATGTGTGTCCAGAGTCAACCCACCCAAGGCACTGGTCCTTAAATGGAGGGATTTCTGTGCTTGTGAATTACCTGGAGCATGAAGTTCTGTAGGAGAGTGGTCTCTCATGCTCTGCTGCTTTGATATCATCTTAGAAGAGTCAATCGGTAGATAACCCTGTTAGATGCTTTAACTTTTTTTTTTTAATTAAATCATAGCTGTGTACATTAATGCAGTCATGGGGTACACTTTGTACCCCAAGTTATATACAATTTGAAGTATTTTCATCAAACTGGTTAACATAGCCTTCGTGGCATTTTCTTAGTTATTATTTACATTTTCTTTAAGAAACTCTGAAGGCATCTGTTCAAGTGGTATTTGAGAATGTGGAGACTTCAGAAGAATTTGATAGCCAGTTGGTGGCCATTGACCTTTGTCCCTTCGTTTTGTTGGCAGCTTGACTTTGAACGTCCAGTGGTCTGGATCGAGGTGAGAGGTGGTGTTGCCTGAACTGAACCCTAGACAAGAATACTGTAGGCATGAAGTCTATGACTGGACAGGTCCCAGGCTTGCTCCTCCTCCCTTGCAAACTAAGGAGCAAATATAAATAATACAAACCGTAAATTCCTAGAATGTTCTCAACAAGGAGAGCACAGCTGGGAGGATTTTCCTTGAGAGCAAGACTACACTTTATTCTCAAAGCTGATCTTTTACTTCTCAAGTCCTCAGATTCTCGTGTGCTTGTCTGCCTCCTAAAACTAACATCTCAATCATCTTAAACAAGAGAGAGAACTTCTTGTCTTTAGATATCACTGGTTGGAAAGGAAGAAATTAATTTTTGTCCATTTTAATGTCTTGCTCCATTATAAAATAAGATTATTCCTAACGGGTTAAGAATAACTATATTGATGGAAATAACATACTCTCAAATGTTTTGTTTTTGTTTTTATAAAGCAGAGTTGGTGTCCAATGTGGATTTTTAGATTTGTTTAGTGAGACAGTTAAGATTTTTTTTTGCGGGGGGGGGAGTCTTGGTACTTGGTTCTGGTTTTGATTCTACTGTTTTTAGAATTCTTCAAGGAGGAATTCTTCAAATTCGTATTTGGTTTCTGTTTTTGCCCACGGCTGTGGTATCCTTCTGTGCTTTGAAACATTTCACTGTGAAAATGTTTGCTTGTGGATATTTAATCAAATAGGATTCATTTGTCCAAATCGTACAAATTTGGGTTGATACTTTTTTTCATGGATGATCCAAAAATCTGCTAACAGTCTATCAAGTTTTGACTTAAGATATGTGACCACTAACCTCATTAGGTCTGTATAATTTGGTGCTTCTCAATGAGGACGAGTCTTGGGAAGACCTGCTAGAGGGAGATGACAAAGGTCTCTGTTCTTTTTCAATATATTTGGCTGGCCTTGTGTCAGTACACGGAAGGATCATTTTTAAGGGATTGGTTTGGTTTTGCAGTTGAGAGTCAAATGAATAGTAGCCTAGCATCTTGTCATTTCGATCTTTATTACACCAACACTATGTAGAAGTTATTAGCTAAGTGGCCTACACAACAGCAAATACCTGGATATTTGCAAACCTTCTGATAGCTTTGCATTTTCCTCCCAGTTTTTGGTCTATGTATGTAGTACTGTGTCCAAACTCTTGTAAGAATCTGCCGCAGGATAATGACTCATCGCATAACAGACATGTCATCATCCTTTAAGTTTGCACGACTGCCATCCTACCTATTGTGTTTGCATTGTACACCTTACCACTATTTACATCATCATTACGTAATTGCCACTGACTTTTAAATAGGTACCTGGAGGAAGTTTGGAAACAACCAGAAGGTAGTCGAGTAAATGAATCAATTCTGTTGGTTCATTTTCCAGACTAGTTCTCTTCAACCCACCCCAGAGGTCTAATTACTTCACTGGGTGCCTATTTTCTTGCCCAAGATGACCAAGAAAATACGTGAAGAGACAGTCATCATTTTTTGAAAGTTCCAAAAGCCCGTCTACATCCCCAGGGTGTGACTGAAGTTTTGACTTCTTTTTGATACCTAATGGAAATTAAAAGTTGGAAGGAATGAGAGGAAACACATGTCATGGCATCCTCTGTACTTTCCTACAAGCTGTTCTTTCATTCAAATACCTTTTTAATTATTTGGAGGGATCAGTCATTTAGAAGTAGTGGGTAATTTTTTCCAAGGGTCTTGTATGGAGACTATACTATCACACTGTTGGGAAGCCATGGAGTGGAGATCAGTGGGCAAAAAATTAAAAATGGGCAGAATTAGGGTTTGGCGATCAGGGAGGCACAAACTTGAGATGCTTTCCATGTGTTTTCTTAGAACACACTTTTCATGTTAGAAACACAGTTGATCTGTTTCTCAGAAAAGCAGGGGATAAGAGCAATGAAGCCATAGAAAGGAAGCCCTTCCAGTCTCTGCCATTACGGTTATAAAAATGTGCTCGCACTTTCTATGACGTAATAGTCACCAAAAATTTCTATACATAGTTGCGCAGCTTGTTAAAGACATGGTATAAAGGGAATACATCCCCCTTGCCTATGCAGAAGAAAGCCAGTGTAGATGTAAATCCTCTGTACAGCCAGCACTGTGAAGGGGGGTCCCTCTCAAAAGTCTCACGGGCTAAGCATAAAATGACAAAGCTCAATATATAAATTCTTAAGTACATTAGGGACACTTGCTCCCTGAATTTGCTCCAGTAGCACCTGGGAATGGGCCATGGTCTAGGGGCGTGCACGGTCACTGTCCAGGAGCGAGCAGGAGGCCCCTGGGTGGAGAGATGCTCAACCTCTTCTCTCCTCTCATGCTGCCATTTGAATGACTCTTTAGAGGTTGTAAAACACTCCAGGAGCATCCTCTTCCACTCTCGCAGCTGCCTTAAAAGGTAGGCAGGACAAGTAATAGTGCCTTCATCTTACATGTAAGGGAAGTGGACCCACTGATGCTCAGGACTCAGAGGCTTGCTGGGGAGCAGAACCCCATCTCCTCCCTCCCTGGGGCTCCCCCCCCGAAAGTCCTGCTAGAATTGGAATCAGGACTCTGACAGGGCACTCACCGAAGACCCCCAACAAGGGGATGGAAACTAACCTCCATCACGCCACAAGCACTATGCCCGCTCCTCCTGGCAGGATTTCATTTCATCTCCTCAACACCCCAAGAGGAACCGTGGTCCACACAATGAGAAAATGGGGCTTAGAAAAGCACAGTGAATTGTCAACATTCACACAGTAGGAAGTGGTGAAGCTTATCTATCATAATACAAAATCTTTATTGCTCAAATTACGCTCTCTTGATGCTGTCATAACTTACAAGGCTGGGGCTGCAGATCTCACCTGCTCCAGCTCCTTCATTTTACAGATCTGGAAACTGAGGCTCTGCTGAACACCATGTTCTCACCCAGTCAGTGCTCAGGCCTCCCGACCCTCCGATTACTCTTTTCACTTGACTGTAGCAGGCCACAGAGGACATGACCAGGTGCTGCGACCAAGTGAAACAGTGGCTTCACAGGCAGGCATTGCAGCCCTGCACTGTGGCATCACCCCTGTGGCTAACTCCACATACCCTGTCCCCAACTCCAGCCTCTTCCTTTCTCCTTCCCCCCCTTACACATTGCTCCTCCACAGATTTGTAATGGTCTGCCTGTGCGGTTAGTGTTATGAGAACCTGACTTGCTAACACAAAATAAAGACCAGGGCCGTCTTCCCCTCAGCATGCCCCATTTTCAGCCCTAGTTTGTTTTGTTTTTGAGACAGGATCTCACTCTGTTGCCCTGGTGGACTATGGTGGCATGATCATAACTCACTGCAGTCTTGATCTCCAGGGCTCAAGCAACCCTCCTGCCTCAGCCTCCCAGTAGCTGGTAACTAGGTCTGTGCTGCTATGCCCAGCTATTTTTTGTTTTGTTTTGTTTTGTTTTAGAGATAGGGGTCTCAGGATGTTGTTAAAGCTGGTCTCAAATTCCTAGCCTCAGGCTGGGTGTGTTGGCTCATGCCTGTAATTCCAGCACTTTGGGAGGCCAGGGTGGGTGGATCATTTGACCTCACGAGTTTGAGATCAGCCTGAGCAAGAGTAAGACCCCATCTCTAAAAACTAGCCCAACCTTGTGGCAGGTGCCTGTAGTCCCAGCTGAAGGAGGGTGAGGCAAGAGGATCGCTTGAGCCCAAAAGTTTGAAGTTGCTGTGAGCTATGATGCCACAGCACTCTACCAGGGGCAACAAAGTGAGACTCTGTCTCAAAAAAATAAATAAAATGGGCGGTGCCTGTGTCTCAAAGGAGTAGGGCGCTGGCCCCATATGCCAGAGGTGGTGGGTTCAAACCCAGTCCTGGCCAGAAACGCAAAAAAAAAAAAACAAAAAAACAAACAAATAAATAAAATAAATGAAATTCCTAGGCCTCAAGCAGTCCTCCCACTTCAGCCTCCCAAATTACTGAGATTATAGCCATGAGCTACCTCACCTAACATCAGCAAGTGTTTTGACTATGGTAATTTATCTGAGCTAAATAAGCGTGGAAAGCCGAGGGGATGTGGCATGGATGGAGAGCTGCTGGCCTTGCTTCATTCCTTGGACAACAAAGAGCCTGCCCTCAGAGTTCACATAACCGAAATATGTAAAAATACCCTCACTGCCAAATATTTGCAGATGAAATACACACAGTCAGGCTTCTCTTCTGAATAATCCAGTGGGGTGCTGGGTCGGGGCATATGGATGAGAAAAGATTGGCCAGAAATTGATCACTGAAACTGGACAACAGGTGCACTGTCATTTAGTCTATTTTTCTCTCTAGCTTTGCTTGGAAATTTTCATAATAAACCATAAATAGATTCATTCTAATTTACTTAAAAAAATCCCCAAGCTGCACTTATATAATAATCTGTGTCCTGTACGTAACATGTTCATGATCATAAATCTAATTCTGTAACCATTTTACACATAAAGGTTCCAGTTAGGGATTAAGGGGTCTCCTCAAGCAGGAAGCTGAGCCAGGGCCCCCAGGACAGGAGCCTTTGGGAAGGTTGTCTTTTGACGTCTGAACTTGGCCCACTTTTTCCCATCTCTTCTAAGTAAGTGCAGTTGGCCAAGTAGGACTTTATAGTTCACAATGCTCTTTTCTGGTTTTTTCTCTCTCCTCTCCTAGACTACAAAGTCTTGGGGCAATAAATATATTCCTCTATTTGCCTCCATATTGTGGTGCCTGGCCTAAGCCTGCACACAGTAGGAGCTCAGTAAATGCTGAATGAACAAATAAATGCATGTAGTTCTTATCAGAACCCTCAGAGGCAGTATTACGAATCCTATAGTTTCATGGAAGAGCAGATCTGCTGAGCCCCCAGCTTAGAAGTGCAGCCTTCTAATCAGGGACACCTCACTTTTTTTTCCTTTTTGTCAGCAGCTGCCTGCAACTGTCACAGCTTTAGATCTGGACATTTTGTGTTGCCTTTTTCTAGATTCAGAAAAGTAAGTGGAAATGTGGCTGTGAGGAGACTTCATGTGCACACAGTCAGGTGACCTCTAGGACTTTCTTGTTGGTTTTCCTGGCCTTCCAGAATCATTGGCACCTGGCAACAGGTGGCTCAGTAGGATAAGTCTCTCTCCGAGAATTTTGCTGAGTCTCAAATAAGACCATGTGTGTAAAAAAAATTTTAAACTTAAAAAACTACATCGAAAAGCTAGTAACGGTAACTAAATTCTGAGGTTAATGTACTGTTAGCCTCCTGTACTCCAATGCTCATAGTACCAAAAAGTTCATATTACCAAATCTTGCTGCACACCGGACTAAGAAATTCCATGTTACAGGGAGTTTACTTCATACAAGGCAGTCCCCGTGTTACAAACATGTGGCATGTGTGCGGCTTACACTTACAAACAGATGCTATTACCGTAAGTCCCCGGGTTACAAACATCTGACTCACATACAACTGGGCTATTGCAGGTAATACGTAAATGCACCTGTTCCAACTTATATACAAATTCAACTTAAGAACAGACCTACAGAACCTATCTCCCTCATAACCCAGGGCCCGCCTGTGTTTACATTTCATAGATAGCGTTTAACTCCAGTAGACATTTACTTCTTTACTTTTTCATTGTTGGTCTTCCTGGGTTAGACAGCTGCCTCGGATGACTGCCACATCTGTGCTCTGGAGTGGGGGACGTATGAGGCAATTTGTCCCTTTCATTTAACCTTTCCTACCACAATTGAGCAACTTTAAGAAATGGCTGTCTGCTGTTTCTCACACTGACACAAGTTCGATGGGGCAATATTTTTCTATTTTAAAATGAGCCTTTATCTTACTCAATTCAGAGGGCTTCCTGGTCCCCTGATGAGCTGCACACTGAACACTGTGAAAGACGTTCTCACGTGGGTGAGCCGTGTCAGATACTGCAAACGAGGAAATTTCCACACTCCCAATGTCAGACTGAAGTTGAATTTACAGTGTTTAATATATTAGCTATTGAAATGATATCAGCTTGTCCTGAAATCTGCGCCGGGGATTGTGTACATTTCATATTGCCGGGAAGGAATGGAAGGCTTGTTTGAGGTCATGCACTCAGGCGGAAGGACAGCAATGGAGCCCCTGCCTGAAAGACTGTAAGTCATATCACCTGCCTTGCAGTGACCTGGGCAGTTTTGTCTGCAGGGAGCTGCTGCCTGCAGGCCTTCAGTGCCGAGGGATCTTAGCACCCTGAATTTGTGGCCACGTTTAGTCTATTGTCACCTTGACTCTGGAAAGACTCAGAGACTAGGATGATATGTCCAGATCTGACCTAGGCATACCAAATAGATGTGAAGAAAATAGGAATTACACTTTTTTGCCTTTCAAAACATTTCCCAGCTTAAGCAGAGCTCTTTCTTGAACCTTTTATCCTCATCTTTAGTGATAAAAAGGACATTTTCATCACTTTAGATTATTTTGGCAACTTTCACTTTCAACAACTTTCAGTTGCAATTGAAGAAATGGTCTGGAAAATATTTTTACACATGTTTATTTTTCAAATATCCCTCATTTATTTAAGTGTTTACTCATCATGACTTCGTTCCTCCATTGCCTCAAAATCTTGCCTTCAAACTGCCCTCAGGAGGAATCTCCAAGCCCACAAAAGAAAAGTGGGTGCAGGGTGGCGCCTGTGGCTCAGTGAGTAGGGTGCCAGCCCCATATACCGAGGGTGGTGGGTTCAAACCCAGCCCCGGCTAATTGCAACAGTCAGGTGTTGTGGTGGGCACCTGTAGTCCCAGCTACTCGGGAGGCTGAGGCAAGAGAATCACCTAAGAGCAGTGCTGTGGCTCAAAGGAGTAGGGCCCTGGCCCCGTACACCTGAGGTGGTGGGTTCAAACCTGACCCCAGCAAAAAACAGCAAGAAAAAAAAAAGGGAGAAAATCGCCTAAGCCCAAGAGCTGGAGGTTGCTGTGAGCTGTGACCTCATAGCACTCCACTGAGGGTGACAAAGTGAAACTGTCTCTAAAATAAAAAGAGAAGTGGGTGCAGAAAGGAAGGTGAGGGAGATTGGACACAAAGCCAGGCTCTTATCTCTCATAATGTTCTGTATTTAAATCCTGTCAAATTTCCACATGCCTTTGGAGAAATCACTGAACATCTAGTGAGGCAGAACTTGAGTAAATTCAGTTAAAGGTGATTTTAGAAATACTTTGTTCTCTGACGTAACCCACCCTTAGTCTAGTGGGCACCAGCTCTACCACTCTGTGGCAGTGACTATCTAAAATGTTTCTTTCTGCTGCATCTGAATCTCAGTTTTCCTAGTAGTATTTGTTGAGAAAAAGAATCATGTTGACTGAATCATGTCCTTTAAAGATACTAAACTTATAGAGCTTATAATTGTAGAGAGTTAAAAAAAATCTCTGCTTTCAAGTTAATCTGAGTGGAGCCAGATTGGAAACTATGAATTTAAAAAGTAAATTTAGGGGTGGCCCCTTTGGCTCAAAGGAGTAAGGCGCTGGCCTCGTATGCTGGAGGTGGTGGGTTCAAACCCAGCTCTGGCCAAAAAATAAAATAAAATAAATAAAATAAAAAGTAAATTTATAGAGATGAATACAGTGACAAATACAGTACAATGTGGTGAAAATTATCCTGACAGAAATCGTCACAGAACAATGGCCACATAGACTATAAACTGAGGCCAATTACACTGTTGTAAATATGGCACCAGTAACTTAAATTATGGTCCTTGGGCAAGGAGCAAATAACTTCAGGATCTGAATTTGCAAATATCCTCATAACACAACTAACTGTATGATTAAAGGCAAGATTTTTAAAGTCGGGTTTACTAAGATATAAGTTATGCTGTAAAATTTACCCTTTTCACTCTGAGTTTTGATAAATGCAGTTGGCCATGTAACTACCATAATGCTATAGAACAGTTCCATCACCTAAAAAGTTTCTCTCTTGGACTTTTGTAATCAATCCCTGCCCTCACTGTCAATCCCTGGCAACCACTGATCTGTTTCTTCTTAATCCTTATCATATGAAGACAGGATGCTTTGTAAACCTTGGTTGACCCGATCTTGAGCTGAGAAAACTAACAATATCACCCCTGTCATAGGGTTGTTAATAAGGTCACATATGTAAAATACTTGGTGCAGTGCTTGTTACAATACAAGCACTAAATAAATGTTAGTGTTAATTATTATTATCATTGTTATTATTACTTTAAAGGTGATGAACACAGAGTTATAATTCAGAAAGCACAACAGCATGGTAAGTAGGAGGAAGTTAGTGTTGATAAGACACAATATCTCATGGAACCAAAAAACATTTTCTATAGACAATTGGCAATGAACCCTTAATTAGAAAGCCTCCAATAATGAAAAACTCATTTTTCTCCAAGCAGCTTATTACACTGTTGGACAGTAATGGCTATTGAAGTTTTTCTTTGGCCTTTCCATGACTTTTACTCATAGATGGCCTGAGAACAGAAGCACAATTTCTCTATCACTTAATGGGTCTTAAAATATTTGAAGATAGAACCTCACCTCTTCTTAGTCCTGTTCCTGAGTTTTCTTCCTGTGAAAGTAGGCCAAAACAGATAAAGCTAAGTATTATTGGTAGATGGTATAAGGAGGGAGAGTATAATTCAGTACGGAAAAGAATGCTTTAAGGCAGGCTGAGCGCCGGCCCCATATACCAGGGGTGGTGGGTTCAACCCCATCCCTGGCCAAAACTGCAAAAAAAAAAAAAAAAAAAAAAAATTGCTCTAAGAGCAGAGTTACTCAAAATTGAGAGAAATGGAAAGAGAAGTAATTATTCCTCTATCTTTTAAGAAGTTTAAATTTTGGTTGAAGTATCACTTATCAGAGTTATTGTAGAAAGATCTTGAGTATTATATTCAGAAGTTGGACCAAGAACTTGCTAAACTTCTTCTGGCCTGAGAGGTAGTAGTCTGCATGCATTTCTTTCTTTTGTAATATCTCCATGTCATGGTTAATTTTTTGTGTTATCTTGACTGGGCCTTGGGGTTCCCAGATATTGGGTGTGTCTGGGAGGGCATTTTTCATGAGATTAACATTTGAATTAGTAGACTGAGTAAAGCTGATTTCTCTCCCAACTGTGAGTGGGGCTCATTCTGCACAGAACTGAAAGGCTGTGAAAAAAAGAAAAGGCTTTTCTTTTTCTGGGAAAAGAGAATTCTCCTACCTGATGATGATCTTCAGACTGGGACATCAGCCCTCTACCTGCCTTCAGACACATACTTGAATGAAAACATCAGTTCTTTCTAGGGGCGCAAGCCTGCCACCCTTGGGATTAGAACTACATCATCATCTCTCCTGGTTCCCGGGCCTGTGGACTCAGACTGGAACTGAACCATTGGCTGTCCTGCATCTTCAGCTTTCCGACTCACTTGGCAAGTCTTGGGACTTCTTAGCTTCCTTAATTTCATGAGTCAATTCCTTATAATAAATCTCTTTCTCTACGTGTATACATCTTATTGGCTCTGTTTCTCTAGAGCACCCTAGTTCACTCTAAAACAGCAGTCCCCAATACTTTTTGGCATCAGGGACTAGTTTCTTGGAAGACAATTATTCCATGGATGGGGATATAGAATGGAAGGGTGGGGGATGGGACAGGGAGGCAGAGCTCAGGTGGGGATGCTATGTGACCCAGTTCCTAACAGCCCACACCTGGACTGATACCATCCTCATCCTGGGAGGTCAGACCACAGCTCTAAAATATTTTATCTGTAATTTCAGTGACAGTCAAAGGAATCATCTGATTATGGAGATGATTCCTTGCCTTGTCTTTAAAAATCCATATATCTTCCTTTAGTCATGTAATCAAACTCATCTAAAATTTTTGCTAGTCTATTTGGATGAGAGAAACTGTATGAGAATCTCTTTACCCGGCCCCATCCAAAAAAAAAACCCAAAACAAAACATGAAGGATTAATATAGTAGTGAGGTAGTGTAAAACTCCATGCACTCAGAATCCTTGAATAGCACTTCAAAATTTTACTTTAACTGTTTTAAATGAAAATTTGTCAATTTGACACAATGGGAAAGGATATTTGCATATTTTCAATCAGACAAAAGCTTGATAACTAGGATCTATAGAGAACTCAAATTGATCCACATGAAAAAAGCCAACAATCCCATATATCAATGGGCAAGAGACATGAATAGAACCTTCTCTAAAGATGACAGACAAATGGCTAACAAACACATGAAAAAATGTTCATCATCTCTATATATTAGAGAAGGCAAATCAAAACAACTATGAGATATCATCTAACCCCAGCAAGAATGGCCCACATCACAAAATCTCAAAACTGCAGATGCTGGCGTGGATGTGGAGAGAAGGGAACACTTTTACACTGCTGGTGGGACTGCAAACTAGTACAACCTTTCTGGAAGGAAGTATGGAGAAACCTCAAAGCACTCAAGCTAGACCTCCCATTTGATCCTGCAATCTCATTACTGGGCATCTACCCAGAAGGAAAAAAATCCTTTTATCATAAGGACACTTGTACTAGACTGTTTATTGCAGCTCAATTTACAATCGCCAAAATGTGGAAACAGCCTAAATGCCCACCAACCCAGGAATGGATTAACAAGCTGTGGTATATGTATACCATGGAATATTACTCAGCTATTAAAAAAAATGGAGACTTTACATCCTTCGTATTAACCTGGATGAAAGTGGAAGACATTATTCTTAGTAAAGCATCACAAGAATGGAGAAGCATGAATCCTATGTACTCAATTCTGATATGAGGACAATTAATGACAATTAAGGTTGGGGGGAGGAAAAGCAGAAAGAGGGAAGGAGGAAGGGGGGTGGGGCCTTGGTGTGTGTCACACTTTATGGGGGCAAGACATGATTGCAAGAGGGACTTTGCCTAACAATTGCAATCAGTGTAACCTGGCTTATTGTACCCTCAATGAATCCCCAACAATAAAAAAAAAAAAAAAAAAACTATGGGACAGATCTAGAACAATTAATTCTCATAAAAATTCTACCAATCCATACTTTAACATATAACATGTAAGACATATAATATACACCTTACTTTTAATACTATATATGATACCTTAATATATAGTATATAAAATATGGACTGGGAAAAAGTTTCATTAGAATTAAATTGTTCTAGATTTTTCTGTGATTGAGAGCGCATGTACATTCCTCCTCGAGTAATTCGTGTATGTGGATGAGATATGGATATACTTCAGACACAAGTGTGAAATTAATGATGCAAATCTCTTAGTGGTTTGCCCAGCTGAATTTCAATACGATACAATAATGCAGAGGAAATATAACATCTTTATTTGGTGTATGAACACTCTGTTCTTTCTTTCTGTAAACCTTTTTTACTCATTAAAAAAAAAAGATCTTAAGAAAAAAAGAAAATGTCAATTTGACATTTGTGCTTTAGTTATAGATTTTTTTTATACTTAAACTGTAATTTATGCTTAAGTGCCTTTATTTTAACTACTACTGTATTAGCTACTGTTTGCATGTGTGCATATAAGTGGTTCTCCACCTTCCTAATGCCTCGAGCCTTTAATACAGTTCCTGTGTGTTGTGACCCACAGGTTGAGAAATGCTGGCATATAGTATTTTTGCACTTTTTTCCCCTGTGGCTTCCACCCCAAATGGTTGTCATGGTACACTTACCTGTAGCAAATCTTTCTTTCTTTCTTTCTTTCCCTTCCTTCCTTCCTTCCTTCCTTCCTTCCTTCCTTCCTTCCTTCCTTCCTTCCTTCCTTCCTTCCTTCCTTCCTTCCTTCCTTCCTTCCTTCCTTCCTTCCTTCCTTCCTTCCTTCCTTCCTTCCTTCCTTCCTTCCTTCCTTCCTTCCTTCCTTTCTTTCTTTCTTTCTTACAGGGTCTTGCTCGGTCATTCAGGTTGGAGTGCGGCAGTGAGATCATACTCTACTGCAGCCTGAACACCTGGGCTCAAGCAATCCCCTGACCTTGGCCTCCCAAAGTTCTAGGATTAGAAGCATGAGCCATCATGCCTGCCCATCTTTGTTTTCTAACTTATTATGGCTTCAAAATCAGATATCTAAGCTTATTAGAACAAAGTGGCAAACAAGATACGTAAGTTCTGAGTGAGAGACTAAGATATTAAAATGCATCGACTCTAATGTGTGTTGCTTATATAATATTTATTTCTGCAGTTCAGAGTACTTTAAAAATTATCTTCTGGTTCTCTCTTCTCTTGTGAAGAAGAGGTTGAAGCTATGTATTACTTGAGGTACTATGAAATCTAAAACTTATTTCTCTAATTTTTTAAATTAAATCATAAACACATAGATCATGTATATATTAATGCATGTATGGGGTAAAATGTGCTGATTTCATATAGAATTGGGAGCATTTCCATCACACTGGTTAATATAAACCTCATCTCATTTACTTGATTATTGTGTTAAGACATTTATGTGCGGATTGCACCTGTGGCTCAAAGAGTAGGTGGGTTCAAACCTGGCCCTGGCCAAAAATTGAAAAAAAAAAAAAAAGGCATTTGTATGCAAGGGTACTTGTCAGATTTCTTTCTCTAATTTTAACCAAACTTAATTTCTCCCCCGCTCATTCAGGGTTAGCAGTGGCCCCACATCCACAGCAGCTGTCTCTGCAGGGGAGCCCAACGAGTAGTTGGGAAGCCACCTTTTGGTATCAAGAAAGAAGACAGGCCAGAGTTTGATTCTTATGCCAGACATGTTGGCCACCTTTACTAGTTTTTGATCATTATCTTATTCAATGAATATTATTTCAGGGAAAACTGTTAAGAATACTAAATTCAAAGAAGTCAGAAAGGCAACAGAAGAGAGAATGAATCCTGGCAATGGCCCCCCTTTAGAAAGATGGAGTGCAGAGACGTGAGGCTGGGGAAACAACTGATGTTTGGAGGAGAATAAAGTCTCCAAGAAGCAGGAAGGATAGGTTCGTTTTTCCTTAAGCTCATTTATTACTGGCTTCTGTTTTATCCCAGGAGGTATATTTGGCTCTTTGTTGCTGATAAAAAGCATGTTCCTGGATCTTACACAGGGGCACCATTCCAGGTAAAACATCAGGAAGGCACTCTGAGGTCACAGACGTGAATGATCAAAACTGTAACCATAAAGAAATGGGCTTCCTGGAATCTGCTGGCCACCCTCCATCACGTGGACCTCATGCTACCAGGAACTGTGCTCCCCTGCTCTGAACTCGGGGCCTGAACTCTTCTTTAGAAAGGTGCTTCTAAACCTCGGAAGCACACGGAGCGTTGGGGGATACAGATTCTAACTCAGCAGGTCTAGGGTGGGCCTCAGGTTTCTAATGAGCTTTTCAATGATGCTTGCATGGATGTCTCATGGGCCACACTCTTTGAGGAGGCATATTTTAAGTTATTTCACCTCTGGTGGAATTAGCTAGGGATCTCGAGAGGAAAGGAAATAGATCATTACAAAATAAATCAAGTACTGAACTCCACCACTGTCAGCACTAAAGGGAAATAGAGAACACTCCCAAAAGTGAGGCCCAGGGAACTGTCTCTTCCCACACCTGTTCCTAGGGAGTATTCACAACACCGAGACCCAGAGTCCAGGCCTCCTGATTCCCAGGCACGAGGATGTTCTGGGTCATGGCGCTGCTCCTCTAGGGTTGGGGTCTGGGTCTGGCAAACGCTGAAAGGGAGAAGGCCCTGGAACTGAAGAGGAAGGTGGATGCAAATATGGGGCAGAGGAGAAACAGAGGAGAAAAACAATGAGGAGAAAAGTGACAAGTGACAGGAGTAAAGGAAGTCTGGCTATGTGAACGGGACAGCAGGAAGTCCTCGAGTGAGCAGGACTAACGATGCTGGGAAGAGCCTTCCCCAGACTTTCTTCCAACGGATGTCAAAAGACTGTAACCATTAAAAATGGTCAATCTTCTGGACACTTCTCTCCCCCTCCACTCACCCCTCATGGAAATATTAGCAATGACTGTTTTTCATTATGAGTGCGCCTCTTACAGCAGGTGCTTTTCAGCTGAACACTCTTCTCTACAGACTGGTGGCTTAAACAATTTATTAATAAGTTGTGGCTTAGACACTTAACTTCTCACAGTTCTGGAGGCTGGGAAGTCCAAGATCAAGGTGCTGGCAGATTCATTGTCTGGTGAGGGCCTGCTTTCTGGCTGGTGGATGGCCAGGTTCTTTCTGTACTTTCATGTGGCAAAAAGAGGGTAAGAGAGCTCCCTCGGGTTCCTTTTATCCCAGTCATGAGGGTTTTACCCTCATGGCCTAATCTCCTTTCAAAGGTCTCACCTCCTAATACCATTTCAGACTCTGAACTTCGGGAGCGACACAAATATTCAGACCATTGTAATTACTGAGAAATGTAATGTGTAAGTCTTTATTATCTTGGCAAGTACACTTAAAATGTGTGATTTGGGAAAGATAGAGGCAGGCTAGGCACACTGACAGGTAGGGGTGGAGGAGGGAAGCTGTAAGTTGAGATGGGGGACAGAGAAGGACGCGGAAGACAGCAGGACATGGACCATGCCCCAGTTCACATGCAATGCACATATTCGCCTGTATGTCAGGAACTCCAAAAGAAGAGGAGACAAGAATCTGAACTGAACCCTGTGTTGGTTCCTGCTTTGCTCTTGGTGTGAACATTCCAGCTCCGGAGCCTCAAGGCCCTCGAACATTCCCCATGGAACTTACATTCGAACCTCAGATGGTGCTAGGACCGTGCACAGCATGGTTCACACTCTCCTTGGCTGCAAAGGTAAATGAAGGTAACAACTGAGGGTGTTCTGGTGTACCAGAATACTTTGTAGCTGAAAGCGTATTTCTGTCATGCACCTGTAGGGCACCGGCCCCATATACCGGAGGTGGCAGGTTCAAATCCGGCCCTGGGCCAAAAACTGCAATAATAATAATAATAAAATTAAAAAACAAAAACATACCGTTGACCTTGAACAGCAAAGAGGCTAGGGACGCTGATCCCCACATAGCCAAAAATCCACATAGAACTTTCGACTTAACTGCTAATAGCCTGTTGCTGACTGGCAGCCTTAGTAATAACATAACAGTTAACACATATTCTGCATGTGTGTTCTATATACTGTAGTCTTACAATAAAGTAAGGTAGAGAAAGAAAGGGTCATTAAGAAAATCATAAGGAAGAAAATATACATTTACTATTCATTAAGTGGGTCCTCCTAAAGACCTTTATCCTCATCATCTTCACTTTGAGGAGACTCAGGAGAAGAGGAAGGGTTGCAGGGCTGGAAGAAAATCTGCATATAAGTGGACTTGGGCAGTTCAAACCCATGTTGTTCAAGGGCAACTGTAATCATAAAATTAAAGCCATCACAAATTTTAAAGTAAGGCATCTACTGTTCTTCTTTATTCATAAAAACTCAGCCTATGTCTTTCTTCCTCTTCCTTCTTTCCTTTCTTCCTTTCTTTCTCTCTCTTTCTTTCCTTTTCTTCCTTCTCTTTCTTTCTCTCTCTCTTTCTGCCTCTCTCTCTCCTCCTTTCCCTCCTTCCTTCCTTCCTTCATTTATTTAGAGTATACAGAAAATCCCCACTCCTGTCAAGAATGACCTTGTTCTTGATAGAATAATAATGTCTCATATGGAAAATAAATGCATCATTAAAGCAGAAATAACTTCCAACGAAACTATTGATTTTCAAATTCAATCTACTATTCTGCTTTTCAGAGAAATTCTTCTTCCAAATTAAGTGACCATAAGTGTCTGGCTAGCTAAGGTTCTCATGCCATCATTGGAAATCAATGAAATTCCAAATATCTTGCTAGCTTGCTTCAGCTTTTGTGGAGTTCACACTTTCTCGGTTTCCTTCAAAAGGATCAGCATGTAAAATTTTCTAGGAAATGATATCTGTGGGGAACTATTTGTTCATATGTCTGACAATGAGCTATTTTTATGCTGCAAATAATAGATTGCTGTTTAATGGACAGTGTTGTTACAATGAAAGCCTGGGAATTCTTATAGGGACATGTGTGTGTTCTCTGAGGTTTGATGAATTTTCTAAAAGAAGAAGTCCTATCAGAGAAAATCAAGACTACAATCTGAGATCATCACTATGCCCTGTAATTTCTATAAGGCCGGTGTGCACGGAATGTCATTATTCAACAACCAATGTCATTATTAACTCAACCACTTAAGGTAATATTTCTATTGGGGGCTGTGCAAAATCTCCTCTCAGGTTATTTGCTTCATTTGCTTAATTTTGGAGGGCAGCAAGGTAAGGTAGAAAAAGGAGGCATCTGGCATCAGACAGAGCTGGATATCTACCCAATTTCTGCCATGAACTAGCTGTGTGAACTTCAGAAATTGTCTGAAAATGGGTGAGCCCCAGTATCTGACTAGAAAATCAGGGTAATGAAATTGCTTAGGCCTCTTGTAAAAAGTAAAAGAGATAATGCAGTAAACCTTTGCAGATTAGAGAAAAAAGAAAGAAGACAAAACCTAAAGTGAGATGTACTATATAATTAGAAGATCAAAAGGAAAGGAGCTGTCAGCTTTCTTTAGGTTTGAATAGCTCAGACATTCTTAAGGAAGTGTGAGAAATTGTTTCATTCTTACACTTATTTGTCATTCATGTTTCCAGTCATGAAAGTGACCAGAAAATTAGTAAACATCTCTAAAATCTTGAATTTGGGTGGAAAAGTAAAAAGCTCAACTAGAGTAGTCATTTAGTATTTATGGATCTTACTTTAGGATGTCCTGAAAACAGAGCCTGAGGCAAGGATTTGGGTACGAGAAGTTTAGTTGGGAGGTATCATAGGCAGAATTCTAAAACTCTTTCCCCAAGTTTTTCCATCCTAATCTCTAGGACTATGAATATAATGAGATGTCATGTTAGGGATTAGGTTAACATTATGTAGCTAAAGAGACTTTATAGATGTGATTGAGTTACTAATCTGTTGGCTTTGAGTTAATCAAAAGGAGATCATCTAGGTAATCCTAACCTAATAACATGAGCCCTTTCTACTTTACAAGCAGAAAGCTTTCTCTGGTTGTTGCAGAAGGGAAATTCTGAGAGAGGTTCCAAACCGAAGGAGTTGATATGCATCATGGGCGCTGAAGATGGTGAGAGACACGTGGAGGGAACCTGAGAGCAGCATTAAGGAGCTGACAGTGACCCAGCCCACAGAAAACACAGACCTCAGTCCCACAGCTGCAAGGAACTGGATTCTACCAACAACCTGCATGGCCTTGAAAGCCGATTTTTTTGAAGTCTCCAGAAAAGCACCCAGCCTAGTGGACAACTTGAATTCAGCCTAGCAAGATCCCAAGCACAGTTGATCTTACTCAGATCTCGACCTAATGAGTTTAATATAGGTTTAAAAAAATGTGCGATGACTTTTTTATGCAGCAGTAAAACTCTCATACAGGCAGTGCTCTCACTAAGGAGGAGGTAGGAGGGGAGAGTGTACAGGGTGCCTGATAGGAGGCTGTGGTTGGGAGAAATGAGGGCTTGATTCTCCAGGGAACTTCCGAGAAATGTGCAGAATGCTATCCAGAATTGTCCATCTGCAACCCTAAAAGTACAGCATACAACTGCTGGCTCTGTCTGGCTCGCATTCCCACCTCCACTTAGGTAAGGGGCTCTTCATTATCCTGCACTCCACGGCTGTACTTTTAGCACCGTCTGGGGGTGTTCACAGTGGAGTAGAAGTCCTATAGAAAAATCCAGAAAGACATAAGCTTTTTGAGGTGCAAGGCTGGCCCCACAAAATGAGTCTGAGCTTGCACAGAATGCCCCAGAAAGCTGCTGGCTGAAAACAGAAGTAGGCCAAGGTAATATGAGAAAAAAAGAAATAAAATAATAATAAAGACAATAAGATCCTGGAGTATCAAATAGGAGGCTCAGAGAGGAAAGGGGTTTTACTCAGGGAGCAGGATCAGACTCATAGCCCAAGTCCTGCAACCTCTGGGGCTGCCTCTCTCTTCAGCTGTGTTGGTGAAGTCGTTTTAAACTCACCAACTCAAAAATTCCTGCCCAGGGCGGCTCCTGTGGCTCAAAGGAGTAGGGCACTGGCCCCATATGCCAGAGGTGGTGGGTTCAAACCCAGCCCTGGCCAAAACTGCAAAAAAAAAAAAAATCCTGCCCAGCATTTGGGCCCCATTTTTTAAGTACCAAACTAGAATACAAAGCTCATTCCAGCCTCTAAATTCATTTTGCACTTAAACGTGTGGTGCCTTGTACTAGCAATGATACTTTAGAGTTATAGTGTATTAGCAAAACAAAATCATTATACCATCATCTTAGAGGTGTTTGCAAAGAATTCAATACTAGGGTAACTGGGAAAAGTCATATTGAGCTGATTGGTTGTATTTTCAAGTTTTTTTTTTGTTTGTTTGTTTGTTTTGAGACAGAGTCTCACTTTGTCACCCTTGATAGAGTGCTGTGGCATCACAGCTCACAGCAACCTCAAACTCTTGGGCTCAAGCGATTCTCTTGCCTCAGCCTCCCAAGTAGCTAGGACTACAGGCGCCTGCCACAATGCCCGGCTATATTCTCAAGTTTGTTAACTCTCCACAATTCATTCTGAGTCATCTAGAAACCTGTTAGCTTTTCTGACTTGTGGCATATTTTTTCTCCCCAGCTTCTGGAGTGGAAGTGGAATTGCAAAGAATTTGACAAAATTAATTTGGTCCCCAAACTTCTTGCTGATAAACTCTTCCTTGTTCCAAATCAGTCATCCTACTTTACACCTATTTTTAAAGAAACAAGTCCATTCATGCTCCTAATGCTAGCATAAAGTCATGTTTTCTTGAGCAACTGAATTTACATAGCAACTGATAAGAATTGATAAAATCATTGATAAAGATTTATCTTTGCACCCTAAAGTCAGCTTGGTAGAAACCTTTTCTGAGCATCTTATTTGATTTCCATTTCAGTTTCAACAATTTGGACTTGGTTTTTAGGTGCACCAATTACTCTTAAAATAATCTAGTCACCATGCTGGCAAGCATTCTCATTATAATAGTACCTGGATTTATAACACTGGATACTAAGATTTCACAAAAGATTGAAAAAAGACAGCTTAAAATATAATAGAACCTTCTGCAACTTATCTAAAGCACTATATTTCACGAATTGGAAGGCATTTTTCTTTAATGCTTTGACAACTCTGAACTCGGGATGCATCTTACAATGCTGTCAGCCGGGAAGCATCTGCGCTGTACCTCCTGTCTTTGCCTGCAAATGTGTGGAAACATCAAAAATGCCAGCATCAAAACTTGCAGAGTATGGCTTGGCACCTGTAGCACAGTGGTTATGGTGCCAGCCACATGCACAGAGACTGGCGGGTTCGAGCCCGGCCTGGGCCAGCTAAACAACAATGACAACTGCAACAAGAAAATAGATTGGCATTGTGGCGGGCACCTGTAGTCCCAGCTACTTGGGAGGCTGAGGCAAGACAATTGCTGAAGCCCAAGAGAGTTGGAGTTTGTTGTGAGCTGTGACACCATAACACTTTACTGAGGGTGACATAGTGAGACTCTGCCTCAAAAAAAAAAAAAAATAAATAAATAACTTGCAGAGTGATGCAAGGCATGGTAGCTCATGCCTTTAATCCTAGCACTTTGGAGGCTGAAGCAGGAGGATTGCTTGAGGTCAGGTGTTTGAAACCAGCCTGGGCAACATAGCAAGACCCATCTCTACAAAAAGAATTTTAAATTGGCCAAACGTGGTGGTATGCACCTGAAGTCTCACCTCCTTGGGAAGCTGAAGTAGGAGAACGATGGAGCCCAGGAGTTCAAGGTTACAGTGAGCTGTGATTGTCACTCCAGCCTGAGCAACACAGCAAGACCCTGGCTCTGAAATAAAAAAAAAAAAAAAGATTTCCCCTGGTCCAGAGGCTGTGGCTACCGGCATGTATATTACTGTCTCCTTTTTATAGATAAGGGAACAGTCCTGAGAAACTGAGTTTAAAAGAGAGTTGTTTAAAACCACTCACTTGTGAAGTGTGGTTAAAGGCAGTGAGGTCACCTGTGTCCTGCTATCCCCCTCCTCTAACTCTAATGCCAGCTGGTTCATATTCAGCTCTGGTGTCATTGACACATCTCATTTTAAAACTGAGGCAAAAATACCTCTGCCATTGACCAATGCCAGGTTATTCATTATCAGTAAAAAAAACCAGCCGGGGTTTTCTTTGGTTTCTATACTTGCCAAATGCCCTTGTAAGCCCTGTGGTGACTTTCCTTTGTTTAGTTCTTTACTGTTTTGCCATTTCTCTCTGCATGCTTTCTTTGTGGAAGAGCTGAAATACTGTCACGAGAATGCCCCCCAGGCGATGAAAGAGAGGTTACACAGCCCAGCTCAGAGGAAAAGCCTCAGGAAAGAAATATGGAAGAGTCTGGCCATCCCCATAACTCATCGAGAGAGACCAAAGCACACAATGACCAACACAGAAAAAACGGACTAGGAGAAAAGACATCAGATGACTTCCAGCAGAAAGACAGAATATTGGAAAAAATACTGTTTGCTAAATGGAGGAAAGAGTGGGCGAGACAAAGTGATGTGAGTGGGTGCCTTAGAGGGAATGAGTGAAAGCTGTCAGGGAGTGGGTGGCAGGTGGGAAGAACCGAGATGAAGGCCAAGGCCAGGGAGCAAGTGCGGGCAGAGGGCAGGGGGAGAGAGTGGGCAAACTGAGGGGTCGGACGCGACAGGCACCGAGAAGGCCCTGGCAGGGGAGCAGCATTCAGCACCACTGCTCAAACTGTCAGATTGCTTCGAGATCTAGTTTCAGCATCACATAGAGCAGTGTTTTTGTTGTTGTTGTTGTTGTTTTTTGAGACAGAGTCTTACTATGTTGCCCTTTGGTAGAGTGCTGTGGCATCACGGCTCACAGCAACTTAAAACTCTTGGGCTTAAGTAATTCTCCGGCCTCAACCTCCCAAGTAGCTGGGACTACAGGCACCCACCACAATCCCCAGCTATTTTTTGTTGCAATTGTCATTGTTGGTTAGCAGGCCCGGGCCAGGTTTGAACCCACCACCCTCGGTGTATGTGGCTGGCACTATAACCACTGTGCTACAGGGGTGCTGAGCCTAGAGCAGTGATTTTCAACACTGGTGTGCCGTGAGAGGCTCTTAGGTGTGCTGTGAAAAGTTTTAAAGATCATTAATTAAATTATTTTCAAAAGAATTTCAAAGCATAGTAAGAATATTCTTTTTCTTTCACTCTTTTTTTTTTTTTTTATCAACGTAATTTAAGTGTGTTTTGGAAGTTGCACAGTTTCAGCTGTGCCATAAGATAAAAAGGTTGAAGAACACTGATGTAGAACTAGTGGAGTGGGATCAGGTAAACTTAATTCAGTCCTTTATCTTACACCTCATAATCAGCATCGATTTGGATTCCAAATTGTATTGTCATAACCAAATAGCATTTGTGCTTTCAAAATTTGATGTTTAATGAACTGTCAGGTTAAGCAGGTAAATAAATGATCTGGCCCTGTGAAAATGTACAGGGTTTCCTTGAAGGCAAATATTTATGAAAGAGGGAAGAGCTTTCATCTCTAATTTAAAAGAGAAAAATATCAGGAAAAAATTTACTGGTTATTAGAGTAGTTGATCATTTCATTTGAGTGTAGTCGCTATAGAAATGTTTGAGATTGCCTAAAACCTATAGAGGCACACAATTTTTCTTGGTAAAGATCAATCAATTCGAGCTTCTCATTTCTGGTGAGGAAAATGCTACACAATTCAATGTAGTCGAATGTAGAGAAAGTACAGGTGGCTGTTTAGGGGATGCTCTGAGAGACGGAAAATAGCGCCACCTTCTGGTAATCATATCATATAACATTTTATTTTCTTTCCTTAAAGGGTGGGAATGTTTATTTAAATAGATATTTTTTAACTCAAATTTTTTAAGAAGTAAAACATGAAGCCTGTTTAAAAAATCAAGTATAATTGAATAACACATGACTAAAATCCACAGTCTATAGCTATACTCTTTCCCTCTCCTTCCCATTTCCTGTTCCCTAAAGCTATCTCTTTTAATCTTTTTGATTGTATTTTCTTATATTTATCTTTATACATCATTTGGTAATAGTCTTAGACTGCTGGTTTTGATATATAGATTTTAGACATTATCAGTCTATTTCATGTTATTATAAATGACTATCTAGTTAGCATTCTCCTGTATCCTCATCAAACTAAATATTCACTTGGTAATTTAGGTAATTCACTTGGAAATTAGGCCAGGGTTGACATTATTACATGGTAATATTACAGTATTCTATTATCTTTCCATCTGAGTCTCCTAATGAAACATCACTTTATTGTCTTTCTTGTCCTCTTTGCTTTTCATGGATTTTCTGTTTTCATTTATGTACATTTCATGTTAGTTTCTTATTAAGTTTTTCATATTCTTGTTAGTAGTTTGTGTCTAAGTGCTTACACATATTAGATATTCCTGGAGCCCTCCTGGAACTTTCCTTGTGCCTGCTCACATTGGGATCTGCTGATCTCAGGCTCATTCAATATCTTCTGTTTATTTATTTATTTTTTTAATTAAATCATAGCTGTGTACATTAATGCAATCATGGGGTACCATGCGCTGGTTTTATATACAATTTGAAATATTTTCATCAAACTGGTTAACATAGCCTGCCTGGCATTTTCTTAGTCATTGTGTTAAGACATTTATATTCTACATTTAGTAAGTTTCAGATATACCCTTGTAAGAGTCACCATAGGTGTGATTCCCACCAATTACCCTCTCTCCACCCAGCCTCCCCCTGCCCTCCCCTCCCTTTCCCCTTTCCCCATATTCTTAAGCTATGATTAGGTTATAGGTTTCATATGAAAGCTATAAATTAGTTTCATCATAGGGCTGAGTACATTGGATACTTTTTCTTCCATTCCTGAGATACTTTGCTAAGAAGAATATGTTCCAGCTCCATCCATGTAAACATGAAAGAGGTAAAGTCTCCATCTTTCTTTAAGTCTGCATAATATTCCATGGTGTACATATTTATTAATTCATTTGTGGATCGATGGGCACTTGGGCTTCTTCTATGATTCAGCAATTATGAATAGGGCTGCAATAAACATTCTGGTACAAATATCTTTCTTATAATGTGATTTTGGTCTTTTGGATATATACCTAGTAGAGGAATTGCAGGATCGAATGGCAGGTCTATTTTTAGATCTCTAAGTGTTCTCCAAACATCTTTATTTTTTGAGATAGAGTTTCACTCTGTGTTCTGGGTAGAGTGCTGTGGCGTCAACCTCTAACTCACAGCAACCTCTAACTTCTGGGTTCAAGTGATTCTCCTGCCTCAGCCTCCCAAGTAGCTGGGATTACAGATACCCGCCACAATGTCCAGCTAGTTTTTCTATTTTTAGTCGAGACTGGGTCCTGCTCTTGTTCAGGCTGGCCTACTACATACCTTTCATCTTGGAACCTTTCTTGACCACCTTCCTATAGTTCCCTCCTGAACCACCTGTTTTCCTTCTCTTTGGAGAGTATCCCCTGATAACTTCTTAAGAAAGAGGGCATAAGATGTGAATTCTTTTTGAGTCCTTGTAAGAATGAATATGTTCTTATTCTACCATTATATCTGACTGATACTTTGCTGGGCATATAATTACTCATTGAAAATATTTTCCCAGAGTTTAGACCATTCTCTTTTCTTTATGATGCTATATTCAATGGCGTTCTGTTTCCTCTTCCTATGAACGTGATCTCTTTTCCTTCTGTAAATGTGCTTAGCACCTTCATTCTCATGGAAATGACTATGTGATTTTCTTTGCTGTAGGCCTTTTGTTATTCTTTGTGCCAAGCACAAATTTGTGTCAGTTCTTTTCATCTGATGACTCATGCTTTTTAATATTAGGAAACATTCTTGTATTCTTCTTTTATTAATTTCCTCCCTGCGTTTTCCTTGCATTTTGTTTTTGGAACTCCCACAGGTAGGATGTTAGCCCTCCTGTCTTTATCTTCTACTAAATAATATCTTCTTTTCTTCTTTTTCCTATTTTCCATGTCTTTAGTTTTCTGGGCATGTTTTATATCTTCATCTTTTATTTCTTCTTCTCCTATTTTGGCTATCCTATTAATTTCCAAGAGTTCTATTTATTCTCCTTTCCTTCTTCTTGGACTAGCATGCTGTTCATAATTAATGGATACCACATCCCGTCACATTTCTTTGAGGGTATCCTAGGAGTCTTTTGTACATTTTCTTTTGAGTCCTGCATTGGTGAGGATTGTCAGAGAGACAGACAATTGTAAAGACCGCTGCTCGGGAAGAGCCTTCCAGAAAGAGCAAGCTGAACCACAGTGGCACCAAGGGGAAAAACAGCTTGGAGTGTTCAAGGAACAGAAAGATGGCCCCAGAGGCTGCAGCACTGTGATAAGGGAGAGGCAAGAAATAGGAATGAAGCAGCAGTATCTAGCAGCTGGGCTACATGAGTTTGAATTTTTTCCAAGAGTAGTGGGAGGTTTGTCCAAAAGTCACAGGGTTCTACCTACCAGCAAAGATCAGTTCAACAGCCCTCCTGTACTTGAGGTCAAATCTCCTCCCCATCCATAGATTCTTCCTTTTCTGCCCACAAAAGGTTCCAGATAAGGACAGATTTTTTTAAATGATTGAAATATTTGCTTATAGGCCTGCATCCTGGAGCGTGGAGAGTTAGACATTATTTTAGTGGCTGTACATTGCCTGAAACTATCAAGACGCTTTATCACTCTTGAGTATCTTTCTGTATGAATAAAGATATTGATGTAATCCAGTGGACAAAACCACTTTACCATTGCTAATAACACAAAGTGTATCCATCCTAAATCCTCAGCATCAGACTATGATCCCCTCTGTAGAACAGATCCTATGCTAAATTATTTTGAAAATTATATGTGCTGCAAAAACAGTGTATTATGCAAAAATCATGTTCACTAAAAAGAATTACTTAGAATTAATGACTAGTGATATGTTCTTATGGAAGCTGATGGAAACTCTTTGCCCAAATATTAGCCAGGCTTCTTTGAGACCTTTTCTCTGCTAGGCATCCCACTTGGCTTGCTGAGCCCAGTTTTAGCAAAGAATCTTCCTGCTAAACCAGTTTATCAAGAATCCCTCCCCCTTTTACAGCCAATCAAGCTCTTCTTCCCCAACCTTTGATATCTAATCAATGTCTTCTTCCCTCTCTCACCGATGTTCCTTGTAGTAATTTTCCATTCACTTCCTCCCCATGCTCTTGGGTATAAATCTCTATCTGTTGGGTTCAGACTCTCCCTCCTATTGCAATAGTCCGAAATAAAATGTCTTGTCATGTATACAAGTGCCTGGTGAATAATTTTTCCTTTACAAAGCTTAATAACCTTCACAAAAGGAGTAGCATACAACATCATCTTAAAGCAGAATAGACAGACCAAAAGCTTAAAGGATAATTTTTTTAATGTTCTCCTTATGGTAAAAGAAACTGAGCACCTTGTAAGAAATGTTACATCTCCGTTATAAAAACTCACGTTAATCTTTGAATGAAAACAGATAAGACAATCTTAAAAATGAATAAAGATCAAGACTTACAACATGGGTACAGTAATTAAGTCAGTGTGGAATTGATGCAAAGATGACAAATACAGACCAATGGAACAGAAATCCAGACCTACACATACATGGTCAGATGATTTATGATAAAGAAGATACTGCAGTTTAAAGGGGAAAAGATAGATTTTTAAATCAACTGTGCCGGGTATAACAGGTCCCATGGGGGAAATAAAAGAACCATGGCCCCTTCCTGTTTCCATATACAAAAATCAATTTTTAAATGGAGTGTGGATTTAAAGGAGAAAAGTAAAACCATAATTTTTCCAAGAGAAAGCAAAGGAGAGCATCTCCTTGACTTTGGCATAGGAGCAGTAAAAACAGCAGGGGAAAAAAAAATCTCTTACCAAAAAGAAAAAAAAAAAAGTTGTCTTTCTTCTTTTGGGGACATTAAATTTGATTCCTGCTTCTAAAAAAAATGTCATTAAGAAAATAAATTCAGTCAAATATATTGAAGAAATAGAATAAAATATCAGTCATAGATTGGGAAAAGGTATTTATCGTGTATACACATGAAAAGTGTGTTTTTCTAGATTAAAAACTTTCAATAAGCAAGAAGAATCAGACAGGAGAAAATGAGCAAAAGCCTCAAACAAGAATTTCACAAAATAGGATATCCATATCCAAATGGCCAAGAAACCTATCAGATTCCCTAGTTATCTGAGATATTTAAATTAAAAGCGTGGTACGAGACTACAACCCACCCAACAGAATATACAACTGAAATTCTCATGCCCTACTGGTGAGAGTATAAAGTGGCACAACTTTGGGGCAGCGCCTGTGGCTCAAAGGAGTAGGGCGCCAGCCCCATATGCCAGAGGTGGTGGGTTCAAACCCAGCCCCGGCCAGAAACTGCAAAAAAAAAAAAAAAAGTGTTACAACTTTGGAAAACTACTTGGCAGTTTCTATTAAAAATGACATATCCTACGTTCATGCATACAGATGTGCACCAAAATACATTTATTTTGACAATTCATAACAGCCCCAAATTGAAAATATCCAGATGCCCATCAATAGTAGATAAAATTAATCACGGCATAGGCATGTCAATGGCCTCTTCTTATGAATAAAGTTTTATTGGCAGATGGCAGTGTTCATTCACTCACTCATTGCCTATGGCTGCTTTCCCTCTGTAATAATGGGGGTTAAGTAGTTGCAACAAAGATTGAAATTTAGACCCTCAAAGCCTAAAATATTTACTATTTGGTTACCAAAAGAAAAAGTTTACTACGTGCCGAACTTTAATGTATCTCATAAAACAAATGTTGAGTAAAAGAAGGGCACTTATTTGAAATTCAGAAACAGTTAAAAATCTATGGTATGTGGTATTAGTAGTCAGAATGGTGAATGCCTTTGGAGTAAGATACTGATTTTTCGGGCACGAAGAGGGCTTCTGAGGAGCTGATAATGTCCATTTTTGCTCTGATTGCTAGTTACACAGCCGAGCTAAATACGAAAATCACTTGTGCTACACACTACACATGATTTGTGTAACTTTCGGTGTTATTTTTAAGTTTACTTTGAAAACTCTTTTGTTAAAATGGGGCAGTAAATTCCCTTCTGCAGTTTGAAAAATGGGAGGCGAGAAATTGCACAAAAAGACTAAAAAATATCAAGCATTCACATTCAGTTTTCCCAGAAGTATTTTCTTCCTGCTATATGATTTCTTTCTTTCTTTATAGTATTTGGGATATTAGCTATATACATCTATTATGAGAAAGAAAAAAATTAACATTTCAGAAAGCTTGGAAATTCTTCAAGGCTATTAAAATAACCTGAAATAAATGAACAGTCCAAAGCACTAGTATTGTAATATAAAGAGTTATGTAATCCACTGTGGCTGATCTTTACTTTCTAATAAATGTGTTTGATTTCATCTACCCTTCCCTTTTCGTTGCTGAGGGGGTACCCTTACTTCCTGTGTTCCTGGGGGGTACAGAGCTGGTGGGGGGCCAGTCTGGGTATCAGTGCAGAATCCTTTGGCTGCCACTGACAAGGGACAAGGGATTGGGTGTAGGTGGAGGGAGCGGGAGTGGTCCTAGTTGTGGAAGGTGGGGCTGTTTGCACGTCTCAGAAATCTGTTTTACCTCTGGCAAGATTCCTGGAACTCACCCTTCAGTACTGGGCCTCTGGGGTTCCCAGGTAGGCTTTGCGTTTCCTTTCCTTTCTTGGGGTCTTCAGAGTCCCATGGAAGCGGTCATTGTCAGTTCGGGAATATCCCAATCAGGCTTCTGAAACACACTCCAGCCATCTGCCCTTCTGGGATCCGAGTTCCTCTTGTGGCCCACCCGTCACCTTTGCTTGCTCTTGGACTTGCCTAGGGCCCATGTTTCCACCTTTCCTGAAAAGCGGTGGGGAGGAGGAGCCCCTAGGGTTGAGACCTGGGAATACCCGGCAGGCCCAGGCCACCAAGAGGCAGTGGGCACGTGGGTAGTGAAATTCCAGCTGTCTCATGCACTTGGGGACTCAGGTAATTTCTCGTGCCCCAAAGGCCCCATGCCCCCTCACCACGTTTCATCCTCACCACATGTGACCCTATTCTCATCCACACCATACAACCCCAAAAAGGATCGAAACAGGAGGATTAGGGTCTGGCGCTGGGCGGGTCACAGCCTCCTTCGCCCTCCCTGACACCTGCCTGCCTGCGGTCCCAGCCCAAAGACTGACTTCCCGGCGTCCGCGGGCTCGGAACTGCGCATGCGCGCCGCGGGCACCGTCCACCGCAGGCTGAGCCCTGTGTGGCTGACTGTGTCCTGTCCTGTCCAGTAGTTCGAGGGGATGGTCCCGAGATCCTAGGCCTGAAGGAGGCGGACAAGGCCCAGGAAATCTTTTCAGGAGCTGCCGGGAGGCACCAGGGACCCGTCCCTGGCTCACGCCTGCCTTGCAGGTGTCTGTGAGTCTCCTTTTAAGTTCGTGGGGGGCTGGACTGTCCTCGGAGGCGCGTCCTCACAGGAGCAGGACCCCGCAGCCTCAGGAGTGCCTGTGTGTTTGTGTGGCCTTCGGCTTCTTTCTCCTCAGCTTTCCCCCTGGTGAGCCTCTCCCCAGGTTTCTGCTGGGATTGTGTATACTAAAGAACTTAGAAACTAGCCGGGCATGGTGGTGCACACCCATCGCCCTAGCTGCTCCGGAGGCTGCGTTGGGAGAAAAGCTGGAGTCTTTAAGAGTTCAAGGTTAACGGTGAGCAGTGATGACGCTGCTGCCCCACAGCCTCGGCAAAGAGAAACCCTGTTGGGGGGAAGGGGAAATGTATATATATATATATATATATATATATATATATATATATATACTTATATGTATAAATGTATATATGAATTTGTAATAAACTCACCTTGCATTGACAAACACTTCAAAATGAACTAATTGTAAAATTTTTTTGAGATTACATGTCTATTATTCAAGCCACTTCATTGATTTTTAATATATCTACGAAAAGGATCTTATTTAGAAAAAATTTCCAAGACTTTTTATGCAAAGTCACTGAACAACTTTTTGGTTCTTTCCTTCTTACACAGCCCCTAGAAACAAATGGTTTTTGGTGTTTGTCTGATATATTATTTTATGAACAGAGAAACAAAAAGACCACCTCCAGCACTAACCATGTGCCTGCAAGCATTTCTCATGGAGTGACCTTTTAATCCTTTAATACCTGTGAGGGAAGAGCCATTATCTTCAATTTCTTTACAAGGAGCTTGAGGCATACAGAAGTTAAACTGTTCACAGTTGCATAGCAAGTTGGGGCAGTGCCAGGGTGTGAGGCCATGTCCAGGCCATCTGACTCCGAAGCCCATCCATAGAAACCAGTGGGTGGCCTTAGGAATAAGCAGGGGCCTTCTGTGGCCTGACAGAGAGGAGGCGCTGTGCGGTCCACTTCCTGTCCTGGTCTTTGCTGCAGGTCCCCAGCACTGCTCCTTCAGGGGACTATCACTAGACAAGAGGACAGGTCAAGTTCACTTACATAAAGACTTTTGGTATTAAAACTTATCTGGGCCTGTAATCCCAGCACTTGGGAGGCCAAAGCGGGTGGATCGCTTGAGCTTAGGAGTTCAGCCCGAGCAAGAGTGAGACCTTGTCTTTAAAAAATAAAAAAAAATTTAGCTGCCAGGAGTTGTGGCTGGCACCTGTAGTCCCAGCTACTTGGGAGGCTGAGGCAAGAGAATCTCTTGAGCCTAAGAGTTTGAGGTTGCTGTGAGCTATGATCCCAGAGCACTCCAGGAGTAGGGTGCCAGCCCCATATGCTGGAGGTGGTGGGTTCAAACCCAGCCCCAGCAAAAAAAAAAAAAAAGAAGAAGCAATCCCTATGGTCAGAGGGACTCCTGAGACAGGAAAAAAAAAAAAAGGATTTAATGTTATGTCAATATGTAATATTTACCAAAGCCTAACTGGAGAATAATAGCTTGAGATCATGGAAGGCATATATGTCTTAGCATCTATTCTACAGTAATAAAATTCATTACTCAATTCAACTGTGTTAAATTTTTCCCCCTTGCTATATATGTTTGTCAAAAGTAGAAGAGAAATGCACCCCTGTTCAGAGATTCATACGAATTAAAATAACTTTTTTAAAATTTCAAATTTTAGGATGATTTTTATTTACAAAACAGGTTGATTCTTTTGTTTTACAAAAATTACAAAACAATGACTCTTAAAAATAGAATAGCTTCTCGGACTCTTAGAAACTACTTTTAAGCAACCAAGGAGTTAGAACTCAGATGGTTTTCTTCTTGAGAGTTGTAACAGCAACGTTTATCAGTCTGTAACAGCAATGTTTATCAGTCTGTCTCCCCCCACAAATTTTCCAGCTACGAGCTGTGTCTGGCAGAGAAGTCTCCAGTCAGGTCAGAGTCTGCAGGAGCAAGATCTTCTCATTGATACAGAACCTGTGCAGGACCACCATCAGATTCTCCCCGCAGCGTGAGACCTGGCGTTCCATGGCCAGGCGGAAGTCTTCCTTCACGCCTTTGGTGATGCCTCGAGTGACCGTGTGGTGCCTGAGGTCAGCGACAGGGAAACAGATGAAGACCAGGGGTTAGCACCAGCATCGCTGATCATGGTTACTTGGTAGGAATAAAGCCTGCCTCATATCTAAATATAAATAAGTATAACAAATTTATTTTTAAAGCCACAACCAAACATTCCAGCTCATTCCTTCTCAAAAAAACTTAAAACTAGAAAGACATTTCCCCCACGCTATAAAAGGTTATTATTTCACACATCTAAGTGTAGTGTAAAATGCCACCTGCTCTGCTTTTGAATTCCTGGAGCTCTGATGGTATGCATCCCTACTGCTGACTGGGAATAATTCAGTTACTCAGGGCCTAGTGGGTCCAGTCCATGCTGGCCACAAAGCACTTGTGTCCAGCCAGGCAGTGACTCTCTGGAGGCAGCAGCAGGGAGGTGGGAAACCAGAAAGAGCCAATCACCCACGTGAGTTCCCTAAAAGGCTCAGAAAGGCTTGGGTTCTGCACAGCGCTGGGGCTGTGAGCTTGTCTCTCTCCTAAGACACCAGACCAGGGCAGCTCCTCTGAAGTGCTGTGCCCATTCAGACTCTTGTCTATTTGAGAAAACACAGGGAGGAGTGGGGTCCTGAGATAAGAATCCCTGAAGAACAGAGAGTCAGTAGCCTACAGAGACCACATCTGTCCTGCACGTGTGTGGAAGCATCAGTTAGGGCATAAGCAAAAGGTGTCAAAGGTTGTGCTTTACAAAAGGAAATCACAAAGGAAATCTCAGAAAACTAAAGACAACAAAATGAAGAAAGAAGAAGAAAAATCTATCAAAACCACCCAGCTCAGTTAAGAGGAAAGGAGTTTTAACTAGTTCAGCAATTTGGTAAGATTTCAACAAATAGAAGTCACCTACATTCCCCACCCTATTGCCTAACTTCCCTTAAGACAAAGTATTAAGGACTTAAATTTAATTTCTATGTATTGGGCAAAATAAAATTGTTGAAAGCATTCTAAAAATGTGTTTTGAAAAAACTTAGTTGTCATATAAAATAAGGACAACAGGAGTCAAAATGTTGCAACAGAAGAAAAACGATCAGGCTTTGTTACATAAGTAAAGCTATTACAGAACACTCCACGGTGCCCATGGAGCCCCGTACGAAGACAGTAGGGCCACGGAGAAAAGGCAGTTCTTTGTGAATGTTTCTAGTCAAGTCTGGGTGGGTAGCTCAGTGATCAGGACAAAATGTCAGTAAGATCAAGGCTGAGTCCCATTGGAAACAATTTTATGCTGCCTTGAGACACTGCTCTTCTGAGTCCCTGGTTGCAACCCCAAATTGGAGTCTAGCCTCTGACCAAGCACAAGTGCCTGTCGTTTGTAGTCAGTCAGCTAAAAAGCAAGCCTTCTCCTTAATACTGGTAAAAATGTAAGTAATGTTACATCTTCCTGATCATGGTCCAATTGTATTGTTTCCATATATAAAGAGCAGCAGTACTCAGCTTTATTTATATGAGAGCCCCTATCCTTCTGGTAGTTTAAATGAAGAAGAGAATTGGTTAGCTGTTGGTTTAAGAACAGGAAAAACCATCCAAGAAATGTGGCATTCTAGCCTATCAAATATCTTCAGTTAAGAATAAGGTCTGAAAAAACAGCATCATTGGCAGGAGAAAACCAGGCTGATGCTAATTTAGACCCCAAACAGCCCTGGTCACTAGTATGAAAATCCAGAAATAAAAATATTCTTAAACTTCAGCACCCTTCAATATGTATGACTGGAAGCCTTAAGTTTCATCAGAAGAGAATCATACTTTAGCACCTGACCTAATGTGCACTTAATCTAATACAGTTTTATATCAATTTCTTTTTGTTTCCAGATCCATAATGATTTTTAAATCGAACACAAACACACTGGCAACTTATGGAAAAAAAAATAAGAAATGTTACAATATTACAACCGAATGGTTTGCCAAGTAATGCAGAACAAATCAAAAAAATAAATAAAGCATGAAAAAGAGCACTGAGGAACAAAGAGCAGAAAACCATGGGGAGTAAACATGTGGACAAACAGCACACTATGAGCAGGTGTTTATTCCACTTGGTACCTGTCAGCAGTCTGTATGCTGGGCTGAAGCACAGGTAAGAATTCCTGCTGCAGCAACCCCATGGGAGGGCTAGAAGGCCTTTAAAAACAGCAAACGGCAGCATTCAAACACCCACACCGACTCACCCTGCACTGCAAAAACAACACTCCAGAGAAAATACACAAGACTGGAAGCAGACTATACAGAAACCGGTTAACCTCAGCAAGCCCCTGGCTGCGGCTGTATTTTTAGGAGACTGGGGGAAGCTAGCAAGCCCTCACTGCACCTGCTGCCCGTGCATGTCCAGAGGCGTCTTGGTTCCTGGCCCCCAGCCTGAGCCCACTTGAGATTTGGTATAAAAAGCCACCAGCGAGGAAGAGGACAATGGAATGCGGCTGAACGGCAGTGGGAGCAGGGTCAACGTTTGAGAAGACACATTTTCAAAACCAGCCTCTTTCCACTCTTCTGGTGCCCAGGCCAATCCCAGCGATCAACCTGGTGATGCTGGTTCACCATCTTTCACAGGATTGAAACCCCAAACTGGAGGGGCTCTTATCAAGAGGACTACAAGGGCTGGCAATGTTTTTGATAAAGGGTGAATTCGAATTTCAAAAAGGTATTGAGAAAAGGAACAGATGTGGTTAAAAAAGAGTCTGGGTCCCATGGCTTTGCAGAATTCTGTAACAAGGATTTAGTCTGTGGCGAGTGATCACCGCATAGGACGTTATCATCCACCCTATTTCGAGTATCCATAGGACATCGCTTTCCATTTTCATCCAGTCTAATGCAACCAAACTAGTGCGAATGTCAGCATAGAAACATTTCTCTATTTTACAATACTTAAAAACAAAAGCTTTATGTGACAGATTAAGAGCTTATCCCTCCTTTGGGTGAGGCACCAGGTGCCCTTGGTGTTTTACTGTACCTGCTTGTATCCGGGATGCCACAACTATGGCAGACTCACAACCTTACCTAGGGGAGGAGTGTACACTGCTCACAACATCTCTGCCACTCATCTGGAGGGACCACCCAAAAGGTCTGCAATGGCTTCAGAGAATTTGTATGGAACCCAAAGGGAAAAGGAATATAGATAGTTTTATTCAAGATTCTAATCATACCTCAGTTAGTAAGAGCTCTCTGTCTTATGCAGTTTGCTTCTACTGTTGAAGTTTCAGCATCAGTACTTAACTTTGAGACTCACACAGTGAAGACTGGGCCAATTGCTACGAGTTCAGATCACTAGGTAATAATCCCTACTCCTGCTGCAAAACTGAGGAAAATGCAGGTTTCCTAAAAGGCTTGTCTTCTACAGAAAGGTAGGAGAAATTAAGCATTCCATTGATCAAGGTGGGAGAGCCTAGGATTAGCCTTCAAAGGTCTAGAAATGCGTGATGGTACCCTTCAACCAAACAGCCCCTTCCAGTGATATCATCTGGGTATCCAATGCACCCTTGCTTTTAATTCCTTGTCCCCAGGGATTGTCTGCATGTCTCGTGTCACTGTCAGCTCAGCACAAACTGGTAAAAGAAAGGTTTGGTCCAATGAAGTCTGGGGTTCAACTGTTGATTTTCTGACAATCCATTCTCTCACACTTCCACAAGCAGCTAGGCATTATCTAAGTAAAGTGATAACCACCTATAGGGTTAGTCCTATGTTCAGGGACTTTGGTTCTACTGATGCTGTCTCTATGTTATGATAATTAGCAGGGTGACTGCTGATGGGAATTCACTGAAAAGTTTTACCAAAAGTGTATTTGTATACCCAGTTTTAAAAACCTAGAAAACAACACAAAAGGGGTTACCTGGGCTTCAAAAATTGTTATTCTCTAACACCTTTAAGAGTGTTTGGAACCATGCAGTTATTTTTCCCATAGTTTGGTTCACCATCTTAGGAAAGTGGGAGGTGGGACTTGCCAGTCCATTTGCCTAAGCAACCTGATATTTAAAGGTCTCACGTATTTAAACACAGAGCATTTGTTCTTTCATTTTAAATGTTTAGAGTATTTAATGACATTTATAAGATACAGGGGAAGAAAACATTTAGTCTTTCCATTCTTGTGAATGACTTCCACAAGACACTATTCTTGCTAGGACATAAAAAAAAAAAAGTTTGGCATGCTGCAAATTACTGAGGTTGCAGAAATCCAGAAAGACCATTTCTTACTTCCCTACCTCAACATTTCTAAGACTCTACAAAGGGAGAATAAGATGTGAATGTTTTCGGCCTTACTTTCTTCTCAGCATTCAGTCTCTGGCAGTAACTCTAACACTGACTTACAGACACACTGAGTATGCAGGCAGCAAAGGAGAAGTATGAAAATAAAACTACACGTGGCATTTACAGCAGAGAGGATATATTACCCAAATTACAATGAGGATCAAAGGATAGAAGCAAGATTTATGAGCTATTTAAAAATCATAAATGGTCACACTAACTTGGCATTTTCATCTGGGCCAACCTGGAATTTCAGTAACATCGTGTGGGTGCAGGGCGGAATGCCTGAGACCAAACAGTCCCACCATCATTCTTGGGGCAGGTGTGTTCCTGGGGGCACTAGACCCAACTATACTTCATGCCATATAAGCAGTGAAGATAGCAGAGGAGGGCTTCACATATCGTTTATAAATAAAATCTGTACATTTCCCTAATAAATCTTCCTAATCCAATACAACTTTAATTAAGCATGGCTGTTCTTAATAGAAGCACTCTATGTCTAATCAGAATCAACCTATACATTTTGGAAAGGAAAAGATATGAATGAGACTTTGGTCTAATGAAAAAGTTTGAAAAGTGAGAGAAATGCCCTAATTTCCACCCCACCCCCAGCCCAGAAATTTAGTTAAGGAGATGCAAGTCTTTCAAAAACTACCCAGAATCAAAAACTCAAACACAGAGACCAGGTTTGGATTCCTGTTAAATTTTTGAAAGGTACATAGAGATTTACATTAAAAAGAGCAAAGGATAGTGTGCTTACTTGATCAGCATTCCTTGATTGGGTAGTAACTCCAGATGAATTTTCCCACCTTCCTGAGTTCTTAAGTAGGCAAATTCCTCCAGCATATCAATATCTGCAGGCCAGATTCAGGTTAACCACGTGTGAAAGCAGCAAGGGAAAGAGGCTCCCAGCAGCTGAGTAACTGCCTGTTGCCATCCCACTAGTAACTGTAGAGTCCGTATTCAAACCCAGGTCTGTGCTACCATCCAAACTACTTCACGCAGATGACAACCCTCGGCTGAAGGGCATACGGACATGTTTTTCATACAGATGATAATTAAACAGATTTCATATCAGAGCAAAAATTTTTTGTTTTCTTGATAAGAAATGAAAAGTAATGGGAGTGAGGAAGATTGTTTTGAATTATAGAGTATGAAATTCATAAAAGTAAAATGATTACTTCTTTCTACCTAGGTGCAAGGGTGTTAATGCCTCTGGGGAGGAAGCTTCTGCGTCCCCTACATTTTATGTAAAATGTGAATAACATTCACATATGCATTTTTCTAGTGAAAAGTTATACTACTTTCATCAGAGTCTTAAAAGATACCTGTTCCCAAAAAAGATGACCGTTACTCTGAGCACTTGGAAAATGATGTCATGTTCCCCGCAATTCAAAAATAATATACTAACGTAAGTGATGAAGTAAAAACACCCAAACTGTGTGTAACCTTCCATTCAAAGAGGTTTTTCCCCTATATAATGAATAGTGAAATAAAGCATTTCCTAACCTTGAAACAGCTACTGTGCTGGACACAATCTTTGGTGGGAACCTACCAGTAGCTGTCAGCTATGGTGTGGTCCTAACACCTAGCCCAGGGGCAGCCAGTGTCCCAAGGAGACCATAGGAGGCACTCTTAGGATGGATAAAGGCTGAAAAACTACTTATGTACCATGGTTTAAATTAGCCACTCTGGGGCTGTCAGGAACCTGTAGGCTGTTACTGCAGGTATCTCGGGTACCTTCTAGAAGAAGTCAACTAGATGTGGAACAGGGTTGTGATATTCCTGATTCCTTGAATTATGTCTTTGAAGCCTTTTGTGACTTTCACAAGTCACAGACCCATTTTTAATCCCCATTCCTTCTCCTTTTCCCCCGAAAGTAGTAAAAAACCATTATTTCTACCCAGAACAGTTTATGTGTTTCTGTATCATGTACTCATTCCAAAAGAATCAGAATTTGTTATGCTTAAACAAGAAAAAGGATACTTGTAACATAATTAAAAAAATTTTCATATTGGAAATTTCCTTGTTGACAAATCTTATTAACAGCTTTCAGGAAAAGATTCTCTCCCCGTGGCCACTCTTGCTGAAGCAATACGATGACATGTCCCAATGCCATATCATCTCTGTTGTCTGTGAAGGCTCTAAGCTGCAAGACAAGGATTTATGCAAGACACAGAATGAAAAAAAACATCATAATCTAAAAAACACCAAATAGCACTTCCTTAAAAAGCACTGTATGTGCGAATATGTGTAAAGGCCCTTAGAATGAGGAAACAAGACAGAAAATAAAATCGCTGGCCAACATCACAACTGCCTTTTTTTTTTTTTTTATTAAATCATAGCTGTGTATATTAATGTAATCATGGGGTACAATGTGCTGGTTTTATATACAATTTGAACTGTTTTCATCAAACTGGTTAACATAGCCTTCACGGCACTTTCTTAGTTATTGTTGTTAACACATTTATATTCTACACCTAGTAAATTTCACATGTACCCTTGTAAGATGCACCGTAGGTGTGGTCCCACCAATCACCCTCCCTCCACCCATCCTTAGTCCTCCCCTCCCCTCTTCCTCCTTTCCCCTTTTTCTTGGACTATAATTGGGTTATGGCTTTCATAAGAAAGCTATAAATTGGTTTCATAGTAGGGCTAGGTACATTGGATACTTTTTCTTCCATTCTTGAAATACTTTGCTAAGAAGAATATGTTCCATCTCCATCCATGTAAATACACAACTGCCTTCTAATGAGGGTAAATCCTAATCGGAGGCAACCACGGCTCCCTCCACTGGGAACAGGTTGCTGGTAGTGTCTGGATGGGAGTTGGACGTGCACGAGTGGGCCTGAAGCTTTTGAATTTGGGAATCAAGGCTAGAAAAACTTGATGTGTCTTGTGTAGCAGAGAAAAACGTTTAGAAATTTCTTTTAAGGGGACTGTTTGGGGTGGAAGGTGGGCTAGAAGCCCCCTAGGAAAGAAGGATTTGAGGAAAACATGGGCTTGGGGAGAAAGGAAGGCAGGAGCCGCAGGCAAAGCAGCAGGAGTGTGAACCAGAGAAATGGCCAGAGACATTTTGCTTTAAATGATTAGCTATGCATAAAATCCCTTAAAATTGTTTCCGTTGCTCCAAGCGATTCTGATGCGTTTACTCTGGGAATGGAAGAGGAGACCCGGTGCTGTTATTCTCTTGTGCATAAACCTTGTCTCGAAACCATTAGGCTCTTCTATTCTAAGGCTTTGTACTACTTGCAGCCCAGGGCTTTGCTGTTCTTTCAAGAATCCTGAACTTTCCCAAAGCTGGTAGGACTTTACTGATTTTGATCCCAAATGCCAAAAATGCTTTATAACAAACTCACCGTCCTCTGTAAACCCAACTTCTTCTGCAGCTAATAGAGTCCGACTTGTGTAATAAAAGTATTTACCTAACACTAAACCAGGCAAGATTATTTGCATATTTGTCCCACTAATATACGTAAACTTCTTGAGAGTTTCCTCTTCTTCTTTGCCTAGTGAAGTCATTATCTGATAAACATTTGTCAATTCCTACCCAACGTGCCTTTCCCAGGAGGACAACCTAGTTTAGAAGTATTAAACTAACAATCCTTAACAAGGGTCTCAAGTCATTTCAGGTCATCAGAATCATATTTCAAATTGAATTTGTTTTCAGGCTCATCAACTTTAAGCTTACCTTAAAACAGGCTAACATTAAGTGCAGGCAATATGGCATGATAGCCTTGCTGGTACAGGGCAGGAGCTTCAGATCCGAACCTAACACAAGTCACAATGTCACATTAATGTCAATGCACGTTAATATCAAAGTCTGCTGCTACCATATAGGAACGGAATTGAGCTTTTATACACTAATCACTTTTTTTTGGCCTACTATATTGGCTAGAATCTCCAGTATGTTGCAAAAGAATTGCCAGGAACACATATCATGGTACTGTTCCTGATCTCAGTGGGGGGAAAGTATTCAATATTGCATAGGTATGATGCTCAACAAAGTTTGCTTCTATGTCCAAGACTTAAAAAATCATGGATAGGCACTGAACTCTGTCTGCCTGAATTAAGATGGCGGTCACCAACTTTTGTGGCACTTGGGACCAGTTTCATGGAAGACAACTTTTCCATGGTGGAGTGGGGATGGCACATTAGATTCTCATCAGGAGTGTGCAATCTAGAGCCTTCACATGCACAGTTTACAGTAGGGTTCGTGCTCCTACTAGAATCTAACACCACGCCTGATCTGATAGAATGCAGAGCTCAGGTGGGGATGTGAGTGATGAGGAGTGGCTGTAAAACCCGATGACGCTTTGCTCACTCACTCACCACTCACCTCCTGCTGTGCAGCCATAACAGGCCACAGACCAGTACCAGGCCATAGCCCAGGGTTTGGGGACTGGGGAACCACAGTATTAAGACAATCATGATTTCCCCTCTTTAATCTGTTCACATGGTAAAGTCCGCTGACTTTCTTATTTTCAAACACCTCTGCATTCCTGGTATACTTGGTCTTCTATATTGCTATATTGAATTTGCTAATATCTTGCTACGGATTTAACATCTATGTTCAGAATGGATTCTGGGCTTTGAAATTATTTTCTTGTAATGCTCCTTCGGTTTTGCTATCAAGTTTGCGGTACTATCTCTTCCTGAATTCCTGGTAGAATTCACCAGTGAAGTTATGTGGACCTGGAGTTTAATTTGTGGAAAGGTTTTTGGTAACAAATGTAATTTCTTTGATGTCTAAAAGAACACTCAGAGTTTCTATTTCATTTTTGTGTCAATTTTGGTAAGTTGTGTATTTCAAAGAACTTTTCCGTTTCATCTAAGTTCTGAATTTATTGGTATAAAGTTATCCATAACTTAGTCCCCTATTATCCTTTTGATTTCACTAGGATTGACAGGGACATTCCCTTTTTCATTCCTGACACTGATAATTTGTGTTCACCTTCTTGATCAATCTCATTAGGGGGTTTATCAATTTTATACATTTTTTTCCCCAAAACCTGCTGGCTTTATTAGTATTCTTTATTTTATTTTCTATTTCATTGATTTCTGCTCTCAGCATTATTATTTCCTGTCTTCTACTTTCTTCAGGTTTAATTTACTCATCTTTTATTAATTGTTAAGGTGTAAACTTAGATAAGTTCCAAATTTAATTCTTTAAGCAATATGAAACTTGAGGGGAAGCTCAAAATGGTCCAGAAGGGATGTGCTAAGAGCTGCTTCTTAATTAATCATCTCCAAGTTTTCCTAGAACTGAAAGATATGAAAAATAATTCGGTGACATTCTTCAAGAACAAGCTCAAGAAGGGAGGAGAGTTCTGAGAGAAAGACATTTACAGCTGCTTTCATGAAATCAGAGCCAAGGGAAAACCTGGAAAGAGACGAACTTTTTTATGCAATTGGTCAAGTCCAACACATCACAACAGTATTATCTCATTGGGAACTAGAAAACCTTTCTCAGCCTTGGGTTCTAAGACTATTTATACAAAATAGTAATAAAACCTGTCATTGTACCTTTTCTAAATTTGGGCTTTAGTTTTGCGGGTTCCTCCTGTGCTTTGCCTCCGTCTTGAATGGGAAGTACCATGTAGCACATCAAATCAAGGACTTTTTCACACGTCAGCTAAAGGAGGAAAGACCAAAAGGAAGTAACTTGGGGCTTTTTGAACTGAAACCAAATAAAACACAAAAATATGTGCAGCATACAATCAGGCACTATATACACGTGGAGGTCTGTAGCTGTGCCCCAGGACTGTGCTCTTTTTAATATGATCACTACTGTCTGCTTGATAGTGAATACAGAAGAGGCAACAGGAGGATTAAATCTATGTACCCTGCACTGGCATGCTTGCTGGCTAATAAAGAAATCAAACAAATGTACTAGACCTCTGAGGGAACAATAACCCATTTATTATGGCTAAAGCCAAAAATTAATCAGGTATTAACTAAACGACCACAATATTTAACATAGCAGCATACAAAAGCAGGATGTCCTTGCCCTAAAGACATTCATTAATTCACTGAATGGAAAAATTAACAAATAGGACATGTAGCAGACGACTATAGGGTATGATATAGAGTGTAATTAAAAACGCAGTGGAGCCCAGAGTGGTGGCTCACGCTTGTAATCCCAACACACTGGGAGGCCAAGGTGGGAAGATTGCTTGGAGTTCTTCCCAACTTGAACTCTTAGCCAAGAGATCAAGACCAGCCTGGGCAACATAATCAGACCCCATCTCTAATTAAAAAAAAAAAAAAACAATTAGCAGGGCATGATGGCGGGTGCCTGTAGTCCTCGCTACTTGGGAGGCTGAGGCACGATTGCTTGAACTCAGGAGTTTGGGGTTGCAGTAAGCTGTGATGGTGGCACTATACTCTAGCCTGGGCAATAAAATGAGACCCTGTCTCTAAAAAAGATATAAATAAACAAATAAGATACAATAGAAATAAATACACACAGGCTAACCTAGCAAGGAAAGCTCAAGGTGAAGTTTATATTGACCATGCATTAAAGAGGGGAAAGATGGAGAATGTAGGAAGAAGAGAAGAGGTGGGAGAGAAAGACGTGGGGCCCAGCTGTGTATAGTGTTAGGGGATTTGCTTGAGGGGACAGGTTTGCTTTGGGAAGTAGATGACAGGTACAGTGTGTTGCGTGAACCGAGACGCGAACGAGTAGCAGCTTTGCTGTAGGTGTAAACTCGCTCCTGTAATTATTAAGTCAAGAAACAGACTATACACCGTGGGATGGCATATAGCAAAGTTCTTTATTCCAAGTTTAAGTTTGATACTCTTCCAGTCACGTACACACCTAATCCATTATCTATTAGCTGAATTTTAACTTGAAAGGAAATATTTATCATATCAATGTAACCACTTGTGTAGTAAATCTCTTCCTCTAAACAGTGACTAGTTGTCCGAGCAGGGCACAAAGATGAAAACAGTATAGGGGAACAGAGTTAATAGAAGAATATCTTCAAGCATTCACTCAGTTTACTCAGTATGAAGTAACGACTGTGACCTTCCTTCAGGGCAGAGCACCTATAGACCTCTGACAATATGTTGTTAACATATGTCAACCCTCTGGCCCGTATCTCTGAGGAAGGGCGGCATGCCCTTGGATCTCAGGCTTCACGGGGTGTACTGCTTCAGAGAAAAGGCCTAAGGAATTTTTACAATTCCAAAAAAACCTAACTCTGTGAGTAACCCAGGGGGGTCCAAGCGTCTTAAGCCTCTGGAAGAAAAGCATGTCATTTTAAACTCACACTGAATTTACTTTGTGTGCTTGATGTAGGATAAGTTTATTTCTAAATATTATCCTACACAGTGCACTGGATAGGCACAGTGCCGGGGGATGAGAGGAGCCATGCCACACAGGGGGTCTTCCTCCAGAGAGAAGCATCACTGCTCCGCTGCCTCTGATCAAATAATGATCAGATTCCATTTAATCAGCCCTTTCTATGTGTCAGGCACAACCCGTTTTATTATCTCCACTCTACAGAGGACGAAGCGGAGCTTTAAAGCCACCCATCCCAACCTTTCTCACGTTGTGGCACACCCTGAAAATAGTATTTGTGTGGCTGCTTGGAGCTGGCAGCAAATGAAGGGGCAGCCTCTCCTCGGAAAGGCCTTGGCTTTCCAAGCACAACAGAAATGATTACACTTTGAAGGGATTCCAGGATAGAAAGTAACAAAAGAAAAAAAAATCCTCTATATAAATGGAAAATGGATATTGAAAAGTACAAAAGGCTAATTTCAGAAAAGATAAAGAGAAAACTAGATATTGTATTTGCTGTGTACAACGTGCTCCCGTGGATAATGCGTACCCACATATTTGGCCCAAACTTTCAGGAGAAAAATCTTTTAATCTTTTAATTCATATTCAAAGCTTAAAGCCTGCAGTACATTAAACCATTCTGACATTTTCTAAAGAATTTTCCAATGATTTTTGTAAAAATATCAGCTAGATTGCTAGCTCATGCCTGAAGCATACAAAGAGAAATATGTCACTTTTCATTGGCTGAAAATGTTTTCATTGAGTTTGTTGTAATATAAATATATATATTTTGTGGTTTTTGGCCGGGTCTGGGTTTGAACCTACCACCTCTGGCATATGGGGCTGACGCCTTACTCCTTTGAGCCCCAGGCACCACCTCCAGGTTTGTTGTAAAATTTAATGAAACTGATTACCATAGTCCTGGATATTATTTTGCATATGAATGTTGTTATTGCATTCCAGAATTATACTTTTAATGCATCGGCATAAGAACTAAAAACATTTATATAGCTATGCAATTAGAGTACCCATGTAAAATGCACATCCTTATTTTTCCCTCAAAAATTTGGGCAAAAAAGTACGCATGATACGTGGCAAAGTGTGGAATAACAAAATCACTGTGATTTTTTACCCTCAGATTAAGTAATATGTCTAGGCAAAAATATCAAATTCAAGCAAACATACACTGAATTAAAAAACCACAACAGGAAAGAGAAAGCCCAGGGGGCCTCCTGCACCTGCCACCCGAGCAGGTGCACAGTACTCACCCGGTACTCCCCCAGGGCAAAGTGGCACGTTGCCAGCTGGATGAGGGCCCTCTGGTGCTCCAAGGTCCCCTGTCCTGTGATCTGTGGCTGAGAAAGGGATCCCTGGAGGGCTGCTAAATGATGCAGGCTGGCTATTGCCTTTTTATACTGACCCTTAGATAGAAGAATGGGAAGGAGGAAAAAAATTGCCACTTAAAAACAAAACAAGAAACAAAAAAAAACCCTCCAAAGTTAAACAAGCAACTAGAAGGTGTTTAAATGTAAATAAGGTGGGATCATCTAGGGAGGAAAAAGAAGACTTGGCAAGAGAATCAAATTGATTTAAAGTAGATGGAAGTTCTTTACAGAGGTACTTTAAAAGTACAACACTTTTTTTCCCTCTAGTCTTAACTATTAAGATAAAATAAAATAACGCAAGCCCCTCGGCAAACAACATTTTGGATGTGGCATTTTTTAAGGAAATACTTTACTACTAATACCACCTCTTTATGAAGAATGGAAGCAGCGACCTGTCCCTTTCAACAGCATCTGTTACTGGATTATCTGCTCTCGCCATTCTAGGCCTCAGTAGCCGGAGAACAGCACAGCAAGACAGGACTCGACCAGTAGAGGGAGGAGGGATGACAAGTACTCATCTTACAATGGAAAAGTAAAAATCTTACTTGTATAGAGGGGTCTGACTACATACACCAAAAGTAACACAGAAAATACGCCCCATGATTTTGGAGTTATTTGGAGGTGTAAGTGGACCACACTCCCTCGGCCACTGAACACAGATCGTTTGTAAACACGCAGTGGCCTAGTACCACAGTCTCCTCCTGCACGGGCACAGGCCCTTGCACCTCTAGCAATCCTCTACCTGATAGATGATCATGTCTGTGAGAAAGATTCTTAACCACAGCCAGGTATCTGTCTTCCATGCCAAACAAATTCTGGTAAATTCTGAGTGAGAATTCAAAAGAAAATTTATGAAAAACACGTAAACAGAGCAGCTGAAAACAAAATAAGCCCAGCAAGGGAGAACAACAGGGAGACAAATTACCAGAAAATGTACGGTAACTTTAGACTTTGATTTCCAAAATACTGCTCTAGGATTTCAATTAGATAGTAAAATTAGAGCGTAACACTTAAGGGTCATACACAAAATTTTTTTAGACACCAACACTTAATAAGTACTTACCATGTGCTACTGTTACTGTTTACAGTACTTTACTATTTACAGTACTTTTCACGTATTACCTCATTTATCTTTTAAACTACTCTGCTTTCCTCAGAAAAAAGTTCACATTTTATTTGCGTCCAATTAAAATAATAAACATATAATCACACCAAAAGGTCTTATTCTTTCTTTTTAAAATCAATTTCCATTTAAAGGAAAAAAAAAACCCTCCAGAATTGTCACATAAGTGCTCACAATTCTAGATTTAACAAAGAGAAACTGAACAATGTGACATTGACCCGGAAGATGTGGCATGAACCAGTGTTAACCAGGTTCTAGGACAGGAGCCCAGGGGGCAGACTAAAAGGAAAATAGTAGGGCTTTAATCCCAAGTGTAGTAAAAATGCTTTGGTTAGCAAAGAGCTAGTGATTTCTAAGTAATGTTGCAATGTAGAATAGATTATGCAGCTAAAACCCCTCTAGTTTTATGTCTGTATTCAAAGCAACCGGCTTTCTGTAGTCTTTGGATTTTGAGTTTTTCAGCCAGTGGAGTTAATGCAGATTAAAACCAGCAATACCTTGTGTATTCTTAGTCACACGTGGCTTGAGGAAGATGCAAGGCAGTAGGAAAAAACTAAAAGCAGAAAACACACCCAGCAAGAAACAAAAGGCCCGCAGTACAAACATGTAAACGAACAAATCTTCTCCCTCCAACTCCACCCCAACCCCGATTACTATACACTCTCGGAGTAGGAGCTAAGAGGTGCCTAGCGATTGGAATATTAATAACTGATTAGGTAGCCTGATGAAAAATAATCCTATACAATGTATGACTACTATAATCAATTTAATTTGCCATAAGTGACCTGGCATTTCAAGGTGCATATTGATTATATGTAAAACATTAAACAGCATCAACATGACAAGCACGTTCTTACCTTTGTCAAGGAATTCCAGGGAATAGAGCAACTCCCAGCTCTCCCTGGCCAATTTAAAGCTTTCTAACACTTCGATGGAGTTGGTGAGTTCTGCTTTATTGATTACAATGTGACGATTTCTTCCTTTTGCTGAGCCATCTTCATCATCGGAACTCTGCTTTTAAAGAATGTGAAGAACAAGATTAATTCAATATAAATATGGCAGCAAAACATCATCGTGTTTATTGCTGTCAACTCTGCTTATTATATGGATCTTATGTCAAAGGATACTACCTCTCATAAATACATTTCTGAATTTAACAAGTTGGCTTTGAAATTAATATGAATTTTTGATCTTTACCGTCTCGCACACTCAATTCTTCCTTTTAAAATTGAGTATTTCTCTCTGATATAAGTTCTTATGTTAGCTTCTACTGGCTTTAAAGCAAAGGTATGGGATTAAATTTTTCTAATAATTTTAAATTTCTAATAATCAATTTTATAAGATCCAAAAATTTGATTTCAACGTTGAGAGATACAGCTTAAGTGGCTTACATGGTACCTATTTTAGAAGTTACTTTCTTTCCCCAATAGGTGACATTACTTAATTTGCTTCTAAGTAATAGTTTGTCATGTACAGAATAATTAATTAAAGCCCAAGTTCCCTAAGTAATGATGCCAGAGAAGGGCTGTTAATGATCTTTGTTCACTGCACGTGACCCCTCTCTGCTGGCCACCCTGTCTCACCAGGCTGCTCCCTCGATGCAAGGTGCCCTGTCAGGAATCACATTTGTCCACGTGTATTCAGGAATGCCCTCCGCATTTTACAACGAAGACTTCTAAGTTCTCTGCTCTTCGTCTCAAGTAATATAAAGCCAAAGAAAAGCGGGCAATGAAGAAAGGCAGCTACTGGAAATGCTGCTGGGTGCAGTTGAGATATTTTGCCAAAACATCAGGAAAGGTAAAAGGGCTCTACTGAACTTTATTTTGCTAAGAACTTCTTGACTTTTATTTCACCTGAATCATTTTCCTAATTCAATAACCCAAATTAAACTCTTCCTTCAGATCTTTACTCTACAGAGATCATTTAAAAATATGTACAAATGTTTTCACCAAAAGCTCTGTTCCCCAAACTCATCTCCGGGGAGAAAGGCAGGAAACTGTTAACATCTACCCCACTGCTCAGCTTCCTCCCGGCTCCCCAAGTTTGGTCTCCTTCTGCCAGGACCTGTGCCTGGGGACTCTGTCTCATCCCACTGTCCAGCTCCCATGTTCCTCTCCCTTAGTAATGACATACACTCTTTCATAGTCAAAGCCTACCTCTGGGTCTTATTTCATCCAGGGCCCGTTTGTTTACAAATAAAGTTTTATTCAAACATTTTTTTCGTATTGTCTAGGGATGTTTGTGTACCATAATAGCAGAGCTGAGTAGCTGCAATAGTGACCATATGGCCCGTAAAGCCCAAAATATTTATCCCTTAGCCATTTAGAGAAAAAGTTTGCTGACTCCTGAACTAGAACAGCTCCACTTCCCTGTTACACACTGGGCCCCTAAAAAAGATTTTATTGAAAGGGTTCCTCTGCTTAAATAAAGGTTTGCAAATAACTGTCCCACATAGGCTTGTTACCTGGCCAAGTTAGAAGACTGATGGTTCTTCACATTCTCTGGTCTCTTGTGTCTTTACACAGACTATCTCCACTCAACAAAATCTAACCTCCCAATTCCAATAAAACCCTTTATGTCCCTCAAGGCTGATTTCAGATGCTGGACTTCTTCCTGAAACCTTTCCAGTATCTCCCTGTGGGTTGTTCAAAACCCTGAGCACTTTAGCACTTTCCATTCTGAAGAAAAACCAAGCACAGCTTCCCACTCTACATATCCAATGTAGTTTTGATTTTATTTCTCAAATGTAATCAATATCAATCAGTCAAATCACATATAAGGAAATAATACCAGGGTTTCTCAACCTCATCACTACTGACCTGTTGGTCTGTCCTGCTCACTGCAGGATGATTGGAAGCTTTCCTGTCCTCCACCCACTAGATGCTAACAGCAACCCTTCCCTATCAAGCTGTGAAAATAAAAAATGTCTCCAAATATTATCAAATGTCCCCTGGGATGCAGAATTGTTTTCAGTTGAGAACCACTGACTTACACTGTAATTCTATTATATAAATTATTTCCAAAGCCATATTATACAAAGATTCGTCTCTAGCAAACCATAATCATATAAACTGTTAATAATTATCTCTGAAAGGATTACCATGGTTTTCTCTCTTCCCTCGGCTAGTTTCCTCTTTTTATGTATGTGTTTATTACGATCAATTTCTACATCACCGTAAACATTGGAGACATCTTCAAGCAGCACCAATGGAACTTGGCTTGGGGCATTAGGACCTAGGGATGGGGGAAAACATTAACATTAAAAAATGCAGGAAGGAAAAGTTAAAATGATAGGGAAGTTCACTCAACTGTCATGACAAAATAAAGGTCATTAGAAACATGTATGGTGTGATCCCAATTAGGTAAAAAAACAAGCAGTGCACATAGAAAAACAGACTGTACAGATATACACCAGATTGTTAATAATGATCCTCTCTCAGTAGCGGAACACGAGTGATGAGAGACAGCTCCTTCTTTGTATTTGTTCTTGTGTATCTGCAGGTTTTTTTAAAATGAATCATAAGATTACCATAAAAAGACTACAAAATTACACATCATGGTTTCAAATTCCAAGCAAAGCCTAAATACATCTAAGACCATAAAGCAATTCATAAAAATGACAGCTGAATTATATTGAAAGGATTATGGGTGATTTCACCCTCTTCTACTTTTCAAATTTCCTAGACTATACATGCATGTATGATATATAAAACACGTATTTAAGAAATCTTTGCTTATTGTGATATACTTCAAAACACCTGCTATTTTTACAAAATAGAGGCATTCAGTATCTGTATTTAGTTTCATATTATTACCATATTCTTCGATAACAGAATTTTTTTTTTTGTTTTGCAGTTTTTGGCCGGGGGCTGGGTTTGAACCCACCACCTCCAGCCTATCCGGTGCCCTACTCCGTTGAGCCACAGGCTCTGCCAGATAACAGGAAATTTTAATGCAAATGTCGTTATATAAAACCTACCAACTAACAAGCCAAACTAAATCACTAACTACAGAAAACACTGGTACTACCCTGTAGCTACTGGACCCAGTGATAGCTGTTAAACATTTCATTGTCCTTTCTATCCCCACTGAGCCAGTATTTTGAGACCCTGTAAAATTTGTAAACCAACCTTGGAAAAGAGATGGTTGTATGCTGTTGACATACTGGAATGCATTCTTAAAGAAGACCAGCATGGTGGAATAAACGACCTGGTTTTTGTATTTTGCGTGTGCTTCACTGTCAAAATTGTTCATGTATCTGCAGAGGTCCTTCATTCTATGTAACATATCACCATAGCTTCTAAAAATAAAAGATGATAAAAATTAATTCAATTACTCTGGGCTTGTCAGTGAGCGGTCTTAAAAAAAAAAAAAACTCATCACATTTACCAAATATAGCTGTAGGCATATAAAATTATTCTTTACTATCTACATAGAAGTGAAAAATTTCCCCTTCTGAATCCGGGCAGTGATCAGACCAAGACATCATGACACAGACGTGCCAAGCAACTTCTCTTTTCTCTGAACTACCAAAAAGAGCTTCAAACTCAACTCATCTTAAGAGTTCATACTTTTGTTAGGAATCTATTGATAGAATGAAAAACTACCTTCTTTTGCATAAATATTAAATGTCACAAAATTTACCCAAAATGAAGTATACCTATGCATTTTTTTTTTTTTTTTTTGTAGAGACAGAATCTCACTTTACTGCCTTCGATAGAGTGCCATGATGTCACAGGACTCACAGCAACCTCTAGCTCTTGGGCTTCCGCATGTCTCCTGCCTCAGCCTCCCAAGCAGCTGGGACTACAGGTGCCCGCCACAACGCCCGGCTACTTTTTTGTTGCAGTTTGGCCGGGGCTGGGTTTGAACCCGCCACCCTTGGTATATGGGGCCGGCGCCCTACTCACTGAGCCACAGGCACCGCCCATACCTATGCATTTTTAAGTCTTTTATACAACAATCAAAAATTGACTTGATTAAATTATGCAATCAAAAGATTTGATAGGCATTCTAGAAATAAACTGTTTGTTACCGTCTTCCTTTATCCATCTGCCATTCACATCTCATTCCAACAACATTCAAAATCTTAAACAACCTCTCCCAAGGGTCCACAATCTGGGATGATTTTTCCGTCAGCCCTTCTATTATGTACTTCTGAGAGTTGCGTTTGCTAGGAGACATTAAATCAGATGTATCTTGGGCACCTGCAAAGTGAGAAAAAAAGTAGCCTACAGTTAACATTACTAGTCTATTAATAAGGTACTGATTCTCCATTCAAAAGGGAAGAGTACAGAATCTCAGCATATTACACGTTTTGCTCAAGACCCACAATTGGCCACTGGTATAAGCAGGAAGTGACTTTCCCTACTTGCTGTGGCACCTGTTTGAAGTTTAGTGCTCTGAAGCTACGGGTCAGGAAGATGACTGTTCTGATTAAGAGGTGGCACTGGTTCCAGAAAAGTCTCATCTCTTACCTATAGGATTTTTTTCCTAGCTACTACCTTTTAGAAACACGATCAAATTGGAATGCATCCTAAGGAGAATGATCAGAACGCTGAGGGATTTCTGAATTTACAATATTACTAACGCTGGTCTGCAGGCAGAATGGGGACCAAAGACCCCATTCTTGGCAAGGGAAAACACCCCCAGAGAAAAGGAAAAATTAAAAAGTAAGCTGAGTGAGTCAGAACAAAGGCAAGTCAGCCAGTTTACCTTTAAACCAGCCACTGCTAAACTTCTTATCTGAGCAAATTTCCTGCTTTTTATAGAACATATTGGGGATACAGCTTACTAATACCCCTGTTATGTCTGTGTACACTCTGAGGAATGATGGCCACAAAAGATGCTGCGGCAAGGCCTGGAAAGATACATTAACTAGACCATTTCCTGCCCAGTAAACAGACAAAGCAAATACCCATTTGGCTGGGGCAGAGATCAAGGGAACAACAGCTGGAGTGCTGAAATACAGGTAGGAGGGCTCATATCCCTTATCTCAGAGGAAGACCCGCCATGGCGGTGATGAGAGGAAAATTCCTCTCTCCCATGGATTCTTTAGAGGAGATTGACGCTAGTGGCATTTTACTCCGTAGAGAACTAGCGGGGATTTACAGCCCCCTAGGAATTTGTGTCCGTGACCTCAAATAGGAGGCTGCCCCCATATAAGGCTCAGGTTCCGGATTTCTCCAGATTGCTCAGACCCTTAAAGTTAATGTTTATGGAAACAATAGGAGCTGATCTGCTCACTCACAGAAATGGCTGGCGTCTTTGTTCCCTTCCTCAGCTTACCCTTTGGTCTAACGAGCAAATAGCCTTCAATAAAAACTGAGTGGAACTGACACTCGGGGCCACCGTCAGAACCCCACAAGCGGGCAGTGGTCCCCTGGGTTCCCACCTTTGAAAAGTTCTATTCTGTGTGTCTTGTCTCTTTCTTTCTCGTTGTTTCTAACTGTATATTTCTTCGGTTGGTCACAGCGAGACCCACAGGTCTTAATGGACCCTATCTCCGGGGCAGGACCCCTGCACTTGCCTAAATACAAGTTCAATGGATTCCCACCTACCTTGATGCTGATTTTCTATCTGAGTCGACCTAGTGACATAGTTGATATAAAACTCAGCTGCTTTGTTCAAATATTTATATAATAAATTGGCAGGCAACCGAACATCATGGTTGTTAATTATCAGAGGAAGGACATCACAAACTGTGGAAGGGGAAAAAGAAGACAAAACTGGTTAGGCCGTCTACCCTAGAGTTCTGGCAAAAACAAAACTTATTTTCAAGTTCACTTCATGTAATTTCTAAAGCATGCAGAGGGGAGGGAAATAATTTATGGCACATTTGTTTTAAAACTGCCATGCAGAGGGCGGTGCCTGTGGCTCAAAGGAGTAGGGCGCCGGCCCCATATGCCAGAGGTGGTAGGTTCAAACCCAGCCCCAGCCAGAAACTGCAAAAAAAAAAAAAAAAAAAATTGCCTTGCAGAAAGGCACTGGTGGACAGTCAGCAAAGAAACACACAAGCAGAATCGACCTTGTGGGTGGAGGTCTAGCTCTTACATTAGATGAAGGGGTTCAGACGTTTATTATCATGTTTCATACTTGACATACATGGCTACACATATTCTGTCAAAGGTGTCACACACTGTATAACAGAAGTTTACAAGTTGTTTAAAATGCTTTCTAAGTCAAAAAAGCAGGAATTTAGGGCAGTGCCTATGGCTCAAAGGACTAGGGCGCCGGCCCCACATACCGGAGGTTGTGGGTTCAAACCTGGCCCTGGCCAAAAAAAATAAAAGGCAGGAATTTAAATTCTATAATATGAAGAGCTCCTCTGCTTGCCACAAATGAGCTTATCCTTAAAATACGCTTACCCCGGCATATTCTATTTACCAAAAGGAAATAATACCGACTACAATTGTTCTTACCAAATAATTTTCTAAAGCAGTTAACGGGAGATTCTTGTTCTTCAATGGTCTCAGCCTCTAACAAGGCTTCTCCCAGACCAACCTGTTTCAAAACAAAATGAATCATTTAAACATGCTACAGTTTAAGATGTCAGAATTGGGTTTTTATTTTTTTTTTACTTATCACAGAGTTTGTATAACGCATTCAAACTGAGAAACAGAGAATCGCATTTTAAAGATGAAAAAACAAAAGAATGCATGAGCCACACAGCTAAGAAGGCCAGATTCACCTCACTACCCTGTCTCCTCGGAATTAGTGAAATGAAAATGCTAACAAATTGTCTACACTTGGGGGGTGGGGGTTTTCCACTTACCTGTGGTGTGAGATGTCGTGAAAACTATGCACAGACCTTTTCTTTTTTTAGCTCCTCAGCATTTGTTATTGTTTATGTATTTAGTGTGCAGCCCCAGACAACTCTTCTTATTCTAATGTGCAGCAAAGAATAAAGGTTGGATACCCCTGCTACAGAAACTTAAGGGCAGCGCTAGAACTAGAGTTGAACAGTAATACAGATGCAGAGATTTTTCTAAGAAAAGCAGAAACTAATTTTATCATTCTATAAGTTCTTAGGGATAGCGTTATCATGCAGTCTGAGCTGGACCAGACAGAATGTTTCAGTTTCAAGGCCACTTTTCCATTACCGATGTGCCCTAGCATAGCAAAAAGCCCCTTACTAAGATATGCTACAATGTTTGCACATGTGTTCTCTTCTTAGCAGCCACACAGGGATGCTCTATGGCAGGGGTGGAACAGTATGAAAGACAACCAGGTACAGAACATAGGAAGGTGGAAGTCAGAGTAACCACTGGGGAGTGTACTGGGTTGAACAGCGTCTCCCCAAGTTTACATCCACCCAGAACCTCAGAACATGAGCTCAGCTATATTTTACTTTTAAAAACAAACAGAGGCTTTGCAGATGCCATTAGTGAAGATGAGGTCATCCTGGATTAGGGTGGGCCCTAAAGCTTGTGACTGCCCTGTAAAGACATGGACACAAAGGGAAGGGAATCGTGTGACCATGGAGGCAGAAACCGGAGAGATGCAGCTGCTAGCTAAAGAATGATGATGACAGCTGTCAGCCCCCGGAAGGTGGGCAGAGGGAAGCGTCCTCCCTTTAGAGGCACGTGGCCCTGCTGACAACTTACATGTGGACTTCCAGCTTTCAGAACAGTGAGAGGGTGTCTGTTGTTTTAAGCCACCCGGTTTCTGGTACTTTGTTACTGCAAGCCTAAGAAACTAATACAAGGTGACTTGGAAAAGGGAAACCAGGGTCAGAAGCCAGAGAAATGGCATGGGAAAGAAGAAGTCACAGTTTGAATGAATAGCAATGAATGGTTTGAACTCTGATTACCCACTGGCTACGTGATGTTACTAAGAGATTTTAGACTCAGTTTCCTCGTCTGTAAGGAGAGACACTATTTACTTTAGTGGATTTAGGAAGAGAGAGGAAGAGATACCTGGCCCTTACTAAGGCCTGCCAATAGCACTCAATAATTATTACAGATGGAGGGAAGTGGCAAGAATGGAGGGACGAAGCACATGACAAACGTATCTGTTATAACTATAAATTATAGTTCTCCTTGTAATTCAAGAACACATTGTTGGGCTGGGTATGGTGGCTCATGCTTGTGATCCCAGCACTTTGGAGGCTGATGTGGGATGATCTCTTGGGGCTAGGAGTTCGTGACCAACCTGGGCAACATAATGAGATCTCACCTCTACAAAAAACTTAAAAAGTAGCTAGAAGTGGTGTAGCATCCTAGCTATTCAGGAGGGTGAGACGGGTGGACTGCTGGATGCCCAGGAATTTGAGGTTGCAGTGAGCTACGATTGGGCTATTGCACGCTAGCCTGGGAGACAGAGTGGGACCCTGTTTCTAAGAAAAAAAATAAAATATAAAATACATTATTGAATGCAACAGAAAGATTATTTTTTACTGTAGACATTGCAAATAAAAAGTACTGTTAGGATCTGGTGACTATTTCTTTATATCGTTAAGATAACTTCTCCTGGAAATTTATAAAGTTTAGTAACAATGATGTCCTTTCAGCTTTACTGACAAACAATCCTTGATTTAAGTTCAATCTTACCTAGTGGTCCTCAGAATCTCCACTTTGATATAATACACTATAGCTCCTAACTCTTAAAAAAGGGAAAGATTGAGTTCTCTGTGGATTCTGGTTATCAGACCTTTGTCGAAAATGTAACCTGTAACTTATTAATAAGAAAAGAACAAGTGATCCCATTTCACTATGGGCGAGAGACCTGAACAGAAGCTTCTCCAAAGAAGACAGGTGCATGGTCTATAGACACATGAAAAAATGCTCATCATCTTTAATCATCAGAGAAATGCACATCAAAACCACTTTGAAATACCATCTAACTCCAGTAAGAATAGCCCACATAACAAAATCCCAAAACTACAGATGTTGGCGTAGATATGGAGAAAAGGGAACACTTTTCCACTGCTGGTGGGAATGCAAACTAATATGATCCTTTTGGGAAGAAGTTTGGAGAACACTCAGGGATCTAAAAATTGACCTGCCATTGGATCCTGCAATTCCTCTACTAGCAGTATATCCAAAAGACCAGAAATGACTTTGCAAAAAAGATATTTACACCAGATTATTTATTACAGCTCAATTCGTAATAGCCAAGTCATGGAAGAAGCCCAAGTGCCCATCGACCTATGAGTGGATTAATAAATTATGGTATATGTACACCACAGAATACTATGCAGCCTTAAAAAAAAAGATGCAGACTTTACCTCTTTCGTGTTTAACTAGAGGGACCTGGAACATATTCTCCTGAGTAAAGTGTCTCAAGAATGGAGGAAAAAGTATCCAGTGTGCTCAGTACTTCTATGAAACCTACTTATATTTACTCACACTTTCTTATGAAAGATAGAACACAACTATAGCCCAGGATGAAGGACAGAAATGGAGTGGGAAGGGAGGGGAGGGGGGAGGTTTGATAGGGGGGGGTAAATGGTGGGACCACACCTATGGAGCATATTGCAAGGGTACAAGTCAAATCTGTCAAGTGTAGAACATAGATGTCTTAACATAATAAGTAAATGAGGCAAAGCTATGTTGATTGGTTTGATGTAAGCACGTCAGACTGTATAAAAAAATCAACACGTTGTACCCCACATATGCATAAATGTATTCATGATCTATGTGTATATGACTTAATAAAAAAAAAAAAGGAAAGAATAAAGTCTTACCCCATGCTGTACCACTGTTTCAGGGAAGCGTCGCAAAAGCAGGAGTAACATTTCCGATCGCTCCAATGTGTTGAAGCATTGTTCCGTGACCTTTAGTAACATTTCACACTGGACCCGACCAGGAAGAGTTTCAAATAAACCTATACATAACACATTTCATTTTTAAAAGTTTCTTTCATAAAGAAAATACTGCCACAAAAGTGTTAAGTAAGGCATTTTCATGTACGCAAAGACAGAGCAGTGTACATAAAGATTCGACATAAAGGATCACTGTGGTCACCTACAAACCAGCAGGCTTTTGGATCTGATACTATTTGGCACAAGATGTTTGGTGAATAATCATAAAGTATTTGGAGGCTTTACTGGATTCAGAAGACAAGAATGATGGATGGGAACAGTCACAAGCATGCCTGTTGCAGGGTGAGATGAAGAACACATGTTTGTTTAAGTTGAAATGACCTAAACCATCCACTTTCTTTTCTACTAAGACTTTGAAATCTTTGATTGTCTTGTAGAGATCTGGTTAATCTATAGATATTTTCTAGTTACTGTAAAGCCTGTTAAAAATATATTAAATTATTTGGTCTTACTGACAAATTTACATCTTTTAAAGAAGCCTAAAGGTCTTAAAAAATATTCAAGGTCATACAGACTTCGGTTGCTGAGAATAAGATATCCATATAGAAACCAATACCGCAGGTGTGATTTTTTTTCGTGTGAAATTACTACATATATTTTGGTATTCCAGAAAGGGTCATTTATATACCATTAAGTTATTACTCCACTCTTACTTCTTAAAAACTGGGTTTGTTTATCCTGTGAATCGTTCCTTAATGCTGATGTAATAATGCTGATTTCTCTCCACACCACCGGCTGGTCTGGGAAATTCACAAACCTATTTTAAAATGAATGCATTAAATTAAAATGCCAGATTCTATACAGTATCCAAAAAAGAAAGTAAGAAAATTAGCATTTGGCAAAAAAAAAAAAAATTTTTTTTCTTTATTCCAAGGGAATGCTTAGCTCTGCCCAAATAAACTAAAGATATAAAAATAAAAACTAATGAGTTTAGAAAATTGAAAGTACTTACAAAAGTCTGTAGAGGCTATTAGAAGTAAAAAGACAAGCAACCATAATATACCAAGAACTCCTAAAAATCAATAATACAACAGTCCCAAAGAAAAAAGTGAGCAAAGGAAAACCACAGAATAGAAATAGGAAAAGAGAACAGTTCAAATGATAACTCAGCCTTGGTAATAAATGTGTTGGCAAGAGTACAGGAAACCCGGCACTCTTACACACCATAGATGGAAACGTAAATTGGGATAGTGCTTTTTGGAAAGCAATTCCGTCATGTATCAAAATTTAAAATGTGCATGCCCTTTGACTATGAAAATACTTGTGTTGTACTTATGTTGGAATTTATCCCACAGAAAAATACTAAATCATGGGTAAAAAATTCCTTGCTGACACAATGAGAGTAATTCCAAATAACTGAGAGCTATCTAAATGTCTACCAAGAAAGGAGTGGTTATGAAATGTTATAGAGGCCTGAAAAAAGAATGAACTAGATCTCTACATACTGACATGGGAAGAGGTCCAGTACAGTGGGTGCAGAATAATAGTGTAATCTCACTTTGGTAATCCCTTTTCCCCCAAAACTTATTCATATATATTTTGAGTATTTGTAGAGATATACTCACACAAAACTTAATCCTGGTTGAGTCTTGGAAGCACTTTTACTTTTTATTCTCTATCATGTAAGTATTATTGGAACTTTTTGCAATGAGCATATATTATTTCTAAAATAATTGTGAGAAAGACATTTTAACAAGAATGAAAAATAAGAAGGCTGAAGAAGGCCTGTCAGAAATTAACAGAAGGCCTGGACTCATTACTACGTAAGTTCTGGGTGCCAGAGATGTAGACGAACTTGAAGATCTTCCCCCAACCTCACTGAGAGACCCAGGGCAGAAAAAGTTCTGACAAATCCCCACTCACATGTCGTACAGCAGTCTCCCGGCGGTGGCGGTCCGTTCTGCATTGCGCTCAATAGTGTACATCTCATACTGCAAGACAGATGGGGCCCACAGGTCACTAACTTCCGCCAGGTCGGCGCTAGCTCCTCTCCAACATCGTTGCTGGGATAAGTACCCTCCCCGTGGGAATGGAAGGGCCGAGGGCAAAGCACCATCTGGTAGCACAGAGCCACATACATGGCCTTGCCACAGGGCTTGGGGTGTGACCCTCAGGCTCACTTAAACCGCTGGACTCCCAGGATGAAGTGGGATGATGTCTCCGAAGTAACAGGCGCTGAATAAATGGCTGCCATCATGATGAATGGGAGACTGGCCTTTCCTAGTGGCGACTTGTGCCGCGTACGCCAGAACGCACAGCACACCCCCCACGGATCCCAGCACATCCGACCAACCTCAAGCGGGGTCCACCGTCTCTGAAGGTGCTGGCGATAAGGCTTATGAAGGGGGGAGGAAAACGGGTGGCAGGTAGGGGGCGAGAGAAACGGGAAGAGAGGGGCGGGCCGGGCAGCAGGTGGCGGCCACAGGCAGACTTGGCTCCGGGACGCGGCAACCGGGCGCAGACAGGTGCGCACCCCTCCCCGCAGGGCGGCGCGTGCACGGCCCTGAACTCACCTGGATGTTAAAGTCAGCCGGGTAGAGGCTGCGGGCCGTGATCAGCCATGCTTTGGCTGCCCACAGGTCCTGGGGCACCAGCTCTCGGGCTCGCTGCACCAGGAACTCACAGTCCCCCTGGGCAGACATGACCCGGGAGACGCCGATCCGCCGGCAACAGCGACCGGACCTTCCGACTCCCGGGATACGGCTTCAGCCACAGCCGCCACGGGCGGCTACTGCGCATGTGCAGCAGCGTGCAGTTGTACGCGGAGTGGATTGGGTAGGGTTTTTTTCCGGGTTTTGTGTACAGCCTCCCCCCTTCGGCTCTCAGCTTCCGTCCCGCTCCCTTCCGTGGCCCAGACGCTCATGTTTTTGTACTGCCACCAGGTCACCTCTAAAATGTGGAGAAGTGGATTTCGGCGCTTGGGGGCTGCAGCCTGACTCGAGCCAGGGAGCATGCGCGTTACCCGAGCTGCTCCCGGCCGCCTAGAGTTTTGCAGTCTCTGGTGTTTTGCTGAGTTTTCGTCAGGCGAGGGGATTCAGGGACCGGGAGGTCTCTGGGTATCCCCCAGGCCTGCAGGCTGGGAGGAAGTTTGAAAGGAAAAGCAGAGGTAGTCGAGCGGGAGGGAGAGGCTGCCCAGGCCGGGTTAAAGACCCTTGGGGCCACCCTGCCAGTAAATCACGCTGGAAAAGGCCGGGGCTGGGTTAGGGGAATAAGCATCCAAAGTGTTGGTCTGGTACTTTTCATCCTCCTGAAGTTCGTCCACATTATGTTGTCACGTCACCTTTATTCACTGGTTTCTCCAGCAAACGTTTATAGATCAATTAGTTCTTGGAAAGTGCTTTGGCAGATGCTCTGAGTCCTAGAAAGATGACTAAATCACCGACCCAGGTTTTATGATGGACTTTTGACGGACAGGAAAATAACCGTGCTTTATTTTCATTTTCTCCTCCAACTAGGAACAATGGCCTTTTCACCAAAACTCCAGATTTGCTTTCCACTGGAGGCAAGAGAAACAAAACAATTTCCATGTTCTGGCGAAGGGAGGCAGCAGTTAAGAGCAGCGAAAGCTGTATTTATTTACCCAATAGGAAGCATGCATCCAAAAGTGAGTTCTGAATAGTTGACTAGCGTTTTCAGGCCAAGTTCTATGTACAAAAATGTTATCCCCTTCTACTGCCAGTGATATCTTTGGCTTAAAACTAAGAAATTAAGGATTCAAAGCTGATTTAAGTTTCTTTTAAAAATAAAAATGAGTATGTAGCTAGATATTTTAAAAATTATAAATATTTTAAATAAATATGAACATACATGTTACTATTTAAGATGATCTATAAAGCATAATGTATTCTTACTGACTAATAATAAATTGTGAATAAGTCATCTTAAAGTTGATAGTGAATTAACATACTAGTTTTAAATATAAGTTCCAAAAAGAGTAGACACAGGGAACATTCAAGCAATTTACTATCATCCATGAACGGCCAGTCTTTTATTTTGCTTTTCTGTAAAGCTTAAGGTAATTTTTGCAACCTCCCTCATTACTTAAACTTTTTAAAATTTGATTTTTGTCTCATTAATATCCTCAAAGATATCTTTAATCTGTGAGGTTGTATCACAGGCCAACCTCAGTCCTGTGATGTGTCAGATATGGTATTAACACTCCAGGAAGCATTTTGGTTCTTGAGGTGCCATTTAATACCTGCAGCTTGTGCACAGGAACAGCCTAGTTGTGTGATCACTTTGTAGGCAGGGATTACCCGGTGGTAGAATTCTTTTGGCTTTGTAGAATAGAGAAAACTAGAAAATTGGATTTAAACAGATTAGGATAATTTTTATCTTATGAAATATAGAGCATAAAAGTAGATTGCTAACTTAAATTTTTTTTTTCATTCTTTCACTGATTTTAGTGTATGAAAAGGTATGTAAGAATTTTCAAATGTCAGAAATGACTGATTTGGTCCTTAAACTTCTGATTTTGGTCTTTACCTCCCCAACCCCAAAAAGTCTTTACCTAAAGCTTCTGCACACTTGTTCCAGAATCTTTAGTTCTCTAGTGTTCTACTGAAGAACAAATGTAAGTTAAATTTTTTAATTTAGGCTCTCAGTAAGGAAACTGGATGTATTTTAGATGCCAACCAGCTGATACTTGCCTGTGACATTTTGCCAGAATACAACATAGGTTTGTAGCTATTTTCTAGCCAGCATCTTAATTGAATGGTATCCATTAAACATTTCCTGTAGAGTGTCATGCTAGTATCTCACAATACAGAAGGGAGGTACCATATCAAGTGAGTTTACATCTTTTGGCCTCCTTGCTGTGATCATAAAGCCTCACTTGACAATGTAGGTACATAGCTCATGTTCTGCATGACAACTTCTAAGTCCTGTAAAATGCCCATCACCCAGCATCTAGCCTCAAGCTCTTTGAACTCAGTTCAGTTGTTTGTAATAAACTCAACACTGCTTTTCTCCTTCCACTTCAAAATCTTAAAACTCTTCAATTTCCTAACACCAGCCTCCTTTCTTGCCCTCACTCTCTCCTTTGTTCTTTTCAGCAATTTCATTTCTCTTCTCCCTGATTTTCCCTTCAAAGTCCTCTCTCTATTCTCTTGACACCTACATTTTCCCCCAAGTGCATCTGGCTGTTCTCAGGCTTATTCCTTTCCTACTTAGGCTAAATCCTGTGCTCAGATGTAGGTTCAGCGTCTTTGCCTTCTTATCCTAACTAATGCTGTGTCCACTCTTTGAATTTCCAACCCTAAATACATCTTAGGTGCATCTTCCTGGAGGTCAAAACTGGCTTGAAATAGGTGCTTCAACAAATAAGTTCAGAGAATATAGAAGAGGCTGAGTTGTTTTGGAGAATAGCACACAATTGTACAGATGGATACTGTAACAAACTGCAGCCCACAGCAGCTGTACCATTTTACATTCCCCCCAGCAATGTGCAAGGATTCCAATTTCCTTGCCAACCCTTGTTATGTTAATGTCTTTCAAGGTTCTTTTATTCTTTTTTTTTTTTTTTGCTTTTTAAAAATTAATAAACTTTATTTTTTGAGAGCAGTTTTAGATCACAGCAGAATTGAACAGAAAATCCGTATAGTTCTCATATACCCCTGGCGCCCTACCCACCCTCCTTTCTTTCCTGTTAGCAACATTCTTCATTAGGGTGGTACATTTGTTACAATCAATGAACCTACATTAATACGTTGTTATCACCCAAATAAATTCTATATTTGTAGTAGGGGTGCATTCTTGATGAACATTGTATGGGTTTTGACAGATGTATAACTGATATTTTAAAAAATCATGTCTGAAAAATCTTTCTTTCATTGGAGCATTTTTTTCCATTTTCTCAAAATAGAAAATAATAGCTGGGCATTGTGATGGGTGCCTATAGGCCCAGCTACTTGGGAGACAGAGGCAGGTGGAGAGTTTGAGGTTGCTGTGAACTAGGCTAATGCCACAGCATGGTAGCCTGGGCAACAGAGTGATACTATCAATCAATCAATCAGTTTTTTTCAAATGTCGAGTGTAAAAAATTGATCATAAAGCAAGTTTTAGCAGACTTCACAGGATTGGAAAAATTTGTTGTAGAGTTGTTTCTTCTTTATCTGTTTGGTAGAACTCCTGGGTGATAATGACTGGAATCACTACAGTGATTTTTCTTTTGAGGTGATGAAATGTTTTAGAACAATAGAGGTGGTGGTTGCACAACACTGTGAATGTACTAAATGACATTGAATGGTTAATTTTAGGGGTGGGTAGGAATTAAAAAATGGTTAATTTTATATTGTATGTATAAATTTATATTGTATTCACCTCAGTAAAAAAATTCATTTGCAAAAGAAAAAAAAAAAGGTTCTTTTATTCTAAAGTGTCCTCTACCCTATCCCTATTTTTTCCCTAAAAATTTTATTCATTGAATAAACCGGACTATTTGACTTGTAGAGTTTCCTACAGTTTGAGTTTTGCCCGGTACATGTGCACAGTGCAGTTGAAACTTCATCTTATTTTTGCAAGTTAGTTGCATCCAGAGACTGGATCAGACTGGGTTTGATGTGTTTGGTAACACTGGAGATGGCTGGGAGTGTTCTTTTCATGAAGAGGCACAGGATGTCTGATGGTCTCTTATGCTGTGGAGTTAGCAGCTTTGGATACTTCATGCTTAGATTCCTTAAATCACTGAGGGTTACAAAATGGTTAACTATTTGAGTTCTGTCATTTCTCTTTTGCTTGTTGGCTAGAATACTCAATCAGAATAATTTTGGTTACTGTAATGGTTTAGTTTATGTAGGGTACAATTCATACAGGACCAGAAAAATAAATGCTTGACCTAGCTCCTTTATTCAACTATTTTTCCAGAATAATTACCTGATTTCCTATCAACCTCTGAAAGTGACTAATTTGGTTTTTTAAAATGTTATTTCATATTATTATGAACTCCTAGATTTAAATGTATTTGATGGATTTCAATCCATCACAGTTGTTAACTTTATTGAGAGTCTATTGTACTATCGTCCAGTTGGCCACACAGAGTTATCTTGGTTTAACAAGATATTCAGATTCTATATCTTTTGTTTCAGACCTGTTATCTGTTTCCTTAAAAAGCCTTTTTTGTTTGTTTGTTTTTCTGTCATCCTCAGTAGAGTACTATGACATCATAGCTCACAGAAACCTGAAACTCTTGGGCTCAAGAGAGCCTCTTGCCTTAGCCTCCCCCATAGCTGGGACTACAGGTGGCCTCCATGGTGCCCTGCTATTTTTAGAGATGGGGTCTCACTCTGGCTCAGGCTGGTCTCTAACTCCTGAGTTCAAGCAATCCACCCACCTCGGCCTCCCAGAGTGCTAGGATTACAGGTGTGAGCCACCATGCCCAGCCCTAGTTTATCTTTATATTTTGATAGATTTAGGGATCCAAGTGGTTTTGGTTACATGGATGAATTACATAGTGGGGATGTCTGGGTTTTTAGCATACCTATCATTCCAATAGGAAACATAGATGTTTCAGGGGGAAATCCCTTCCAATTTTCACTTCTGCTCTGAAGGTTGTTGGTATTTTATGGTGTGCTGTTTTTAAATCTATCAGATGCCTCATTGCTTCCTTCGGCTTCCTTCTGCGAAGATGTTATTTATATAGGTGCTGTGGTGTTGATGGTTTTGCCTTATCTGCTTGTATTTTGGAGTTTGTGAGGATGCCCTGTTTCCTAGGGTTGCTGTTAATGTTGGCCATGATTATGACCTTGCTCTCTACTTTCTGTATTGATACATAGCTATCAGGAAGTACCAAAAACTTATTGTTTTTCTTGATTTTCAGAAGTCTTAAATTTTGGGCAGCACCTGTGGCTCAGTGGGTAGGGTGCCGGCCCCATATACCAAGGGTGGCGGGTTCAAACACAGCCCCAGCCAAACTGCAAAAAAAAAAAAAAAAAAGTCTTAAATTTTAATGCAGTCAAGTTTATCAATCTTTAATGTTATGGTTTAATGCTTCTGCTTGTATGCTTAGAAAAGCTTCCTCCATTCTAAACTCAGATAAGTAATCTTTCACGTATTTTTAAGTACTTACTTGTTTTTGTTTTTTTTTTTTGGTATGTTAAAAACAAAATCAACCTGTAATTTATTTTAGCGTTTGGTGAGATTTAGAGATCAGCGTTTACTTTTCCAAATAGCCGTTTCCCAAACCATTTATCCAATTATCTCAGAACTGATGTAAAAGGCCTCATTTGTCATAGACTAAAAACCCTTTGTAGTCAGTTCTGTGTTAAGAACTATAATCATTTCCATCAGCGTGTATTTGTGAGACCATAGTACATGCTTTTAATGACCAAATATCATAATTTTCTGTATCTGGTAAGCGCAAGAACCTCTCTTTTATTTATCCTTTCCAACATTTTAAAAAGCTGTTCTTTCCTATTTACTCTTTCAGATGACTATAAGAAAGATGTTATCAATCCCATCAGTATTTTGGCTAGAATGGCAAATAACTTGGAGAGAAACAATATTTTCATAAGCTGGGAATTTTTCCATTCAGGAAAAGAGTATATTTCTTCATTTATTCTTAGTTTTCTTTCGTAAACTTGTTCTCAGTAAACTTGTCTCAATTTCTTCCTATAAGTCCTCCAAATATCTTCTTGATTAGAAAAACATAATCCCTTATCTCTTCTTTCCAAGAGGCAGTATTGGTTCCAGAGCAAGAGCTGCTGCCTCTGCAGATGGCGTTAAATGTTGCCTTGCCCTCCAGCGGGAAGCCTGCACAGACAGGAAGTCAGCCAGATGTGGTTGTCATGAGCATGAGCCTTGAGCTGTCTGATTTCAGGGAGCATAACTTTGCAAGGGCCAGAGCTTCTGTGCCCTGATGCCCATTGCTGCATTTGCACCAGGCCACATTTTCCACGGGCTGTCCAAAGCCAGGGACCGGGTGTGTCTCAGAAGCTAAGGCCCACCCATTCCTGGGAGACAGACTCCTCAAGACTTAGGTTTGAGGACCCCTCAAAAGCTCTGCTGCTGAGAGTTTCTTGGATTGTGTGGCCACGGCAGTCTAGAATGTTTTCTTTTCTTGTATCCTCTTTCCTTGCATTACAGTGGTGCTAGGTTTTCAGATATTTTCTCTAATATACTTCTTGCGTCTTTAATAACCATTTTTTGTGTCTGCTTCTCTGAGGACTAAACACACAGGACTTTGTAATTCCATATTTTAAAATTATTTTACTCTTTGAATTTAATAAAAGCATATAACTGGGTTAAAACTATGTACCAGGCAAGTAGTTTTTCTAAAATAGAATAGCTAGTGAGTGAGCTGGCGATGAAATACAGGTCTGACTCAAAAGCCCATTCTCAGTTCACACATATGGTTTATACTTGGAAGGGCATTGAATATCAAGGCCATGAGGCTCCATGTTAAAAAGGAGAAGTATTTAAGCTGAAAAGAGAAGTTGGGGCTGAAATCTGGATAGTTTGTGTGCTAGGGTGGAGCATTTAAGGAGTTGTGAAGTCTGTCTCTAGGCAGTGACCTATCATTTTACTTACAGTAATGGTATAAGTTTGTTGGTGGGGAATCTAGTGTTTCAAAAGGCAGTTTAACAATTTATTCAAAAATTTCAGATGAATGCCTTCCAACCCAGCAGTTCCACTTCTAGATTTTTCTGTTATGAAAATAACTGAGAATACGCTCAGATATATTATGACAATAATATTCAATGAACTTCTGTTGGTAGAAAGAATTATAAATGTCTAATGATAGTTCTTAGGATGAACTGAGTTTCTCTTTTTAGTTAAAAAAATTGTTTTTGAAACTGGTCTAACCAGAAAATAATGCTGTTTATTTTGTCCATTAATTGCTCGAATCTGAGGATATCTCTCCTTTCATTGCTCACTGATATCTCTGACTTTTTTCTAGCTGGCTTATTGATTCACTAGAAGAGAAATCATTCTTCTGTGCTGAGCAATGTGGAGAGTAGAGGAAAAAAAGTAGAAAACAAGATTTTCTTTTTTACACTCTCAAAGTCTAATAAAAAATTGTAAACATTTCCAATTGTGTCAAGTTACGCTAACTTGAAATGAACACACATCTGTCCCAACTAAAGCGATCTCCGGCTGTTTGACCTTCTGCTTTGCAGATCCTGGTGAAATGTGTGTGGTTGATTGTAACCAACTAGTTTTGGAAAGCTGGTATATAGTCGGTGACTGCTTTGTGATGTTCTTACACTGGCCACATGCAGTTGCTTTGAATCTTTGTTTCCTCGATTGGGTTACTTATGGTAGAATTAATTTCACCTCTCCATGTGGCTGTTGAAAATACACTGCGTTTAGAACCATTTATCCAGTGAAGTCATACTCTTTCCTCTTCAGAGCTTTCACCAGTGAAGTTTTATTTCTTTGTATTAGAGATTTTGGCCCAAGGAAGCTTTTTCCCACTCTGATGTCTGAGTAAGCCACACTTTCCCCAGCCTCTTTAGATTCCAGCTGTAGACATTTGGGACCTGTTGCAAAATTGTTTCATGTAACTATATAAAGGGAACCAAATGTGCAACACTCTTTGGCTTTAGGTTTGTATTTCTCCAGTCCTTTTGTTTGGATTCTTTTTTTTCCCCCTAAGGAACAGTGACATAATTTCAAGGGTTCATTTTCAGGGAGATTAATTATGCCCTTGATACATCTGCTTTCCTGTTTGAAACTTTTTTTCTGCAACAGGATTGGAAAGTAATAGAAAACAGTTCATATAGCTGCCTTAGTTACCAAGACAACAAAATGAAGAAAAAACTAGCTACTTGGCTTTTTTTCTCTTTCTCTGAACTACCTTCCAAATGCAGTAATCTCTATCCCCAAAGCTATGTACCTAAATTACTAGCTTCAGAGTATGAGTTGATAGTTACCTTGTTTGTTTTTTCTTGAACTTCATACAAGAAACACATATTATGTATATACATTTTAAGAGGTTTTTATGCTTTTTTATTTTTAACACATATATTTAACATATGTGGTTTTTACCGATCTGAAGATATTGCTGTTCTTACTGCTCTGGGCCAATTTATTGAAATAATATTCACTACAATATGAGGTGACTGGAAGGCAAGACTTAATACTTTTCCACTATATCTAAAACTTCTGTAAAGTTTTACTTTCTCTTCCTGAATATGTATTACCACTGCAATTCTTAAAATAGTTCAAAAGTAAACTGGAAGAAAAAAATCAAAAACCGTTTTGTTAATGATTTCTAAAGAGTTTTTATTTTTGAGTAATACATGATGAATACATTTTAAAAAAGACCAGAAGAAACAGTTCCATTAATGATGATAGCAAAGATTAATAATGGCTACTGTTTAATATTAAGCACTTCCTACCTGCCAGTACCATAAAATGAGCTTCCATGCATGAAAACACACCCATTTTAGGGATGACTTTGGGCATATCAATTTCTGATTCTTTTTTTCCTTTTGTATTCAGGCATTTAAAACAGTAGATAGTAATTTTTTTTCTTAAAATTTTCTCCAATCCTATTACAGAAAAAAGTTTATGTGTTCTTTGATATCATTTTTATAGTACAATGTCAGATGGGTTTTTTTCCTTTTGTTAAGTCATATACACACAGATCATGAATACATTTATGCATATGTGGGGCACAATGTGTTGATTTTTTTTGTTTGTTTTACAATTTGGAGTGCTTACATCAAACTAATTAATATAGCTTTTGCCTCATTTACTTGATTATTTATGTTCTATACTTGATAGATTTGACTTGTACCCTTGCAATATGCTCCATAGGTGTGGTCCCGCCTTTTACCCTCCCTCTATCAAACCTCCCCCCTCCCCTCCCTTCCCACCCCATTTCTCTCCTTCATCCTGGGCTATAGTTGTGTTCTATCTTTCATAAGTGTGAGTAAATATAAGTCGGTTTCATAGAAGTACTGACTACATTGGATACTTTTTCTTTCATTCTTGAGACACTTTACTAAGGAGAATATGCAGATGGTTTTAAAAAATATTCTTTTGTCTCGGCGCCTGTGGCTCAAGTGGCTAAGGCGCCAGCCACATACACCTGAGCTGGTGGATTCAAATCCAACCCAGGCCCACCAATCAACAATGATGGCTGCAACCAAAAAATAGCTGGGTGTTGTGGCGGGCACCTGTAGTCCTAACTACTTGGGAGGCGGAGGCAGGAGAATGGCTTAAGCCCAGGAGTTGGAGGTTGCTGTGAACTGTGGTGCCACAGCACTCTACCCAGGGCGACAGCTTAAGACTCTTGTCTCAAAAAAAAAAAAAAAAAAAATTCTTTTATTGGTTGTCTAATATTTTACTGAATGCATGTATGTGTATGTGATTCATTTAATCATTTCCGTATTGTTGGACATTTATTATTTTCACCTTTTCATCCAATGCTCTTTTTATATTATTTCTTAGAATGAATTATTTTTTAAAATGGATTTATCAGAAGTGAAATAATTGGGTCAAGGTTATGCATAGTATTAGTGCTCTTAAAAAGTATTGCGAATTGCTTACCAAGGGGTTGTATCAATTTGTTCTGCCATTATCAGTTTATAAACAGCATTGGGAATTGTGTTCCCCACTGTTTAAATTTGACAGAGGCAAGTATTCAATTAGTTTACTTTTGATTATGATTGAGTTTAATTGTTTACCCGTGTTTACTGGTATTATTTAATTTTTTAATGAATTGTCTGTTGTGATGCTACATTTTATCTTCAAAAATGTATGTCTTTTTTAAATTACAAGAATAATGCATGTTTATTATAAAATTACAACAACACAAAATGAAGAGAACAGAGTTTTTTTTCTTTCACTGTATCTCTTTAATCTCACTCCCCGAGAACTGGTTAGATACATATAGCTATACATTTTCAGACTTTTCTCTAAGATTATGAATTAAAAATACTCTCCTTTTTCGGTGGTGGCAGAGGGGGAATGGGTTTGATATGGGTTCTTTATCAAACAATGATTTTCTACGTTATCTTTTGCTCTTGTTAGAAATATATAGGTAGACAGATAAATAGATACAGCTATTTTCTGTTTGTTGTTTGCCTTTAATTTTGGTATTCGTTGCTGTTAGAGTCAAGTTTGTTGATTTTTCCTGTGTGTGTTTTAAATTTCTTTCCGCTTAGAATGGCATTTTTCATGGAAAGACACACTAAATACCAAGTTTTGAAATTTTGAAATACACCATAAGGTGGTGATCTAAATGTAATTTGATTTTTCAAAACATTTTTTCTTGTATATATTAGAAGATAATAATCTAAGAGCAATTTCTTTTCCAAATTGCAAACCAAGTGTCCTCAAGCCATAAGCTGCAGAACTCTGGTCTTTTCCAGTCATTTGTGGTGCTTCTGTAATCATGTTTTAAGTTCTGAAGAGTGAGATGGCCTACTTAGAGTATATCTTGTTTTATTGATTTGTATGTCATTTAATTTTTTTTTAAGTTTTACATAAAAATAGATGTTGTACTTTAATAAGAATAGATTTCCCTTCATACAAAACACAGGAAAGTGTATGCGTGCCTCCCTAGGAGATAACCCTCCTCTCTGCCAAAACTTGCCAACTTGCCTAAATTTTAAAAAGTATTACATTTCTTTTACATGGATTAATTTTTTTTTTTTGAGGCAGTCTCAAACTGTCGCCCTGGGTAGAGTGCTCTGGCATCGTAGCTCACAGCAACTTCCAACTCTTAGGCTCCAATGATCGATCCTCTTGCCTTAGTTTTTCTATTTTTGTGGAGATGGGGTCTTGCTTTTGCTCAGGCTGGTCTCGAACTCATGAGCTCAAGCTATCCAACCTGCCTTGGCCTGCCAGAGTGCTTGCATTATAAGTGTAAGCCACCACGTCCAGCCTGGATGAACTATTTTGCAATGAAATTGTCTATTTTTTTTATTTTCAGCTTGGAACCTGGACTGATGTTTACCTTTTAGTGCTGGAGTGGGGGCGTGGCAGAGAAGGTCCTGCCTAACTGACACAGCTAACCTCCTTTTACAGATGAGAAACTAAGGACTTAACCAGGGTCTGTTTCATATGCGCAACTGAGTGCTGTTATTAAATAAAGTTGTGCCTTCTTCTTTTTCCCCCTGATTTTTGTAAATGCCTCTTTTTAAGTGCAAGACTTAGATCCTCTTGTCTCCTAATTAAGAACCACATATTTTCCTTTTAAAGAATTAGTATCTAGGCTTGGCGCCCAAGCTCAGTGGTTAGGGTGCCAGCCACACATACCGGGGCTGGTGGGTTCGAACCTGGCTCAGGCCTGCTTAAAACAACAATGACAACTACAACAAAAAAATAGCCAGGTGTTGTGGGGGGCGCCTGTATTCCCAGCTACTTGGGAGACTGAGGCAAAAGAATTGTTTAAGCCCAGGAGTTTGAGGTTGCTGTGAGCTATGACACGACAGCATTCAATAGTGAGACACTGTCTCTAAAAAAAAAAAAAAAGAGAGAGAGAATTGGTATCTAAATATAAATCTTGCCATCTAAATGTTTGTTTGTTTGTTTTTAAATGTGGCCATGATGTAGTATCTAACTGTGTCACCTAAGACCAGAGTTTAATGATAGTCAACTAAATTATGGGCATGTAGATTTTTAAATTTTACTTCATCGGTTTAAAACTTGATTTAAACATTTCAACTTGATTTCAACCCCTGTCTAATTGTGTAGTTGATAGCTCAAACTCTGTTCATTCTTTTTAAAGAAAATTGTCATAAATACTATATATGTGATGAAATTTACCATTTTTAGTGCCCATTTGAGTGGCATTAACTGTGTTCACAATGTTGTGTCCAACCATCATCACTGTCTATTTCCAGAAATTTTTCATCATTCTAATTAGAAACTTTGCCCATTAAATCCTGCGAATAAATCCTACATGCTAATGGTGTATAATCCTTTTAATATGCTACTGAATTTGGTTTGCTAGAAATTTGTTGAGGATTTTTGCATCAATATTTATAAGGGATGTGGATTTGTAGTTTTTTTGTATAATGTCTTTGTCTGATTTTGATATGAGGGTAATTGTGGCCCCACAGTTAGTAAATGCTCTCTTCAATTTTTTGGAAGAGTTGGAGAAAGATTGGTGTTGATTCTTCACTGGTAGAATTCACCAGTGAGGCCATGTAGTCCTGTGCTTTTTTGTGTGTGTAATGGTTTTGATTACTGATTCAATCTCCTTCTTAATTATAGTTCTAGTAAGATTTTCTGTTCCTTCATGACTTCTTAAGAATTTGTTCATTTTACCTAAGTTTTCTGATTTGTTGACCTATAATTGTTTATGATATTCTCCTATAATCTTTTTCATGTCCATAGAATCAGTAGTAATGTATGTTCATTTTTCTTCTTCTAATTATATAAATAATATGATAAAAGCCTAAAATAAATTTTAAGGAAAAAGCTATTGAATTTAAATTTCTCAGTCTTAATTCCTGTAATTTGTGTCTCAATTTATGTTCCAAAATTTTAGAACCAAGATTCTCAAATGTTTTAAGTCACAAAATAAAGTTCTTTTGTTGGTGACTTAAGTGAGAATGAAGGGCTATGGCTGTTAGTTTGAATTCTGGGGTATTTTCAGAACATTGTAAAATCTAATCTGACTCTGGTGCAGTAGCACCGAGATGTGGCATTTCTGTTTTAGAAATGACATCAGATGTGTCACATCCCTAGCTGTCCCCACATTCTGCACACAGTGAACTAAGAAGGGTAGCTTTGGCATATTTCATGTTCTCTTTAATTTCCTTTTTTTTTTGTTTTTGTTTTTGTTTTTGGCCGGGGCTAGGTTTGAACCCGCCACCTCCGGCATATGGGACTGGCACCCTACTCCTTAAGCCACAGGCGCCGCCCCTCTTTAATTTCTTATCCCATTGTTTTATTTCTGAACTTACCTATAAACTTCCATGCACATAAATACACACTTGGGTCAAGTTTTTTTGGTAGTACTTTAAATCTTAGGTAGTAGATAACTGTTAATCAATGAATGTAAAGTCAAAAACCAAAAAAGTAAAAAAAAAAAAAAAAAGTAAAGTAAAAATGAAAGCTTTTTATTTGTAATCATAGCAATAATGGTTTCTAGAAATGGGAAAGCATTCAAAAGAACTAAGAAAGCCAATATTCTCAAGGCAGATAGAAAAGTCTTATTGTTCTGGTAGAGTTTAGAAGAATCAATGATGTTATTTCAAACCAGAGATAATCGTAGTTTGAACTGATACCTTCAAGAGCTCTAAAACTACTCCTAATTTTGAGCCGATAATTTTATTTTTGAAAACTCCATTCTAAGAAATAAATACAGTAGAACTTCCATAGTTGACCACCTCCCTACAATGACCACTTCCTTAAATTGACCGAATTTTCACAGACCGGTCATGCACCACGTGTACTCAGTGGAAGTTCCTTATGTTGATCACTTTCATACGATGACCAGTTTACTATAGTCCCTTGAGTGGCCAACTTACAGAGGACCCACTGTATATAATGAGCTTTATATAAAAAAACAGAAAGAAAGCTTTCCGTATAGAATTTTATAGTCCTCATGACGTAATTGGGAAAGTTTAAGTAAAAGCACGGATCTGTCTGCAGTTGTAGACGATCAAAGTTTGTTATCAGGACAACACGGAGTCCAGGTGCCTTCCTTTCCATCTATATCCAAAGCACTTTTGTGAAGTAAGCCAGTAGGAACAAAAGTCAAACTCAGTTATCCCTAGTGTTTTAATTTGATAATGTTGTCAACATTGTTTTGGTTAACAAACTAAACTAACATGTTAAGGAACAAAATAAGGATGTATTCCTCAAGATAGGAAAGTGAATGAGATACCAAAAAATCATTTCCATGTGGACTAACTAAGCGTCAACTGCATCAAGTATGCTCCAGAGCAGTGGTTTTCAGCTAGGGGTGATTTTCTCCCAAGGGGCATTTGACAACATCTGGAGACTTTCTTTGATTGTCTTCACTGGGTGGGGAGTGAGGATGTGCTACTGACATCTAGTGGTGAAGGTCAGGATGTTGCTAAACATATTAATATGCTGATCCACGACTGTCACCCACAGCAAAGGATTATCCAGCCCAAAGGGTCCATAGGGCTGAGGCTGAGAAACCAGCTCTAAAGAAGGCCATGTGTGTGATTAGACTATTACAGTAACTAATTCACAAAGAGAAGGAGACTAAAATAAATAGGCAGATTTTGACGATGCTATTGCTATGGTCATGGGAGAAAGAAAAATCATACATGTACTATAAAAAGGGATAAAAGAAGAGAAGAGAGTCTAGAGTATGGGTAATTGTATGCCAGAGACATAGTGTATTCTCTACAAAGACTTCATATAACCCTATCCTTACCCCTAAATTAGTCTAAAATATAACAAGAAATTAGGACAATTTTGAAATAGTATAAATAGACCTTCTTAAATAGACCTTCTCAAATAGATCTACCAGGTATGTTATCATAAGAAGTATTACCTTCTTTAGCTTTATTAAGGTATAAATGACAAATAAAAACTATATATTTATGGTGTACAGTGTGATAATTTGATATAACACATATATATATACAGAAATGATTAAATCAAGCTAATTAATATATCCATTACCTCACATACTTATCACCTTTTTGTGATAAGAATATTTAAGATCTCAGCTGGGCATGGTGGCTCATGCCTGTAATCCTAACACTCTGAGAGCCTAAGGCAGGAGGGTCACTTGAGGTCAGGAGTTCGAGACCAGCCTGAGCAAGAGTGAGACTCCATCATACTAAAAATAGAAAAAATTAGCCAGCAAGTGGCCCATGTGTAGGGTCCCAACTATTCAGGAGTGTAGGGAAGGAGGATTGTTTGAGCCCAGGAATTTGAAGTTGCAGTGAGCCATGATGATGCCACTGTGCTCTAGCTGGGGCAACAGAATGAGACTCTAAAAACCAACCAACCAACCAACAAAAACATTTAATATCTAATTTCTAACAGTTTTCAACTATACGATACATTTTTATTAGCTACAGTCATCATGATGTACACTAGATTTCCAGAACTTATTTCCTATACAACTAAAACTATATACCCTTTAACCAACATCTCCCATCTCCTCTATGTAACAGGTGTTTTTAGTACCTAATATTACTAGGTAACATTTGACACATACAAAATATTTGTCAGTAATGATGTGCATATGTTATACATAAATATTATGTGTATGATGGTATAAATTTATGTAAGAAATGACACCTTAGACGAGTACCCATAGCCAGCCACCCAACTTATGACTTAGAACATTATCAATACTGTATGCCACCCCCAAGTCCCACCTGCTTCTCCCTAAGAGTTAACCAATATCTCTTAGCTTTATCATTCCCTGGCCTTGTAAAAACGGTGATTTCATATATAGGTCCCATTACATTTGCTTTTCTTACCTCGATAAAAAAGGTATTATCATGAAGGTCGTCTTTTGGGACTTGCTTTGTTCTCTCATCATTTTCCATCTGATTGCGTGCAATTCATCGGACTGCCATGTAAAATTCCTTTGAGTAATTATTCCAACATTTATTTATGTATTCCTGTTTATTAGGAGCTTTTTATGGGCACATTGTGTTTCCCCTTACTAAATTCACATGTTGAAGCTCTGATGCCCATTACCTCAGAATGCGTTTGTATATTGAGATGGAGCCTTAAAAGAAGGATTAAGGTAAAATCGGGCCATTAGAGTGGGACTGATCCAATTTGACCTTTCCAGAAGAGGACATTTAGACATACTGAGATACCAGGATGCATGTGTGCAGAGGAAAGAGAAGGATCATCTGCAAGCCACCGGAAGAGGCCTCAGAAGAAATAAAACTTGCCTGTATTTTAATCTAGGACTTCAACCCTCCCCAACTATAAGAAAATAATTTTCTGTTGCTTAAGCCAGTGAGTGATATCAGGTTACAGCAACTCTAGCAAATGAATGCAGGGTTGTTTCTAGTTTTTAATGTTATGAATAAAGCTGCCCCAAACAATTTACTTTCCATACACATGCACACAAGTTTTTCTTCTCTTACATGGTGGAAGGGAGCTGTTGGATTGTAGAGTCGGCATCTTTCACTTTACTAAGATAATGCCAAGTCATTTTCCAATTAGGTATAAAATTCCCATAACTTCACAGTCTTGCCAATACTTAATATTGCCAGACTTCTTAACTTGTTGCTGTTCTTTTTTATGTGCTTTTTGTAAAATTGAATTTTCTTCTTGTTCCCTCTTACCTCGTCCACTGGTTTAGAGGTTTTACTGTATTTCTTTCATCTTAATGTTTAGTAATCTTTCATCAAGTTAATCAGCATTTTTCTTTCCCAGGATCACATAAAAGCCTTAGAACATTTACTTGTGATCTATCCTTTCCCAGAGTTTTGGTTTTATTTTTAGTTATTTATTATTTGTTTTCATTTTTAGTTATTTATTATTTAATTTAATTTTTTTTTGGAAATGGAGGTCACACTATGTTGCCCAGATTTGAACTCTGGCCTCAACCACACACTGTAGGCGTGTGCCATCATACCTTGCTCTTTTTGTTTAAGCCATCGATTCAATGGCTTAAAATAATAATTTTAATAATTATTAATAATAATTCAATGTTGTTATTTTATACAGATAGTATCTGTTGTAGGTATACTCACATTTGCTAATTCCTTTCTTTCTTAGTTCATTCATTCCTTCTTACATTTTATACTTTGTCCCTGCAGCAGGAAAATCCAACAGATTTTTCTTTCAAAAATCTATTAGATGGGGGCAGCTCCTGTGGCTCAAGGAGTAGGGCGCTGGCCCCATATACCGGAGGTGGTGGGTTCAAACCCAGCCCCAGCAAAAAAAAAAAAAAAAAAAATCTATTAGATGTTCCTTTAGTGAAGCACTGTAGAGCAGCTTTGGTTTTGCTTACTTGAAAAGGTCTTTCCTTCAGCTCAATTCTTGCCATAGAGTTTGAGTTCATAATTTGAGGTCCATGGTCGTTTGCTCTCCGTATTTTAAGGTGTTATTGATGGCTCTCCAGCTTCCACTGTTGGAGCTGAGCCTTCTGGCAGCCCAGTGATTGTTCTGCACAGGTGATCTTCCTTCCTCACTGGGGGTTTTGACAGGATGACCTGGCATCTGTTTGCCTGAGATGGCCATTGGAACTATGATGTCTTAGGATAATTATTAAGGATGCTCTCTTTGATTCCAAAAATGTATTCCAGTTTGGACAATAAATAATATGGTTACCTTGGCATTTAACATCTTCTCTTTATTTTTTGCATTTTTCAGTTTCACTACAATTCCTAGAAGTAGGTTTATTTTAATTCATGCCACTGGGTACATGGTACTTCCTATCTCTCTTGGCAGTAACCTGTGCTTTCCTCCAATTTATGCTCAAGTGCACCACTTCCCTTATCAGCTACATCTAATCTGCCATTTCACCCATCCATTGAGACTTGGGTGTCCATCGATTATATTTTAAAGATCTATTCATTTTAAAAATGATTTGTTGGCTCATTTTTGACACGTTCTGTTGCTTGCCCATTGCTCAGTTTTGTCCTTCTTTTACGTACAAATTTTCCCTCTTCATACAAACTTATTTGGTGCTCTCTATCTAATAACTCTAAATACTTTGGATTTAGAGTTCTTTGGATTCTCAGTTTATATTTCTGGCTTTTATTCCTAGTGGCTTAATCCTTGTATGCCTGATGATCTTACATCACGAACTCACATTTGGTTGATTTAAGTCTGTGGGACTCTTGAAGGCCTAAAGCAAGGATGCTTTTTTCAGAAAAGAAATTTGTCTTACTTTCTGGTATGTGCCATAGGGTGCTACTCATCTGGGACCACTTTAGTCCCATTCAGAAGACGGAGCTTAATGTGAGAGTCTCAGGTTTAGCTCCCAGCCCCGTGTCAAGGAACATGCATTTCTCATTCCCTCTTTCTGTCACTCTTCTGCTTCCTCTACTTTGAAGCTCTGTTGTTCGGTGCACACACATTTAATATTGCTATGTCTTCCTGGAGAATTGACCCCTTCATCATTATGTAATGCCTCTTTCCAACCCCAGTAATATTTCTTGTTCTAAAGCCTACTTTGTCCGATACTAATACAGCCACTCCAGCTTCTTTTCATTAGAATCTGCCTCATATGTCTTTTTCTACTCATTTACTTTTTTTATCTTTGTCTTTAAAGTTGGTTTCTTATAGACAGCATGAAATTGGTTCTTATCTTTTTGATTCATCTAAAAATCTATCTTTTAATTGAAGCTGATCGAATTAATTTCACCGTGTGAAATTTGCACAGGAGGGACCTAAAATTTCCCAAAGTGAAAATTTGGGTAGCCTTATTATCATAATAATTCATTGATAACTAGGAATTGAAAATGACTAAATCACAAGGTAATGAAGTTCTCAATGTTGCCCAGTACACCATAGATACTCAAAAACTATTTACTGTACGAATAGCTGAAAATATATAGGGTTATCTAGATTCAGCCAAATACATTTATTGAATGGTTAATGTTTGCTAAATTCTGTATGGTGCCAGTTTAGTTAAAACGAAGAAAGGACAAAAAAACAAAGAAAGGACAGTAATATATTGACTTGCATGATTTCACACTTTCTTTCCTGTTCTCATTCTGAAATTGCTAGGTCATAATAGGAGTGATACCAGGAGTTTCTCAACAGGCTAGTTTAAAAAAGTTTGCCCCAGTTTTGTATGCAAGCAGGAGCAAGATGTATTTTAAATAAATTTTGAAGCTTGCCTTGAAAGATTCAAGTTGACTTCCCCATTTCCACCCTCTTTCTCCTCTCTCTGCTCCCATTTAATGCTACAGTGGGACAGCAGCTTGTTGTAACTGCAATGGTCCACATGGGGTTTAGAGCCCAGAAGGTAGTTGTTAGAATCCTGGCTCAACCATTAATTTGCTCTGAGACCTTGAAGTCGATTCAGATTCCTAAGCAACAAATGGCCTAGTAGACGCTCAGTCCTGCCCCCTGCCCCATTAAAGGATTTAGAAACTCAGAGATGATGTTAAACATTTTTTCAAGAGAGAAAAGTTCCTGAGAAATTTTTGTTACAGAAAATTTCAATTGCAGGCAAAAATAGAGGGAATGGTATAACAAATCCCCGTGTTCTCATCACCAAAACATTTCGCCAATTTTATTTTACTTACCTCCCAGCCTAGCTTCTTTTTTTTCTTCGTTTTCCTGAAGCATTTTAAGGAAAATCACAAATATTGTGTCATTAAACCCATAAATACTTCAATGTGTAAGTAAATATTTTAAAATTACATCTACTAATCCTTTCTTACTGCTACTCCCTCTTTATTAGATTAGGAAATTAAGAAGGTTAGTGATTTGCCCAAGGCCATATAATTAAGTGGCAGAACTAAAGTGAGAACTTACATGTTCCTAATACTTAACCCTGAATCTTCATATGTTGCCACTGAAGATCACCTGTCTACTGGCTGTCTTAGTCCCTTCAGGTTAGTGTAACAAAATGCCTATAAAACTGGATGGTTTGTCAACACTACAGATTTACTTATCACAGCTCTGGGGGCTGGGCATTCCAAGACCAAGATGTCTGCAGATTTGGTGTGTGATGACAACCCACACTGGTTCATGAACCTTCCAGTTGTGTCCTCCCATGGAGTAAGGGGCAGACAAGCTCCCTTGGCCTCATTTACAAGGGAACCAGTCTCATTCACAAGGGCTCTGCCTTTATGATCCAATCACCTCCCTTTTGGATGCCCCGTTTCTTAATTGCATTGGAGGTTGTGTTCCAACATATTATTTGGGGGGGAGGAGGATGCTTAAAATATAGCGATATCTAATAGAAAAAAATTCTATTGGATTCTCTCTCAGCATTGTACTATATATCGGAATCATCTTGGGAGAGAGAAAAAATTCAGCTTCCTGACTCCAGCCCCAGAGGACCTAATTCCTTATGGCTAGAGTGGAGCTAGCAGTGTGTTGGAGCCAAATTATATCAGTTCTTGAGAGGTGACCATCAAATTTTAATTTTATGAGCTAATCACTAAAAATCATTAAAAATTAAATTATGTAAGCTTACGATTACGTAAATTAGATTAAAAACAAAGATGATAAATATTGAAAACTCATCAGTTCCCACTGACTTTACTACACTTTGCTATTGTTTGTGCTCCTGAGGTTGTATGTCCATTCCGTGCACGGTGGAAATGCTGTGTAATCACCTTACTGCTACGTACGCATCGTCTGAGCTCCACGTTCAGTAGGAACTTGCAATTGGCCCCTTGGGAATATTTACACCATGGAAATTGGTGAATGTAGACCAGGCTCAATTTACTGCTTTGTTGATTGTGTAACAATGATGGAGAAAATCTTAATGATATAGATTAAACTTGAGGTATATCATGCCTGTAATCATTACATCATAAATGTGCAAAATCAAGGAAATAGTCTTTCAATATTCAGAAACTGTTACTAAGTTTATCAGAGAAGTCTCTTGCCTCATTAATAATGTGAGATTAATAAGTGATGTTTCACTTGGTTCTGCTCATTAATGTAAACAAAATTATTAACCAACATTCATGTTGGAACTACATTCGTTCATCAATTACGACCATACGTTGACTATAGATAGAAGAGTTTGGCAAAAACATCAAAAGCCTTATGTAAGAATCCATTAGATTTATAAGATTTGTAATAAAACATATTGGATTTTTATGTGTATTTTAAAATTGAGTGCTACATTTTTTAATCAGTGAAATATATAATATGCTGATGTATTATATATAATGCCCACTTTTATTTTTTTTTGGAGACTGGTTGTTAAACGTTTTCCAGCATCTGTCTGGGTGAAACCTGGGCATCTGCCTTTCAGGTTAACATCTCAGTATTCTTATACATGCTAAATGTGGAGAACCATTGTTTTGGCCATTGAATAAAAAGATCAGGATCATTTAATTTAATCTCTAAAGGGTCTTCCTGAATCTTACTAAAAAAGCAAGGTACAGAATGTATTCTTTCAAATACACAGGCCTATTTTTTTTTAATTTTAAAATTAAAAGTTTCAGAGCCATATAGTGAATGGCTAAATTTTGGCATATATGTATATCCTCGTGACACCACCACGATCATGACTGTGAACGTACCTATCATATAGCTAAACATATCTAGAAGTTTTCTTTGCAGTTTTTGGCCGGGGCTGGGTTTGAACCCACCACCTCTGGCATGTGGGGCTGGTGCCCTACTCCTTTGAGCCACAGGCTCCGCCCCATATCTAGAAGTTTTCTTGTGTAGTTCATTTCACAGCTTCCTGCCTACCCTATACTGAAAAAAACACTGAGCTTTTTTCTATCACTGTGGGTTAGTTTGTGGGAAAGGGATCCTGGTCTGTTAGAACCCAGGACTCAAGTCCTCAACCCACACAACAGTTTATTTCACGTTCCAAACCAGAAAGACAGTGTCTAGACTCCATAGTTCTCTAGACACTATTTACCTGGCTTTTCAATTTATCTAAATACTGGTGATACGTGCAGTATCTACAGTTTTGTATGTTAAATACATAAGATCATAAATTACATGCTCTTTTTGGTGTAGCTTCTTTCCCTCAACATCACAATTTTGAGATTTATTCATGCTGCTGACTGTCTGAATAGTTCATTTCTTTTTTTTTTTTTTTTTGGCTGAGCGGTATCCCATCGTATGGCTATGACATCATTTCTTCATTCATTCAACTGTTGAGGTCATTTTGGTTGCTTTCAGTTTTTGCCTATCACTAACAATACTACTGTGAACATTTGTGTATACATTTTTGTATGGACATTGGTTTCATTTTCTCTCAGGTAAATATTTGGGAGTGGAATGGTGGGAGCATATGTTTAACTTTTTGAGAAACTTCAAACTGTTTTCCAAAGTGGCAGAGATCAGTTAACCTACCTTTCCTCTCTCCCGCCCTCCCTCCCTTATTTCCTTTTTTTCTTCCTTCCTTCCTTCCCCCCTTCTCCCCATGTCCCTGCCATTTTTTGTTTCAGGATTTCCACGTGAGCACCCCAAGGAAGTTAGCAATGCATCACAACTCTAACTGTATTCTTTGAATAATTGCTTAACCCAGATTTTGTGGGAGTGGGAAGAAATTAGTTTATGGTAATGCACATTGTATAGAATTAGAGTCACTTAATTTACTTCACTGGCTGATAATGAATTTGTTTTCAATTTTGCTGAAGTTCTTATTTTCACTTCCATTTCCTTCTGTGATTTTCTGAATCTGGCGTCATCTTAGGAGGTATGTTAAAGGGTTTAGCATTTTGGATAATAAAAAGTTCATTCACTTCAGTAAGCTTTATGCCACCCATTATTTGATTTCAGAATTTCAGCTGAAGGCAGCTAATTAGCGTTTAGCACATCTACACAGCCAAAATACTTAATGGAGATAGGTGTGTGTGTGGTGTCTGTGTGTGGTGTTTGTTTTATAACTCCAGAATGTCTATTTCAAGAGTAGTGAGAGAATTACATTTCATTTGGAACGTGGGGTGTGGTTCTATTTCCAGTTTATTTTAGCGTTATGTTAGTGTCTCTCTCTTTTTTATTTTTTTTTTGTAGTTTTAGCCAGGGCTGGGCTTGAACCCCCTGTGTATGGGGCTGGCACCTTACTCCTTGAGCCACAGGTGCTGCCCATATATTAGTCTGATTTTATACTTTCCTCTTAGAGATGGTTGCTCTAAGAAACTTCCTGGCTGGCCACTCAATTTATCTAACTCTGAGTGTTCCCTTTGCAAAAAGAGAATCTTAAGAGCAAAGACCAGGTGTGCTACGTGTGTTATTATGTAAGCAGACTTTGTAACACCACAGTCTAAACACGTGTAGCTATTGTCAATCTGGAATAAGTAGGAATTCAGAGCTGTATCCCAGCCATCTGCAAGGACTTGACCACAGGGAATCCTGACTAGAAAACGTTTTCCTGTGCAAGTGTGATAGCTTCTGAATCACTGCAAGATATGGCATTATTTCCCAAATTCTCTTGGGTGGGTTTGTTGGTAGGAGGATTGGAAGAGAGGCTGACACTTGCCTGAGCTTTAAATATCCTTTCCAGCAGCCTCTCCCTCGCCTGCGGAAAGAGGCAGCACATACAAATTATCCCAGAAGGTAATAAACAAATGCCCGACTCTCCTTTGATGAATCTGTCCTGCAGTATTTTTAAATTATTTTGTTATTTTTATCTGTAATCACCATGTTGCTCTGGAAAAAATATCACTGTACATATAGCAGTAAGAGTTTAATATTTCCCTCCGCTCTCCTCCTAGGTATTATTTCCCAGTGCATAGCAGACGCCTTCAGAAAGCCCTTTATCACTGAGGGAACAATCTATCTTTCTCTGCCCAATGAAGATAAAAGCTATACTGAAGGGAAGCACTGTTTATAGATCTTGGGACTGGTTGTCTTCCAAGATGCTAGTAAAAAAAGAAAAACAACAGGAAGGAGAAGTAGCTGTTTTTTGAGAGAAAAGAAAGACACACAAAAAGCATCTCTATTTAGTTCTGTGAACACTGTTAGTATGACTCCAGTTATTGGCTTCATAAACTGAGAGAACACAAGTGACATTGACCATCACCTCCATGAGCGTGCAAAACGTGGGATGATATGACTAAAACTGAAAACAAATGACTCAAGAAGCAGATCCATTCATCAAAATCTTGGCCAGGCACAGTGGCTCATGCCTGTAATCCTAGCACTCTGGGAGGTCAAGGTGGGAGGATCGCTTGAGTCAGGAGTTTGAGACTAGCCTGAACAAGAGTGAGACTCCTGTCTCTATTAAAAACAGAAAAAATAGCTGGGTGTGGCTTCTGTAGTCCCAACTACTCAGGAGGCTGAGGCAGGAGGATCATTTGAGGTCAAGAGTTTGAGACCAGCCTGAACAAGAGCAAGACCTCTTCTTTATAAAAATCAGAAGAATTATCCAGATGTGGTGAATTGTGCCTGTAGTCCTAGCTAATTGGGAGGCTAAGGTAAGAGGATCGCTTGAGCCTACCCTGTTTCCCTGAAAATAAGTCAGTGTCTTATATTAAGGTGTGCTCCCAAAGATGCGCTAGGTCTTTTTTTCAGGGGACGTCTTATGGTTCCTCTAAGGAGGATGTCTTATTTTCAGGGAAACAGGGTAGAAGTTGTAGGTTGCAGTCAGCTGTGATGATGCCACAGCACTACTATCATCAGAAAGTGATGTTGTGTCTCAAAAAAAAAAAAAAAACAAACCTTCTCGACTTTTCTATTGTGATCTTTCATCCCTCTTCCTAACCGCTTGAATCGAGTTATATGTAGAACATTACAAGAGCACATTTTGCACAGCAAGGAACGGTGGAACCCAATGAGCGAATCCTAGTTCTGGATTTACCTTGTTCTCAGAGGGAATATTGGAGAGCTCAGAGGTCCCTGGGTTTGCAATCACAAAAAACTTATTTTTATTATTTTTGCTCTGAAGTTATAATATCTTGAAACATTTTATTAGTTTTCTAAACTCCTTTGTCTCAGGCCATAAGGTATATGATCCCAGGGATGTGTCCATGGGAAAAAGACTGGCCTGGGTGTGAATGCTGGCCCCACAGCTTATGAGCTCTATGACCCTGGGAACAGTCTAGAACCCCTATCAGCTCGGTTTAGTTATAGTGTTGCAGCAATATATAACTGTATATATGGCTTATACCAATGCCAGAAACATGGTATAAGTAAAAAGCTCAACTGTAATCAGGATGATGACAAGGATACTACTATTACAATTGTTATTTGAACTAACCAGATGGAAGGGTTGGTCCTTTTAGGAGCTGACTAGCAGCCCCACTTGCCATATCCAAAGGGAAATAGCAAACTTTGGTGTGAGTGTTGTTTCTGCCTTGAAAGGGTGTAGGAATGGGCTGTACATTGGATGCAGAGATGGTACTAACATTTGCAAGTGGCGAGGTCTGTGCCAGTTTTTTCCTGGGCTGTCAACATTGGAGCAGGGTTGGGGGCAAGTTAGAGTCAAGGAGTAGTATTGGAGGTGGGGAGAAGTGAAACGGAAAAAACAATCAAGAACAAATGGGGGCACAGGTCCTATATCCCAGGCTTCAAAGCAGAGGCTGTTCCCAGAGGGGGACTCCTACCTGCAGAAAACCAAGCCTAATCATTAGGGGCAGCAGACACCCAGGGTCCTGACTGGGGAGCACACCCGCTCTGGGGTGGGACCATGGTTCCTAATAGATGGCTGTGTTTGCTTGGAACAAACTCAGGCCTTGAACATGGATGAGTCTGCAGGTTGAAGGTCTTGCGAGCCTGGAACTGCAGGGATGGGAAAGAAAGAGATTGACAAAAACGACTTTTTCCATTTTTATTAACATTCATTTCTATTTCATCTCTGCCTCAGCCAGATTTTAACCAATGATTTACCACCCATCACTGAAGGCACATAATAAATTCACCCTAGGACTGACCTGGCTGTGAGGCTAAGAAAGAGTCAGTGCCACTTCTAACGTGACGTCATCTATGGGCAACTCAAGGATCTCTCTCTTTTTTTCTTACGAATTCCTATGATGTTGGGTTCAGTCTTTCCTACTAGATTTTAGGGTCCTTGATAAAGACTGTGCTTAGTCATTTTTGTGACTCCCACGGTGCCAAAGCGCGCAGTAGCTGTCTAATTTTCTGTTGCTGGGTGAATAATGATTTGACGAAAACATTTTCTGGTTATGTTTATAAAAAAAGGCAAACATGTCTTATATAGCAAAAGAAGCAGCCCTGGCACCATCTGGTTTAAGGGCACTGCTCCCTCCCACCTGCCCGTGTGTGCAGCTCTGCACAATGAATCCCCGTGCACAGGGCTTACAAATAGAGGAAAATAGAAAGGAGATACCTTTGTTTGTGAAATTGGTAAAGCCTGTTATCTTTGCCTTTCTATGTATTTTTCATGTTTGGTGGGTATCTCGCTTAGTGCTTCTTTGGCGTTTCTTAGTTTTGGACCTACTGATTCTCATTGAACTCACCTTTCCCCTCCCCAGGCCTTTCTTGGTCCAGTGATAACATTTTATACCATGGCTCTTCCATTCTAATAGACTGCACTTTTATCATCCTGTTTCTCCCATTGGTGATAAAGATTCTATAAATAATGTCTGTTGTTGAAATATGTTCTCTTATTAATGGAGAGCTCACCATAGTTTGCAGTCTTAGCAGTGACAGGGAACAGAGTGAGGTCCAAAGGTGGGGTAGGACTTTGAAGATACTGGCTTAAGTGATATATTTTATTTATTTACTTATTACTTATTTTGTCACCCGGTGTAGAGAGCCAAGGTGTCGTAGCTCACAGAAAACTTAAAACTCTTAGGCTCAAGTGATCCTTTTGCCTTAGCCTACCGTGTAGCCACCACAATGCTGTTTTTTCCACCTTTTAGTAGAGACCAGGTCTCACTCTTGCTTAGGCTGATCTCAAACTCCTGAGCTTGAACATTCCATCCTCCTTGGCCTTCCAGAGTGCTAGGATTACAGGCGTGAGCCACCATACCCAGCTAATGATCTACTTTTTAAAAGATGCTAACAATTCTCAGAAACAACACCAATAATTTAAAATTGCCCATCCATCAGAGTTAAAAAATGAAAACTGGAATGAAAGTTAGAAGATCCCTTCTCTAAAGTTTAGAGTTATCAAAGAGAATCTCTTTGAAAACCAGTTTGTTGATTCATAAATCAAGGCCTTGTATGGGCTAGGTCTGCACATTGGTGAATTGGTGCAATTACTGTAGAAATAAAAGACACCATTTTGAAAAGGTCTGTGTTTAGATACCTGGATTTTATGTCAGGCAGATGCAGAGCAGATAAAATCTCTGCTGCTTCATTGCTCTGGTTTTTTGCTACTAGTTCCCAATGGAACCCTTTTGTTTCCTTCTAGAGATAAGGGGGAGTCGGAGAGTTGGGTACACAGATGTAGGATGGAAAAGTCAACCTGTGGAATAATATACTAGGTGGCTTGTACGCGGCCATCTCAGGTCCACTGTCAAAACTGTTCTCCCAGAGACCTGTGCCTGTCACTTGTCATTTGGAGAAGGGAACTTGGTAGTGGTGTGACGAGAGGGGCCCATGTTTCCCCTTTAGTCGTCCTTCTGATCTGAGCCAAAGAGAAACGGCCTGAACAGGGGAGAGTGCAAATTTGACAATATTAGGGAACAGCTCACTTATTTTCATTTGTGCATTTAAAGATGCTGATGCAAAATATCCAGAAGAAGTTCAAAGCATCCCTTATTCTGTCAACAAGTATTAGTCCAGCCCCTCCTGTATTTGAGTCACGATGCTTTATGGAATGAGATCTTGAACACGTGTGATCTTTTTTCCTAGGAAAACAAAGTTTACCTCATTGGGTCAAGCATTATTTACTTTTCTCATTTAAAATGGCCATTTATACAGAAGTATATTCTGTATTTTCCAGGTTCCTTAAGCAGAATATATGGAATATAATTAGATCCTATCTTGATAATTTACCACCTACAGCAGTGCCGTCTGGCCAGCCTTTATGCTTGAGTACGACAGGCCTCTTGCATCTGATGAGCCATCTCTGACTACACAGCACATTTCCCTGTGATCTAAGGCGTCAGATAAGCCTGGTTATTAGAACTGTATTTAAAGTAAGAGTTAATATAACTGTGTGCATCTCTTTGAAAGTAAAGTAATTGAGTTTTAATGAGTCAGTTTCACAACTGTACTTTCGCCTCCTGGATGGCTTCTGCCTCCATGTCCTCAAGAATCCTGATGAGGTTGAGAAGTCTGACCTTGAACTATGTGAAATATCTCTGTACTTAAAGTTTAATGCAGTGTATATTCTAAGAAAGTTATTAAACAAATTCATATTTAATAAGTCACATCCATGTATTATATATATCTTGCATTTTATAAATAGAAGAGTTTGCCATTCTATATATTGCTTTAGAATATATCTTTTATATAGACTGCCTTTTACCCCAAGGACATAAAAATCACTCTGGCATTATGACATTAGTTATTTCCAGTATATTTCTATACTGTGAAAACAGTACCAGCAGTACATGAAGCTACATTCATTATGTCCTTATAAATTTAATAACACATTTGGTGCACCAATCATTATATTCATGAAAAATATTTACCTATGTAGCCACGTAGAAAGTTTTCCTTTTTTTTTATGTTTTGTTTTTGTTTGTTTTTAACTAAGTCTGAAAATTTGTTTTTTATATCTGTGTTTGATGTTAAACCTGGTTCTTCTGGGTCTCTGGTCTTTGATATCTAGAGGACACCATCCTCTCTGGTTTCACGGTCTCCATTCTACTAGGCGTCCTGAAGAAAAGGAGGCTGTAGAGGTGAGCTGGTTGTTTGTTCCCTCATAGATCAAGTTGCTTCTCCTAGTGATGGACACTAAGTCTCACCCACACTGCACGATAATAGTAGCTCCCTAAAAGATAACCCCTAAGTCATTACATATCTATCATACTTGCTTTCTGATTAGTATACCCAGAAAAATGTATCTTTTCTCACACTATGATGTTTACCTAGTTTCATAGTTTTATCCATTTTTCATCTCTGTCTCTCTATCTCTTTTTTTTCCTCTGAGACACAGTCCTGCTCTGTCACCTGGGCTAGAGTGCCGTGGTCTCAGCTTAGCTCCTAGCAATCTCAAATTCCTGAGTTCAAGCAATCCTCCTGCCTTAGTCTCCAGAGTAGCTGGGATAAGCTCCCACCACATTGCCCAGCTAATTTTTGTATTTTTAGTAGAGACGGGGGTCTCACTTTATTCAGGCTGGTTGGAATTCCTGACCTCAATCAATCCTCTACCCTGGGCCTCCCAGCATGCGAGGATTATAGGTGTGAGCCACTGCATGGCCAGCCTCAACTCTTTTTCATATGTTAATTGTCATGAAAATGTACCAGGGGCCATCCAACCCTTAGCTAGAATTGGCCTCTGACTCTAGATGTTTACTGATAGATACTGATATGATATATGTTGCTATGCTGATATATCAGTATCCAAATGGAAAAGGCATGGAAATGGCAACCGCAGGCACCTTTAAAGGTGTGTTAAGAGCTCCTAACGTAAATGCAGTCAGTCCTGAAGTGACCTCTCTCACTCTCTTCCTCTCTCAGAGAGTAGGAATAGAGGCTGTTGCAGCAACAACAGTGCTTGCTTCACCTCCTTCCTCTGTCCTCATCATCTAGAACCTGAATCCAACAGTGTGTATTTGTGTTGGGCCTTGGAAGCCCCACGCAAGTCCTCTGCCCATCTTCCAAACCAGATTCCATGCTTAAAACCTCTTTTATAATTCTGGAGACATCCCTGAACGGGAAGATCGGAGATATTTCAGAGGAATAAAGAAAATGTGTTGACAACCCATCTGTCAATATACAGAGATGCAAGAACGTTTGGGTGGCAGCAGGAAGGCTCTGAAGGTGTTGCTGGGTTATTCAGAGTGGTGAACTGCGAAAGGCCTGAGCTTTCCAAAGCTCAAAACTAACCCAACGTCCATGTGGTGCTCTCCAGCTGCAAAGTGGGTGTTGTCCCATGATTTGCCTTATGAGGATGCTATGAGGTGTTACGTGAGGCTTGGCTTGTGCTTCCATACAGGGTATGTATGCTGTGTTGATGACGTATTATCCCCATTACCATGCAGCACCTTGGAGCAATAACAGGACAGACAATATGTTTTTCATTAATTTGGCAAACATCTGCTCCCTCCCTCTTTCTCAAATCTCAGTTGTGTCCTCTTGGGGGCATGAGGTCACAAGGGTGAATAAGGCCCTCAGGGGTGTGGGGATGGGACAGAGCACCTGGGGAGTCTTGGTAGGAAGCAGCACTTGTTTCCTGAAGGTAAATAAGTGCCTAATGGGAAAACAGCTGCTTCAAGACAGTGCCTCTTGTCCCCAGGCCTACTAGCCTGTGCCTACCTGAAGTCAGGTGCATTGGAGTCTCCCACATGGGGACCTTGAACACTCACGTGGCCAAGCAATGCAAGTTCACTGCCATGGGAATTGCAGGACAAGTTTCGCTCACATTCTGCCCTGACTCAGCTCTGGAGGCCTCTACAAGTGTCACCTGCAGGTGACCACCTCTTCCAGCCTGACACTGGCTTCTCCTCAGTCTCCGTCAATTACACTGAAAATTGGGGTCATGGTATTTCCAACTCCCTCTCCCACCAAGAAGTGCTGGAGCGCTTACAAATAAAAGGCGGCCTGCGGCCTGCGTTGGGTATGTGCCAATGCGTTGGGGGTGCTGGTGGGATCTTTTCTTAGTCCACACCCAAATTCTCTCCCCATGGCTGTCCAGGGTCCCTGCAGACAACTTGTGCACACAGTGTTGGGGTCTCAGAGTTAAAGGGGTTTCAGGCCTTCCCGTGTACTGAAGAGGCTGTGATTGACCTACCAGGGCGCCCAGGATGGCAACTGTCAAATTCTCTCAAGTACAGTTTACAAAGTCCTTGCGTGTAAGCTGGCCCGTGGCGAGGAGGGCAGCAAATAAAAGCAAAGGAAACAGAGTGGGTCGGATGGGGTGGGGTGCAGGGGAAGTCAGTCCCTAGAGATGAAGGGCCGCGTGTAGAATGGACACTCAGCCATGTCGCTCCCGGGCACTGGCCACGCCACACTGTCCTAGCCCCTTCCCTCAACTCCTGGGCAGATCTGTAACCAGTAGGGGTGATCCCGCCCCCCGGCAGGGGTCCCCGGGTCTCCCATATATTCGCTTCAGAGAGAGACAGGGTTAGGTCTGGGCGCCCCGGTCCGACGGGGCAGGGGGCGACGCGAGGGGTGCAGCCAGGTGCGACCCGGGCCCGGCCTCGGCCTCGGCCCCCGGCGGCTCCCACCGCGCGGCGGGCGCTGGGCTTGGCCGCGGTTCAGCCCGCCCGCCCGAGCCGCCGCCGCCGCTCCCCGCCCCCCGGGTCCCTGGAGGCTCCGCGGCCGCCGGAGCGGGAGGTGGAGCCGGGCCCGCCGCGGCCGCGCAGGAGGGAAAGTTCAGCGGCGTCTGGAGCTCGGGGAGCCGGGCCGAGATCGGCGGGACCCTCGGGTGAGTCGGGGCCCCTCCCGGGCAGACCGGGCGCGGGGCGTCGCGCGGGGGCGTCGGTGTCGCCGGCTGCTCGGCGCCGCTTCCTGGCGTTACCCGGCTGCGCCCTCGGGGTGGCCGGTGCAGCCGGGGCGGAGGACGGCGCCGCGCCCTCCTCTTTCCGTCGCCTCCCGCGGGGCCGAGGGCTCGGGTGCCTGGCGGTGGGGACCGGGGAACGGCGCGGCTAGCGGAGGGCGCGGTGGTTCCAGGTGGACGCGCGGGGACACGAGCGCGGCTGCCAGGGAGGGTCCGGGGGCGCTTGGGCTTCCCCAGCCTTTCCCGTGGCCTTATCGCCAATGACTTTCTGCGAAAAGTAGCCTTTGCGCGCGCTGCCCGAGGACTCGGCTGTGACTGTATGGTTTTAGCTGGGATGGAGAGGGTGCAGGGGGCGTGCCGGGGCTGGCCGCTGGGCAGCTGCTCGCCAGGTTGGACCAGAACCGGGGGGATGTGTCTGAGGGTCAGCGCCGATCAGAGGAGCCCTGACCAAGTGTCCTGTGTGGTCGGTGGGAGAAGCTTGGTGAGGGCGTGATCTTGGGGTGGGGTGGAGGGTTTGCAGCGCGGGGAGGAGAGCAAAGCTGTACAAAGCCAAGGCCAAGTTGTTTGTTTCCGCCACGCTTCCTGCACCTGCGCTCCTGTCAATGATTTGAAGTTAATCTTTTCATCGATAAGCAAAGAGAAGGGTGAGAGAGGAAAGGATGTTACCAGCTCTGAACATGCCAGAACAGCGAGCCCTGGGAAATACTAATAAATGAAACAGTAATAAAAATGATAGCGTGGTTAGAGTTCACAAACTCCACTTTTATTCTGGTTTCAAAGCCTTGGCTCAGTTTTTACTTACACGCCATTAGATGCGCCTCGATCATAAAGACAGTGGACTGTTCTTTCACTTTTTTAAAACTAGAGATTTAAATTTTATTCTCCAAGATTTCTTGGATTTTGTTAACATTGTCCATACAAGAACATCAAATTATGGGGGTGTTCAACAGTGAACATTAATAAGCCCCGTGCGATATTGTCACATTGCTAACTGGAAAGAGGAAAGTCCTTCAAATTTGGAAATAGGAGCAAAAACAAACTCTCATGCCTTAAGCATAAAAAGCGACTTGAATACATGTAATAATGCCTAAGTTGTGAACTATTTATGTTTTATGTGCTGGGCACCCAGAGAATGGCAGTTCCTGGAAAGCAAGACATGGGTCATGCCCACTGTAGGAACCCAATAAATATTTATTAATTCCACTGTGTTGAGGCACTGTACTATATGCCCTCCAAATAACAAAGTATGAAAATACTTTAATTCTGTTCTTTGTGTTCTAAGTCTCATGTGTCTATTTATAAACTATATTAATGGGGCTCAAAGCAAAATTTCAAACATCTGGATTCGCCCATTTACATGCTAGTCCAGCAGGCTGTGCGTTGCTGTTCTGGACACCTGAGCTCTAAGCAGCTTCTGCTATTTATTAACTATATGACCTTGGACAAGTTACCCTTTCCCAGCCTTGGTGTCCTAATTCATAAAATGCCAATAATACTTTCACTTTATAGAGATGTGTGGCAGGATGAGATAACATTTTGGAACTTATCCTAGTGCCCGGAGTGTACAGTATGAGCTTTGTAAATGTTGCTCCTTGTCTTTTTCTTTACTTTTAGGAATTCCCAACTCTGCCATATTTCAACATCTAAATTTTTTTTTTTGAGGCAGAGTCTCAAGCTGTAACCCTGTGTAGAGTGCTGTAGTGTCACAGCTCACAGCAACCTCAAACTCTTGGGCTTAAGCGATCTTCTTGCCTCCTAAGTAGCTGGGACTCCAGACCCCCACCACAATGCCCAGCTATTTTTTGGTTATAGTTGTTATTGTTGTTTTCCGGGCCTGGCAGGATTCGAACCTGCCAGCTCCAGTGTATGTGGCTGGCGCTCTAGCCGCTTGAGTTACAGGCGTTGAGCCACAACATCTAAATTTTTTTTTTAATTTCTTCTTCTATACAGTCTTCCTTTCTGTTCATCCATCCATCCATATCATTAACTGAAGAAACTTAGATGCTGCCCTATATAGATGGGGTGGGGGAGGCAATATTTCAGGATTTTCCTGTTGATAGACTCCATCATAAGGTCACGTGCTATTGAATTGCAGGTACTGATCTTTATATTGTTCTAGTTCTCGTAACTGTAGGAATAACAGTAAACACTGTGAGGGTACCCATCTCTCCTATTTTCTCCAAGGCAAGTGCAAGGCAGGGTGTAAAGAGCTTAACAAATAATTGTTGATTTAAAATACAGAATGTGATGAAGTTATTTTTCAGGTCACACTCTTCTTCTTGTATTTCTGATGAAAGGACCTTGGGATTCTAAATGACAGCCCCACTATATATTAGGGCTAATAGAGGTTATTAAAGACAAGAACCTCAGGAAGACTTTATTACCTATTGATTTTGCTCCAAAGGTGAAGCAGTCTGATGGAGCTGAGTGGGAGCGTTAGCTTCACCACTAGGAGGCCCCCTCTGCCTCGTCTATAACCCCAGGTTGTCATTTATTACCATTATTCTGTCCCTAAGGTAGCAAAGAACTTTAACTTCTTAGAATACTTTATTAGAAAAGGGCAACCTTGTATGAAAAGCATTTTTAGACCAAAAACCTAAAAATAAGTGAAAGTGGTCTTAAGTGATGGATTTGGGTACCATTTTTGAGTAACTTTAGAATTTAAAGTTTAAAGGGGATTTGAGAATTGGGTTTTTTACTTGGTATACCTTAATACTTAAATACATGATTTTTGTCTGGTATTTTAAAGTTTCTCCTTTTTATATGTCCTTGGTAGAGCTTATTTTTTATCATTTAATGTATTTAAAATGGATTTTTTCCTAAATATGTATTTGTAGCATTAAAAACAAAGTGAGTTTTTTTTTTTTTTTTGACAGAGTCTCACTTTGTCACCCTTGTGGGGTCACAGCTCACAGCAGCCTCCAGCTCTTGGGCTAGGGCGATTCTCTTGCCTCCGCCTCCCAGGTACCTGGGACTACAGGCGCCTGCCACAATGCCTGGCTATTTTTGTGGCAGTTGCCACTGCTGTTTTAGCTGGCCGGGACCGGGTTCAAACCTGCCACCCTCCGTATATAGGGCCGGCGCCCTACCCACTGAGCCACAGGCGCCACCTGCAAAGTGAGTTGTTCTTAAAGAATTTCATTTGGCCAGTATAAGCTTCTGGTGTCTTTTCCTTAAGAGAGAGCCACAGTAAGTCTCACCTTTAGAGAATATGTTTTGCCATATTCCAAGATGCAGCCTTGAAAAGCATCTTTCTTCTGTGTTGGTATTTGAAAAGATCTCTTCTTTCTGATTTCTAACTTGAATGAAGTTAGACAGGCTGGAGAATAATTATTGAACAACTTAAAGGTGTTTTTATTTGTTTTGTGTTTTCATTTGTCAGATATAATTCACCTCTTGGTAGGAAAAATACTGGCAATGTATGTAAACAAACATTATTACTGTAAATGTTGCCATATTGTTTGCAAGGGAATAGGAGGATATCACATGTTCAGGTTGCCAGTAAAATTTCATTACAGTGACCAGAAAACCACACCCACCTCTAATCTCTAAGTAAAATTATGTACATTTCAAAACTATTTCTTTCTTTTTTTTTTTTGAGACAGAGTCTCACTTTGTTGCTCTTGGTAGAGTGCTATGGCATCACAGCTCACAGCAACCTCCAGCTCTTGGGCTTAGGCGATTCTTTTGCCTCAGCCTTCTGAGTAGCTGGGATTACAGGTGTCCACCACAACACCCGGCTATGTTTTTTTGTTGTTTTTGCAGTTTAGCCGGGGCCGGGTTCGAACCTGCCACCCTTGGTACATGGGGCCGGTGCCCTACTCACTGAGCCACAGGCGCCACCCACATTTCAAAACTATTAAAAGTAGAATACAAATGTCTTACCACAACAAATAAGTAAGTGAGGTGATGGTTATGTTAATCAGTTTGAGGTAAGCATTCCACACTGTCTATCAAATCAACACGTTGTACCCCATTGATGTACACAGCTATGATTTAATAAAAAAATAAAATAAATCAAGTAAAATTAGCAACAGCTAGAGAAGAGTTCATTGCAGAATCTAACTCTTACCAAGGGGTTTCTTATCATCTGAGATATCAAAGACATCTCTCAGAATATCCTTGAATTCAGAAAATTATCAGCTATGCAATGCTGGGTTTTACATGATGAGATTTTAAAACAAAGCAATCTGTTCTAGGTCAGCCCTCTTTGGCAAACAGAGTATGAAGGATAACTTTTGTGTGAAGGTAGTAGATACATTTTAATTATCATTTCCCCCGATTAAACTGAATATTTTATATTACTTTCAAGAATCTGTGCATATAAAAAAAGTTATAGGTCCCACTTGCACTAACCAATACCTCTTTAGAAGCAGAAGAATTTGGCCTTATCCTCAAGCACCCCGCTAAGTGTAGGCCATGGTGTCTTCCCACCTCTTCTTAAGCTTCCTAGACGGAGACTGAGTTTAAACCAAAATGATATGTCTAAAGTTTTACGTAGAATAGGGCTATTTATTTTGTGCCAGAGCCCTGAGCTGACCAAGGTTATGGATGCCCGAGTGAGGGGAAATGAACGTGTCTTTATACCTGGGTGTCATTTTTCAGAACCTGCACTTGGGAGCTGCTGCCTGGTCAAAAATAACAACTGTTTGCTAAAACCTTCAGCAGAATGTTTTGAACCTATCACTTAGTGGAACATTACTTTGTTGCACATGTAATTTTTGTTGGAAATGAGCAAAATATAACATTTTGTTACCCTGGGGTCCTGTCTGATATTTTGTTTCATTTTCATACACAGAAGACTTTTAAGTTGCTGGAGGAAAAGGGAAACAGGGAGGAAGTAGATGTGAATTATCTATTTATACTGAACACCAGGACTGGCCAGCACTTTACTATGTGTAGTGGGTACTCCGCCAAAGATGGTACATGAATCCTTCAATTAATCAGCTCGGCCACCTTAGGATAAGCCACTGTTACGATCAGCATTTTGCATATGAGAAAGCTGAAGTTTAGCAGGCAAAGTCAAGGTCAGTTGGTAAGTTGTGGAGCTGGGCCTCAGTCCACATCTAATTGGCTGAAGCTCATGACCCTCTTTGCTGTCGTCTATAGCATAAATTCTCATTGAATTAGCTGCTGGAAAATACCTTAGAATTCTGAGTGTTAGCAAAACATGCAAACATTGATTTTTCCTTAGATTATTGTATTTGTATCCGTTTTGAGGCACGGTGGAGTGGAGCTGGAAAACAAATGTATTTTTATCCGTGGGCCCGCGTCAGCACTTATTATTTATAGTTTTGCACCTATAGCTTCTTCTCGTAGCTCAAAATACAATCTAGAGCAACATCTCTGTACAACATTTAACTTCTTATCAAGGCACTTTGCAGGCATGTTATAAGCAGAATAAATGAATAAAATCAAGTGTGTGGGTTGCCGAATATTAAGGTGTGAAGGCTGGAGTCAACCATTCATGCAGTCATCTAGCGAACATTTCTGCGCACCTGTTCTGTGAAGGCAATCTGCTAGACTACTGGGAGTGCAGAGATGTGGAAGGCAGTGCAGGAGAGAGGAAGCGTTTAGACTGATGGGTGGTAAGCCATCCTGGGGTTTGAATCTGAGCTCTGCTCCCTAGTAAGTGCGTGTGTGTGTGTGTGTGTGTGTGTGTGTGTGTGTGTGTGTGGTCCCGTTACTGAACATCTCTGAGCCTTTGTTTGAAAAAATGGGGCTAATACCATCTTATAGCTTTGTTGTAAAAATTAAATGAGATGTATAGGTAAATTACCAAGCCCCCAGGAGGTCGAGATTACCAGCAAATACCTGTCTTCTTCCTTCCTATCCATCTCCTCTCGCCCTCTCCCTTCCTTCTCGTCTTCCCAACACTTTTCTGGTTCTCTCTCCTGGGGTGTGGGACAACATGGCTGCAGTGTACGGAGATTTCAGAACTGGAGCTAGCATCAGGTCTCTGTCCTACTTGATGGTTACCCAATCTGGCAAAAGGGGATGAATCCCAGGGGCCAGCGGCCTGGGATAGGTGTCTATGATTTACAGTAGGGTTTGGGGCTAAGGGGTGAGTGGAAAGAGCTTTGGGACCCAGGGGAGAGCAAGGCAGAGATATGAGGTGGAGTCAGGGGCTCGGTTGTGTCGCACCAGCTGGCTGGGCTCTGCTAAGATCTGCTAAGGAGCTTAGAGGAGTGCTGCAGCCCTCTGCACCCCCAGATTGGTACGTTGCCTGTTATAGACTTCTGGCTCCCGGGCCTCCTACTGCAGAGTTTTTCCAATGGCACTGCATCCTCTGTTAGCAACTAGCAGAGTGAAAATTATTAGTTGTCTGCCAGTTCCCACTCAAGATCTTCGGGGTCGCTGTGGTCACAGGAGAAAGGAGGCTTTTTTTTTTTTCTCCCCAGTTGGGGATTTGGTTAAATACATCCAGGTCTGTTTCACTGTGGGGCAGGGAGCCAGGGCCACAGGGCCCTCTGTCTAGGGTCTGCCTGGCAGTTCTCTATAGAAGGCTGTGTTGTTAGATCAGGGAGGGTTTTTAGAGGGATGTTCCTAGTGGTTTTATGATAATGAGCCGCTTTATTTGGTATCCAGGGTAGATGCTGTGTGTGGCAGGAAAGGAATGTGTGTTTCACAAAATCATTACAGTTCAGGAACATCTACCTTTGCCAGGAGCAGGAAGGCTTGACTCATTATTTATTATGTGATGGCACCAAGGCACACACCAGCCCTTCTGTGAATAAGCAAACAGACCCTGCCCAGGTGCAAGAGAAGCTGGAGTCAGGGTTTTTAAAAAAAGCCAAAAATTTGAAAACAGTATCAAACTGGGACCTGGTCTGTTTAAAGTCAGTTACTGTAGTTTTCAAAAGCCCATTTATGGAATTAATAGAGTGTATTCAAATGAAATGAACAAGCAAACCTTCAGACAACAACGGAGTATGGCTCGGTGGGAGGAGGAATCGTTCTGTAAATGAAATCTGGGTTAGCTCGTATGGTCCTTGGGCAGATCAGTATAATGAATGTATGCAGAGCATTCTAAAAAGTGGGAAAATATGAGAACCAGTGAACAGAACCAGGAAGGCAGAACCCTGGTGAAAGGGCTAGGGAGGTGGAGTGATATACAAAGGGTCAGAACTCTACTTTTCCTAACTGTGGGAAACTGGAGTAAGTTTCTTAATTCTTTAGATTCCAATGTTTCGTCTATAAAATGAGGATAATCAGACTTATCTTATGTGATAGTTTTCAGATTAATCGAGATGATGTACATAAACTGGGTAGCACATGGTGAATACCTACCACATATCAGCTGTGATTATAATGAACCAGGGGACGGAGGAAGGAAACTTGGGAGAGAAGAGAAGCATTAAGAAGAGCATTTGGAAGACAGGAAGAGAATGCCTGATTTGCTGTAGATCTTGGATCTCCTAATTCTACCCTTAGGTAGTTTTTTTTTTTTTTTCTTTTTTGCAGTTTTAGCTGCGGCCGGGCTTAAACCCACCACCCCTGGTATATGGGGCCGGTGCCTTACTCCTTGAGCCACAGGCGCCGCCCTCTTGACTAGATTTTTTAATGTCTGAATTCTAGATTATTATAATCAAATATGTCTTGAATACCCACTGTGCATGTCACTGTTATGCGGTACTTGGGTATGGAAACTAATCTCAGAAACCACCCTGGGCCTCCTTCTGTAGCTGAAAGGTCTAGACTGAGAGGAGTGAGACAGTGACAAAGCCGGGTGTCAAATTGTGAATTCTGATGTTCCTTGGCTACTTTTAGTTAACTGTCCAAAAGATAACAGCTTTTCTTTCTTTTCTTTCTTTCTTCCTCTTTTTTTTTTTTATTAAATCATAGCTATGTACATTAATGCAATCATGGGGTACCATGTGCTGGTTTTATATACAATTTTAAATATTTTCATCACACTGGTTAACATAGCCTTCCTGGGATTTTCTTAGTTACTGTGTTAAGACATTTATATTCTACATTTAGTAAGTTTCACATGTACCCTTATAAGATGCACCATATACGTGGTCCCACCAATTACCCTCCCTCCACCCATCTTCCCCTCCCCCTCCCCTCCCTTTTCCCTTTCCCCACATTCTTAGGTTATAGTTGGGTTGTAGCTTTCACATGAAAGCTATAAATTAGTTTCATAGTAGGGCTGAGTACATTGGATACTTTTTCTTCCATTCTTGAGATACTTTGCTAAGAAGAATATGTTCCAGCTCCATCCATGTAAACATGAAAGAGGTAAAGTCTCCATCTTTATTTAAGGCTGCATAATATTCCATGGTGTATATATACCACAATTTATTAATCCATTCATAGGTTGATGGGCACTTGGGCTTCTTCCATGAAATAGCAATTATGAATTGGGCTAAAATAAACATTCTGGTAAAAACATCTTTGTTATAATGTGATTTTTGGTCTTCTGGATGTAAGCTTTCCTTTTCTTTTTGCTCATCTTCTCTCTAAATAAGTAGGTAGGAAATAAATATGTTTTCTTGGACCTCCATAGACATAAGTCATTAAGAATATCCAGGGTTGGCGGTGCCTGTGGCTCAATGGAGTAGGGCGCCAGTCCCATATGCTGGAGATTGCGGGTTCAAACCCAGCCCCGGCCAAAAACTGCAAAAAAAAAAAAAAGAATATCCAGGGTTGGGTGGCACCTGTGGCTCAAGGAGTAGGGTGCCAGCCCCATATACCAGAGGTGGCAGATTCAAGCCTGTCCCTGGCCAAAAACTGCAACAACAATGACAACAACAACAACAAAAAAGAACACCCAGCGTGCCTTTGCCTATCTGTGTGCCATAGAAATAAGATCTTTTTGAATACATTTGGGACTACACAATGGCAAACTGAGGGAAGAGACGTGTGTTTTGAGGGGATATTTCCGTGAATGTGTTCATAACCACCAAGCTCTGGCTTCCATCTAAAATGTGCTCTTTGGCAAGGAGATTCCTTTTGCCTTCCTACTAAACTCATATCCTATAGATTTCTGGGCTAGATAAAAGGAGAAAGCTGAGTTTGAGAAAATTCTTTATCTTTGCATTTCTTTTCCTTATGTAGGTACAGACAAATTGTTACCAGAGAAAACTAGATTGGTAGAGACAGGGTTGTAGAGCTGACTCACTCTGTGGCCCTGAGCAAGTTCTCAATCCGGAATGTAGGGATTTAATTATTGAGATGCAGAGCTCTTAAAATGCACAGCAATGTAATTTGTGGACTGTGAGGGGATTCATTAATCCAAATGGAAACTGAAGCCAACATTGGAGCAGAAAACTTGTTATTCTATTGAGTCAGGTAAGCTGGTTCAACATCTTGGTCTTTGGTTGTCTCAAAAAATAGTTTTTCTTTGTAGAGAGCATATTATTCACTCACATAACTAAAAGTCCTAAGGGCTTTTTCTATTAATATTCTTGTGTATACGGGGGAATCTATCCAGTTTCACTGGAATTAGTTTTTTGCCTTCCTCCAAGAATGAGTCTGGACCAGTGCCTGGGCCATATTAGTGTGGAGAGCGGAGGGCCCACCTCCTTACACCCTTTCTGCAGAACCGCATCTTCATGTTAAGTGTTCTGCTAGAAATGAAGGGAGAGAAAAATGCAAACTTTTGGGGTTTTTTCCCCACTCAAGACAGTGACCTCATGAAGCAATTGTAGAAATTATTTGCTCGCATAGTGCCAAGACTGTGATTCCTCCTTCCTATCCACACAAGATGATGAATTTTACTGGTAAACATGGGGGAACCAGTGAGTGTTTACACTTCTCAGCAGGGTGGGGCATGTGGGAGGTGGGAGGGCTTCCCTTGTAAAACTACCTGGTGATCCGAAAACCAAGAGAAGGTGATTCTTTGGTTTGTGGAGCTGCTTGGCCTGGAGTGAAGGTGCATGGGGTGGGGGGAACCAATTTCTTTAAACTTTTCCTGGTCTCTGTAAGTGATAGTTGGATTATTCTTAGGGCAGGTGGCATGCCGGTGTGTGGAATAGCCATGTACTGCTGCTGCTCTCCATCACGTAGGAACGAAGGTCAGTAAATGAATGGAGAATAAAGCTGAATAAAGCTGTTCATGCTCATTTATTCAGTTGACACTAACTAGAAGTCTTTGAAATGGTAAAATCGTGTATCTGAAAGAGATACTTCATTCCTGGAGGGCTTTTAGACTTCATTTAATAGTCTTGTCAGTAACAGGTTGGAGTTAGAAGTAATGAGAAGACCATTGATTAGCAAGAATATATCAACAGAAATAATAGCATCGCTGAGGTCATTTTGTCTAACGTCAGGATTTTGCAGCACATTTGAGATGATCTAGACTCATCATTTTCAGATGACCACATGGAGGCTCCGTGACTTAGCAAAGATGACTCAGCTATGTGGTGGAATGATGTTGCTAGGGTCCATGTTTTTCCACCATTGTGCTCATGTTGGGCTGTGAAACGTCATTAGGTATCGTGGCCAGTTGGCAGGTCATTTTAGGTGTCTCTACAATGATACCACTTACCCACATGCCAGCTCTCAAGCTGTTCAGAATCTAGTTATGGGCTCCTAATGTGTGCCTTCCCCTGTGTGTGGTGCTGGAGAAACACAGAGGAACAGACAGGAGATTCTGGCCTCAGGAGCTCATGGGAGAGTCAAATACAATGAAGGGCATATATTATCATTCTAAGGCTTAATCACATGTGGAATATCCTCCCTGAGAAGCCCTCACTACCTATTTCAAGGCCCTGGGGATTTGTTTTTACTTTCTGTTGATTTTACTGCCAGAAATGGAAGTGATGACGGAAACCATCATGACTCAAATTGACTCTAAATGATGTCAGCTTCATCTGGACCCATCCATCTAGTGGACTAAAGTTTCAATTCCTTTGTTCTCTGTTTTTTTAAAATCTATTAACTTCCTGGAAACACTTGGTAAGAGTAGTTTGGAGGATACAAGCCAGAAATGGAATTGTATGCCCTAATTTGGTCATTTATTATACACTGTATGTATCAAAATATCGCATGTACCCTATGAATATAAATATAGTTATTATGTATCAATAAAATGGGATTATATGTATCCAAAGAAAGATTATATGTGGATATTGGTATCACAGCTGAGTCAGGGGCTGAATAATTGGTTCTTCAATTGAAACAGATCTCATTTTTCTCCTGATAATACAGAAAAGGCTGAAGGTTAAGGAAAAAATCTACTATATGCTGTATACTATTTGAAATATTTTATTTGCCAAATTTATTTTTTTAGCACATAAAAAAATACTTGAGAGATTGAGGTTCAGGTAGATGAAATATTAATACTCTGGCTGGGTTAGATGGCTGTGACCAGCAAAGCCAGCATTTGGATATTATCTGCTTGCCTCTCAAGCTTCTTTGCTTGGGTACGGAGGTAATTCCACATGGCAGTGGATATTTTATCTGCTTTTATGCCATACTTGGGCTAAACTGTAGACTCCTGGAGTATAGGGGTCATGGTTTATACAGTTTCTTGATGCCTTCCAAAGAGTACAGCCCAGTGTGTAGCCACGGTAGGTTCTCAGTAAATACGTGTGGAATGAACCAAGGCAGCAATCTGATAGTCCACAAAGTTAAGAGACAGTGTCATGAGTGGGAAAATTGCATTCTAGAATCCCTGCAATTGAGTGCAAAGCTGACCTTGGAGAAATCAAACAGAAAACCCACACTTGGAAATCTCCTTTACTATAATTTACAGTTCGTAAGCATGCCTGTTTTTAAATATATATCTGAATACTGTGTGTTTTTTTAAAAGCTACCTACAAACAAATTATACATTCATAATCTTGTGGCAGGCTGGCTGGATTTAATAGAACCAGGACGGCTTCCAGCACATTAAGTGTTCTTGAAGGTAATAAAATGGAGGACTAATGACCTAGCTGAAACTATTCTCAGAGAGGTGTTGGGTATCTTGACTCTCTGGGACTTTGACATCAGCGAAAGTGGTTAGGCAAAGATGACTTGGAGAAAAAACAAAGATGATCTATTCGAACCAACATATTTTATTGAATCTATGCTGTGTAGATTGTAGTCTACTGAGCAAGAAGATGGGACTAAATAATGCATTGAGTTTCTTGTGAAGTGGGGATTTTAAGGTACGTGGCTGGTGTTCCCAGGAAGAGTCTGTGAGGTTTTGATTTAATGATTATACCTTTCCCATTGTCATCTAACTCTCTTTTCAATTAGCAGTACTCCTTATCAGGCCTGATTTGTGTACATTGATCACACCATTATACTTGTTAAATAGTTAAGCATTTTTCCCTCTTGTGAAGTCTAATCAGGCAAAGTGTTTAGTGGAAGTCTGGCATCATTATTCAGAGTAATTGCCTGGTCATTACCTATGTCAGACCTCAGCTTCCTGGATCATTTGTCTTTTCTTTTCTCTCTCTCTCTCTCTCTTTCTCTTTTTATCTCTTATCAGAGTGCCAGAGTACCAAATGTACTGCATACAAGTTTGGTGAAGGATTCATTGGGCCATTAAGAGGGTTGATGCTACCAAGATTATGAAACCCTTTTAAGATGTGTGGAGACATTTATTAGCTATAGTTTGCAGCTTTTGTGAATCAGATTTCTGAAAAGAAATGTACATCAGTTATTGGATGATATTAATTGTATTAAATTAAAGCATCTTAAAATAGCCTTAAATACAAATCACAATAATGTTTGGAAGAAGAGAAAACCAGTCAGTGCGTAGTTACATATTATACATGATGCTGATAAAAAGAATATTTTTAGCTATCAAATCACTCTTACCAATAAGTCTATGTGGTGGTTCACTACTTACTTTTCCACTTAACCTGTTCTGTGCAGTTAATTCAAAAATTTATTAGCACCATTGATTTAGTCACAAGTGTTTTATCAGGACAAGGCCCAAGAATAAGATTATGAATCATCTAGCATCTTTGATAAGTTATCTCTTTTTTCTTTTTTAGAAACAGAGTTTTATGTGGTCACCCTCAGTAGAGTGCTATGGCATCATAGCTCACAGCAACCTCAACTTCTTGGGTTCAAGCCATCTTCTTACTTCAGCCTCCCAAGTAGCTGGAATTACAAGAGCCTGACACAACGCCTGGCTGTTTTTAGAGACAGGGTCTCGTTCTTGCTCAGGCTGGTCTCGAACCCATAAGCTCAGGCAATCCACCTGCCTCGGGCTCCCAAGGGCTGGGATTACAGGTGTGAGCCACCATGCCTGGCCCTTTGATAAGCTGTCTGACATTCATTTTGAGATAATCACTTTAGTGAATGTTATCCTTTTTTGAGGTGTTCACAATACTTTTGCATTTATTATTCTCTTTTTTATAGTAAGTTAAATTTCTGGAAAAATCTGTAGTCTGCTCTAGCAAGCACACACACACAGGTGTGCAGGTACACACGTGCACATGTCATCTGGGGCTGACTAGTGTATACCAGATTAGGAATAGGCCCATTTTACTGCTTATTATTCTCAGGGAGAAAAGCTTTGAAGCCCTAAGTTTCATGTAATGTATGGTTATCAGGCTAACAGATTTTTCCCTCTCAGTGGTCCTGGTGGGGTTTGAAAGTGCCTTTATCCCTTCACAATCGCAAGTTGCAATAGCTCTGCTTTCCATTTATGCATTATGGAAATCAGCGTGTGTGTCTCCCTAAAGCGACAATTTATTTTGAATTGTTTTTGAATGCGGTCAAGTCAAAATGAGCTTTGGCTCTGAATTAAAACATGGATACCAAGATCAAAGAATGAAAGGAATTTATAGATCATCCAGCCCAATTTCTCTTCTTCACAAAAGGAGAAGGCAAAGCGGCCTTACCGCAGTCCATGTGGGAGCTGGTGGGAAGTGGAACGGGAGCTCAACTCATTCCCTGCACCTTTTCTGCAGCGCAGAGGAAAGTCTCTGCTGATGGTGCTATCTGAACCACTTCCCATTTCCTATGACCAGGTGAATGCAGGGTTGGGATAATCTGAATCTACCTGTGGTTACAAAAAGTACATATTTTGTATTTGTTGGTTGGCCTGTTGCTGGAAACTGAGAACTCAATGGTGAAAAGTCCCAGATCAGCCTCTGAAAATCTCAGAGTTCAGTAGCACGTCTGAAGAGGCAGCAGACAGCTGTCCTGGGATTAGCCAAGGGAAGACTGACTGCAGCCGGGCCAGCTGAGTCAGGTGTCCTGTCGCCCAGGTCAGGAATCTTGCATTTTCAGCCTACAAGAGTGATTAGCAAGTCCTGAGTAAGTCATCTAACCAGGGTGGCTGGAGATTGAAGAAGACCCCAAAGGCAAACAGATTAATGTGCCCTGACAAATGACCGTCAGGAGAACACTCAGTTCATACAGCTTGGTGGTTTGGAACACGGGCTCTGAAGTCTAACATCTCTGAGTTAGCCCAGGTGCCATTTACTAGCCACGGATCTTAGGCAAGACGTTTTACCACACTCAGCCTCAGTTGTTTTGTCTATAAAATGGGAATAATAGCACACATCATATGGTGCTTACTGGCTGCTGGGCTCTGGCTCACGGCTGTAGGAATATTAACTC